>NC_067250.2:286113680-286738680 GCF_019359855.2 Lolium perenne | reverse complement strand
CGGTGCGTTGGATTAGATTCAGATCGGACGGACGAGGTTCATCGTCTTCTCCGATGAGAACCCGCGTCTCTGGCAGTGAACCTAGGGGGTCGGAGGGCTAACCAGTGGTCCGGCGAGCAGCGGCGAGGTTCAGGGCGAGGTTGTCGACGACGGTGAAGCAGCCTGTAGCAGTTGCGGAGCTCGAGGCGGCTCCAATCGACGGCGATTCCTCTAGGGCTTCCGCGGCTCCGAGCTTGCGATTGCGGCGACTCCGGCGATGATCGAGGTAGCTAATGGGGTGAGGAGAGGCAGTGAAGGATGGGGAGCGAGGTGGTGTGCTCCATGGCGTCCAGGGAACGCGCTATTTATAGAGGAGAGGAGGTGCTGCGGGGCAGGGTTGGGGTGGACATGGGCGCGGCGGTTCCGGCGAGCTAGGGAGCTAGGCGATGGCGCAGGACTGTTCTGCGGTTCCCGGCGAAGCGATTGGCGGTGATAGCGCGGTCGGGCGGCGTCGAGTTTGCTCGTGTTGCTTCCGTGTCTGCCGCGGCAATGGCGGGATTTTGTTCATCGTCTCCGGCGGCGGCGGTCCAGGGTTCGTGTACACGCGCGTGTCTGGCGCGTCTGCGGTGGCACGGCGATGCTCAACGCGTCGAGTGAGGGGCCAGGGCGAGCGTGTGCTGGCGAGACGGCGCGTGGCCAGAGGGTGTCCGCGGCGTGCACTGCTGCGACGCGAGCGGCATCCTGGCAAGATCTTGGCGCGCGAAAATCCGGCGATGGTTGGCGTTGCTAGGCTGTGTAGGGAGGCACGGTGGTGAGCTTGGGCAGCAGGGCCAGGGTGGTCGACGAAGGGGAGAAGAGGAGGTGCGGCATGGCCGGCATGGCTTGCACATGCAAGCTATGCATTGCCCTCCTAGGGTTCCTATGCATGCATGGGTGAGAGAGGGAACCAGGGGATAGAGGGGAGTGAGATGGGGCAGTAGATTTGGCTAGGGCACTATTTGAACTAGTGTTTGCAATTATTCCATATCTGAATTTTGCAAAGTTTGCCCAAATTTGGTTGAGCTCAAATGGATTCCAAAATTGAAAGTGGTGCATTTGGTTAAGTTGCAAATGACCAGAGACAACTATGGGTGGTGGTAGAATTTTTAAAATCAAAGAATAGCAAAATTTGACAAAGTGAGATTGTTCCACTTAATAAAAAGTCTCAACTTTGCATGAGCATAGTTTTTGATTCAAGATGAATTTGGCATGGTGGTCTTTACCAAAGTTGTTCACCTTGATGTGCTCTTGGATGAGGTGCAAAGAATTGGGAAAGTTTAGTTTGAAAAATTTGAATTGCAAGGGCTCAAAGTAGGGATCAGACTATAAATGGCAGATTTGACCATTATCATATGTGATCCCATTTTGAGTTTGAATTTGATTTGTTTTGTGTTTATTTGATTCCAAAAGTTGTAATAAGTGTTTAGTAACATAATACAACTAATGGTGAAGACCAAAATGGTCTAGGGTAAAGATTCACAAAAATGGCATAAACCATATGTGAGGGTTTTAGGGTTTTGTTCTTATTTGATTTCTCTCTCTTTTTGATTGATTTGGTTTGTGATCTTCACTTGATCACATTAGGGTTTTAGGGTTTAGCACAAGAACACAATAACAATCATCATGGCATACCACTCAAATGCACAAGTCCTATGCATGGCACTATATGCAAATAAAAGTTTTTGTTGGTTCTGAATTTTGGATCTCTGGAAATCTTCTTCTTTCTTTTATTGAAATTTGGGATGTTACAGGCGGTGATGGTGCTGCCGATGGTGGTGACGACTCAATGGACACCTCCGAGTCTAGGTTGGGTCCATCTGGCACCCAGGCAAAGCAGGTACAGCAGATAAGCTCTAGTGTTTCGGTGCCTCGTGCAGCTCACACAATGGCATATCTTATTGCCGTCATGCCGTTTAATCTGAACCCTTAGACTGTGCATTCTATGCAGCATCCAACGGTTGTGAGCTTCACGCCTTCTCGGTGTAGCGCATGCCATGGAGTTGGCCTTGATGGTGCGGCGACCACGGACGAGGATTCGATGGCCAAGGCCATGCGTCGTAAGGCGGCAACGAACCTCGACTTATCAGGTATTTCTAAGAGTACTAAGTTGTTTTCAAATTTCCCAACACCACTTATTACTTCTAAGCTTAATAATGTGGGTCTCTCGTTGGGTAATTATGTTAGTTCTATTTCAGTTTCAGCTAATGCTCTTAGACATATGGAGTTTGATAGACTCAAATTTGCTCCTATGGTTTCGAGCAAGATGGATACCTCTTTATCTGATGATGATGAGGAGGGGGAAGTGTACGCCATCTCAGACGGTCAGCTACTCACACATCTAGTTGGAGTGGTATCGGAGGTTGGTCTGGATGACAGCACGTTGGGTTCATGTATTGAACTACAAGCAGCTGAGCGGAAATCCAGACTTTCCTATATTAAACGAAATGCATGGCCTAATAAAAAGGCTAAGGTGACTAAATCTCTCATTGTTTCCAAATGAATGACATGTTTAAGAATAACAGAGGTCTGAAGGAGTTGGCTAAATACTTACACATCGCCGAGAGTATTAGGGAACATGTTTTAGATTATTTTGCTATTTCCGAGATGGGCAAACCGAATTATTCAAAAAAAAATCTAAATCATCTTTCAGGCGGTGAGGACTTTGTTTGGATATCCCATCCGCCCCGAGGGTGTTCTAGTGGCTTATTATTTGGGGTCCGAACTTTGACTATGGAAATTTTAGATAATTCTGGAGGTGATTTTCATATCAAACTTCACATCCGGAATAAATCTGATAATTTCATATGGAGTTTGGTTTCTGTCTATCAGGCTGCGCAGGATGTCGATAAGCCCGCTTCTCTTCGCGGGGATTTATAACTTGCTTAGATACCTTTAGGAGAAGAGCAGAGCCAGATTTGACACATATTGGACTTTCTTATTCAATGATGTCATTGGCAGTATGGATTTGAGAGAGGTTACAATGGTTGGGAGATCCCAGAGCCTATGTACGAGAAATTGGATCGAGTATGATTCAGATTGGGAATTTAAATTCCTCAGTACGATTTCTTCGTCAGATTGAAGCTTTGTTAGATCATGCTCCAATTTTATTAACTACTGCAACGCTATTTCCGCAATGTAGGCGTGCATTCAAATTTGAACTTGGATTGCTATATCGGGATGGATTCTCAGACATGGTTAAATTTTTTTGGGACAAGCCGGTTGCAGGGAACACCCTAATCCAAAGATGGAATAACAAACTACTTTCTATGCGTAGATACCTTGGTGGGTGGGCTAGTGTTGGAGATATGCCCAAGAGGCAATAATAAAAGTGGTTATTATATATCTTTATGTTTATAATAAATGTTTATATACCATGCTATAATTGTATTAACCGAAACATTGATACATGTGTGTTATGTAAACAACAATGAGTCCCTAGTAAGCCTCCTAACTAGCTTGTTGATTAATAGATGATTAGTTTCATAATCATGAACATTGGATGTTATTAATAACAAGGTTATATCATTATATGAATGATGTAATGGACACACCCAATTAAGCGTAGCATAAGATCATGTCATTAAGTTATTTGCTATAAGCTTTCGATACATAGTTACCTAGTCCTTTCGACCATGAGATCATGTAAATCACTTATACCGGAAAGGTACTTTGATTACATCAAATGCCACTGCGTAAATGGGTGGTTATAAAGGTGGGATTAAGTATCCGGAAAGTATGAGTTGAGGCATATGGATGAACAGTGGGATTTGTCCATCCCGATGACGGATAGATATACTCTGGGCCCTCTCGGTGGAATATCATCTAATGTCCTGCAAGCATATGAATAAGTTCATAAGAGACAACATACCACGGTACAAGTAAAGAGTACTTGTCAGGAGACGAGGTTGAACAAGGTATAGAGAGATACCGATGATCAAACCTCGGACAAGTAAAATATCGCGTGACAAAGGGAATTGGTATCGTATGTGAATGGTTCATTCGATCACTAAGTCATCGTTGAATATGTGGGAGCCATTATGGATCTCCAGATCCCGCTATTGGTTATTGGTCGGAGAGAGTTCTCAACCATGTCCACATAGTTCACGAACCGTAGGGTGACACACTTAAGGTTTGATGTTGTAATAGTAGAACTTGAATATGGAATGGAGTTCGAAGTATTGTTCGAAGTCTCAGATGGGATCCCGGACATCATAAGGAGTTCCGGAATGGTCCGGAGAATAAGATTCATATATAGGAAGTCATTTTATAAGTTTGAAAATGATCCGGTGAATTTATGGAAGGTTCTAGAAGGTTCTAGAAAAGTCCAGAAGAATTCACTTTGGACCGGCCAACCCTAGAGGGGGGAGTCCAAGGTGGACTCCACCAAGGGGGCCGGCCACCCCCCCCCCCCCCCTCATGGAAGGGTGGGAATCCCACTTGAGGTGGGAGTCCCACCTTGGGTAGGTTTCCCTACACATGGAAGGTTTTGGGTTGGGGTCTTATTCGAAGACTTGTAGTCGAACACTTGGGGGTTCCACCTATATAATGAGGGGCAAGGGGAGGGGGCCGGCCACACCAAAGCCATTGTGGCCACACCCCTCATAGTGGCCGGCCACCTCCCTCTCTCCCAAACCCTAGCCGCCCCCCTCTCCTCCACGTCTCCCGCAACGCTTAGTGAAGCTCCGCCGGAGATCTCCATCGCCACCGCCACCACGCCGTTGTTCTGCCGGATTCAAGGAGGAGCTACTACTTCCGCTGCCCGCTGGAACGGGGAGAAGGACGTCGTCTTCATCAACACTGAATGTGTGACCGAGTACGGAGGTGCTGCCCGATTGTGGCACCGTCAAGACTTCTACGCACTTTTGAAAGCGGCAAGTGATCGTCTAACGCAGCAACAAGAGCCTCATCTTGTAGGCTTTGGAAATCTTCAAGGGTGAGTCTCGTTCATCCCCTCGTTGCTTCCGTCTTCTAGATTGCATCTTGGCTTGGATTGCGTTCTCGCGGTAGGAAATTTTTTGTTTTCTATGCAACGAAACCCTACAGTGGTATCAGAGCCGTGTCTATGCATAGATGGTTGCACAAGTAGAACACAATGGTTTTGTGGGCGTTGATGCTTATGTTGTCTTTAGTTTGAGTACTTTGCATCTTTGTGGCATAGTGGGATGAAGCGGCTCGGGCTAACTTTACATGACCGCGTTCATGAGACTTGCTCCTCGTTCGACATGCAACTTGTATTGCATAAGAGGCTTTGCGAGTGTCTGTCTCTCCTACTATAGTGAAGATTCAATTTACTCTTCTTTTGACAACACTAGTATCACCGTGTGGTTCATGTTCGTAGGTAGATTAGATCTCACACGAAAACCCTAAACCACGTAAAATATGCAAACCAAATTAGAGACGTCTAACTTGTTTTTGCAGGGTTTGGTGATGTGATATGGCCATAATGTGATCATGAATATGTATGAGATGATCATTATTGTATTGTGGCAACCGGCAGGAGCCTTATGGTTGTCTTTAAATTTCATGTTGAGTAGTATTTCAAAGTAGTTGTAATAGTTGCTACATGGAGAACAATCATGAAGACGGCTCCATTGACCTTGACGCTACGCCGACGATGATGGAGATCATGCCCGTTGATGATGGAGATCATGTCCGTTCTTTGGAGATGAAGATCAAAGGCGCAAAGACAAAAGGGCCATATCATATCACATATGAACTGCATGTGATGTTAATCCTTTCATGCATCTTATTTTGCTTAGATCACGACGGTAGCATTATAAGATGATCCCTCTCACTAAAATATCAAGATAATAAAGTTTTCATCCTTAGTAGCACCGTTGCCAAGACTTGTCGTTTCGAAGCATCTCGTGATGATCGGGTGTGATAGAATCAACAAGTGCATACAACGGGTGCAAGCCAGTTTTGCACATGCGGATACTAAGGTGGCCTTGACGAGCCTAGCATGTACAGACATGGTCTCGGAACACGTGATACCGAAAGGTAGAGCATGAATCATATGATTAATATGATGAACACTTTGAGTGTTCGCCATTGAAGTTACATCTTGTCTCGTGATGATCGGACTTGGTGTGGTGGATTTGGTTCGTGTGATCACTAAGACAATTCGAGGGATATTGTTTTGAGTGGGAGTTCACCTAGTTTTTAATTATGTTGAATTAAAATTTGAACTCAATTTGTCATAAACTTAGTCTAAACTATTGCAAATATATGTTGTAGATATGGCGTCCCCAATCAATTTTAACCAGTTCCTAGAGAAAGAAAAGCTTAAGAGCAATGGTAGCAACTTCACCGACTGGTTCCGTCATGTGAGGATTTTCCTCGCTGGTGGAAACCTGCAATATGTGCTTGATGCACCGCTAGGTGACCCTCCTACAGAAACTGAAACCAATGAAGTAAAGAATGTTTACGCGACTCGGAAAACTCGGTACTCTCAAGTTCAGTGTGCCATCATGTGCAGTCTGGAAGCCGATCTTCAAAAACGTTTTGAGCACCACGATCCTCATGAGTTGGTCAATGAGCTGAAAGCTATCTTTGAAACTCATGCGGCCGTGGAATGCTATGAAGCATCGAAACACTTCTTCAGCTACATGATGGAAGAAGGCAGCTCTGTTAGTGAGCACATGCTCGCCATGACCGGGCATGCGAAGAAACTCAGTGACTTGGGAATACTGATTCCTAACAGACTGGGGATTAATCGTGTCCTTCAATCACTGCCACCTAGTTACAAGAACTTTGTGATGAACTACAATATGCAGAACATGAACAAAGAGTTACCTGAACTCTTCGCCATGCTAAAGTCTGCTGAGATTGAGATCAAGAAATAGCACCAAGTGTTGATAGTCAACAAGACCACCAGTTTCAAGAAACAGGGCAAGTCTAAGGGAAAATTCAAGAAGGGTGGCAACAAAGCTGCCACGCCTCCTATGAAACCTAAGAACGGCCCTAAGCCTGATGCTGAGTGCTATTACTGCAAGGAGAAGGGACACTGGAAGCGTAATTGCTCCAAGTATTTGGCTGATCTGAAGAGCGGCCTTGTCAAAGAAGAAGAAAGAAGGTATATCTGATATACATGTTATAGATGTTTATCTTACTGGTTCTCGTACTAGTACCTGGGTATTTGATACTGGTTCGGTTGCTCATATTTGTAACTCGAAACAGGAACTAAAGAATAAACGAAGACTATTGAAGGATGAAGTGACGATGCGCGTTGGAAATGGATCCAAAGTCGATGTGATCGCTGTCGGCACACTTCCTCTACATCTACCTTCGGGATTAGTTTTAAGCCTCAATAATTGTTATTTTGTACCCGCGTTGAGCATGAACATTATATCTGGATCTTGTTTAATGCAAGACGGTTATTCATTCAAGTCTGAGAATAATGGTTGTTCTATTTTTATGAATAATATCTTTTATGGTCGAGCACCTGAAAAGAATGGCTTATTTTTGTTAGATCTCGATAGTAGTGATACACATATACATAACATTGATGCTAAGCGAATTAAATTGAATGATAATTCTACTTATATGTGGCATTGTCGTCTTGGTCATATTGGAGTGAAATGCATGAAGAAACTCCATACCGATGGATTACTTGAATCACTTGACTTTGAGTCACTTGATAGATGCGAAGCATGTCTAATGGGAAAAATGACTAAAACTCCATTCTCTGGTATTGTGGAGCGAGCTACTGGCTTATTGGAAATCATACATACCGATGTATGCGGACCAATGAGTGTAGCATGGCGCGGTGGTTATCGTTATGTTCTAACCTTCACAGATGATCTGAGTAGATATGGGTATATCTATTTCATGAAACATAAATCCGAAACTTTCGAGAAGTTTAAGGAATTCCAAAGTGAAGTAGAAAATCAACGTAACAAGAAGATTAAATTTCTACGATCTGATCGCGGAGGTGAATATCTGAGTTATGAGTTTGGCATGCATTTAAAGAAATGCCGAATACTTTCACAATTGACACCGCCGGGAACACCACAACGAAACGGTGTGTCCGAACATCGTAATTGAACTCTCTTAGATATGGTTCGTTCTATGAAGTCTCTTACTAATTTGCCGTTATCATTTTGTGGTTATGCATTAGAGACAGCCGCATTCACTTTAAATAGAGCACCATCAAAATCCGTTGAAACGACACCGTATGAATTATGGTTTAATAAGAAACCTAAGCTGTCGTTCCTTAAAGTTTGGGGTTGAGAAGCCTATGTAAAAAAGTTACAACCGGACAAGCTAGAACCCAAAGCGGAGAAATGCGTCTTCATAGGATACCCTAAGGAAACTATAGGGTACACTTTCTATCACAGATCCAAAGGCAAAATCTTTGTTGCTAAGAACGGAACCTTTCTTGAGAAAGAATTTCTCACTAAAGAAGTGACTGGAAGAAAAGTAGAACTCGATGAGATTGATGAATCTTCACTCGTTGATCAGAGTAGCGCAGTACCGGAAGTTATTCCTATACCGCCTACACCGGCGACAGAGGAAGCTAATGATAATGATCATGAAACTTCGAACGAGATAGCTACTGAACCTCGCAGATCGACAAGGGAACGTACCACTCCTGATTGGTATAATCCTTGTCTAAATGTCATGATTGTGGACAACAATGATGAAGACCCTGCGACGTATGAAGAAGCGATGATGAGCCCAGATTCCAACAAATGGCAAGAAGCCATGAAATCCGAAATGGGATCCATGTATGATAACAAAGTATGGACTTTGGTAGACTTACATGATAGCCGCAAGGCTGTCGAGAATAAATGGATCTTCAAAAGAAAAACAGATGCTGATGGTAATATTACTGTCTATAAAGCTCGACTTGTCGCAAAGGGTTTCCGACAAATTCAAGGTGTTGACTACGATGAGACTTTCTCACCTGTAGCGAAGCTAAAATCTGTGAGGATTTTGTTAGCAATAGCTGCATTTTTCGATTATGAGATTTGGTAGATGGATGTCAAAACAGCGTTCCTTAATGGAGACATTGAGGAAGAGTTGTATATGGTACAACCCAAAGGTTTTGTCGATCCTAAAAATGCTGGCAAGGTATGCAAACTTCAGCGTTCAATTTATGGACTGAAGCAAGCTTCGAGAAGTTGGAACCGACGCTTTGATAAGGTGATCAAAGACTTCGGGTTTATACAGTGTCATGGAGAGGCATGTATTTACAAGAAAGTGAGTGGGAGCTCTGTAGCGTTCCTGATATTATATGTAGATGACATATTATTCATTGGGAATGATATAGAACTATTAAGAAGTGTAAAAGGTTATTTGAATAATAGTTTTTCAATGAAAGACCTTGGTGAAGCATCGTATATATTAGGCATCAAGATTTATAGAGATAGATCAAGACGCCTAATAGGGCTATCACAGAGTACATACCTGGACAAGATTCTAAAGAAGTTTAGAATGGACGAAAGTAAGAAAGGATTCTTACCAATGTTACCAGGCAAGGTCTTGAGTAAGACTCAAGGTCCGACTACGGCAGAAGAAAGAGAAAGGATGAGTCAGATCCCCTATGCCTCGGCAGTAGGCTCTATTATGTATGCCATGCTATGTACTAGACCGGATATAGCACATGCTGTTAGTTTGACTAGCAGATATCAAAGTGATCCAGGGATGGAACACTGGACAGCGGTCAAGAATATCCTGAAGTATTTGAAAAGAAATAAGGATATGTTTCTTTGTTATGGAGGTGACCAAGAGCTCGTTGTAACAAGTTACACCGATGTAAGTTGGAACACTGATCCTGATGACTCTAAGTCACAGTCTGGGTACGTGTTTATATTGAATGGTGCTGCAGTAAGCTAGGCAAGCTCGAAGCAGTGCACGGTGGTGAAGTCTTCAACAGAATCAGAGTACATAGCGGCTTCAGAGGCTTCATTAGAAGCGGTATGGATGAAGATGTTCATTGTAGAGCTCGGTGTGGTTCCTAGTGCATTGGACCCACTAGTCATCTACTGTGACAACATGGGTGCCATCGCCAATGCACAAGAACCAAGGTCACACAAGAGGCTGAAGCATATCAAGCTGCGTTATCATTCGATTCGCGAGTACATCGAAGATGGAGAAGTAAAGATTTGCAAAGTACACACTGATCTGAATGTAGCAGATCCGTTGACTAAAGCTCTCCCTAGGGCAAAGCATGACCAACACCAGAATGCCATGGGTGTTAGGTACCTTACAATGTAATCTAGATTATTGACTCTAGTGAGAGTGGGAGACTGTTGGAGATATGCCCAAGAGGCAATAATAAAAGTGGTTATTATATATCTTTATGTTTATAATAAATGTTTATATACCATGCTATAATTGTATTAACCGAAACATTGATACATGTGTGTTATGTAAACAACAATGAGTCCCTAGTAAGCCTCTTAACTAGCTTGTTGATTAATAGTTGATTAGTTTCATAATCATGAACATTGGATGTTATTAATAACAAGGTTATATCATTATATGAATGATGTAATGGACACACCCAATTAAGCGTAGCATAAGATCACGTCATTAAGTTATTTGCTATAAGCTTTCGATACATAGTTACCTAGTCCTTTCGACCATGAGATCATGTAAATCACTTATACCGGAAAGGTACTTTGCTTACATCAAACGCCACTCCGTAAATGGGTGGTTATAAAGGTGGGATTAAGTATCCGGAAAGTATGAGTTGAGGCATATGGATCAACAGTGGGATTTGTCCATCCCGATGATGGATAGATATACTCTGGGCCCTCTCGGTGGAATATCGTCTAATGTCTTGCAAGAGACCACATACCACGGTACGAGTAAAGAGTACTTGTCAGGAGACGAGGTTGAACAAGGTATAGAGAGATACCGATGATCAAACCTCGGACAAGTAAAATATCGCGTGACAAAGGGAATTGGTATCGTATGTGAATGGTTCATTCGATCACTAAGTCATCTTTGAATATGTGGGAGCCATTATGGATCTCCAGATCCCGCTATTGGTTATTGGTCGGAGAGAGTTCTCAACCATGTCCACATAGTTCGCGAACCGTAGGGTGACACACTTAAGGTTTGATGTTGTAATAGTAGAACTTGAATATGGAATGGAGTTCGAAGTATTGTTCGAAGTCTCGGATGGGATCCAGGACATCACGAGGAGTTCCGGAATGGTCCGGAGAATAAGATTCATATATAGGAAGTCATTTTATAAGTTTGAAAATGATCCGGTGAATTTATGGAAGGTTCTAGAAGGTTCTAGAAAAGTCCGGAAGAATTCACTTTGGAAGGCGGAGTCCCGGTGGGACTCCACCACCCATGGCCGGCCAACCCTAGAGGGGGGAGTCCAAGGTGGACTCCACCAAGGGGGCCGGCCACCCCCCCCCCCTCATGGAAGGGTGGGAATCCCACTTGAGGTGGGAGTCCCACCTTGGGTAGGTTTCCCTACACATGGAAGGTTTTGGGTTGGGGTCTTATTCGAAGACTTGTAGTCCAACACTTGGGGGTTCCACCTATATAATGAGGAGCAAGGGGAGGGGGCCGGCCACACCAAAGCCATTGTGGCCGCACCCCTCATAGTGGCCGGCCACCTCCCTCTCTGCCAAACCCTAGCCACCCCCCTCTCCTCCACCTCTCCCGCAACGCTTAGCGAAGCTCCGCCGGAGATCTCCATCGCCACCGCCACCACGCCGTCGTGCTGCCGGATTCAAGGAGGAGCTACTACTTCCGCTGCCCGCTGGAACGGGGAGAAGGACGTCGTCTTCATCAACACTGAACGTGTGACCGAGTACGGAGGTGCTGCCCGATTGTGGCACCGTCAAGATCTTCTACGCGCTTTTGAAAGCGGCAAGTGATCGTCTACCACAGCAACAAGAGCCTCATATTGTAGGCTTTGGAAATCTTCAAGGGTGAGTCTCGTTCATCCCCTCGTTGCTTCCGTCTTTTAGATTGCATCTTGGCTTGGATTGCGTTCTCGCGGTAGGAAAATTTTTGTTTTCTATGCAACGAATCCCTACAGCTAGGCACATGACTTGGAAACTCAAACAAGAGAAACTCATCCTATCATTGTATATTGATGACTTAGAGGCACTCACTGAGGTACGACCGCTGACTACGCATGAGATTGACCTTAAAGGTCAATACAATGCAAAGTTTGCCGGTTTACTTTGGGAGGAGGAACTCAAGTGGTACCAGAGGTATAAGGCTCAGTTCTTGTTGAAAGGAAATTCGAATACGAGATACTTTCCTAGCGTCGTCAATGGTCGACATAGAAAGAAACTCATTCATTATCTAGTTCAAGAAGAGGGCCTCATCAAAGGTCAGGAGCAGCTGAAATCCTATATTACCTCTTATTATAAAGTTCTGTTTGGCGCCCCAGAGGAATCAGATGTATCCATGGATGAATTCAGGACCGATGATATCCCCCAAGTTTCTCAAGAAGAAAATGCTATATAACCCCCCCCCCCTTACTCTGATGAGATAAGAAAGTCGGTTTTTCAGATGAAACACAATAAGGCGCCAGGATCGGATGGTTTCCCAGCTGAATTTTATCAGACCTTTTGGGATATAGTCAAGGCTGACCTATTGGATCTGTTTGCGGAACTCCATGCAGGGCAGTTGGATCTGTTACGTATTAATTTTGGTTAAATCGTTCTTTTACCAAAATTTATTGATGTGGAACGGATTCAGCAACACAAACCGATATGTCTTCTAAATGTTTGTTTCAAAATTTTCACAAAAGTTGCGACTATTAGACTTAATTGAGTGGTAGATCAAGTGGTGTGCCCATCTCATACTTCTTTCATGCAAGGTCGATACATCCTAGATGGGTTGATTACTTTGCATGAAACAATCCATGAGATGCATCGCAAAAAGTTGAATGGGGTCAACTCAAAATTGGCTTTGAAAAAACCTATAATAAAGTTAAATGGTATTTTCTTCAACAAACACTCAGGTTGAAAGGTTTTTCTAACGAGTGGCACACTCTAATTAATAACTTTGTTTTTGGTGGTAGTGTTGCCATTAAGTTCAATAATGACATTGGTAAATACTTCCAGACAAAAAAAGGTTGATTGAGGCAAGGTGATCCCCTATCCCCAATGCTTTCTAACATTGTCGCGGATATGCTTGCAATTATAATTGAGCATGCTAAGGTTGATGGCTAAATTGAAGGTGTAGTTCTCCATTTGGTTGATGGGGCTTGCCCATTTTTCAGTATGCCGATGCCACAATTCTATTTATGGATCATGACTTGGAAAAGACACGAAATCTAAAGTTAACTCTTTCAGCATTCGAGCAGTTATCAGGTCTTAAGATTAATTTCCATAAGCATGAATTGTTTTGTTTTGGTGAAGCTAGAGATGAAGCCAAATTCGGAGTTATTCGGATGTGGGCTTGGTTGTTTTCCAATTAACTATCTTGGTATTCCGATTCACCATCGACGACTTACGTTGGCTGAATGGAAAATTGTTGAAAAAAGACTTCAAAAACGTCTTAAACTAGTAGAAAAACAGTGTAAGGATTTTACCTTTAGTACCGGTTTCCTTACGAACCGGTACTAAAGGTTGCATTAGTATCGGTTTCGCTGCCCAGGGCGACGGCAACCTTTAGTACCGATTCGTTGGGATCTTTAGTACCGGTTCGTGATACGAACCGGTACTAAAGGGTTTCGCGCCAAATTTGAGATGAAGGTGGGGCTAGTGCTGCACCTTTAGTACCAGTTCGTATAAAGTACCGGTACTAAAGGGTCTCGAGCCATTTTTTGCTCCCCATGCACCCTCCACACCCCCACCCCCACGGAGCGCCTTTTTTTGCTTTGGAAAATACAAAAGAAAATGATAGAAAATTTAAAAAATAAAATCCTTGAAGATTCTTGTATGTTATGCAACCTACTATTCGGTGAAGTTAAGAAATTCGAATTTTGACTTTTTTACAAAAAAAGTTTCAAAAATGGTCAAACAACTTTTCTGGTTGCATACGATATCGCAATAAAAGTATAATATATCAAAATCATCGTGGGAAAAAGTTACATCCGATCGTTTACCTGGTTAGCAAATTTTTAGATTTTCAAAATTTCAAATGGAAATATGAAAGCATGAACAGTTAAGTTTCCCAAGAAATTCAGGATTATATTTTTTTAAAAAAATTAAATTAATAATTCCTTCCTGCATAAAGATTACTATTACATAACCATAAAGGTTAGTAAATTTTTAGATTTAAAAAATTTCAGGTTTTAGATTTTGCAAAAACAAATTAATATTTAAAAAATAAAAATATTTAAAAATTCATTATTTAATTATTTATTTAATATTATTTTTACATCTTTACTTGTGTTTATTAAAATAATCATGTGGAATTCAAACAATAAAGAAGTGTGATATCGTGACCAATATGTTAATAGGATTGATATGATACTACTATCAATAACATGGTCTTCTAGAAGGAATCACGAGCGATCCATAACTGCCCCGGTTCTTCGACGTGATTGGCTAGCGGGAGATGGTGACATGTCCGTTGGGTGGGACACGCTGAAATGTCTTTTGGGCCATCCACGCCTCATCCAACGGGCCCGTCTACGCATCTGCTCCTCGCAGCCACGCCTCTGCCTGCATGCGCCATGCAGCATCGCAACCTATCTATCGTGGTCGTCGAAGCCCGTAGCAGCGTGCAGCGGTTTTGACATCACGGGTACACTGACATCACGTGTCGTAGCCTAGCTATTGCCCACCTATGAATGCTCTGGCAGCAGTTTTGGCATCTCCTTTTGTTTTAAGCGCAACTCAATTTTATTTTGCGTTAAAGTCGTCAAGTACACACATACACACACGCAAAAGACGTTTTGAAAGAAGCATTACCATCACGTGCCAATGGATATAGACTCTGCCGCTTTGGATGCTCGACGGAGAGAAAAAACCACTGCATTCTCTTCATCTTCTCTCACACCACGCCTATATAATGGCACCATTTCGTGCCCAATCTCCTCATAAATCCTATCAAGCCTGCATCTTCTTCTCGACGAAAAGCCACCAACAATTAACACAAGACACAATGCAGTTCACCGGCCCCACCTACCATCGCCCAGCAGTCGTGCCGGAGCGGGAGTTCCCGTCGGGTACCATCGTGCAGAATGAGCTGCGTGTGTGGGCGATCTCAAGGTGGAGGGGCCCAAGGAGCCTAGCACATTTCTTCCTCTCGGCCAGCTACCACCACCTCTCTCCGGGCTCGCCGTGGATGTTCACGCTCGAGAGGCACTTCGACCATGACATGAACATGGAGATCGGCCTCGATCTACGTCCACTTCACCAACCCCGTTGATGCTTTCAAACTCCTCTGGCGTGTGTTCTGGTGTGGGTGCGGATTCATCGCATTCACGACCTACAATGTCTTCACCGACTTCCACGCCATCTCCCCCTGCATACGCAACATGCACGCCCTCCCTTACCGCATGCCGGAGGACGACGATGAGTGACGGCGGGGTTGTCTCCCGGCTTTATGTGTTTTTGTAGTTTGCATGAGTGTTTTTATTATGTATGTCTAGTTACCTGTCTAGTTGTGTGCGTTTTTATCGTGCCAGTGGTTTTATGTAATGCTACTATCGTGTTATATTTATCTATGTGGTTATAGTTCATGAAAAAACCTATTTTGTCTAATTAAAGTTTGCATATTGTTATTTGTAGAAGTTTCCATTTTATTTGGCATAAAATGGATGAATAGCTTGTGCAAACTAAGGCTCAATATCAGCGTCAAATTTCATCAATAATAGACTACACACATCCATAAAGCAAAAGATAAAAATAAATGGGTACCCAAAGAGAAAAAAGAAACTACTCCATCCGTTCACTTTTATAAGCACTACACAAGAAACTAAACAATCTAAAAATAAGTTGTCAAATAAGCAATAATCCCAAAATAAGTGAAATGAGATAACCTCATAAGGTGCAAACTAACTTTGCTACTTGGTTCTACTTGAGTGAAATAATAACGAAGCTACCATTAGATATATAAAATATGCTACTCTAAGTTATAGGATAATGTCAATTGACTTAAAATATGCTTCTTGTTTGTTCGAATGTAGGTAAAGTAGTACACACAAAATTAGTAGTCATATTTTTGAACCATAAAAGGTGCAATTTCCTTTCATAATTTTATTGAACGACCGAAACATCAAAATAAAAACTTTAGCCAGAGTTGAGAGGGGTCCGTTTTATTTTTTTGACCGTAAACGACCAAAACTTTATTGATCACTAGATAAAATATTTACAGAAATTCCTAAATCAATTGGGGAATAAAAAACCTCACATGCCTACGGCCCGATCTTTTGTCACAAGCTAAATGGGTCCACCATATTAGGTGGGCTTCCTTTCTCAATGGGCCAAGGGCAACAATGACATTTTTTTCCGGAACGCAACACTTCGTTAACTACCGAAACTGAAGAAACATAGAAAATTTTGGTCGAATTGCTGCCACATTTGATCCATTATGAAAATCCAGCGCCCAAGTTATGGATCTTATTGAGCATATATTCAAACACAAGCTAACATAACCAGTTGATCTAAAATAGAAACCATATTAATAAGAACGTCTAATGACTAATCAACTAAAGGTAAACAATTCCTAGAGAAATTATACATAAATAAAATGCTGCAGTGATCACATTTGCCCGCTTCTTCAAAGCAACTATCTGTCTTACGTGATTGTTCAGTTTCTTCAGTTTCCCAATCAGTTCCCTATCACCCGTGGCAAAATTCTCCACCGCTGACGCTTTATTGGTCTTCCGGGTTGCGCCCCTCCTAAACTCAATGATGCCCTCCACTTCAAGCCTCTCAACCTACGCATCAATCCACTCAAAATGGTAACATTTTTTAAAATTCTGAAATTTTTAAAAAAAAAAAAAATGGTACGAATTTCTGGAATTCTCATGCCGAGGTCCCGCTTCTACTATATCATTTAGTGTCTAGTTCCTCCTAGCACTAATTCCTTTTTTTGACGACGTGGGCTTAGCCCAGTGGTTGGGGTCGCAGTGGCGCACCCCAACGACCGGAGTTCGATTCCTGTCAGGGACGAATTTCGGAATTGTCACGCCAAGTCCCGCTTCTACTATATCAAAAAGTGTCTAGTTCCTCCTAGACACGGTTTCATTTTTTTTTTTTTTTTTTTTAAAAAAATTCTGAAATAGAAACACATGAACCCTAGTTCCCAAATCGGCGGAAAAATAATAAAAAAATGCACAAATTACAGAAAAGGGGCAATGGATAACTCAGATCTAACCTTTCCCGGCTCGGGCTTGCTCTCTCACTTCACAAATTCTTGCCCAAAGTTCCCATTCTCCTCCTTGATTGTGACCGATCGCTTCAATGGCGTGGCACGTGTGCAGTCCGGACTTCTTGTCATCTGCACAAACCCATACTTAGGCCATGAGGGGCGGGATGCTGAACTAGAGGTCAACATAAATCGTCGGCCGTAGTCGCGCACCATCATCGGAGAAGAAGAAGAATAAGCGGCTCCGAAATGGGGGCGGTAGCGGGGGGAGGCGGCAGGCATGCATGGGCGAGCAGAGAGATTTGAAGCAGAGGAAGCTGAGCTTGGCAAGTTGTGGGTCCCACATCGAGGTGGGTCCCAGGCTCACTGGACAATGTGTGTGGGTCAGCGCTGACCTGGATAAGTTGTGGGTCCCGTTCAGTTCACATAATCCAAACTTTTAACAACCTCTACTGAGCTTAAGGTCCGTGTCGCAGACAAGAGCTATTTACCCGCGAAATTTTGGAAGCTCCAGACCATCATTTACACCCGTGGCCTCCCATTCATCAAATGCAAACCTCACAATTGATGGGTCTGCTAGAGTCGATGCTATTGAGCTGCCACCACTATCCGAACTTGGTCTGGAGGTCCTCAAACACCTTCTTCCCGAGATAATATCTCAAAAAAATGTCATGTACACGGGAGAATTGCATGGTTTTCTGGACATGATAAACGGCGGCGAAAGCAAGGAAAGCAATTCAAAATTTCTCGTTTCACCTTCCGTTGATCCAAACTCTTTGCCAGATTGTAATACGAAGTTGCATGGATATGGAGAGCGTAGTGACTCCGACCATTTAGGGAAGCAGAATGATATTAAGGTGATCTGATCAGTCAACTTTAAACTGGAAACATAGTGGAAATACACAGTTCAAAGCCACCACTTTGTTATCTCGATATTTCAAACCATTCCTTGAGTATTCTAAATGTTGGTATTACTGCCACAGGTGACAACAGACCAGGAAGTTCAAGCTGCCAGTGCTTCGTGCTCAAGAGCATGTGAATTGGGTGATACAAACAATGCCACACGGCTTGATTTCATTCTCTAAGCCAGGTAGACTTGACAGTTCTGCAAGATTTACTTGAGGATGTCAAGGCTGATTTGTTAATATTCTTCCATTACAAAGGTCAAGAGATCCTACATGCAGCACTTCCAATGCTTCCAATGGGGAACAAACTCATGATCCAACTTGCCATCTCCCAAGGAAGTTCTAAAAATTGGGCCGAACAGTTGAAACTTAGAAATTCTCTGATATTGAATTCTATTGCAGAGCAACATACAGATTCTATCTCCAGTCATCCTTTATATTAAATTTTAGAGTCTATCGCTTCCCTCCTCCCTCTATGCCCAAACTCCGGTAACGAAAAATGGAATAACACACTCTCCTGCCTCTCTAGGCTTCTTATAGAGTATATACACATGAAAGTCGATTGTGATATTGAAGAGCTGCACAATCGTTTCCTTCTTTTGAAAAGGTGAAGCATGCAACCATTCAACCATTATTAGATATGAAGGTGTAATGATATGGGCGCAACAATTAGTCTCTCTTGAAGAGGAATGTTGCCACATTATCATTAATTACTGAACTTTCTCATTGTAGGTTCTCATCAACATCTTAGCTTTTTCTGGAGTTACACAATAGCATTGTTCCTTTGCTACAAGTAATTTTTTTGTGGATTCAGCTTGTATGCAATCTTTGCTGCTTTCATTCCAACATGTAAACCTTCTGATGTTTTTGTGCTACGCAATTTTAAGTCAAGTTTTCTTAATTTGGTCAAGAATAGCAAAAGGGAGCGTCTGATGAAATATTAATGATTTAGAATCCAACTTGTGAGTTGGGAATACGAACGGAAGAAATCAAACCGCAAAAGGAGAGCTTTGCTGATGAGTCTTTAAGTTACAAAATCACCAGCTACAAATTGGTAGGCGCAACATCTTCAATATGACCAATTACCTTTCTCCATGGCGTTAGTTTGTGCATACAAGATTCTGAAACACCAAGTCACACTCTCAATTCAATCACATGTACATGTACAAAACAGGCAAACAAGAAACTGTGTTGCCCTATTCGTGCTAGTTACAATTGCGGTAGCACATTTCATGTTCGAGATTGATAGACTGACACACGGTGAACAAGCCTCGGTTGAGTTGTGGATCAACCGTCCTAGAAAGCTATAACGCTAGAGCCCTAAACCCTGCGAAGGTGGCTAATAATGGAGAAGGTCTTTTTGACCATGAAGCTGCCGCACCTTGCTTGGCTACTCTCCTTCAAGATTCTGTGCTTATGTTGAGGGATAAAATATAAAGAATTTTGTTGACATCAACATAGATTACTTCACAATTACAGAACATGCTACAGGAAAGTTAATTTTGCACTCGTATTACAATTTTGAGCGGAGACATTTGGAATCGAAACTCTCCTGGCTAGAAGGCTAGATCACTAAACCCTATTATGAAGCCATCCTGGTCACGGTGACGGTCTTCTTAATCATGGAGCTGCCGCACCTCGCTTGGCTCCTCTCCCTCATGATCGGGTGCTTCTTCTTCTTCAGCGTTTGCTTGATCATCTCCGGCGCCACCACCTTTATTGGCAGACGTCGTCGCTTGGCATCATCCGCCTCTTGGTACCTTTGGTTGAACTTGCGCTTTGCAGCTTGTATCTTCTCCTCGGGGATGGGCCCGACACGGTCGCCGCGGAAGATGAGGCCCGGGGCGACGGGATCGGACGCCCTGTTTGTTGTGATGTCCACCGTCTTCTTCTTGGCGCACGTCTCCGCCACGAGGATCTTGGCAGGCTGCGGCGTCGCGTGAGGCGCTTGTTGTTGCTGGTCGATCTTCTTGGGCTGCTGCGGAAGGTGGTCCAGGAGCTTGTGGGGCATGGCGTCTCTGACCTTGGCGTCGTCGTCCCGGGCGGAAGCCCTCCACGCGGCGACGATGCCGCCGGCGAGGACGCGGACGCGCTCCGAGCCGTGATTCTTGTGCAGCGCGCGGACGCACCTGGCGAGGTCGGTCTTGGCGAGCACCGTGGGCATGAGAGGGAGCAGCCGGAGCGTCTCGAGGGACTCCGCCATGACGTCGTCGAGCAGGAGGCAGAGCCGCTCCGCGTGGTCGTCGTCGTCGGCGTCGCAGAGGCGTTCGACGATGTCGCCCCTGGCTGTCCGGAACTCGCGGCGGGAGAACTCTGCAGGGTCGTAGGCCTCGATGGCGGCGTCGATGGAGTCGAAGGCGCGGAAGAAGGGCTTCCAGCGGCGGAGCGGGCTGGTCTGCGCGGGCGCGGCCATGGCGGCGAATTCACGATCGAGCTTGCAATCTAGGGCTCCTCTCAGGCCGATGGATGTGTGTATGCAGAAGAGCTGAACTGCACAGCTTATATTGATCACGGAGTAAGATGGGAGTCGGTGTTGAAAGCGCGTTCTCTCTCCCGTCCGAGTCCGACTCAACACTGGCATGATCATTGATCAATGAGTTGCGCGCGCGCCACGAAAACTTGGACAGGTACGGTGGTGGTGCCACCTCTCCGTCCTAGCTCGGAAAAACATCCCATGGCCACCATGGGAGCTGCCGCTGCCGAGGACACCATAGGCGCCGTGATCAAGGACCACGCCGCCGGCTCCTGCAAGAAACGGCGCATTGGGAACAACGACGACTACGAGGCAGGGTACGAGCTGACGCGCGTGCCCGGGAAGGGCGGCTTCGGCGTCTTCGTCAAGGCGCGCCACCGCGGCACAGACATTGACGTCGCGCTCAAGTTCCACCTACGCCGCTCGCCGGCGCGCGCCGGCTGCGAGCCGCCATTCCCACATCGTGCTTCACCGCGAGCTGCTGCGGGAGGCGTGCTACCTGGGGGATGCTGTACACCGACCTGGTCGGCGTGTACGGGGCACCGCACACCCCACCGACCAGGCCGGTTGGTTGGGCCGCGGCCCATTAGTAGTAGGTACGTTTTTTTTCTTTTTTTTGTTGTTTCTTTTCTGTTAATATTTTTCTTTTTCAATATCTAACTTTTAAAAAATATATTTCGGAGAACAAAATTTCAAAATCTGTTCAGATTCGAAATTTTGGAAATTTTAAAAATGTTCAGATTTTGATTTAATTTTATTCGAAATTTGAACATTTTCGGATATGGACATAATTTAAATTTGAACATTTTTTAAAATTTGTAAAATTTATGTTTTCCAAAAATTAACATTCTTAGTTATGAACATTTTTCGAATTTGAACATTTTTTCAAATTTGAACGCTTTATATATTTGAACAGATTTCAAATTTGAACGCTTTTATAATTTGAACAATTTTTGTATTTGAACATTTTTCAAATTTGAACGGATTTCAAATTTGAACATTTTTTTTGTATTTGAACGGTTTTAAAATTTGAACGTTTTTAAAATTTGAATTTTTTTTAAATATTGAACATTTTCCAATTTTGAAAAATTGATGAATTTGAAATATTTTCAAATTTGAACAAAAATAAAAATAAACTAAAAAGAACAAAACAAAAAAAGAAACAAAAAGGAACAGAAAATAAAAAAGGAAAAGGAAAGAAAAGAAAAAAGAAAAAAGAAAAAAGAAAAAAGAAAAAAGAAAAGAAAGAAAGAGAAACAGAAAACAGAAAAAGAGGCGAACTGGGCCGACCAGGCCGGCCCATACCCCGCGCGGGGGGTGTGCGGCGCGCGGTAGCGGCCGACCTGGTCGGTGTATAGGATTTGCCTGCTACCTGGCCGCGTGCCGCGGCCACCCCTCCGTCGTGGGCTTCCACGGCATTGCACACCCCCTGGTATGGGCCAGGCCCATTTGTGGCTGTTTGGCCTCGTTTTTTCTTTTTTCTTTTTTCTTTTTTCTGGTTTCTTTTTCTGTCTTCTTTTCTTTTTTCTTTTTTCTGTTTTCGGTTTTGTTTATATTTTTTTTAGATTCGAAAATTTTGATTTTTAAAAATTGTTCAAATTGAGAAAATGTTTAAATTAAAAAATGTTCAAATTTGAAAACTGTTTAAATTTGAAAACCGTTCAAATTCGAAAATCGTTCAAATATGAAAATCGTTCAAATTGAAAAATTGTTCAAATTCGAAATTTGTTCATATTCAAAAAACGTTCAATTTTGAAAATTATTCGAGTTAAAAATTGTTCAAATTTCGAATTTTGAAAAATATTCAAATCCAAAAACTGTTCAAATTTAAAAACTGTTTTAATTTCAGAAAACTGTTCAAATTTTATGAAAAACTTTTTCTCGAAAAAAGTTTATAAAAGTGTTAGATTTTAAAAAACAAAAATATAAACAGAAAAGAAAAAACAGAAAAGAAGGAAGAAAAAGGAAAAAAAACTCACCTGATGCAATCGGCCGCGGCCCACTAAATTACTGGATCGTGGGGGGTGTGCGGTGCCTTCCACCCACCGACCAGGTCGGTGGCGAGGAGCTCCCGCGTGCCGCGGCCACCCCTCCGTCGTGGGCTTCCACGGCATTGCGCGGGACCCGCGCATGGGGGAGCAAGTCGGCCCGAGCCTCGCCCACGTCAGAGGAGCGCCTGTCACCGGCGGCTTCGAGATTTTGGACCGGGCTCCTCGGCTGCGACCACGCTAAGCGTTTCTTTGGCGGCCGCGGCGCTCCCATGCCCGTGGTTAGCTAGCTCCGGCTGACACCCCTGCATCTGCTGCTGCCGAGGACGACTAGTTTTTTTGTGGAAAATGGGCACTTTATTACTTTAAAAAATAGATATCACAACCGTATAAATATGTGTTACAAAACACCTTAAAATCAGACAACAGAAATCCAAAGTTACGTAAAAACTAGCTATGTGGATTCATGCGCAGATCAGGCTGTCACCCATGTTGAGAAAAAATATTCCCCGCCGTATCCTCCAACCATGCAGACACCTTCGTAAAGAAGTCTTGATGCTCCACTCGCTGAAGTGGAACCCATGAGCGAAGCGTAGCTGTGCACCAGTATATAACATGCATAAGAGAGGAAGAAATATTATTGAAAATCTTGTCATTTCTACATAGCCATAGCGATCAAATAATAATAATCGCTCACATCCTAATAAGACGCTTAAACCTAACAACCACATCATTGAGCCAATAGCCAAATATATTGGCAACACTACTCCGGTGGATATAAGGTAGACTCTATTTGGACAACTGACCATATAGACCTAGCAAACTTACACTGAAAGACCAAGTATTTAATAGTCTCGTCTTGGTGATAGAATACACACTTTTTACTTCCATGCTAGTGGCGTTTGACAATATTATCTTTAGTAAGGATGACCCCACGATAAAGATACCACGCAAACACTTTCGTTTTAAGCGGTATCTTCATCTTCCAAATTTTAGAATTATTATCGATTGGAATATCAGGTTGAATCAAAGCATTGTACATGGAAGCCACAGAGAATGAATCATTTCCGGTGAGGTTCCAACGAAACTCATCAGACCCTTGCATCAATTGAACTAGCTCAAGGCACTGTAGCAATTCATGCTAGGAGATTTTTCTAGGTCCGATGAGACTTCTTCTGAACGTCACATTCGGTGGAAAAGTTTTCAACACCTTAGCGATAGTATCACTTTTGTGGCGCATAATATTGTACAATGCCGGATATTATTCTTGGAGTGTGGCATTACCATGCCATTTTATCCTCCCAAAAACGAATTTTCGACCCACCCTAAATAGAGAAAGATCCATATGGAAAGAAATACTTCTTTGCATCCATAAGGCCTGCCCAAAACCGTGAATCTCCTGGTTTCCAAAGAACCTGAGATAGAGCCTTTGAGCCCGGAAATGGTGAATGGAACCTAGGTGCGCGTGCACCTATTTACGAAAAGTTCAAAAAAATGCTATTTAAAAGTTTCAGAAAAAATGTGAAGTAAATTTTTGCATGTATATATTATGTTGATACTTACTCGTGTGTGTTTTCACGGAAAAATACCATTGTGTGTGACCTACACAAAAATGACAAAATGCAAATTCCTATTCATGTGAATAGTACAAATTCCAGTTCACTATTCTCATTTGGACATTTTGTCATTTTTATGCAGGCCACACATAATGGTATTTTTTCGTGAAAACTCACACGAGTAAGTATCAACATAATATGTACATGCAAAATTTTACTTCACATTTTTTTGAAACTTTTAAATAGCATTTTTTTGAACTTTCCGTAAATGGGTGCGCGCGCACCCAGGTTTCATTCGTCCGGGTCGCCTTTGAGCCAATATACTTTATCTTAAGGAATGTTTGCCAAACTCCCTCCTCGGTAAGTAACTTCTAGAGCCATTTACCGAGGAGGGCCCTATTCTTGACCTGGAGATCTTGGATGCTAAGTCCTCCATGGTCTTTGGGGCGGCAATGCACACTCCACTTAACCAATCGATATTTATGCTTCTCACTATCCCCTTGGTAGAAGAATCTAGATCAAAAATATTCCAATCGTTTTAAGACACCTCTACGAAGTTGGAAGAAAGATATCATATATAGTACCATATTACTTAGTACCGCGTTTATGAGAACTAATCTTCCTCCCAAGGATAGTAATTTGTCTTTCCAACTGCTTAATCTTATTTGCAGTCTTTCCTCGACCATTTTCTATTCGGCATTGGTTAGTCTCTGATAATGAATTGGAATACCCAAGTACCTAATCGGAAATTGGCCTTGCCCACAGCCGAACAGCTCAGCATATTCTGCAACATTGTCTTGGGCCTCACTAAAACAAAACAACTCACTTTTATGGAAATTAATTTTTAGACCCGAAAGGTGCTCAAACACTGAAAGAATTAACTTTAAATTTCGAGTCCTTTCGATGTCATGATCCATAAAAAGAATTGTATCATCGGCATATTGAAGAATGGACAATCCTCCATCCACGAGATGAGGAATGACCCCTTCAATCTGGCCCTCTGACGTAGCACGTTCAATCATAATAGCAAGCATATCCGCCACTATATTAAATAGCACTGGTGATAATGGATCACCCTGTCTTAGCCCCTTCTTGGTTTGAAAGTATTTTCCCACGTCATAATTGACTTTAATGGAAACACTCCCTCCCAAGACGAAACTATTGATCAACGCACACCACTCATCAGAGAAACCTTTCATTCTGAGAGTTTGTTGCAAAAAAAACCATTTAACCTTATCATAGGCTTTTTCAAAGTCAATCTTTAAAATCACTCCATTCAACTTCTTTCTATGCAATTCACGAGGAGTTTCATGGAGGACTACCACCCCATCGAGGATGTTTCGTCCTTGCATAAAAGCGGTTTGTGAAGGCCTAATCACATGATCTGCCACCGTGTTTAGCCGGACTGTGGCCACCTTAGTGAATATTTTAAAGCTGATGTTAAGAAGATAAATATGACGGTATTGTTGGATCCTTTCATCTTCATTAACCTTTGGCAATAAGATAATTTCACCAAAGTTGAGCCTAAACAGCTCCAACCGTCCAGCATGAAGATCCGCGAAAAGAGCCAGCAGGTCAAACTTGATGACATCCCATAAATTCTGATAAAATTCAGCTGGAAAGCTATCAGGACCAGGGCTTTATTATGCTCCATTTGGAAAGCAACTTTTCTTACTTCCTCCTCAGTATACAGAGAAGTGAGAAAATCATTCTCCGCTTGAGAGACTTGAGGAATATCATTCGTTCTAGTCTCATCAAACAAGAAATTTCCTTCCTCGGGAGCACCAAAAAGTCCCTTATCATAGCTCGTAATATACGACTTTAGCTGCTCATGGCCCTCGATCGTACCCTCATCCAAGAGAACGAATAAGTTTCTTCCTATGTCTGCCATTAGCAACACAGTGGAAGTACCTCATATTCGAATCTCCCTACAGAATAAATTGAGCATTAGATCGTTGGTACCATTTCAGCTCCTCTTCACGCAGAAGTTTTGCAATTTACGCATTCGATTGGCTTTTTAGCTCAATCTCTTGTGCAGAAAGAGGTCAAACTTCTGCTTTAGCTTCGAGATCATCTATAATAGATGAGAGCCGTTGTTTTTCTTTTTTTAAGAATCCTAGTTGTGTGTCTTGCCCAGCCACGTACAGAAGCTTTTGCGTACAACACGCATTTTGTTACTCCACCTCTGTATCGAAGACAAACCCACAACCGTTCTTTCCCATATCCTTTTAACCATTGTCTGAAAACCTTCCCAATTCAACCAACCGAGTTCAAACTTATATCGGCAGTTAGACGGGGTTTTAGGTAAACCAGTAGATAATAAGATGGAAGCATGATCCGAAAACTCAACAATACGTTCTAGCGCGCGCACCGACACCATTGGGAATTTCAATTCCCAATCCATATCCATGAGTACGCGATCAAGTTTTTCATATGTTGGTTTCGGAAGATTGTTGGCCCAGGTAAATTGTCTGCCAATCATTGACACCTCCCTCAAATCCAAGTTGTCAATGACCGCATTGAACAAGAAGGGCTAGTGATTGTCAAAACTGCCCCTACTCTTCTCGCATGGAAATCTCAACAAATTAAAACCCCCCTATGAGGATAGGATGAGGGTTTTCCTTTGCTAGATTCACCAATTCTCAAAGAAAGGCGGCCTTGGAAGCTTCCTGAGCAGCACCATACACGACGACTAGACTCAAAATGAAATTGTCAGCTCGATTATAGATGTGGAATTTGATATGAAATTCCCCTACCGAATGTGCTAACACTTCCATTGAGTCTGTTCTAACACCGAGTAAGATACCACCAGATCTTCCACGGGAAGGACACGAAATCCAAGTAAAGTCAATACCACCGGATATTTACCCAATCTGTATCCATGAGTACGCTATCAAGTTTTTCATATGTTGGTTCCGGAAGATTGTTGGCCCAGGTAAATTGTCTGCCAATCATTGACACCTCCTCAAATCCAAGTTGTCAATGACCGCATTGAACAAGAAGGGCCAGTGATTGTCAAAACTCAAAACTTCCCCTACTCTTCTCGCATGGAAATCTCAACAAATTAAAACCCCCCTATGAGGATAGGATGAGGGTTTTCCTTTGCTAGATTCACCAATTCTCAAAGAAAGGCGGCCTTGGAAGTTTCCTGAGCAGCACCATACATGACAACTAGACTCAAAATGAAATTGTCAACTCGATTACAGATATGGAATTTGATATGAAATCCCCCCACCGAATGTGCTAACACTTCCATTGAGTCTGTTCTGACACCGAGTAATATACCACCAGATCTTCCACGGGAAGGACAAGAAATCCAAGTAAAGTCAATACCACCGGATATATGGTTAAGAAGACTTTCCGAGAAATCTCGTCTCCCCGTCTCAGAAATAGCCAAAAAATCCAAATTGTGATCCCTAATGCAATCGGCAAAATGTAAGTGTTTAGCAAAGTCACCAAGACCTCTGCTATTCGCAAACATGCCATTCATTGGGAAACAATGGGAGATTTGGAAATTTTAGACCGTTTCCGCGGTTTCTTATTGGGGGAGGATTTGGACTTCCGACGAGATGCCATAAGCTCATATAAAGAGTAAAGATCATCCTCATCCAAACCCACCTCCGACACTTCACCAACTAGGCGAGAGAGAAGCTGACCATCTGATGTGGCAATCGCTTCCTCCTCATCTAAATGGGTGGAACCCAACACGATCAAAACTTTTGGAATAACCATAAGACGATCTAATTCCATATGCTTCAAGACTCTAGTTGAAACAAATATCTCTTTTTCATTACTGTCTAGCCTAACACCTAAACTATTAAGTTTAGCAGAAATAACAGGCGATGAAACAGAAAGAAAAGATATCAATTTATGATAAGAATTCATACCAACGAAATCAAGGTTTTGCGCCACTTTACGGCGCATCGCCTTCTGCATGGAGTCCTCATCCGTCATCGTCCCCCCATCAGCATCCATGCCAAACATCGCACTCCGCCTGACCGGAGTGACAAACCCTCCATAGCTGTCACTCGACGGCGCAGGTGTGGGAGGTTGCAACACATCCGCCCCCACATCCCGATGTGGAAGCGGCGTAGTAGACGATGTCAGTGTTGGAGTCACGACAAGTGAGGAAGGGGCCGGAGTCGGGGGCGGTGTAGATGTGGTAGACATCAGCGCGAGCGGTGAAGTCGATGGTGCAGAAGAGGAAGGCGTCAGGGTCAGTCTGGAGACGAAGCTCCCGACCCCAACCCCACCACCCCCAAAGCCGTAGCCGCAGCCGTAGTAGGAGGGGCACAGACGGTGAAGCAGCCCCCCACCACCGCCATGGCGTCCGACCCCATCGTCGAATCCACAGACACCGTATCCGCAGCTGCGGTGGTAAGAGGAGGAACAATCGATGTAGCAGCCCCCCACCACCGCCGAAGCACCTGCATGAGGGGGCCCGGGTTATGTAGCACCCCCCTCCACCATCACCATATGCATCACAAAAGGAGGCATAGTTGCTGTAGTAGCCCCCTCCGCCACCTCCGCGTGTGTCGTCTCCAAAGATCGAGGGGGAGATAGTGTCGTAGACACCACCCTGGCCGCCCCCTGAGCATACACTGGAGAGGCCGGAGAACCGACCTCCATCGCCACAAGTAACACAGAAGCGCGAATCACTAGCTGAGGATACACCATACGAACCCTCTCCACTATCTTGATACCTCTCGGCGTCCTTGGATTAGCATTATAAGGAGTAATGACCGAACATAAAACAGTAGAAGCCGCCACCGATTTTCCTTTATTCGCCGAGGAAGAAGGAGGAGAGGTTTCCACATCCATATTAGAAGCTCCGGACGCCGTAGCCTCCGAAGGACCAAAGGAATCAAGATCCTTGTCATTGCCCAAATTCTCCTCATCCACATCATCACCCTTCCGTCTCCATAAAAAAAGTGAAAGATGGGTCCGCAACAAAATCAGCCGGCTCACGACGGAAAACAAAGTCAAATAACTTTAGCTTGACAGCACATGCCACAGAGAGAAAGGGCCCGAATCATCAACCTGCCCCTCCAAAGCCTTGGGGTTAACCATGGACACGTAGATGCGCACAACCCCACGACTCCGCAAAGTGACAAGATCAACATCAAGCGAAACACCAAGAAGAGTCCCGACCACCCAAAGACCATGGAAATGTCTCACCGTATAAGGAACCCCCTACACATGTACCCAAACCAGATTCAGCTCGTCCTTATGCTGGATATCCTGAGCCTTCCAAACTGAGACCGAAGTTGTAGCCTTATGAGTCGGTATACCCATCCGAAAACCATCAACACGCTGGAGATCCTCCGCCGAAGGGAACCCAATAAGAAAAGCATCATCCCCATGAGCAACAGCCTCCCACTTCCACAACACATCAAGCGAACAAATCCTCTTCATAAAATATTGGATCGCCTTTGCGGGAACCTTGTCACCCGAAATAGACACCATGGCTATAGGAGAACATGTTGGAGCAAGGTGCGCCTTATGCACACTTTCAGGCAAACATAGCAGAGCATCTTCAGTACCTTCCCCAGTAATGAAAGAAGATGGCCTTGGAGTGCGCAAGGTGGGACATCTCAAGGTAGGGTGCTTGTAGTTGTCGCAAACAAGACAATAATGTTG
The DNA here is from genome assembly GCF_019359855.2 of Lolium perenne. NCBI lineage: Eukaryota > Viridiplantae > Streptophyta > Magnoliopsida > Poales > Poaceae > Lolium > Lolium perenne. Next base: position 286,708,847 of record NC_067250.2, on the reverse strand, counting down.
AACCGTGCAGTCCTTAGTGGCATGAGAATCAACTGCACACTTCCAACACTTTCCGGATTTCTTCCCTTTACCCTGAACAACAGCCGGACCCGACAGAGGATCAGATGAAAAGGGGGCCTCGATCACCGCAACCGGCTACGGTAGCACAGGAGCTGCCTCCATCGTCCCGGCCTGAACTCTTGCAGAACCCACTATCTTTGGCTGTGCAAACTGGTCAGGCGGCAGAGTGAACTGAGGCTGCAGCAGTTGCATGATGCGTGTAGTTGACACGTCCGTTGGGAACCCCAAGAGGAAGGTGTGATGCGCACAGCGGCAAGTTTCCCTCAGTAAGAAACCAAGGTTTAATCGAACCAGTAGGAGTCAAGAAGCACGTTGAAGGTTGATGGCGGCGGAATGTAGTGCGGCGCAACACCGTAGATTCCGGCGCCAACGTGGAACCTGCACAATACAAACCAAGTACTTTGCCCCAACGACACAGCGAGGTTGTCCATCTCACTGGCTTGCTGTAACAAAGGATTAGATGTATAGTGTGGATGATGATTGTTTGCGTAAAACAAGAGAACAGTATTGCAAGAGATTGTATTTCAAGATAGAGAATTGGACCGGGGTCCACAGTTCACTAGAGGTGTCTCTCCCATAAGATAAACAGCATGTTGGGTGAACAAATTACAGTTGGGCAATTGACAAATAAAGAGGGCATGACCATGCACATACATATTATGATGAGTATAGTGAGATTTAATTGGGCATTACGACAAAGTACATAGACCGCTATCCAGCATGCATCTATGCCTAAAAAGTCCACCTTCAGGTTATCATCCGAACCCCCTCCAGTATTAAGTTGCTAACAACAGACAATTGCATTAAGTATTGCGCGTAATGTAATCAGTGACTACATCCTTGACCATAGCACCAATGTTTTATCCCTAGTGGCAACAGCACATCCATAACCTTAGAGGTTCTTGTCACCCCTCCAGATTCACGGAGACATGAACCCACTATCGAGCATAAATACTCCCTCTTGGAGTTACTAGCATCAACTTGGCCAGAGCATCTACTAATAATGGAGAGCATGCAAGATCATAAACAACACATAGACATAACTTTGATAATCAACATAACAAGTATTCTCTATTCATCGGATCCCAACAAACGCAACATATAGAATTACAGATAGATGATCTTGATCATGTTAGGCAGCTCACAAGATCCGACAATTAAGCACAATGGGGAGAAGACAACCATCTAGCTACTGCTATGGACCCATAGTCCAGGGGTAGACTACTCACACATCACTCCGGAGGCGACCATGGCGGCGTAGAGTCCTCCGGGAGATGATTCCCCTCTCCGGCAGGGTGCCGGAGGCGATCTCCTGAATCCCCCGAGATGGGATTGGCGGCGGCGGCGTCTCTGGAAGGTTTTCCGTATCGTGGCTCTCGGTACTGGGGGTTTCGCGACGGAGGCTTTAAGTAGGCGAAAGGGCAGGTCAGGAGGCGGCACGAGGGGCCCACACCACAGGGCCGCGCGGCCAGGGCAGGGGCCGCGCCGCCCTAGGGTGTGGCCACCGCGTGGCCCCACTTCGTCTCCTCTTCGGTCTTCTGGAAGCTTCGTGGCAAAATAGGACCCTGGGCGTTGATTTCGTCCAATTCCGAGAATATTTCGTTACTAGGATTTCTGAAACCAAAAACAGCAGTAAAACAAAGAATCGACACTTCGGCATCTTGTTAATAGGTTAGTTCCAGAAAATGCACGAATATGACATAAAGTGTGCATAAAACATGTAGATAACATCAATAATGTGGCATGAAACATAAGAAATTATCGATACGTTGGAGACGTATCAGCATCCCCAAGCTTAGTTCTGCTCGTCCCGAGCAGGTAAAACGATAACAAAGATAATTTCTGGAGTGACATGCCATCATAACCTTGATCATACTATTTGTAAAGCATATGTAGTGAATGCAGCGATCAAAACAATGTATATGACATGAGTAAACAAGTGAATCATATAGCAAAGACTTTTCATGAATAGTACTTCAAGACAAGCATCAATAAGTCTTGCATAAGAGTTAACTCATAAAGCAATAATTCAAAGTAAAAGCATTGAAGCAACACTAAGGAAGATTAAGTTTCAGCGGTTGCTTTCAACTTGTAACATGTATATCTCATGGATATTGTCAACTAAGAGTAATATAATAAGTGCAATATGCAAGTATGTAGGAATCAATGCACGGTTCACACAAGTGTTTGCTTCTTGAGGTGGAGAGAAATAGGTGAACTGACTCAACAATGAAAGTAAAAGAATGGTCCTCCATAGAGGAAAAGCATCGATTGCTATATTTGTGCTAGAGCTTTGATTTTGAAAACATGAAACAATTTTGTGAACGGTAGTAATAAAACATATGTATCATGTAAATTATATCTTATAAGTTGCAAGCCTCATGCATAGTATACTAATAGTGCCCGCACCTTGTCCTAATTAGCTTGGACTACCGGATCATCACAATGCACATGTTTTAACCAAGTGTCACAAAGGGGTACCTCTATGCCGCCTGTACAAAGGTCTAAGGAGAAAGCTCGCATTGGATTTCTCGCTGTTGATTATTCTCAACTTAGACATCCATACCGGGACAACATAGACAACAGATAATGGACTCCTCTTTTATGCATAAGCATGTGACAACAATTAATAATTTTCTCATATGAGATTGAGGATATTGTCCAAAACTGAAACTTCCACCATGGATCATGGCTTTAGTTAGCGGCCCAATGTTCTTCTCTAACAATATGCATGCTTAACCATAAGGTGGTAGATCTCTCTTACTTTAGACAAGACGAACATGCATAGCAACTCACATGAAATTCAACAAAGAGTAGTTGATGGCGTCCCCAGTGAACATGGTTATCGCACAACAAGCAACTTAATAAGAGATAAAGTGCATAAGTACATATTCAATACCACAATAGTTTTTAAGCTATTTGTCCCATGAGCTATATATTGCAAAGGTGAATGATGGAATTTTAAAGGTAGCACTCAAGCAATTTACTTTGGAATGGCGGAAAATACCCTGTAGTAGGTAGGTATGGTGGACACAAATGGCATAGTGGTTGGCTCAAGTATTTTGGATGCATGAGAGGTAATCCCTCTCGATACAAGGTTTAGGCTAGCAGGGCTTATTTGAAACAAACACAAGGATGAACCGGTGCAGCAAAACTCACATAAAAGACATATTGAAAACATTATAAGACTCTACACCGTCTTCCTTGTTGTTCAAACTCAATACTAGAAATTATCTAGACCTTAGAGAAACCAAATATGCAAACCAAATTTTAGCATGCTCTATGTATTTCTTCATTAATGGGTGCAAAGCATATGATGCAAGAGCTTAAACATGAGCACAACAATTGCCAAGTATCACATTACCCAAGACATTTATAGCAATTACTACATGTATCATTTTCCAATTCCAACCATATAACAATTTAACGAAGAAGAAACTTCGCCATGAATACTATGAGTAGAAACTAAGGACATACTTGTCCATATGCTACAGCGGAGCGTGTCTCTCTCCCACAAAGTGAATGCTAGGATCCATTTTATTCAAACAAAACAAAAACAAAAACAAACCGACGCTCCAAGCAAAACACATAAGATGTGATGGAATAAAAATATAGTTTCAGGGGAGGAACCTGATAATGTTGTCGATGAAGAAGGGGATGCCTTGGGCATCCCCAAGCTTAGACGCTTGAGTCTTCTTAGAATATGCAGGGGTGAACCACCGGGGCATCCCCAAGCTTAGAGCTTTCACTCTCCTTGATCATGTTGCATCATACTCCTCTCTTGATCCTTGAAAACTTCCTCCACACCAAACTTAGAACAACTCATTAGAGGGTTAGCGACAATAAAAATTAACATGTTCAGAGGTGACACAATCATTCTTAACACTTCTGGACATTGCATAAAGCTACTGGACATTAATGGATCAAAGAAATTCATTCAACATAGCAAAAGAGGCAATGCGAAATAAAAGGCAGAATCTGTCAAAACAGAACAGTTCGTACTGACGAATTTTATCGAGGCACCAGACTTGCTCAAATGAAAATGCTCAAATTGAATGAAAGTTGCGTACATATCTGAGGATCACTCACGTAAATTGGCATAATTTTCTGAGTTACCTACAGAGAAAACATCCCAGATTCGTGACAGCAAAGAAATCTGTTTCTGCGCAGTAATCCAAATCTAGTATGAACTTTTCTATCAACGACTTTACTTGGCACAACAAAACACTAAACTAAGATAAGGAGAGGTTGCTACAGTAGTAAACAACTTCCAAGACAAAAAATAAAAACAAAGTACTGTAGTAAAAACCATGGGTTGTCTCCCATAAGCGCTTTTCTTTAACGCCTTTCAGCTAGGCGCAGAAAGTGTGTATCAAGTATTGTCGAAGGGTGGTACTTCTACAGCGGGGTGTGGATTTTTCTCAACCAAGCATAGTATATTGGATACATAAGTTTTAGCGTCTCCCTTTTCATTAGTCTTGGGCTTGCTACTCTCATCAAACAAATTTTCGGGAACAAGCCAAGCATAGTTATTTTCTAGTGCATCATTCATAGCTAGGAGTTTACATGGTATTGGTGCTTTGATCTCCCCACCATCATCAATATTATTAGTGTATCTTATTCTATCCATGTCCATCTTTTCAAGGAGACTAACAAAATTGGTATAAGAACCAAGCATATCAAATTTAGCAAAGACCTTTCTAGCCTCCCTTGCTATACCACCAAATTCTCTAAGAAGGGTTTCTAAAACAAAATCTTTCTTTTCCCCTTCTTCCATATCACCAAGTGTGAGAAACATGTGTTGGATTATAGGATTGAGATTAACAAATTTAGTTTCCAACATGCGAACTAAAGCAGCAGCAGCAATTTCATAAGTAGGAGCAAGGTCTACCAAGTGTCTATCTTCAAAATCTTCAATGGTACTGACATGATTGAAAAATTCTTCGATATTATTTCTCCCAACTATAGACCCACGTCCTACCGGTATGTCTTTTGTGGTAAAATTAAAAGGAAACATGATGAATCAAATAAAGTAAATGCGAGTAACTAATTTTTTTGTGTTTTTGATATAGAGTGCAAGACAGTAAATAAAGTAAAGCTAGCAACTAATTTTTTTGTGTTTTGATATAATGCAGCAAACAAAGTAGTAAATAAAACTAAGCAAGACAAAAACAAAGTAAAGAGATTGGGAAGTGGAGACTCCCCTTGCAGCGTGTCTTGATCTCCCCGGCAACGGCGCCAGAAATTTGCTTCTGGCGCAGAGTTGACGTGGGAGTTAGAGATCTCTGTGGTGTAACTTTTCTTCAGGTCCCCGGCAACGGCGCCAGAAATTTGCTTGATGCGTGTAGTTGACACGTCCGTTGGGAACCCCAAGAGTAAGGTGTGATGCGCACAGCGGCAAGTTTCCCTCAGTAAGAAACCAAGGTTTAATCGAACCAGTAGGAGTCAAGAAGCACGTTGAGGGTTGATGGCGGCGGAATGTAGTGCGGCGCAACACCAGAGATTCCGGCGCCAACGTGGAACCTGCACAACACAAACCAAGTACTTTGCCCCAACGAAACAGCGAGGTTGTCAATCTCACCGGCTTGCTGTAACAAAGGATTAGATGTATAGTGTGGATGATGATTGTTTGCAGAAAACAGTAGAACAGTATTGCAGTAGATTGTATTTCAGTATAGAGAATTGGACCGGGGTCCACAGTTCACTAGAGGTCTCTCTCCCATAAGATAAACAGCATGTTGGGTGAACAAATTACAGTTGGGCAATTGACAAATAAAGAGGGCATGACCATGCACATACATATTATGATGAGTATAGTGAGATTTAATTGGGCATTACGACAAAGTACATAGACCGCTATCCAGCATGCATCTATGCCTAAAAAGTCCACCTTCAGGTTATCATCCGAACCCCCTCCAGTATTAAGTTGCTAACAACAGACAATTGCATTAAGTATTGCGCGTAATGTAATCAGTGACTACATCCTTGAACATAGCACCAATGTTTTATCCCTAGTGGCAACAGCACATCCATAACCTTAGAGGTTCTTGTCACCCCTCCAGATTCACGGAGACATGAACCCACTATCGAGCATAAATACTCCCTCTTGGAGTTACTAGCATCAACTTGGCCAGAGCATCTACTAATAACGGAGAGCATGCAAGATCATAAACAACACATAGACATAACTTTGATAATCAACATAACAAGTATTCTCTATTCATCGGATCCCAACAAACGCAACATATAGAATTACAGATAGATGATCTTGATCATGTTAGGCAGCTCACAAGATCCGATAATTAAGCACAATGGGGAGAAGACAACCATCTAGCTACTGCTATGGACCCATAGTCCAGGGGTAGACTACTCACACATCACTCCGGAGGCGACCATGGCGGCGTAGAGTCCTCCGGGAGATGATTCCCCTCTCCGGCAGGGTGCCGGAGGCGATCTCCTGAATCCCCCGAGATGGGATTGGCGGCGGCGGCGTCTCTGGAAGGTTTTCCGTATCGTGGCTCTCACCGGGGGTTTCGCGACGGAGGCTTTAAGTAGGCGGAAGGGCAGGTCAGGAGGCGGCACGAGGGCCCACACCACAGGGCCGCGCGGCCAGGGCAGGGGCCGCGCCGCCCTAGGGTGTGGCCACCTCGTGGCCCCACTTCGTCTCCTCTTCGGTCTTCTGGAAGCTTCGTGGCAAAATAGGACCCTGGGCGTTGATTTCGTCCAATTCCGAGAATATTTCGTTACTAGGATTTCTGAAACCAAAAACAGCAGAAAACAACAACTGGCACTTCGGCATCTTGTTAATAGGTTAGTTCCAGAAAAGGCACGAATATGACATAAAGTGTGCATAAAACATGTAGATAACATCAATAATGTGGCATGGAACATAAGAAATTATCGATACGTTGGAGACGTATCATTGCACCACCAGACCCGGCGGTACACCCTTCTTCTTCTTCCGCTTATTCCTTGGCCCAACCTGACCCGCTGCCGGTGCATTTGGAGGATATTGTCCAAAAGGCGGCATAGGGTAAGGCTATTGCTGCTATTGGTAGCTCGGCCGGGCAAAAGGTCGGTGCTGCATAAACTGATGATGTGATTGTGGCATGTACGCCGGCGGCCCGAGCTGCCTCGAGGGGGGATGCAACAGACGAAATTGCTGCGGCACAAACGGCTGAAACGACGTCACCGGTGGCTGAAAGAGGCCACCCAACTATTGTTGCTGAACCTGTCCCAAACCCCCTCCCGAAGCCTGGTGCTGCTGCATTTGACCAAGAACCGCACCCGGAGCCTGTTGCTGTTGAAGAAAAACATGAGCCTTGACCGCCCCACCCGACGGCTGGGAGAGAGGAGGTTGCGGCGGCCGGGCAGCAGCCAGCCTAGGAACCACCATCGTGCATCCACCTTGCGAAGCAGGCCATGGGCAGCCTCGATGCCACGTTGAGGTAAGAACGACAGCCCTGGGACCAAGGCGAGGCCGACGCAGTCCGCGGCGGAAGAGGAGGAACGCCTGGGGTCGCGGTGGAGGGCGAAGACGGCGCACGAGGAGAAGACCTTGATGCCGGCGCGGTTGGAGACGAAGGTGAGGGCGACGTGCGTGATGCAGGGCTCGAGGACGACGTAACTGGGAGATACGCCCGACCATAGGGTTTGCGATGAACTCTTCGACGCCTCCTCCTCAGGTGGGCCCGTCCGACAGGCACGTCCACGCCCCCAACGCCCCAGGACGGCCCAAGATCCGCATGCAATAACGTCCTCACGGAAGACCCGACCTCGATCCCGCCCTCGTTCGCGATCCCGGCGGCCGTTGCCGCTGCAGGTTCTGGAGTTGTCGTCGTGCTTGTCGAAGAAGATGCCGCTCCCGACGAGGCAGAGGCATGCGCCGCCAACGCCTCCCCTAGGAAAAACCCTAGGATCGGCAGCGGTGAAAGTCGCCGCCGGGGGAGAGGTCCTCTCCAGCTGTCGACCCGCAGAGGACGTGCAAGGCACAATCCCATAGGAGAAGCCGACGACGAGCTTGCTCCGCCATGAGCCGCCCTCTGCGCCACGACCGGGGAAGACGAAGGCGCCGACCTGCACACAGAAGCACCATTAGAGACCTTACTTGGCGCCGCCGAGTCGGGAGAGGAGCGACGCTCCCAAAAACGTGACGACGGCGACGGAAACCCCGTGTCAGCCTAGAATTCAGCGAGAAGCTCCTCGCCAGACTTCCTTGGCCGCCGCACCACCGGCGAACTCGGCCTAGAGAGGTAGTCTTCAATGGCTTCCTCCGCCACTTGAACCGCGACGTGGTCTTCCTCGCCGATGTCGTCCGCATCATGCTCCTCCGGCGTCGCTTGCAGCAGGGAGAAGCGGTTCTCCGCCGCCGGCGCCAAGGTCAGATGCCGTCTTCGCCGATGAAGGGCCACGCCGGCCGCCACAACGCGCGACATCTCCCCTGGTCGCCCAGATCGCCTTGGCCGCTCATTCCCTCTAATTATGTTTGTATGCTATACCCTTTTTAAATGGGGAGAATTTCACTTCCCGACCTCTGCACCAACCAGAAATGCACACATCCATTTGGCATGAGTACTAAGATTTTTAATCTTTGTTAAGAACTTAAGATTAAAGCATAGTTCTCAAGATAAATTGCATGAGTACCAGGACCAGCCTGGACCTTAAGTATAAATAGGAACCTTAATTCGCGTCCGTGAGGATTTGAACTCATGTGTTGGGTATGTACATCCACTCCCCCAACCAGTTGAGCTAGACTCGCTTCCTTAAAAATGAGGAGAATTTCACTTGCCGACCTCTGCACCAACCAGGGATGCACACAACGATTTAAACTCAGGTGTTGGATTTGTACATCCACTCCCCTAACCAGTTGAGCTAGACTCGCTTCCTAAGCCATGGACGACTAGTGAGATTGTTTCATCATTTTGGGGTGTACATGTTTATTCCTCGAGGTCTCGAGATGATTTGTTGTAATGAATGATTTTTTTATTGTTCCGTTGTATTGAACTTCCCTGTACATTTCACTCCAAATTCCAGTTTTTTTCTTTAGTTTTGAACACCAATTCGGCAATTCCAGTTTGTACATCGAATTGTTACAATGATACACTACCATGATGAACTTAGTGTCGGTGAAACACCTGTAATATGGGTACAAGCATGCTTAAAGGTTTGCAAATTTGTCTATTGTAAGGGAATTACAAGTAGAGCTTTTTTTGCAAGGGATGACACCAGCAGGGTATGGGTACGGGTAGAGCCGTCCCATACCCGTACCCGTCACATTTAATCTTACCCACCCGTACACATACCCGTCAATGGGTACAAGGTTTTTCCATACCCGTCACCCGGCAGGATAAATGGCTACCCGCGGGTAAAAATACCCGCACGTAAAAGCGTGATTAGGAAAAAAATTAAGTATTTTAGAATATTACAACGGCTTACTTATCAAATTTAGATGGGTACATGGTACGTGAGTATAGGTTCTACGATCCCATACCTGTACCAGTCCTACCCGATGGGTATGATATTTTCTCATTTATGAATTCATAGGTAATATTTTGTTTCATACCCATACTTTTTTGGGTTTTTACCCGGCGGGTACATGAGTCATGGGTACCCGTTGCCATCAAGTACTCCCTCCATCCATAAAAGGATGTTGGAGACTTATCTAAATTCGAATGTATCTATATTCTGTACACATCTAAATTTTGACAAACTTTGCAACATCTTTTTATGGAAAGAGGTAGTACAATTTTCTGCTATAAAAAGTACTTTAGTTCTGCAGAAAGTTACGATCTGCCTTTCTGCAACCCAATGAGGTAACTGTAACACACCTGTTAGTGTGCTGTCAATATTGAAGTACCTCAATCTCAAGAGTAGCAAAATATCACGTAACAGTACCCGTCGAGGAATAGCCTGTAGCAGCGAGAAGATCACGAAGACCACAAATAATGTCCTGATCAGATAGCGCAACAACAGAAGATCCTGAAGAACTAGCCTGTCGACGAGTATAGTGCCGCTGACGTAAACTGGGATCCCTCTGCCAGCAACTAGAGAGAGTGTGGCCAGACCTGCCACAGTAGGTGCAGAGAGGTGCTGTCATATCACGAGGCTGCTGAGGCTTACTCTGGCCTTGGACTGGGGGAGTAGAGAGTATCGGCGGTGCTGGAGACCGCAACGAAGCAGGCGGCATAGGAGGTCCACGAGCAGACGGTACAGGAGGACCACGAGCAGCAAGCACATAGGGAACCTCGAGAAGACCAGCACCACGAAGACGAGTCTCCTCAGCACGAAGCTCAGCCAGTACCTCGGAGAGCGGAACACGACCACGGGCAAGCAGCTGTGCACGGCGCGGCTCAAACTCCTTACGGAGCCGCGACAAGAACTAAAAAACGCGCTGAAACTCCAGATCCGCGCGCACGATCAAACGAGAGACATGTGGCACACACAGCTGTACAAAGAGAATCAAGCTGACGCCAAATAGCAGCACTTTGAGTGTAGAACTCATCAATAGTAGAGTCACCCTGCTGAAGGGCATGCTCCTTGCGGACCACAGACAGGTAAAGAGCATCCCCAGACGACTGATAGCGCTGACGAAGAAAATCCCACTGAGCAGCAACAGTGGGAAGACCCATGAACTCAGCAACATACTAAGGTAGAACAATGGAGGTGAGAACATCAGCAGCACGAGCATCCTCATCTATCCACCGAGTGTAGTCAGTCAGATCCAGTCGGTAAGTCGCAACGGCAGTAGAGTGGTCCTGGACCTTCCGGTCATAATCAGCCAGAGCAGTATCATCAGCACTCGTGGCTGCATCCTTATCCGCCTGAGTAGCATCATGGGCAAGGGCAACGGGGGTCGGTGCAGTAGGCGCCGTAGGAGCAACGGGGCGCGGCGTACAAGAGACCTCGCCAGAAAGCACACCCCAAAGACGAAGACCGTGCATGTGGACGCGCATAAAGGCAGCGAAATCAGGATAATTCGCCCCATAAAAAATCACCGGGCAGCGAGGAATCGCAACATAGCCCGACGAGGAAGACATATAACTTTTTTTTAACACACGATCTGGTCAACAGAGAAACAGCAGCCGCCGGCGGAAACTAGGCCCCGGCAAGACGGGCCAATTCCCGGCGATGGAAGGCCGATTGCCGGCCCTGGCGGCCTTCTCCCGGCGATTCCCGGCGGATCCCGGCGATTCCCGAAGATGAACTGGCCGATTGCCGGTCCTGGCAGGGGCGAGCAGACCTGGCGGGGGATCCTGGCGGGGGCGAGCGGACCTGGCGGGCGGGCCTGGCGGGGGCGACCAGGGAGCAGAGCGGTGAGCAGATCGAGCAGGAGACCTAGATCGTGAGCCGGGGTCGGGTCAGGCGCGCGGATCGTGGGGCGCGTGCTGGCCGGCGTGACGAGGCAAAGCAGATCGAGATCAGATCGAAGACATGCCGGCGTGACGAGGCAAAACAGCGGCCAGATCGGGAACCGGCAACGGAGACCGGGGCGAGGTGGCGGCTGTGACGAGGAGAAAAGAGGAGCGGCCAGAGGACGGCGACCGGACAAGCGGCAACGACGGACAAGCAACGTCGGCCGGGAAACTAGAGGACCAAATTTTGCTCTGATACCATGTTAGGACAATATGCTTGTTGTATTACCAGGGGACCAAAGGCCACAATATATAGTACATGTACAGGTGCCAATATGCAGGAAACCCCTAACATATGTGGAAACTACAATATACAGATATATACATCTAACAAACATGTCAATTTAAACATTGTTAGACACGCACAAAGCTGTACAAAAGGAGAAAAAGTTGACACACGTGTAACTAAACTCACCTTAGAGAAACTTGCTACAGCCTGTTACATGTCTGACGAAAAAAGAGTATTGACCAAACATCTTACACATCTTAGCACTATCACAAAATACAAAAGAAAATTCTTCTGTACAACATAGTCCTTCGTTTTCCCTAATACTCGTAGTGTTGATGTCAGCATTGTCCGAGAATACATAAAACTGATACTCATTCCATATAAGTAGCTTATGAATTAATTATACTTATCTGGTAAAGGACCAAAACAAACAACAGGAGAAAAAACATATAACTACCCATCAGCTACATAAAGCGAGCAACCCCGATTGCACAGGTTTAATCTTACTTGAGGTCCAGTTATCTGCTTCAAGTTCCATCTTATCTAGCTGTGCCACGAGAGCGGACTCACCCCCCCTCCACAGCTCTCGTCCAGCTACAGTAGCCTTGAGGGTTCCTCAGTGTTGACCGGGCCGCCGAGCGCCGCTCCGCCGGAATAGCCGGTCGGAGTAGGTCTTGGATGGGCGCCGGAGTAGTCTAGGAGTAGATCTGCTAGGTTTCTTTGTGTTCTTCGGCGTTATGCCGCGTTTTGGGCGTATGCCCCGTAGTGATGGTGGCGGCCTGGATCTCCGCCAGATCCATGGCTTTGTAGGGCTGCTGCTGCTTCTGCTTGGTCTCCGGTGGTCGGAGAAGGGCGGGAGGAGGAGCAGAACCACCTTGTCCAATAAGGTGGCGGCGGATCTCTGCAGGTTGCTTCGAGGCCATGAAGAAGCTGTTCTCCCGGCCGGCCGTGGCGGCAAGGAGGAGAACGGCGATTTCTTGGTGAGCTGGCATGACGTCCTTCTCCTGGCCGGCCTTGGAGGCGAGGGGGAGTTGGTCAGATGCTGGTGGCTCGCTTCTCCGATGAGATCCAGGTTAGTTTGGGTATGTGGCCGGATGGAGTTCATCTGTCCCCTATCTCCTTCGATGTCTCGCCATGGAGGTGCTGATAGAGATGGAGGTGGAGCGGTGATCTCTAGACGGCGCATGCTCCTGCCTGCGAGGTGCTACTTTTTCGAGCTCATCCACGCGCGAGTCAACTTGGCTCATGCGATCTTCTGCCGGCATGGCGGCGATACTTCTACCTCCACTGCGGAGGCCTTCATCGACGAGGCTGCTGGAGCTCGGCGCCTTCTCTTCATCAAGTGGTTCGTCCCCGGTGATCTGAAGGTGGCCAGTGGCATCGTCTTCTCGTCGGAAATGGAGCTGTCGAGCGCTCTGCTCCGGATCCTCGGCGGTGACGCCTTGAGGACGCCGGCGATTGGTGGCGGCGGCACCCAGGGACCTGATCGCGTTTTCTTCTTTAGTTCTAGGGTGCTTTCTGTAAATCTAGAGGGCCTTTCTTCAAATATTTGGTTTCTCTGGACAAGAGATGTACAAGGTCCTCTTTGTAACTTTTACCTGCCACGTTTGGAATGAGATATTCACTGGGGCCTTCTAGGCCCTTCTCTTGTGCAAAAAAAAAAAAAAGTTATCTGCTTCAAGCAAATATAAGCAACTTTGCGCCAAAACATTCCGTATCACAGTTTGCTCATTCGGTGCTCAGGCCCTAGCGCCATTTAAAGACCTCTGGACCTCAAACTGAGTTACTAGCTTAGAGAGAGCTCGTGTACTTCAGTGAGCATCCACTCTTCTCCAGTTTGTCCTCCCAGCACTATCGCTTTTTTTTTTTTTTTTGAAATGGAGGCAAAAGCTTTACCCCATCTATTAATTAAGAAGAGTGTGCTCAGTTTTTAGGAGAAAACCGAGCGAAAACCTACAGCAACAGGGCCAAGCCCACACAAACAACACACCCACAACTAAGGCACTCCAACATCGCGACACTAACAAACACTCAAACACGACACTCCAACATCGAGCCGCAAAGGACAAGCTACGACATATGGGGCACCCGTCAGCCAACTGCAGGTCCAGGGTAGGCAATAGCCAAGGTAGCGAGAAAATCGCAAACTTCTCTGGCGACGACCGCTCCAGGCACCGCTGACAACAGTCCAGACTCCGAAACCTCATCACCGATAGAAACCACCTGCCTGTCAAACTCAGGAGAGAGAGAGACTGCATCGCCAACAATATCACACTTCACAACACCAAGACACGGCGGAGAAGCAACATCCGAGGACTCGAGTGAGCCGGGCCTCACTTCCTCGACGGAAGGAGGCGTAAGCACACCACCACACAACTCCATTAGCTCGGGCAAGATATGCATGACCGGAGCCGTAATTACCGAGCTCACCCTAGCTCGAGGGGAGAAACAACCATGAAGGCCCGCTCCGCTCGTGCCCACTTTGCCAACAACAGGAGGAACCAATGGATCAATAGGCGTCTGGGAGAGCCTACCCAACACAGCTTCCGCCCGCTCCAGAAAACCCCCAACCGCAAGCATCCAACCGTGCAAGGAGTCAACAGCCTCTTGAAGAGGGCGGACGGCCTCCTGAAGCAACTTAGCTTGCACCTCCAAAGCAGATTTTGTATCCACCGAGGCCAAAGAGCTAACAGGAGCAGCAACAACTGATGCCCAGGATCGACGACAAGGCACAACGGACGGGAGCGAGACCCCACTCTGGACCCGGCGAGGAGCATTCGCCTGGCGGGGCGACAATGCGACATGGCCAGCCAACCAACTGAGAGGACGCCAAGCGTTGCGACAAACACGTGCCCGATGACCATTGTCGAGGCATCGAGAGCACCTGAAGGGTTCACAGCAAACCGTAGCGCGGTGACCAGGAGCAAGACACCTGCAACATCTACCCTTGAGCCAAGCAGGGACAGGGGGGCGAGCAAAAGTCGGGGCCGGCGGAGCCGGGCAACGCAGGCCGCGCCGCGGCAACACCTCCTGCCAACCATCACGCTCGTCCGCCACACCATCCACCTCCACGCCATCAACCGTGACAACAGCAGCAGTGTTGAAGGTCTTTGTGGCCGGTGGCGTCTGGGGGACCAATTCCTCTTCGCCGTCCTCGTCGATGTTGTCCGCAGCGGACACCCAAGATGGAGGCCACAGCATGGCAGCGAGGGGCGGTGCCCCATTTCCCGCCACACCATCGACAACAGCAGAACACGGTACATCAGCCCCGCAGCAGGTCTTGATGACATCCGGCGGCGTCTTGGGGGCCAGAACTTCAACATCGTCCGCATCGCTGTCCTCATCGACATCTGCAAAGGATACCCACAACGCAGGCAGCGGTGAGGCGGAGGGGCCTCTTGGAGACGGAGCAGACGGCGACGCAGTAGGCGGAGTGGAGAGGGCAGGCGCAGCAGTGCCGGAAAGCTGTGCGGAAGAGGGCGCAGCCGTCAGGGCCTCCAACTGCTGCCCGGCTTCTCCAACACTCGGAGCAGCACAAGCCAGCGCTGCTGAAGGCGAAGCCCCAAGAGGCAGCGAGGCCGATGACGGGAGCAGACCGGAGACGGCATCGGCAGAGGCACTGAGCAGCCGACCATGAGCGGGCGCTGCAGGGACGGGGACGTCCGCAGACGACACCAACGCGCCGCAATTCTCCATGCGAAACCGTCCAGCCGGGGGCAGCCGCGATGACCTGCGAGAGGCAGCAGCAGGCGGGGGCAACCGGGGTCGAGGATGGAGTGGTGGGGAGTCCCGGCGACGAGCTTGCGCGGGAGGAGGAACCGGCGACATGGCGGCGCAACAGAGCAGGGTGACTGCTGCGACTCGGCGGCGGCCGCGGCGAACTTTGGGCCGGACGGGGAGAGGACGCTGAGGAGGAACCGGATCTGGCCGCGGCGGCGGCGGAGCTGGACGGAGGCCGGAGATCAAGGCGGCGGCGGCCGGGGCGGCTCCGTCACGGACATGGTCGCGAGACCTGCTGGTCAGCACTATCGCTTTCGTTCCTCCAACAACACAGGTCTGTGGCCCCCGGGCAAACCGTTGAGGTCGCCCAAGAACATTGAGTATCCCCCAGCTAGTAATGGAGAAGATCTTGATCATGGAGCTGCCCCATCTCTCTCGGCTCCTCACCCTCATGATTGGCTGCATCTTCCTCTGCAGCATCTCTGGCGACTCCATGACTTGATCTTGTGTCGCCACTTGGCCTCCTCTGCTTGCTTCTCATCAGTACCCTTGAACTTGCGTTTTGCGGAGAATTGACATTCTAACATGCTTGGTATCTATCGTGCGTGGATCCACCGTGTGCCATGTGTGGAGATTAATGTTATTTTTCTGAAACATGATGAAACCTACCGAAATATTCTAGCACGAATCTTAAAGCATGCGACGAACGGTTGAGTTGCACAATATCTACCGTGCGCGCTAGAAAATCCAGTCTCACGCTTTGTGGCCTCAATCTATACCTAATAATAAAGGAGCTAAGGTTTCTGCCAAAATTTTCGTTCAACTTTTTATTGGACCGTTTTGCCCTCCCACCAAATCACATATAACAAGTTGTGGCATTGTACCGGTTCGTTGTTTATTTTTGTTTTTGGTATATTTTCGTCCACACGGAACTCTCGCGCGAGCTGGGCCGGCCGAACAACCCAATACACTTGCCAGAATCAATAGTGATTCACGAGCGTCTCGGTTCTTTTCGTAAATCATATGTCTCGGGTCTTCTTATGTTCCTGTTATTAGTCCCACCTCGGTTTCTCATAGGAATTTTCACCAATTCATATACCACGAAAATTTGCGTATTATCAGCAAGGTGTGTCTCCTTGATTAACAGATATATTTGGATGTGAGCTAAGAGCGAGACTGACAGCGGATGCCGCCGGGATGGAACGAAATTCGCAAACGTTGACGGCCCGATTAAAATCTCAGAGAGGGAATGAAAAAACGGAAACGAAATTCGCAATTCGCAGACGTAGACGACCCGATTAAAATCTCAGAGAGGGAATGGAAAAAGGAAGCTCCAATGTTGTAATCAATGGCGCCGATAGAAATCTCAGAGAGAGGGAATGGAAAAAAGAAGCTCCAATGTTGTAATCAATGGCGCCGATCTAGGCCGCCAAGCTCGAACCCCTAATGAATCGGACTACTCTGCCGTAGAGCGTGAAGCGTGGCGTCAAAGGGGCGAAGGGGATTTGGGGGCGTGCTCGCACGGAGGCGGCGCTTCTGGGGATAGAGTCGACCCAGAGGAGGATTAGCAAATAGGGTTTCGCTCGGGGACTACGTACCTGGGCCAAGCCATGGTGGGCCAGTCTGGCCTGGGTGGGCGAGGGAGGCACGATTTTGACAGTCCACCCACGCGAGGCTCGTCAATTCTGGACGCAAGCCAGGGGCAGGAGGCGCCCTTATCTGTTCTGACTACTTGGGGTTTTAAATCATGCATGTGCTGGTTTTCAGGTGACGGCCAAAGAATTCTTGTCACAGGTTTTATGTTGTTGTCGGCAGCTGGTACCTAGGTGTAAATTAGGATGTTAGTGGATGAAATTGATGGACATGCTTTCACGTGGTTCCAAGGATCAGATTCATTTCTTACTCATCCATTTAGAATTATGCAATACATAAGAGTGTGGTATTTGTGACGATGTTGAAAATGTTGCATAGCTAAAGGTTCGTGCTAGATACTTCCGTAGTTTTGAAACTTTTGCTTGCACATATTCATTTATATAGATATTATTTACATATAGCCGGAACACAATTCATGGAGACTGACGTGGCGAAGACCCCTTGCAGTCAATATTTCTAAACGATATACTTCGGATGATGACGCCGTAGCAACGCACGGGCAATTTTCCTAGTCTTCTCCTAAGAGTAGAGCCCTTCTTCCTGGTGATCTCAACCGCCTTCTCGAGCAGCGGTGGCCCTGCCGCAATCTTTGTCGTCTTGACCCGATTTGTAGACGTCCTCTTGGCTAACTTAAATTGGTGGATGAGATATCAAGAATTTTATTGACATGATAGATTACTTCACAATTACAGAACATGCTACATACATGATAGATTACTTCACAATTACAGAACATATACAACAGGGGAGCTAATGTTGCACTCGTATTACATGTTTGAGCAGCGAGACATTTGGAATAATCGAAACTCTCCTGGCTAGAAAGCTAGATCACTAAATCCTATGAAGCCATCCTGGTGATGGTGACGGTCTTCTTGATCATGGAGCTGCCGCATCTCGCCTGGCTCCTCTCCCTCATGATTGGGTGCTTCTTCTTCAGCGTTTGCTTGATCATCTCCGGCGCCACCACCTTTATTGGCAGACGTCGTCGCTTGGCGTCCTCCACCTCTCGGTACCGTTCGTTGAACTTGCGCTTTGCAGCTTGTATCTTCTCCTCGGGGATGGGCCCGACACGGTCGCCGCGGAAGATGATGCCCGGGGCGACGGGAGCGGACGCCCTGTTTGTTGTGATCCCCACCGACCCGCAGATTGTGCTTATAAAATGGGGCGCAGTTGATATCATAGCCGTTGTTTATAGTTGTGTTCCTCGAGATTCGGTCCAGCATGACCCCACGTGAAAAAGGAATCTACAGCTGTCATGTGTGTAAAATCAACAGTACTTTTGACATTACTACATGTACCATATGAAAAATTGACAAGGACTTTATAAATCCAGCAGTACTTTTTGCAGGACTACATGAACATGGCATATGGACTACATGCGCAAACAATAGAGGACTTTATAGATACAGTTCACGAAATCAATTTTAAAAAATTAAATATTAGACTCATTTTGAAGAGTTCGTCGGGAGGAAGTCAAATATGCAAACAAAATCTCATTTACATTTATTACGCGAAAGTTATACTCATTTTAGAATTAGTAGTGTATTTCAAAAAAGAGAATCTTTTGCAATGAGTGGATAAGCTAGCGGACCCCACAGATGAGCATTCATATGCATGTGAATGGCTGTGATTTCACTTGCGCCCCAATTCATAAGTGCCAATGCATTTTCGGATCCCCACTGTCTTCTTCTTTGTGGATGTCTCCGGGATCTTGGCAGGTTGCGTCGGATGGTCGATGATCGTCTTGGGCTGGGGCGGCAGGTGGTTCAGGAGCTTGGGCATGGCATCTCTGACCTTGGCGTCGTCGTTCCGGGCGGAAGCCCTCCACGCGGCGACGATGCCGCCGGCGAGCACGCGGACGCGCTCCGAGCCGTGATCCTTGTGCAGCGCGCGGACGCACTTGGCGAGGTCGGTCTTGGCGAGCACGGTGGGCATGAGCGGGAGCAGGCGGAGCGTCTCGAGGGACTCCGCCATGACGTCGTCGAGCAGGAGGCAGAGCCGCTCCGCCTGGTCGTCGTCGGCGGCGTCGCAGAGTCGTTCGACGATGTCGCCCCTGGCTGTCCGGAACTCGCGGCGGGAGAACTCCACAGGGTCGTAGGCCTCCATGGCGGCGTCGATGGAGTCGAAGGCGCGGAAGAAGGGCTTCCAGCGGCGGAGCGGGCTGGTCTGCGCGAGCGCGGGCGTGGCCATGGCGCGCGGCGGATCGCGATGGAGCTTGCAATCCAGGGCTGTCAACTCTCAAGTCTCGAGCCGGTGGATATGTGTGCAGAGGAGCAGAACTGCACAGCTTATATTGATCATCACGGAGTAATGTCGGAGTCGGTGCTGATTACGGAAGCGCGTCCGTTCAGAAGAATTCCCGTCCGTGTCCGAGTTCGACTCAGCAGTGGCATCCCGCATCCATGATCCATGAGTAGGTTGCGCGCGCGCCACGAAAACTTGGACAGGTGCAACCTCTTGTATTGTAGACACATATGCGCGGCCACCTCTCCTAGTTCGCTGCCGAAGACGCCATACATTTGGTGCTCGTCGCTCGCAAAAACACAATAGGGTGTGCAGCATGTACGTCGACGTCCTCGAGAAAACAGAGCTAAGAGCAACTCTCACTACGGGAAAAATGCCATTGCCGTGCGCCGCTGTACGGCAAAGATTTCTTTGCCGTGCGTAGCAAGCAGCACGCACGACAAAGACACTTCACACGACAAGGTCTGAGAGCAGCGCACGGCAATGAATCCATGCACGGCAAAGTCAGCAGTGGCGCACGACAACGAATCTTTGCACGGCAAAGTCCAAAGAAATCGCACGGCAAAGAAACATCGACGCAAAGTCCCTACAGGCCGCACGGCAAAGAAATACTGCACGACAAAGGCCCTGGACGTTCCCGTGGCTCGCCCTTTGCCGTGCGGACACACAAGTTGCACGGCAAAGGGGCCTTTGCCGTGCGTTCCTCTCTTTGCCGTGCGCCAATATACATTTTATTTGTTTTTCTTTCTATTTTATTTCATCTAATACTTATATTTATTTTTAATTAGTTTTACTTTTTAATGATTATTTATTAGTGTTACTTAATACAATGTGCAATACAAAATTACTCTCCATGTTCACCCCACATATATCAGGGTTTCGGAGCAATCCGCGCTTCGAAAAATTTGCTAAGTATTATCGCCCAAATGTGAGGAAGGTCACACCGGGGAGCTACTTTTGCACCATTACACCTTTCACCACACTTTCACACATATCATAGGTCCACATGCAAGATTTGGTGGGGTTCCGGTGCTCCGGCGGTCGTTCTCCCCCACCTCCCCCAAAAAATAGCAGTATGTCTGCCCCGGCGGGTCTACTCCCCCTAGATTTCTCCGCGCGAGGGTGCACCAATGTACTTTTTCATCGTTTTAGGTTTGTTTAGGACATATACACATGGAAAACCAATCATGGGACCGTTTGGTACATATACCCGCAGCTAGAGCCATTATCACACGATCGAGGGTGTGCCTGATCTACTGGTTAGGGTTAGCTTTAGGGTTAGAGCTAGGGTTTAGGGGTAGTGCTAGGGTTTAGGGGTAGGGCTAGGGTTTAGGGTCAATGTAAGTATTTATGGTTAGGCATAGGTTTAGGGTTTAGGGTTAGGGTTAGGGTTTTGCAGCTCCCGTGTCAGCACGTGTAGTTAATGGTTTAGGGTCTGATACGTCTCCGACGTATCGATAATTTCTTATGTTCCATGCCACATTATTGATGATATCTACATGTTTTATGCATACTTTATGTCATTATTATGCGTTTTCCGGAACTAACCTATTGACGAGATGCCGAAGGGCCAGTTGCTGTTTTCTGCTGTTTTTGGTTTCAGAAATCCTAGTAAGGAAATATTCTCGGAATTGGACGAAATCAACGCCCAGGGTCCTATTTTTGCACGAAGCTTCCAGAAGACCGGAGGGGATAAGAAGTGGGGCCACGAGGCGGCCACACGCTAGGGCGGCGCGGCCTGGGCCTTGGCCGCGCCGGCCTGTTGTGTGGGGCCCTCGTGTGGCCCCCTGACCTGCCCTTCCGCCTACTTAAGGTCTCCGTCGCGAAAACCCTACCACGTTCGACGAAACCAGAGAAAACCTTCTAGAGCCTCCGCCATCGCGAAGCCAAGATATGGGGGACAGGAGTCTCTGTTCCGGCACGCCGCCGGGACGGGGAAGTGCCCCCGGAAGGCTTCTCCATCGACACCACCGCCATCTTCATCAACGCTGCTGTCTCCCATGAGGAGGGAGTAGTTCTCCATCGAGGCTCGGGGCTGTACCGGTAGCTATGTGGTTCATCTCTCTCCTATGTACTTCAATATAATAATCTCATGAGCTGCCTTACATGATTGAGATTCATATGATGATGCTTGTAATCTAGATGTCATTATGCTAGTCAAGTGGATTTTACTTATGTGATCTCCGGAGACTCCTTGTCCCACGTGTGTAAAGGTGACAGTGTGTGCACCGTGTGGGTCTCTTAGGCTATATTTCACAGAATACTTATTCGCTGTTATGAATGGCATAGTGAAGTGCTTATTTATATCTCTTTATGATTGCAATGTGTTTTGTATCACAATTTATCTGTGTGCTACTCTAGTGATGTTATTAAAGTAGTTTATTCCTCCTGCACGGTGTAATGGTGACAGTGTGTGCATCGTGTAGTACTTGGCGTAGGTTATGATTGTGATCTCTTGTAGATTATGAAGTTAACTATTGCTATGATAGTATTGATGTGATCTATTCCTCCTTTCGTAGTGTGAAGGTGACAGTGTGCATGCTATGTTAGTACTTGGTTTGGTTATGTTGATCTGTTATGCACTCTAAGGTTATTTAAATATGAACATTGAATATTGTGGAGCTTGTTAACTCCGGCATTGAGGGTTCGTGTAATCCTACACAGTTAGTGGTGTTCATCATCCAACAAGAGGGTGTAGAGTCTAGCATCTATTTATTTATTCTGTTATGTGATCAATGTTGAGAGTGTCCACTAGTGAAAGTATGATCCCTAGGCCTTGTTCCTAAACATCGCTATATTGCTTGTTTACTGTTTTACTGCATCTTTACTTCCTGCAATATTACTACCATCAACTGCACGCCAGCAAGCACTTTTCTGGCGCCGTTACTACTGCTCATATTCATTCATACCACTTGTATTTCACTATCTCTTCGCCAAACTAGTGCACCTATACATCTGACAAGTGTATTAGGTGTGTTGGGGACACAAGAGACTTCTTGCTTTGTGGTTGCAGGGTTGCATGAGAGGGATATCTTTGACCTCTTCCTCCCTGAGTTCGATAAACCTTGGGTGATCCACTTAAGGGAAACTTGTTGCTGTTCTACAAACCTCTGCTCTTGGAGGCCCAACACTGTCTACAAGAATAGAAGCACCCGTAGACATCAGGGTCGACTAGGGGTTTAGGGCTCGAAGCCTCCCCAGTTTAGGGTTTAGGGTTTAGTGGAGCTACTTTTGCACCATTGCACCTTCCACCACACTTTCACACATATTATAGGTCCAGATGCAAGATTTGGTGGGGTTCCGGTGCTCTGGCGGTCGTTCTCCCCCTCCTCCCCAAAAAAACAGCGGTATGTGTGCCCCGGTGGGTCTACCCCCTAGATTTTTCCGCGCGAGGGTGCACCAATGTACTTTTTCATTGTTTTAGGTTTGTTTAGGACATATACACATGGAAAACCAATCTTGGGACACTTTGGTACATATACCCGCAGCTAGAGCCATTATCACACGATCGAGGGTGTGCCTGATCTACTGGTTAGGGTTAGCTTTAGGGTTAGGGCTAGGGTTTAGGGGTAGGGCTAGGGTTTAGGGTCAAGGTAAGGATTTAAGGTTAGGTATAGCTTTAGGGTTTATGATGCAGGGTTTTGCAGCTCCCGTGTCAGCACATGTAGTTAATGGTTTAGGGTCGACTAGGGGTTTTGGGCTTGAAGCCTCCCCAGTTTAGGGTTTAGGGTTTAGGGGAGCTAGTTTCGCACCATTGCACCTCCACCACACTTTCACACATATCATAGGTCCACATGCAAGATTTGGTGGGTTTCCGGTGCTCTGGCGGTTGTTCTCCCCCTCCCCCCCCCCCCAAAAACAGCGGTATGTGTGCCCCGGCGGGTCCTAGATTTCTCCGCGCGAGGGTGCACAAATGTACTTTTCATTGTTTTAGGTTTGTTTAGGACATAAAAACATGGAAAACCAATCTTGGGACCCTTTGGCACATATACCCGCAGCTAGAGCCATTATCACACGATCGAGGGTGTGCCTGATCTACTGGTTAGGGTTAGCTTTAGGGTTAGGGTTTAGGGGTAGGGCTAGGGTTTAGGGTCAAGGTAAGGTTTTATGGTTAGGTATATGTTTAGGGTTTAGGGTTAGGGTTTATGATGTAGGGTTTTGCAGCTCCGGTGTCAGCACGTGTAGTTAATGGTTTAGGGTCTAGGGGTTTAGGGCTCGAAGCGTCCCCAGTTTAGGATTTAGGGTTTAGGGTTTAGGGGATCTACTTTTTCTCCATTACACCTTCCACCACACTTTCACACATATAATACGTCCACATGCAAGATTTGGTGGGATTCCGGTACTCCGGCGGTCGTTCTCCCCCTCCTTCCCCAAAAACAGCGGTATGTGTGCCCCGGCGGGTCTACCCCCAAGATTTCTCCGCGCGAGGGTGCACCAATGTACCTTTTCATTCTTTTAGGTTTTTTTAGGAAATGTACACATTGAGAACCAAGACTGGGACCTTTTGGCTCATATACCCGTAGCTAGAGCCATTATCACACGATCGAGGGTGTGCCTGATCTACTGGTTAGGGTTAGGTTTAGGGTTAGGGCTAGGGTTTAGGGGTAGGGCTAGTGTTTAGGGTCAAGGTAAGGATTAATGGTTAGGTATAGGTTTAGGGTTTAGGGTTAGGGTTAGGATTTATGATGCATGGTTTTGCAGCTCCCACGTCAGCACGTGTAGTTAATGGTTTAGGGTCGACTAGATGCATGGCAGCGGTTATGGCATCTCTTTTTATTTTAAGTGAAACTCAATTTTATTTTACGTGAACCTCGTCACGTACACTCGTACACACGTACACACGCAAAAGACGCTTTGAAGGAAGCCTTACCGTCAAGCGCCGATGAATACTCTGGCTCTTTAGATGCTCGACGAAGAGAAAATGCCACCTGTGTTCTCTTCATCTTCTCTCACACCACACCTATATAATGGAACCATCTCGTCCCCAATCTCGTCACAACTCCTCTGAAGCCACCACAACATCTTCTTCTCGACCAAAAGCCACCAACAACCAACCCAAGCCACCATGCAGTATATCGGCCCCACCTACCGTCGCCCAGCCACCGAGCCGGAGCGGGAGTTCCCGTCGGGTACAATCGTGCAGAATGAGCTGCGCATGTGGGTGATCTCAAGGTGGAGGGCCCAAGGAGCCTAGCACATTTCTTCCTCTCAGACGGCTACCGCAACCTCCTTCCGGGCTTGCCGTGGATGTTCACACTCGAGAGGCACTTCGACGGCGACAGGAACATGGAGATCAGTCTCTATGTCCACTTCACCAACCCCTTTGACGCTTTCGAGCGCCTCGGGCGTGTGTTCTAGTGTGGGAGCGAGTTCATCGCATTCACGACCTACAACGTCTTCATCGACTTCCACACCATCTTCCCCTGGCCTGGCAAATGCACACCCTCCCCTACCGCATGCCGGTGGACGACGCCGATGCCCCCCCCCCCCCCCCCCCCCGCGCAGAGGAGCCAAGAGAGCCAAGGAGGGAAGACGGCGGGGTTGTCTCCCTGGTTTATGTGTCTTTTTCTAGTTTGCATGAGCGTTTTTATTGTCTATGTCTAGTTACCCGTCTAGTTGTGTGCTTTTGTATCATGTCAGTGGGTTTATGTAATGCTACTATAGTGCTATATTTATATATGTGGTTATAGTTCTTGGAAAAAACCTATTTTGTCTAATTAAAGTTTGCATATTGTTATTCGTAGAAGTTTCCATTTTATTTTGCCTAAAATGGATGAATAGCTCGTGAAAACTAAGGCTCAATATCAACGTCAAATTTCATCAATAATAAACCACACAAATCCATAAAGCAAAAGATAAAAATAAATGGGTACCTAAAGAGAAAAATGAAACTACTCCATCTGTTAACTTTTATAAGCACTACACAAGAAACTAAACAATCTAAAAATGAGTTGTCAAATAAGCAATAATCCTATAATGGGTGAAATGAGATAACCTCACAAGGTGAAAACTAACTTTGCTACTTGGTGCTACTTGAGTGAAATAATAACTAAGCTACCATTCAGTATATAAAATATGCTACTTTAAGTTATAGGACAATGTCAATTGACTTAAAATATGCTTCTTGTTTCTTGGAATGGAGATAAAGTAGTACCAACACAAAATTAGTTGTCATATTTTTGAACCATAAAAGGTGCAAATTCCTTTCATAACTTTATTGCACGACCAAAATATCAAAAAAAAAACTTTAGCCAAAGTTGAGAGGGATCTGTTTCATTTCTTGAGGCTAAACGACCGAAACTTTATTGATCACTAGATAAAATGTTTACAAAAATTCCCAAATCACTTGGGGGAATACAAAACCACACATGCCTATGGCCCGATCTTTTGTCACAACCTAAATGGGTCCACCCTATTAGGTGGGCTTCCTTTCTCAATGGGCCAAGGGCAACAATTACTTTTTTTTTGGAACCCAACACTTCGTTAACTGACGAAACTAAAAATACGTAGAACCTTTTGGTCGAATTGTTGCCACATTTGATTCATTACTGCCAGCGCCCAAATTATGCATCTCATTGAGCATACAATTTAAACACAAACTAACATAACCAGTTGATCTAAAATAGGAACCACAATAATAGGCACGTCTAACGACTGATCAACTGAAGGTAAATTATTCGTAGAGAAATTATACAGAAATAAAATGTTGCAGTGATCATATTTGCCTGCTTCTTCAAAGCAACCATCTGCCTTAGGTGCGTGTTCAGTTTGTTCACTTCCCCAATCAGTTCCCCATCACCCGTGGCAAATTTCTCCATCGCCAGCGCTTGATTGATCTCCCGGGTTGCGCCCCTCCTAAAGTCAATGATGCCCTCCACTTCAAGCCTCTCAACATACTCACATCAATTCACTCAAAATGGTAGATTCTGAAATAGAAACACATGAACCCTAATTCCCAAATAGGTGGAAAAATCAAAAAATCTGCACAAATTACCGAAAAAGGGCAATAGATAACTCAGATCTAACCTTTCCCGGCTCGGACTTGCTCTTGCACTTCACAAATTATCACCTAAAGTTACCGTTCTCCTCCTTGATTGTGACCTATCGCTTCAATGGTGCGGCGTGTGTGCAGTCAGGACATTTTGTCATCGGCACTACACTATACTTAGGCCATGAGGGGCGGGAGGCTTAACTAGATGTCGATATAAATCGTCAGCCATAGTCGCACGACATCGCCGGAGAAGAAGAAGAATAAGCGGCTCCGAAATGGGGGCGGTAGGCAAGCGGCGGCAGGCAGACACGAGCAAGCGGAGAGATCTGAAGTAGAGGAAGATGAGCTGGGAAAGTTGTGGGTCCTACATGCAGTGAGATGGGTCCTAGGTTCACTGGACAGTGTGTGTGTGGGTCAGCGCTGACGTGGATAAGTTGTGGGTCCCGCTCAGTTCACATAATCCAAACTTATAACAACCTCTACTCAGCTTAAGGCCCGTGTCGCGTGAGAGCTACTTGGGCTGCTGAAGTGTCGTTCTGCAGCTATTCAGACGAAGGACATTGCTTTTCAGCCAATTCCGCTCAAAGATGTCGCAGGAGCAATTTACCCGCGAAAATTGGGAAGCTCCAGACCATCATTTACACCCGTGGCATCCCATTCATCAAAGATAGGTCTACCAGAGTCGATGCTGTTGAGCTGCCACCACTATCCGAACTTGATCCTCAAAATCCTTCCTCCCGAGATAATATCTGAAATGAATGTCATGTACAAGGGAGAATTGCGTGGTTTTCTGGACATGATAAGCGGCAACGAAGGCAAGGAAAGCAATTCAAAATTTCTCGTTTCACCTGCCGTTGATCAGAACTCTGCGCCAGATCGTAATGCTAAGTTGTATGGATATGGAGAGCGCAGAGACTCCGTCCATTTAGGAAAGCAGAATGATATTAAGGTGATCTAATTAGTCAACTTTAAACTGGAAACATAGTGGAAGTACACAGTTCAAAGCCACCACTTTGTTATCTTGATATTTCAAACCATTCCTTTAGTATTCTAAATGTTGTTATTTACTGCCACAGGTGACAATAGACCAGGAAGTTCAAGCTGCCAGTGCGTCGTGCTCAAGAGCCTGTGAATTGGGTGATACAAACAGTGTCACACGGCTTGATTTCATGCCTAATTCTCTAAGCCAGGCAGACTTCACAGTTCTGCAGGAATTACCTGAGGATGTCAAGGTTGATTTGTTTAATGTGCTTCCATTACCTAGGTCAAAAGATCCTACATGCAGCACTTCCAATGTTACTCAGAGTAAATCTCCGAATGGGGAAGGAACTGATGATCCAACTTGTCATCTCCCAGGAAGTTCTATAAATTGGGTTGAACAGTTGAAAGTTAGCAGTTCTGTAATATTGAATGCTATTGCAGAGCAACATACATATTCTATCTTCAGTAAGCCTATATCTTCTATCTTAGAGTCTATCGTTTCCCTCCCCCCTCTGTGCCCGAATTCGGGTAGCGAAGAATGGAACAACACACTCTCCTGCCTCTCTGGGCTTCTTATAGAGTATATACACATGAAAGTCGATTCTGATATTGAAGAGCTGCACAAATGTTTCCTTCTTTTGAAAAGGTGAAGCATACAACCGTTCAACCATTATTAGATATGAAGGTGTAATATGGGCGCAATTAGTCTCTCTTGAAGAGGAATGTGCCACATTATCATTAATTACTGAACTTTCTCATTGTTGGTTCTCATCAGCATATGAGTTTTTTCCGGAGTTACACAATAGCCTTCTTCCTTTGCTACAGGTAAAATTTACATGTTTAGTTATTATATGTTTTTCAAGACTTTATATTAAGATTTATCTATGTATTTGTTATGGCTGTCCTTCATGTCCTTTGCTTTAGGAATCATCATGGACCCAACAAGGCTGAACCGGCTTTAGGCTCTCGCCCCCGCGTCGCCCCTCCCGCCCCCCACCCCGCGCTGGGTGACTCGGGCGGATCCCTAGCGCCGCCACCACCCCCCTCCTCCGATCTCCCTCCTCCCTGCCGCCGCCGACGCGCGCGTGCGGGAAAATCTCGTGAAGCTCTCGGCGGCGGCAGGGCCCCCTCTTGCGTCGCGCGTGCGGAGGCGGCGCTGGATCGGCGGTGGTGACGACTGACCGGCGGCGGGGCTGGTCGGTGGTTAGCGTGGTGGGATCCAGGGTAGGATCCGGGGCGGTGGTCTCGTGCGGCTATTTCTCGCGCCGACTACCTTGGCAAGGGCTGCGGTGGCCAGTTGATGGTTCGGCGATGCGGCCGGCGGCGGGGTGATCCCGAAGGCTGCGGATCCGGCTTCCTCGATGGCGTGGCCGTGCCTGGTTGTTGCCGGTGAGTCCTTTGCGCCCCCTCCTTCCGATGGCTCACGTTGGTGGCCTTCTTCGGTTTTGGGGGTGGCGGCGGATGACTTGTCGACGGGTTTGTGGTCGGTGGCGGCCTCCTCTTCCGCCGTTGAGGTCGGCGGGCGGCGGCGAGGGGGCCTGCCGTTCTGCCTAATAAAGGTGGCAGTCCTAGGGTTTCTCTCGCTCCAAGTGAAGATCGTCGGAAGCTTCTTCCCACCAAGCTGGCTAGATTGTCGTGTTCCGGAAGGTCCTGCCGGCGAAATTCATTGTGCGATCAATACGTGAAGATTGCTGGATTGGGCGTTTTCGATCGGGCGCACCCATGTTTTTTATCTGACCGTTTGGTTTCAGAGGGAGCGCTTCGAAGCTCTGCTAGCTGTTAATATCATGGAGCTCGTTTTCTTTCCATGGTGCTGACGGAGAAGGTCATGAAAGCTAAGATCGGTGGAAGAGAAATGGTGGTCGGATCGTGGTGGTGAGATGGAATTGGCTTGGAGATTTGTGACTTCAAACAACAGCTTGTATGTGGGGGCGACTGCACAGGAGAAGTTCAGAGTTCTATATTTCAGGGTGAAAATCCAAGGTCTAGCCTTAATTGGTTGTGCCTGGCAATGTTCTTGTTGAAGACATTGTTTTGAGAGGGAGGACTTTATTCAGGGTGAAAACCTAAGATCTATGATCGGGCGACGATAGCGTTTGTGCACTGTTTCCTTCCTGGAGGCGTCGCTTATGGAGATGCTAATCTTCTGGTGTTGTCTTGGTGGTGTCAGTGTTGCTGTTTCAAGTTTATCGATCTCTGTAGCGTGACTTTTCTTTTCTGTAATTTTTTCTCTTTTTTTGACTGTGTGCATCCTTTATGTCATTAGGGCATGATGTTGTTGCAGAGGCTGGGTGTAATTGGTATCTCCACGATATTAATATATGCTCTTTATCGAAAAATGTCCTTTGCTTTATCACTTTTGGCTTTCACAAACTTTATGGCCGGAGTACCTTCTTAGCTTTTAGATGGATGCAATCAGCTGTCCAGTTTTTTCTTCTTCTGATTCTAAAATTACAGCTGTTTCTGTTAGGTTTTAAGAAAATTGTACCACACATGCATAATTTTGATTGGTCATTTTGTAGGATTCCATCAGTCAACATTATGGTGGGGTATTGCGTCTCTAGTTCGAAATTCCGCTATCAGGGACCATTTAGTGATAGGAGATGGAGATTGGCGCTGCCCCGCTGGAGTAGAGGGGCGAATCTAACACCATCATGCTGTATACCCAAGGAGTGTAAATGGCTCTTCTGGTCTGCGGCTACAAACTGAATCAGTGTTTTGAATGCCAGCGCTGGTCGGTTCGTCATGGATAAAAGGAAATTGTGCACACCTGTAAATGTTACTACTTCTACGCGAGTGACTCCATGAGCCCTCATTTTGTTCTTTGTAATATAGCTGTTTCTCCTTCGAAATAGCTTGTTGTTACCGAAGAAGGCAAAAGTTGATATGGTGAGCTCATTTTTTGTGCTATGCAATTTTAAGTCAAGTACGCTTAATTTTGTCAAGAATAGCAAATTGGTAGGCGCAACATCTTCAATATGACCAATCACCAATTACCTTTCTCCAAGGCGTTAGTGCGTATTCCAAGATTCTGAAACACCAAGTCACGCTCTCAATTTGATCACATGTACATGTACAGAACAGTCAAACAAGAAACTGTGTTGCCCTATTCGTGCTAGTTACAATTGCAGTAGCACATTTCATGTTCGAGATCGATAGACTGACACACGGCGAACAAGCCTCGATTGAGTTGTGGATCAACCTTTCTAGAAAGCTATAACACTTAGAGCCCTAAACCCTGTGAAGCTGGCTAATAATGGAGAAGGTCTTCTTGACCATGAAGCTGCCGCACCTCGCTTGGCTACTCTCCCTCAAGATTCTGTGCTTATGTTGAGGGATGAAATATAAAGAATTTTGTTGACATCATCATAGATTACTTCACAATTACAGAACATGCTACAGGGAAGTTAATGTTGCACTCGTATTACAATTTTGAGCGGAGACATTTGGAATCGAAACTCTCCTAGCTAGAAGGCTAGATCAGTAAACCCTATGAAGCCATCCTGGTCACGCTGACGGTCTTCTTGATCATGGAGCTGCCGCACCTCGCCTGGCTCTTCTCCCTCATGATTGGGTGCTTCTTCTTCAGCGTTTGCTTGATCATCTCTGGCGCCACCACCTTTATTGGCAGACGTCGTCGCTTGGCTTCCTCCGCCTCTCGGTACCGTTCGTTGAACTTGCGCTTTGCAGCTTGTATCTTCTCCTCGGGAATGGGCCCGACACGGTCGCCGCGGAAGATGATGCCCGGGGCGACGGGAGCGGACGCCCTGTTTGTTGTGATCCCCACTGTCTTCTTCTTTGTGGATGTCTCCGGGATCTTGGTAGGTTGCGTCGGATGGTCGATGATCGTCTTGGGCTGGGACGGCAGGTGGTTCAGGAGCTTGGGCATGGCGTCTCTGACCTTGGCGTCGTCGTTCCGGGCGGAAGCCCTCCACGCGGCGACGATGCCGCCGGCGAGCACGCGGACGCGCTCCGAGCCGTGATCCTTGTGCAGCGCGCGGACGCACTTGGCGAGGTCGGTCTTGGCGAGGACCGTGGGCATGAGCGGGAGCAGCCGGAGCGTCTCGAGGGACTCCGCCATGACGTCGTCGAGCAGGAGGCAGAGCCGCTCCGCGTGGTCGTCGTCGTCGGCGTCGCAGAGGCGTTCGACGATGTCGCCCCTGGCTGTCCGGAACTCGCGGCGGGAGAACTCTGCAGGGTCGTAGGTCTCGATGGCGGCGTCGATGGAGTCGAAGGCGCGGAAGAAGGGCTTCCAGCGGCGGAGCGGGCTGGTCTGCGCGGGCGCGGCCATGGCGGCGAATTCACGATCGAGCTTGCAATCTAGGGCTCCTCTCAGGCCGATGGATGTGTGTATGCAGAAGAGCTGAACTGCACAGCTTATATTGATCACGGAGTAAGATGGGAGTCGGTGTTGAAAGCGCGTTCTCTCTCCCGTCCGAGTCCGACTCAACACTGGCATGATCATTGATCAATGAGTTGCGCGCGCGCCACGAAAACTTGGACAGGTACGGTGGTGGTGCCACCTCTCCGTCCTAGCTCGGAAAAACATCCCATGGCCACCATGGGAGCTGCCGCTGCCGAGGACACCATAGGCGCCGTGATCAAGGACCACGCCGCCGGCTCCTGCAAGAAACGGCGCATTGGGAACAACGACGACTACGAGGCAGGGTACGAGCTGACGCGCGTGCCCGGGAAGGGCGGCTTCGGCGTCTTCGTCAAGGCGCGCCACCGCGGCACAGACATTGACGTCGCGCTCAAGTTCCACCTACGCCGCTCGCCGGCGCGCGCCGGCTGCGAGCCGCCATTCCCACATCGTGCTTCACCGCGAGCTGCTGCGGGAGGCGTGCTACCTGGCCGCGTGCCGCGGCCACCCCTCCGTCGTGGGCTTCCACGGCATTGCACACCCCCTGGTATGGGCCAGGCCCATTTGTGGCTGTTTGGCCTCGTTTTTTCTTTTTTCTTTTTTCTTTTTTCTGGTTTCTTTTTCTGTCTTCTTTTCTTTTTTCTTTTTTCTGTTTTCGGTTTTGTTTATATTTTTTTTAGATTCGAAAATTTTGATTTTTAAAAATTGTTCAAATTGAGAAAATGTTTAAATTAAAAAATGTTCAAATTTGAAAACTGTTTAAATTTGAAAACCGTTCAAATTCGAAAATCGTTCAAATATGAAAATCGTTCAAATTGAAAAATTGTTCAAATTCGAAATTTGTTCATATTCAAAAAACGTTCAATTTTGAAAATTATTCGAGTTAAAAATTGTTCAAATTTCGAATTTTGAAAAATATTCAAATCCAAAAACTGTTCAAATTTAAAAACTGTTTTAATTTTAGAAAACTGTTCAAATTTTATGAAAAACTTTTTCTCGAAAAAAGTTTATAAAAGTGTTAGATTTTAAAAAACGAAAATATAAACAGAAAAGAAAAAACAGAAAAGAAGGAAGAAAAAGGAAAAAAAACTCACCTGATGCAATCGGCCGCGGCCCACTAAATTACTGGATCGTGGGGGGTGTGCGGTGCCTTCCACCCACCGACCAGGTCGGTGGCGAGGAGCTCCCGCGTGCCGCGGCCACCCCTCCGTCGTGGGCTTCCACGGCATTGCGCGGGACCCGCGCATGGGGGAGCAAGTCGGCCCGAGCCTCGCCCACGTCAGAGGAGCGCCTGTCACCGGGCGGCTTCGAGATTTTGGACCGGGCTCCTCAGCTGCGACCCTGCCAAGCGTTTGCTGGCGGCCGCGGCGCTCCCATGCCCGTGGTTAGCTAGCTCCGGCTGACACCCCTGCATCTGCTGCTACCGAGGACGACTAGTTTTTTTGTGGAAAATGGGCACTTTATTACTTTAAAAAATAGATATCACAACCGTATAAATATGTGTTACAAAACACCTTAAAATCAGACAACAGAAATCCAAAGTTCTGTAAAAAACTAGCTATGTGGATTC
This sequence comes from Lolium perenne, assembly GCF_019359855.2. NCBI lineage: Eukaryota > Viridiplantae > Streptophyta > Magnoliopsida > Poales > Poaceae > Lolium > Lolium perenne. Next base: position 286,675,625 of record NC_067250.2, on the reverse strand, counting down.
ATGCGCAGATCAGGCTGTCACCCATGTTGAGAAAAAATATTCCCCGCCGTATCCTCCAACCATGCAGACACCTTCGTAAAGAAGTCTTGATGCTCCACTCGCTGAAGTGGAACCCATGAGCGAAGCGTAGCTGTGCACCAGTATATAACATGCATAAGAGAGGAAGAAATATTATTAAAAATCTTGTCATTTCTACATAGCCATAGCGATCAAATAATAATAATCGCTCCCATCCTAATAAGACGCTTAAACCTAACAACCACATCATTGAGCCAATAGCCAAATATATTGGCAACACTACTCCGGTGGATATAAGGTAGACTCTATTTGGACAACTGACCATATAGACCTAGCAAACTTACACTGAAAGACCAAGTATTTAATAGTCTCGTCTTGGTGATAGAATACACACTTTTTACTTCCATGCTAGTGGCGTTTGACAATATTATCTTTAGTAAGGATGACCCCACGACAAAGATACCACGCAAACACTTTCGTTTTAAGCGGTATCTTCATCTTCCAAATTTTAGAATTATTATCGATTGGAATATCAGGTTGAATCAAAGCATTGTACATGGAAGCCACAGAGAATGAATCATTTCCGGTGAGGTTCCAACGAAACTCATCAGACCCTTGCATCAATTGAACTAGCTCAAGGCACTGTAGCAATTCATGCCAGGAGATTTTTCTAGGTCCGATGAGACTTCTTCTGAACGTCACATTCGGTGGGAAAGTTTTCAACACCTTAGCGATAGTATCACTTTTGTGGCGCATAATATTGTACAATGCCGGATATTATTCTTGGAGTGTGGCATTACCATGCCATTTTATCCTCCCAAAAACGAATTTTCGACCCACCCTAAATAGAGAAAGATCCATATGGAAAGAAATACTTCTTTGCATCCATAAGGCCTGCCCAAAACCGTGAATCTCCTGGTTTCCAAAGAACCTGAGATAGAGCCTTTGAGCCCGGAAATGGTGAATGGAACCTAGGTGCGCGTGCACCTATTTACGAAAAGTTCAAAAAAATGCTATTTAAAAGTTTTAGAAAAAATGTGAAGTAAATTTTTGCATGTATATATTATGTTGATACTTACTCGTGTGTGTTTTCACGGAAAAATACCATTGTGTGTGACCTACACAAAAATGACAAAATGCAAATTCCTATTCATGTGAATAGTACAAATTCCAGTTCACTATTCTCATTTGGACATTTTGTCATTTTTATGCAGGCCACACATAATGGTATTTTTTCGTGAAAACTCACACGAGTAAGTATCAACATAATATGTACATGCAAAATTTTACTTCACATTTTTTTGAAACTTTTAAATAGCATTTTTTTGAACTTTCCGTAAATGGGTGCGCGCGCACCCAGGTTTCATTCGTCCGGGTCGCCTTTGAGCCAATATACTTTATCTTAAGGAATGTTTGCCAAACTCCCTCCTCGGTAAGTAACTTCTAGAGCCATTTACCGAGGAGGGCCCTATTCTTGACCTGGAGATCTTGGATGCTAAGTCCTCCATGGTCTTTGGGGCGGCAATGCACACTCCACTTAACCAATCGATATTTATGCTTCTCACTATCCCCTTGGTAGAAGAATCTAGATCAAAAATATTCCAATCGTTTTAAGACACCTCTATGAAGTTGGAAGAAAGATATCATATATAGTACCATATTACTTAGTACCACGTTTATGAGAACTAATCTTCCTCCCAAGGATAGTAATTTGTCTTTCCAACTGCTTAATCTTATTTGCAGTCTTTCCTCGACCATTTTCTATTCGGCATTGGTTAGTCTCTGATAATGAATTGGAATACCCAAGTACCTAATCGGAAATTGGCCTTGCCCACAGCCGAACAGCTCAGCATATTCTGCAACATTGTCTTGGGCCTCACTAAAACAAAACAACTCACTTTTATGGAAATTAATTTTTAGACCCGAAAGGTGCTCAAACACTGAAAGAATTAACTTTAAATTTCGAGTCTTTTCGATGTCATGATCCATAAAAAGAATTGTATCATCGGCATATTGAAGAATGGACAATCCTCCATCCACGAGATGAGGAATGACCCCTTCAATCTGGCCCTCTGACGTAGCACGTTCAATCATAATAGCAAGCATATCCGCCACTATATTAAATAGCACTGGTGATAATGGATCACCCTGTCTTAGCCCCTTCTTGGTTTGAAAGTATTTTCCCACGTCATAATTGACTTTAATGGAAACACTCCCTCCCAAGACGAAACTATTGATCAACGCACACCACTCATCAGAGAAACCTTTCATTCTGAGAGTTTGTTGCAAAAAAAACCATTTAACCTTATCATAGGCTTTTTCAAAGTCAATCTTTAAAATCACTCCATTCAACTTCTTTCTATGCAATTCACGAGGAGTTTCATGGAGGACTACCACCCCATCGAGGATGTTTCGTCCTTGCATAAAAGCGGTTTGTGAAGGCCTAATCACATGATCTGCCACCGTGTTTAGCCGGACTGTGGCCACCTTAGTGAATATTTTAAAGCTGATGTTAAGAAGATAAATATGACGGTATTGTTGGATCCTTTCATCTTCATTAACCTTTGGCAATAAGATAATTTCACCAAAGTTGAGCCTAAACAGCTCCAACCGTCCAGCATGAAGATCCGCGAAAAGAGCCAGCAGGTCAAACTTGATGACATCCCATAAATTCTGATAAAATTCAGCTGGAAAGCTATCAGGACCAGGGCTTTATTATGCTCCATTTGGAAAGCAACTTTTCTTACTTCCTCCTCAGTATACAGAGAAGTGAGAAAATCATTCTCCGCTTGAGAGACTTGAGGAATATCATTCGTTCTAGTCTCATCAAACAAGAAATTTCCTTCCTCGGGAGCACCAAAAAGTCCCTTATCATAGCTCGTAATATACGACTTTAGCTGCTCATGGCCCTCGATCGTACCCTCATCCAAGAGAACGAATAAGTTTCTTCCTATGTCTGCCATTAGCAACACAGTGGAAGTACCTCATATTCGAATCTCCCTACAGAATAAATTGAGCATTAGATCGTTGGTACCATTTCAGCTCCTCTTCACGCAGAAGTTTTGCAATTTACGCATTCGATTGGCTTTTTAGCTCAATCTCTTGTGCAGAAAGAGGTCAAACTTCTGCTTTAGCTTCGAGATCATCTATAATAGATGAGAGCCGTTGTTTTTCTTTTTTTAAGAATCCTAGTTGTGTGTCTTGCCCAGCCACGTACAGAAGCTTTTGCGTACAACACGCATTTTGTTACTCCACCTCTGTATCGAAGACAAACCCACAACCGTTCTTTCCCATATCCTTTTAACCATTGTCTGAAAACCTTCCCAATTCAACCAACCGAGTTCAAACTTATATCGGCAGTTAGACGGGGTTTTAGGTAAACCAGTAGATAATAAGATGGAAGCATGATCCGAAAACTCAACAATACGTTCTAGCGCGCGCACCGACACCATTGGGAATTTCAATTCCCAATCCATATCCATGAGTACGCGATCAAGTTTTTCATATGTTGGTTCCGGAAGATTGTTGGCCCAGGTAAATTGTCTGCCAATCATTGACACCTCCCTCAAATCCAAGTTGTCAATGACCGCATTGAACAAGAAGGGCTAGTGATTGTCAAAACTGCCCCTACTCTTCTCGCATGGAAATCTCAACAAATTAAAACCCCCCTATGAGGATAGGATGAGGGTTTTCCTTTGCTAGATTCACCAATTCTCAAAGAAAGGCGGCCTTGGAAGCTTCCTGAGCAGCACCATACACGACGACTAGACTCAAAATGAAATTGTCAGCTCGATTATAGATGTGGAATTTGATATGAAATTCCCCTACCGAATGTGCTAACACTTCCATTGAGTCTGTTCTAACACCGAGTAAGATACCACCAGATCTTCCACGGGAAGGACACGAAATCCAAGTAAAGTCAATACCACCGGATATTTACCCAATCTGTATCCATGAGTACGCTATCAAGTTTTTCATATGTTGGTTCCGGAAGATTGTTGGCCCAGGTAAATTGTCTGCCAATCATTGACACCTCCTCAAATCCAAGTTGTCAATGACCGCATTGAACAAGAAGGGCCAGTGATTGTCAAAACTCAAAACTTCCCCTACTCTTCTCGCATGGAAATCTCAACAAATTAAAACCCCCCTATGAGGATAGGATGAGGGTTTTCCTTTGCTAGATTCACCAATTCTCAAAGAAAGGCGGCCTTGGAAGTTTCCTGAGCAGCACCATACATGACAACTAGACTCAAAATGAAATTGTCAACTCGATTACAGATATGGAATTTGATATGAAATCCCCCCACCGAATGTGCTAACACTTCCATTGAGTCTGTTCTGACACCGAGTAATATACCACCAGATCTTCCACGGGAAGGACAAGAAATCCAAGTAAAGTCAATACCACCGGATATATGGTTAAGAAGACTTTCCAAGAAATCTCGTCTCCCCGTCTCAGAAATAGCCAAAAAATCCAAATTGTGATCCCTAATGCAATCGGCAAAATGTAAGTGTTTAGCAAAGTCACCAAGACCTCTGCTATTCGCAAACATGCCATTCATTGGGAAACAATGGGAGATTTGGAAATTTTAGACCGTTTCCGCGGTTTCTTATTGGGGGAGGATTTGGACTTCCGACGAGATGCCATAAGCTCATATAAAGAGTAAAGATCATCCTCATCCAAACCCACCTCCGACACTTCACCAACTAGGCGAGAGAGAAGCTGACCATCTGATGTGGCAATCGCTTCCTCCTCATCTAAATGGGTGGAACCCAACACGATCAAAACTTTTGGAATAACCATAAGACGATCTAATTCCATATGCTTCAAGACTCTAGTTGAAACAAATATCTCTTTTTCATTACTGTCTAGCCTAACACCTAAACTATTAAGTTTAGCAGAAATAACAGGCGATGAAACAGAAAGAAAAGATATCAATTTATGATAAGAATTCATACCAACGAAATCAAGGTTTTGCGCCACTTTACGGCGCATCGCCTTCTGCATGGAGTCCTCATCCGTCATCGTCCCCCCATCAGCATCCATGCCAAACATCGCACTCCGCCTGACCGGAGTGACAAACCCTCCATAGCTGTCACTCGACAGCGCAGGTGTGGGAGGTTGCAACACATCCGCCCCCACATCCCGCTGTGGAAGCGGCGTAGTAGACGATGTCAGTGTTGGAGTCACGACAAGTGAGGAAGGGGCCGGAGTCGGGGGCGGTGTAGATGTGGTAGACATCAGCGCGAGCGGTGAAGTCGATGGTGCAGAAGAGGAAGGCGTCAGGGTCAGTCTGGAGACGAAGCTCCCGACCCCAACCCCACCACCCCCAAAGCCGTAGCCGCAGCCGTAGTAGGAGGGGCACAGACGGTGAAGCAGCCCCCCACCACCGCCATGGCGTCCGACCCCATCGTCGAATCCACAGACACCGTATCCGCAGCTGCGGTGGTAAGAGGAGGAACAATCGATGTAGCAGCCCCCCACCACCGCCGAAGCACCTGCATGAGGGGGCCCGGGTTATGTAGCACCCCCCTCCACCATCACCATATGCATCACAAAAGGAGGCATAGTTGCTGTAGTAGCCCCCTCCGCCACCTCCGCGTGTGTCGTCTCCAAAGATCGAGGGGGAGATAGTGGCGTAGACACCACCCTGGCCGCCCCCTGAGCATACACTGGAGAGGCCGGAGAACCGACCTCCATCGCCACAAGTAACACAGAAGCGCGAATCACTAGCTGAGGATACACCATACGAACCCTCTCCACTATCTTGATACCTCTCGGCGTCCTTGGATTAGCATTATAAGGAGTAATGACCGAACATAAAACAGTAGAAGCCGCCACCGATTTTCCTTTATTCGCCGAGGAAGAAGGAGGAGAGGTTTCCACATCCATATTAGAAGCTCCGGACGCCGTAGCCTCCGAAGGACCAAAGGAATCAAGATCCTTGTCATTGCCCAAATTCTCCTCATCCACATCATCACCCTTCCGTCTCCATAAAAAAAGTGAAAGATGGGTCCGCAACAAAATCAGCCGGCTCACGACGGAAAACAAAGTCAAATAACTTTAGCTTGACAGCACATGCCACAGAGAGAAAGGGCCCGAATCATCAACCTGCCCCTCCAAAGCCTTGGGGTTAACCATGGACACGTAGATGCGCACAACCCCACGACTCCGCAAAGTGACAAGATCAACATCAAGCGAAACACCAAGAAGAGTCCCGACCACCCAAAGACCATGGAAATGTCTCACCGTATAAGGAACCCCCTACACATGTACCCAAACCAGATTCAGCTCGTCCTTATGCTGGATATCCTGAGCCTTCCAAACTGAGACCGAAGTTGTAGCCTTATGAGTCGGTATACCCATCCGAAAACCATCAACACGCTGGAGATCCTCCGCCGAAGGGAACCCAATAAGAAAAGCATCATCCCCATGAGCAACAGCCTCCCACTTCCACAACACATCAAGCGAACAAATCCTCTTCATAAAATATTGGATCGCCTTTGCGGGAACCTTGTCACCCGAAATAGACACCATGGCTATAGGAGAACATGTTGGAGCAAGGTGCGCCTTATGCACACTTTCAGGCAAACATAGCAGAGCATCTTCAGTACCTTCCCCAGTAATGAAAGAAGATGGCCTTGGAGTGCGCAAGGTGGGACATCTCAAGGTAGGGTGCTTGTAGTTGTCGCAAACAAGACAATAATGTTGAACCGTGCAGTCCTTAGTGGCATGAGAATCAACTGCACACTTCCAACACTTTCCGGATTTCTTCCCTTTACCCTGAACAACAGCCGGACCCGACAGAGGATCAGATGAAAAGGGGGCCTCGATCACCGCAACCGGCTACGGTAGCACAGGAGCTGCCTCCATCGTCCCGGCCTGAACTCTTGCAGAACCCACTATCTTTGGCTGTGCAAACTGGTCAGGCGGCAGAGTGAACTGAGGCTGCAGCAGTTGCATGATGCGTGTAGTTGACACGTCCGTTGGGAACCCCAAGAGGAAGGTGTGATGCGCACAGCGGCAAGTTTCCCTCAGTAAGAAACCAAGGTTTAATCGAACCAGTAGGAGTCAAGAAGCACGTTGAAGGTTGATGGCGGCGGAATGTAGTGCGGCGCAACACCAGAGATTCCGGCGCCAACGTGGAACCTGCACAATACAAACCAAGTACTTTGCCCCAACGAAACAGCGAGGTTGTCAATCTCACCGGCTTGCTGTAACAAAGGATTAGATGTATAGTGTGGATGATGATTGTTTGCAGAAAACAGTAGAAACAAAGATTGGCAAGAGATTGTATTTCAGTATAGAGAATTGGACCGGGGTCCACAGTTCACTAGAGGTGTCTCTCCCATAAGATAAACAGCATGTTGGGTGAACAAATTACAGTTGGGCAATTGACAAATAAAGAGGGCATGACCATGCACATACATATTATGATGAGTATAGTGAGATTTAATTGGGCATTACGACAAAGTACATAGACCGCTATCCAGCATGCATCTATGCCTAAAAAGTCCACCTTCAGGTTATCATCCGAACCCCCTCCAGTATTAAGTTGCTAACAACAGACAATTGCATTAAGTATTGCGCGTAATGTAATCAGTGACTACATCCTTGACCATAGCACCAATGTTTTATCCCTAGTGGCAACAGCACATCCATAACCTTAGAGGTTCTTGTCACCCCTCCAGATTCACGGAGACATGAACCCACTATCGAGCATAAATACTCCCTCTTGGAGTTACTAGCATCAACTTGGCCAGAGCATCTACTAATAACGGAGAGCATGCAAGATCATAAACAACACATAGACATAACTTTGATAATCAACATAACAAGTATTCTCTATTCATCGGATCCCAACAAACGCAACATATAGAATTACAGATAGATGATCTTGATCATGTTAGGCAGCTCACAAGATCCGACAATTAAGCACAATGGGGAGAAGACAACCATCTAGCTACTGCTATGGACCCATAGTCCAGGGGTAGACTACTCACACATCACTCCGGAGGCGACCATGGCGGCGTAGAGTCCTCAGGGAGATGATTCCCCTCTCCGGCAGGGTGCCGGAGGCGATCTCCTGAATCCCCCGAGATGGGATTGGCGGCGGCGGCGTCTCCGGAAGGTTTTCCGTATCGTGGCTCTCAGATGCGGGGGTTTCGCGACGGAGGCTTTAAGTAGGCGAAAGGGCAGGTCGGAGGCGGCACGAGGGCCCACACCACAGGGCCGCGCGGCCAGGGCAGGGGCCGCGCCGCCCTAGGGTGTGGCCACCTCGTGGCCCCACTTCGTCTCCTCTTCGGTCTTCTGGAAGCTTCGTGGCAAAATAGGACCCTGGGCGTTGATTTCGTCCAATTCCGAGAATATTTCGTTACTAGGATTTCTGAAACCAAAAACAACAGAAAACGACAATCGGCACTTCGGCATCTTGTTAATAGGTTAGTTCCAGAAAATGCACGAATATGACATAAAGTGTGCATAAAACATGTAGATAACATCAATAATGTGGCATGAAACATAAGAAATTATCGATACGTTGGAGACGTATCAGCATCCCCAAGCTTAGTTCTGCTCGTCCCGAGCAGGTAAAACGATAACAAAGATAATTTCTGGAGTGACATGCCATCATAACCTTGATCATACTATTTGTAAAGCATATGTAGTGAATGCAGCGATCAAAACAATGTATATGACATGAGTAAACAAGTGAATCATATAACAAAGACTTTTCATGAATAGTACTTCAAGACAAGCATCAATAAGTCTTGCATAAGAGTTAACTCATAAAGCAATAATTCAAAGTAAAAGCATTGAAGCAACACTAAGGAAGATTAAGTTTCAGCGGTTGCTTTCAACTTGTAACATGTATATCTCATGGATATTGTCAACTAAGAGTAATATAATAAGTGCAATATGCAAGTATGTAGGAATCAATGCACGGTTCACACAAGTGTTTGCTTCTTGAGGTGGAGAGAAATAGGTGAACTGACTCAACAATGAAAGTAAAAGAATGGTCCTCCATAGAGGAAAAGCATCGATTGCTATATTTGTGCTAGAGCTTTGATTTTGAAAACATGAAACAATTTTGTCAACGGTAGTAATAAAACATATGTATCATGTAAATTATATCTTATAAGTTGCAAGCCTCATGCATAGTATACTAATAGTGCCCGCACCTTGTCCTAATTAGCTTGGACTACCGGATCATCACAATGCACATGTTTTAACCAAGTGTCACAAAGGGGTACCTCTATGCTTTGTACAAAGGTCTAAGGAGAAAGCTCGCATTGGATTTCTCGCTATTGATTATTCTCAACTTAGACATCCATACCGGGACAACATAGACAACAGATAATGGACTCCTCTTTTATGCATAAGCATGTGACAACAATTAATAATTTTCTCATATGAGATTGAGGATATTGTCCAAAACTGAAACTTCCACCATGGATCATGGCTTTAGTTAGCGGCCCAATGTTCTTCTCTAACAATATGCATGCTTAACCATAAGGTGGTAGATCTCTCTTACTTTAGACAAGACGAACATGCATAGCAACTCACATGAAATTCAACAAAGAGTAGTTGATGGCGTCCCCAGTGAACATGGTTATCGCACAACAAGCAACTTAATAAGAGATAAAGTGCATAAGTACATATTCAATACCACAATAGTTTTTAAGCTATTTGTCCCATGAGCTATATATTGCAAAGGTGAATGATGGAATTTTAAAGGTAGCACTCAAGCAATTTACTTTGGAATGGCGGAAAATACCCTGTAGTAGGTAGGTATGGTGGACACAAATGGCATAGTGGTTGGCTCAAATATTTTGGATGCATGAGAGGTAATCCCTCTCGATACAAGGTTTAGGCTAGCAAGGCTTATTTGAAACAAACACAAGGATGAACCGGTGCAGCAAAACTCACATAAAAGACATATTGAAAACATTATAAGACTCTACACCGTCTTCCTTGTTGTTCAAACTCAATACTAGAAATTATCTAGACCTTAGAGAAACCAAATATGCAAACCAAATTTTAGCATGCTCTATGTATTTCTTCATTAATGGGTGCAAAGCATATGATGCAAGAGCTTAAACATGAGCACAACAATTGCCAAGTATCACATTACCCAAGACATTTATAGCAATTACTACATGTATCATTTTCCAATTCCAACCATATAACAATTTAACGAAGAAGAAACTTCGCCATGAATACTATGAGTAGAAACTAAGGACATACTTGTCCATATGCTACAGCGGAGCGTGTCTCTCTCCCACAAAGTGAATGCTAGGATCCATTTTATTCAAACAAAATAAAAACAAAAACAAACCGACGCTCCAAGCAAAACACATAAGATGTGATGGAATAAAAATATAGTTTCAGGGGAGGAACCTGATAATGTTGTCGATGAAGAAGGGGATGCCTTGGGCATCCCCAAGCTTAGACGCTTGAGTCTTCTTAGAATATGCAGGGGTGAACCACCGGGGCATCCCCAAGCTTAGAGCTTTCACTCTCCTTGATCATGTTGCATCATACTCCTCTCTTGATCCTTGAAAACTTCCTCCACACCAAACTTAGAACAACTCATTAGAGGGTTAGCGACAATAAAAATTAATATGTTCAGAGGTGACACAATCATTCTTAACACTTCTGGACATTGCATAAAGCTACTGGACATTAATGGATCAAAGAAATTCATTCAACATAGCAAAAGAGGCAATGCGAAATAAAAGGCAGAATCTGTCAAAACAGAACAGTTCGTATTGACGAATTTTATCGAGGCACCAGACTTGCTCAAATGAAAATGCTCAAATTGAATGAAAGTTGCGTACATATCTGAGGATCACTCACGTAAATTGGCATAATTTTCTGAGTTACCTACAGAGAAAACAGCCCAGATTCGTGACAGCAAAGAAATCTGTTTCTGCGCAGTAATCCAAATCTAGTATGAACTTTTCTATCAACGACTTTACTTGGCACAACAAAACACTAAACTAAGATAAGGAGAGGTTGCTACAGTAGTAAACAACTTCCAAGACAAAAAATAAAAACAAAGTACTGTAGTAAAAACCATGGGTTGTCTCCCATAAGCGCTTTTCTTTAACGCCTTTCAGCTAGGCGCAGAAAGTGTGTATCAAGTATTGTCGAAGGTTGGTACTTCTACAGCGGGGTGTGGATTTTTCTCAACCAAGCATAGTATATTGGATACATAAGTTTTAGCGTCTCCCTTTTCATTAGTCTTGGGCTTGCTACTCTCATCAAACAAATTTTCGGGAACAAGCCAAGCATAGTTATTTTCTAGTGCATCATTCATAGCTAGGAGTTTACATGGTATTGGTGCTTTGATCTCCCCACCATCATCAATATTATTAGTGTATCTTATTCTATCCATGTCCATCTTTTCAAGGAGACTAACAAAATTGGTATAAGAACCAAGCATATCAAATTTAGCAAAGACCTTTCTAGCCTCCCTTGCTATACCACCAAATTCTCTAAGAAGGGTTTCTAAAACAAAATCTTTCTTTTCCCCTTCTTCCATATCACCAAGTGTGAGAAACATGTGTTGGATTATAGGATTGAGATTAACAAATTTAGTTTCCAACATGCGAACTAAAGCAGCAGCAGCAATTTCATAAGTAGGAGCAAGGTCTACCAAGTGTCTATCTTCAAAATCTTCAATGGTACTGACATGATTGAAAAATTCTTCGATATTATTTCTCCCAACTATAGACCCACGTCCTACCGGTATGTCTTTTGTGGTAAAATTAAAAGGAAACATGATGAATCAAATAAAGTAAATGCGAGTAACTAATTTTTTTGTGTTTTTGATATAGAGTGCAAGACAGTAAATAAAGTAAAGCTAGCAACTAATTTTTTTGTGTTTTGATATAATGCAGCAAACAAAGTAGTAAATAAAACTAAGCAAGACAAAAACAAAGTAAAGAGATTGGGAAGTGGAGACTCCCCTTGCAGCGTGTCTTGATCTCCCCGGCAACGGCGCCAGAAATTTGCTTCTGGCGCAGAGTTGACGTGGGAGTTAGAGATCTCTGTGGTGTAACTTTTTTCTTCAGGTCCCCGGCAACGGCGCCAGAAATTTGCTTGATGCGTGTAGTTGACACGTCCGTTGGGAACCCCAAAAGGAAGGTGTGATGCGCACAGCGGCAAGTTTCCCTCAGTAAGAAACCAAGGTTTAATCGAACCAGTAGGAGTCAAGAAGCACGTTGAAGGTTGATGGCGGCGGAATGTAGTGTGTCGCAACACCAGAGATTCCGGCGCCAACGTGGAACCTGCACAACACAAACCAAGTACTTTGCCCCAACGAAACAGCGAGGTTGTCAATCTCACCGGCTTGCTGTAACAAAGGATTAGATGTATAGTGTGGATGATGATTGTTTGCAGAAAACAGTAGAACAAGATTGCGAGATTGTATTTCAGTATAGAGAATTGGACCGGGGTCCACAGTTCACTAGAGGTCTCTCTCCCATAAGATAAACAGCATGTTGGGTGAACAAATTACAGTTGGGCAATTGACAAATAAAGAGGGCATGACCATGCACATACATATTATGATGAGTATAGTGAGATTTAATTGGGCATTACGACAAAGTACATAGACCGCTATCCAGCATGCATCTATGCCTAAAAAGTCCACCTTCAGGTTATCATCCGAACCCCCTCCAGTATTAAGTTGCTAACAACAGACAATTGCATTAAGTATTGCGCGTAATGTAATCAGTGACTACATCCTTGAACATAGCACCAATGTTTTATCCCTAGTGGCAACAGCACATCCATAACCTTAGAGGTTCTTGTCACCCCTCCAGATTCACGGAGACATGAACCCACTATCGAGCATAAATACTCCCTCTTGGAGTTACTAGCATCAACTTGGCCAGAGCATCTACTAATAACGGAGAGCATGCAAGATCATAAACAACACATAGACATAACTTTGATAATCAACATAACAAGTATTCTCTATTCATCGGATCCCAACAAACGCAACATATAGAATTACAGATAGATGATCTTGATCATGTTAGGCAGCTCACAAGATCCGACAATTAAGCACAATGGGGAGAAGACAACCATCTAGCTACTGCTATGGACCCATAGTCCAGGGGTAGACTACTCACACATCACTCCGGAGGCGACCATGGCGGCGTAGAGTCCTCCGGGAGATGATTCCCCTCTCCGGCAGGGTGCCGGAGGCGATCTCCTGAATCCCCTGAGATGGGATTGGCGGCAGCGGCGTCTGGAAGGTTTTCCGTATCATGGCTCTCGGTACTGGGGGTTTCGCGACGGAGGCTTTAAGTAGGCGAAAGGGCAGGTCAGGAGGCGGCACGAGGGGCCCACACCACAGGGCCGCGCGGCCAGGGCAGGGGCCGCGCCGCCCTAGGGTGTGGCCACCTCGTGGCCCCACTTCGTCTCCTCTTCGGTCTTCTGGAAGCTTCGTGGCAAAATAGGACCCTGGGCGTTGATTTCGTCCAATTCCGAGAATATTTCGTTACTAGGATTTCTGAAACCAAAAACAGCAGAAAACAGCAACTGGCACTTCGGCATCTTGTTAATAGGTTAGTTCCAGAAAATGCACGAATATGACATAAAGTGTGCATAAAACATGTAGATAACATCAATAATGTGGCATGAAACATAAGAAATTATCGATACGTTGGAGACGTATCAGCATCCCCAAGCTTAGTTCTGCTCGTCCCGAGCAGGTAAAACGATAACAAAGATAATTTCTGGAGTGACATGCCATCATAACCTTGATCATACTATTTGTAAAGCATATGTAGTGAATGCAGCGATCAAAACAATGTATATGACATGAGTAAACAAGTGAATCATATAGCAAAGACTTTTCATGAATAGTACTTCAAGACAAGCATCAATAAGTCTTGCATAAGAGTTAACTCATAAAGCAATAATTCAAAGTAAAAGCATTGAAGCAACACTAAGGAAGATTAAGTTTCAGCGGTTGCTTTCAACTTGTAACATGTATATCTCATGGATATTGTCAACTAAGAGTAATATAATAAGTGCAATATGCAAGTATGTAGGAATCAATGCACGGTTCACACAAGTGTTTGCTTCTTGAGGTGGAGAGAAATAGGTGAACTGACTCAACAATGAAAGTAAAAGAATGGTCCTCCATAGAGGAAAAGCATCGATTGCTATATTTGTGCTAGAGCTTTGATTTTGAAAACATGAAACAATTTTGTCAACGGTAGTAATAAAACATATGTATCATGTAAATTATATCTTATAAGTTGCAAGCCTCATGCATAGTATACTAATAGTGCCCGCACCTTGTCCTAATTAGCTTGGACTACCGGATCATCACAATGCACATGTTTTAACCAAGTGTCACAAAGGGGTACCTCTATGCCGCCTGTACAAAGGTCTAAGGAGAAAGCTCGCATTGGATTTCTCGCTATTGATTATTCTCAACTTAGACATCCATACCGGGACAACATAGACAACAGATAATGGACTCCTCTTTTATGCATAAGCATGTGACAACAATTAATAATTTTCTCATATGAGATTGAGGATATTGTCCAAAACTGAAACTTCCACCATGGATCATGGCTTTAGTTAGCGGCCCAATGTTCTTCTCTAACAATATGCATGCTTAACCATAAGGTGGTAGATCTCTCTTACTTTAGACAAGACGAACATGCATAGCAACTCACATGAAATTCAACAAAGAGTAGTTGATGGCGTCCCCAGTGAACATGGTTATCGCACAACAAGCAACTTAATAAGAGATAAAGTGCATAAGTACATATTCAATACCACAATAGTTTTTAAGCTATTTGTCCCATGAGCTATATATTGCAAAGGTGAATGATGGAATTTTAAAGGTAGCACTCAAGCAATTTACTTTGGAATGGCGGAAAATACCCTGTAGTAGGTAGGTATGGTGGACACAAATGGCATAGTGGTTGGCTCAAGTATTTTGGATGCATGAGAGGTAATCCCTCTCGATACAAGGTTTAGGCTAGCAAGGCTTATTTGAAACAAACACAAGGATGAACCGGTGCAGCAAAACTCACATAAAAGACATATTGAAAACATTATAAGACTCTACACCGTCTTCCTTGTTGTTCAAACTCAATACTAGAAATTATCTAGACCTTAGAGAAACCAAATATGCAAACCAAATTTTAGCATGCTCTATGTATTTCTTCATTAATGGGTGCAAAGCATATGATGCAAGAGCTTAAACATGAGCACAACAATTGCCAAGTATCACATTACCCAAGACATTTATAGCAATTACTACATGTATCATTTTCCAATTCCAACCATATAACAATTTAACGAAGAAGAAACTTCGCCATGAATACTATGAGTAGAAACTAAGGACATACTTGTCCATATGCTACAGCGGAGCGTGTCTCTCTCCCACAAAGTGAATGCTAGGATCCATTTTATTCAAACAAAATAAAAACAAAAACAAACCGACGCTCCAAGCAAAACACATAAGATGTGATGGAATAAAAATATAGTTTCAGGGGAGGAACCTGATAATGTTGTCGATGAAGAAGGGGATGCCTTGGGCATCCCCAAGCTTAGACGCTTGAGTCTTCTTAGAATATGCAGGGGTGAACCACCGGGGCATCCCCAAGCTTAGAGCTTTCACTCTCCTTGATCATGTTGCATCATACTCCTCTCTTGATCCTTGAAAACTTCCTCCACACCAAACTTAGAACAACTCATTAGAGGGTTAGCGACAATAAAAATTAACATGTTCAGAGGTGACACAATCATTCTTAACACTTCTGGACATTGCATAAAGCTACTGGACATTAATGGATCAAAGAAATTCATTCAACATAGCAAAAGAGGCAATGCGAAATAAAAGGCAGAATCTGTCAAAACAGAACAGTTCGTATTGACGAATTTTATCGAGGCACCAGACTTGCTCAAATGAAAATGCTCAAATTGAATGAAAGTTGCGTACATATCTGAGGATCACTCACGTAAATTGGCATAATTTTCTGAGTTACCTACAGAGAAAACAGCCCAGATTCGTGACAGCAAAGAAATCTGTTTCTGCGCAGTAATCCAAATCTAGTATGAACTTTTCTATCAACGACTTTACTTGGCACAACAAAACACTAAACTAAGATAAGGAGAGGTTGCTACAGTAGTAAACAACTTCCAAGACAAAAAATAAAAACAAAGTACTGTAGTAAAAACCATGGGTTGTCTCCCATAAGCGCTTTTCTTTAACGCCTTTCAGCTAGGCGCAGAAAGTGTGTATCAAGTATTGTCGAAGGGTGGTACTTCTACAGCGGGGTGTGGATTTTTTTCAACCAAGCATAGTATATTGGATACATAAGTTTTAGCGTCTCCCTTTTCATTAGTCTTGGGCTTGCTACTCTCATCAAACAAATTTTCGGGAACAAGCCAAGCATAGTTATTTTCTAGTGCATCATTCATAGCTAGGAGTTTACATGGTATTGGTGCTTTGATCTCCCCACCATCATCAATATTATTAGTGTATCTTATTCTATCCATGTCCATCTTTTCAAGGAGACTAACAAAATTGGTATAAGAACCAAGCATATCAAATTTAGCAAAGACCTTTCTAGCCTCCCTTGCTATACCACCAAATTCTCTAAGAAGGGTTTCTAAAACAAAATCTTTCTTTTCCCCTTCTTCCATATCACCAAGTGTGAGAAACATGTGTTGGATTATAGGATTGAGATTAACAAATTTAGTTTCCAACATGCGAACTAAAGCAGCAGCAGCAATTTCATAAGTAGGAGCAAGGTCTACCAAGTGTCTATCTTCAAAATCTTCAATGGTACTGACATGATTGAAAAATTCTTCGATATTATTTCTCCCAACTATAGACCCACGTCCTACCGGTATGTCTTTTGTGGTAAAATTAAAAGGAAACATGATGAATCAAATAAAGTAAATGCGAGTAACTAATTTTTTTTGTGTTTTTGATATAGAGTGCAAGACAGTAAATAAAGTAAAGCTAGCAACTAATTTTTTTGTGTTTTGATATAATGCAGCAAACAAAGTAGTAAATAAAACTAAGCAAGACAAAAACAAAGTAAAGAGATTGGGAAGTGGAGACTCCCCTTGCAGCGTGTCTTGATCTCCCCGGCAACGGCGCCGAGAAATTTGCTTACGGCGCAGAGTTGACGTGGGAGTTAGAGATCTCTGTGGTGTAACTTTTCTTCAGGTCCCCGGCAACGGCGCCAGAAATTTGCTTGATGCGTGTAGTTGACACGTCCGTTGGGAACCCCAAGAGGAAGGTGTGATGCGCACAGCGGCAAGTTTCCCTCAGTAAGAAACCAAGGTTTAATCGAACCAGTAGGAGTCAAGAAGCACGTTGAAGGTTGATGGCGGCGGAATGTAGTGCGGCGCAACACCAGAGATTCCGGCGCCAACGTGGAACCTGCACAACACAAACCAAGTACTTTGCCCCAACGAAACAGCGAGGTTGTCAATCTCACCGGCTTGCTGTAACAAAGGATTAGATGTATAGTGTGGATGATGATTGTTTGCAGAAAAAGAGAACAGTATTGCAGTAGATTGTATTTCAGTATAGAGAATTGGACCGGGGTCCACAGTTCACTAGAGGTCTCTCTCCCATAAGATAAACAGCATGTTGGGTGAACAAATTACAGTTGGGCAATTGACAAATAAAGAGGGCATGACCATGCACATACATATTATGATGAGTATAGTGAGATTTAATTGGGCATTACGACAAAGTACATAGACCGCTATCCAGCATGCATCTATGCCTAAAAAGTCCACCTTCAGGTTATCGTCCGAACCCCCTCCAGTATTAAGTTGCTAACAACAGACAATTGCATTAAGTATTGCGCGTAATGTAATCAGTGACTACATCCTTGAACATAGCACCAATGTTTTATCCCTAGTGGCAACAGCACATCCATAACCTTAGAGGTTCTTGTCACCCCTCCAGATTCACGGAGACATGAACCCACTATCGAGCATAAATACTCCCTCTTGGAGTTACTAGCATCAACTTGGCCAGAGCATCTACTAATAACGGAGAGCATGCAAGATCATAAACAACACATAGACATAACTTTGATAATCAACATAACAAGTATTCTCTATTCATCGGATCCCAACAAACGCAACATATAGAATTACAGATAGATGATCTTGATCATGTTAGGCAGCTCACAAGATCCGACAATTAAGCACAATGGGGAGAAGACAACCATCTAGCTACTGCTATGGACCCATAGTCCAGGGGTAGACTACTCACACATCACTCCGGAGGCGACCATGGCGGCGTAGAGTCCTCCGGGAGATGATTCCCCTCTCCGGCAGGGTGCCGGAGGCGATCTCCTGAATCCCCCGAGATGGGATTGGCGGCGGCGGCGTCTCTGGAAGGTTTTCCGTATCGTGGCTCTCGGTACTGGGGGTTTCGCGACGGAGGCTTTAAGTAGGCGGAAGGGCAGGTCAGGAGGCGGCACGAGGGGCCCACACCACAGGGCCGCGCGGCCAGGGCAGGGGCCGCGCCGCCCTAGGGTGTGGCCACCTCGTGGCCCCACTTCGTCTCCTCTTCGGTCTTCTGGAAGCTTCGTGGCAAAATAGGACCCTGGGCGTTGATTTCGTCCAATTCCGAGAATATTTCGTTACTAGGATTTCTGAAACCAAAAACAACAGAAAACAACAACTGGCACTTCGGCATCTTGTTAATAGGTTAGTTCCAGAAAAGGCACGAATATGACATAAAGTGTGCATAAAACATGTAGATAACATCAATAATGTGGCATGGAACATAAGAAATTATCGATACGTTGGAGACGTATCATTGCACCACCAGACCCGGCGGTACACCCTTCTTCTTCTTCCGCTTATTCCTTGGCCCAACCTGACCCGCTGCCGGTGCATTTGGAGGATATTGTCCAAAAGGCGGCATAGGGTAAGGCTATTGCTGCTATTGGTAGCTCGGCCGGGCAAAAGGTCGGTGCTGCATAAACTGATGATGTGATTGTGGCATGTACGCCGGCGGCCCGAGCTGCCTCGAGGGGGGATGCAACAGACGAAATTGCTGCGGCACAAACGGCTGAAACGACGTCACCGGTGGCTGAAAGAGGCCACCCAACTATTGTTGCTGAACCTGTCCCAAACCCCCTCCCGAAGCCTGGTGCTGCTGCATTTGACCAAGAACCGCACCCGGAGCCTGTTGCTGTTGAAGAAAAACATGAGCCTTGACCGCCCCACCCGACGGCTGGGAGAGAGGAGGTTGCGGCGGCCGGGCAGCAGCCAGCCTAGGAACCACCATCGTGCATCCACCTTGCGAAGCAGGCCATGGGCAGCCTCGATGCCACGTTGAGGTAAGAACGACAGCCCTGGGACCAAGGCGAGGCCGACGCAGTCCGCGGCGGAAGAGGAGGAACGCCTGGGGTCGCGGTGGAGGGCGAAGACGGCGCACGAGGAGAAGACCTTGATGCCGGCGCGGTTGGAGACGAAGGTGAGGGCGACGTGCGTGATGCAGGGCTCGAGGACGACGTAACTGGGAGATACGCCCGACCATAGGGTTTGCGATGAACTCTTCGACGCCTCCTCCTCAGGTGGGCCCGTCCGACAGGCACGTCCACGCCCCCAACGCCCCAGGACGGCCCAAGATCCGCATGCAATAACGTCCTCACGGAAGACCCGACCTCGATCCCGCCCTCGTTCGCGATCCCGGCGGCCGTTGCCGCTGCAGGTTCTGGAGTTGTCGTCGTGCTTGTCGAAGAAGATGCCGCTCCCGACGAGGCAGAGGCATGCGCCGCCAACGCCTCCCCTAGGAAAAACCCTAGGATCGGCAGCGGTGAAACTCGCCGCCGGGGGAGAGGTCCTCTCCAGCTGTCGACCCGCAGAGGACGTGCAAGGCACAATCCCATAGGAGAAGCCGACGACGAGCTTGCTCCGCCATGAGCCGCCCTCTGCGCCACGACCGGGGAAGACGAAGGCGCCGACCTGCACACAGAAGCACCATTAGAGACCTTACTTGGCGCCGCCGAGTCGGGAGAGGAGCGACGCTCCCAAAAACGTGACGACGGCGACGGAAACCCCGTGTCAGCCTAGAATTCAGCGAGAAGCTCCTCGCCAGACTTCCTTGGCCGCCGCACCACCGGCGAACTCGGCCTAGAGAGGTAGTCTTCAATGGCTTCCTCCGCCACTCGAACCGCGACGTGGTCTTCCTCGCCGATGTCGTCCGCATCATGCTCCTCCGGCGTCGCTTGCAGCAGGGAGAAGCGGTTCTCCGCCGCCGGCGCCAAGGTCAGATGCCGTCTTCGCCGATGAAGGGCCACGCCGGCCGCCACAACGCGCGACATCTCCCCTGGTCGCCCAGATCGCCTTGGCCGCTCATTCCCTCTAATTATGTTTGTATGCTATACCCTTTTTAAATGGGGAGAATTTCACTTCCCGACCTCTGCACCAACCAGAAATGCACACATCCATTTGGCATGAGTACTAAGATTTTTAATCTTTGTTAAGAACTTAAGATTAAAGCATAGTTCTCAAGATAAATTGCATGAGTACCAGGACCAGCCTGGACCTTAAGTATAAATAGGAACCTTAATTCGCGTCCGTGAGGATTTGAACTCATGTGTTGGGTATGTACATCCACTCCCCCAACCAGTTGAGCTAGACTCGCTTCCTTAAAAATGAGGAGAATTTCACTTGCCGACCTCTGCACCAACCAGGGATGCACACAACGATTTAAACTCAGGTGTTGGATTTGTACATCCACTCTCCTAACCAGTTGAGCTAGACTCGCTTCCTAAGCCATGGACGACTAGTGAGATTGTTTCATCATTTTGGGGTGTACATGTTTATTCCTCGAGGTCTCGAGATGATTTGTTGTAATGAATGATTTTTTTATTGTTCCGTTGTATTGAACTTCCCTGTACATTTCACTCCAAATTCCAGTTTTTTTCTTTAGTTTTGAACACCAATTCGGCAATTCCAGTTTGTACATCGAATTGTTACAATGATACACTACCATGATGAACTTAGTGTCGGTGAAACACCTGTAATATGGGTACAAGCATGCTTAAAGGTTTGCAAATTTGTCTATTGTAAGGGAATTACAAGTAGAGCTTTTTTTGCAAGGGATGACACCAGCAGGGTATGGGTACGGGTAGAGCCGTCCCATACCCGTACCCGTCACATTTAATCTTACCCACCCGTACACATACCCGTCAATGGGTACAAGGTTTTTCCATACCCGTCACCCGGCAGGATAAATGGCTACCCGCGGGTAAAAATACCCGCACGTAAAAGCGTGATTAGGAAAAAAATTAAGTATTTTAGAATATTACAACGGCTTACTTATCAAATTTAGATGGGTACATGGTACGTGAGTATAGGTTCTACGATCCCATACCTGTACCAGTCCTACCCGATGGGTATGATATTTTCTCATTTATGAATTCATAGGTAATATTTTGTTTCATACCCATACTTTTTTGGGTTTTTACCCGGCGGGTACATGAGTCATGGGTACCCGTTGCCATCAAGTACTACCTCCATCCATAAAAGGATGTTGGAGACTTATCTAAATTCGAATGTATCTATATTCTGTACACATCTAAATTTTGACAAACTTTGCAACATCTTTTTATGGAAAGAGGTAGTACAATTTTCTGCTATAAAAAGTACTTTAGTTCTGCAGAAAGTTACGATCTGCCTTTCTGCAACCCAATGAGGTAACTGTAACACACCTGTTAGTGTGCTGTCAATATTGAAGTACCTCAATCTCAAGAGTAGCAAAATATCACGTAACAGTACCCGTCGAGGAATAGCCTGTAGCAGCGAGAAGATCACGAAGACCATAAATAATGTCCTGATCAGATAGCGCAACAACAGAAGATCCTGAAGAACTAGCCTGTCGACGAGTATAGTGCCGCTGACGTAAACTGGGATCCCTCTGCCAGCAACTAGAGAGTGTGTGGCCAGACCTGCCACAGTAGGTGCAGGGAGGTGCTGTCATATCACGAGGCTGCTGAGGCTTACTCTGGCCTTGGACTGGGGGAGTAGAGAGTATCGGCGGTACTGGAGACCGCAACGAAGCAGGCGGCATAGGAGGTCCACGAGCAGACGGTACAGGAGGACCACGAGCAGCAAGCACATAGGGAACCTCGAGAAGACCAGCACCACGAAGACGAGTCTCCTCAGCACGAAGCTCAGCCAGTACCTCGGAGAGCGGAACACGACCACGGGCAAGCAGCTGTGCACGGCGCGGCTCAAACTCCTTACGGAGCCGCGACAAGAACTAAAAAACGCGCTGAAACTCCAGATCCGCGCGCACAGTCAGACAGCAGAGACATGTGGCACACACAGCTGTACAAAGAGAATCAAGCTGACGCCAAATAGCAGCACTTTGAGTGTAGAACTCATCAATAGTAGAGTCACCCTGCTGAAGGGCATGCTCCTTGCGGACCACAGACAGGTAAAGAGCATCCCCAGACGACTGATAGCGCTGACGAAGAAAATCCCACTGAGCAGCAATAGTGGGAAGACCCATGAACTCAGCAACATACTAAGGTAGAACAATGGAGGTGAGAACATCAGCAGCACGAGCATCCTCATCTATCCACCGAGTGTAGTCAGTCAGATCCAGTCGGTAAGTCGCAACGGCAGTAGAGTGGTCCTGGACCTTCCGGTCATAATCAGCCAGAGCAGTATCATCAGCACTCGTGGCTGCATCCTTATCCGCCTGAGTAGCATCATGGGCAAGGGCAACGGGGGTCGGTGCAGTAGGCGCCGTAGGAGCAACGGGCCGCGGCGTACAAGAGACCTCGCCAGAAAGCACACCCCAAAGACGAAGACCGTGCATGTGGACGCGCATAAAGGCAGCGAAATCAGGATAATTCGCCCCATAAAAAATCACCGGGCAACGAGGAATCGCAACATAGCCCGACGAGGAAGACATATAACTTTTTTTTAACACACGATCTGGTCAACAGAGAAACAGCAGCCGCCGGCGGAAACTAGGCCCCGGCAAGACGGGCCAATTCCCGGCGATGGAAGGCCGATTGCCGGCCCTGGCGGCCTTCTCCCGGCGATTCCCGGCGATTCCCGGCGGATCCCGGCGATTCCCGAAGATGAACTGGCCGATTGCCGGTCCTGGCAGGGGCGAGCAGACCTGGCGGGGGATCCTGGCGGGGGCGAGCGGACCTGGCGGGCGGGCCTGGCGGGGGCGACCAGGGAGCAGAGCGGTGAGCAGATCGAGCAGGAGACCTAGATCGTGAGCCGGGGTCGGGTCAGGCGCGCGGATCGTGGGGCGCGTGCTGGCCGGCGTGACGAGGCAAAGCAGATCGAGATCAGATCGAAGACATGCCGGCGTGACGAGGCAAAACAGCGGCCAGATCGGGAACCGGCAACGGAGACCGGGGCGAGGTGGCGGCTGTGACGAGGAGAAAAGAGGAGCGGCCAGAGGACGGCGACCGGACAAGCGGCAACGACGGACAAGCAACGTCGGCCGGGAAACTAGAGGACCAAATTTTGCTCTGATACCATGTTAGGACAATATGCTTGTTGTATTACCAGGGGACCAAAGGCCACAATATATAGTACATGTACAGGTGCCAATATGCAGGAAACCCCTAACATATGTGGAAACTACAATATACAGATATATACATCTAACAAACATGTCAATTTAAACATTGTTAGACACGCACAAAGCTGTACAAAAGGAGAAAAAGTTGACACACGTGTAACTAAACTCACCTTAGAGAAACTTGCTACAGCCTGTTACATGTCTGACGAAAAAAGAGTATTGACCAAACATCTTACACATCTTAGCACTATCACAAAATACAAAAGAAAATTCTTCTGTACAACATAGTCCTTCGTTTTCCCTAATACTCGTAGTGTTGATGTCAGCATCGTCCGAGAATACATAAAACTGATACTCATTCCATATAAGTAGCTTATGAATTAATTATACTTATCTGGTAAAGGACCAAAACAAACAACAGGAGAAAAAACATATAACTACCCATCAGCTACATAAAGCGAGCAACCCCGATTGCACAGGTTTAATCTTACTTGAGGTCCAGTTATCTGCTTCAAGCAAATATAAGCAACTTTGCGCCAAAACATTCCGTATCACAGTTTGCTCATTCGGTGCTCAGGCCCTAGCGCCATTTAAAGACCTCTGGACCTCAAACTGAGTTACTAGCTTAGAGAGAGCTCGTGTACTTCAGTGAGCATCCACTCTTCTCCAGTTTGTCCTCCCAGCACTATCGCTTTTTTTTTTTTTTTGAAATGGAGGCAAAAGCTTTACCCCATCTATTAATTAAGAAGAGTGTGCTCAGTTTTTAGGAGAAAACCGAGCGAAAACCTACAGCAACAGGGCCAAGCCCACACAAACAACACACCCACAACTAAGGCACTCCAACATCGCGACACTAACAAACACTCAAACACGACACTCCAACATCGAGCCGCAAAGGACAAGCTACGACATATGGGGCACCCGTCAGCCAACTGCAGGTCCAGGGTAGGCAATAGCCAAGGTAGCGAGAAAATCGCAAACTTCTCTGGCGACGACCGCTCCAGGCACCGCTGACAACAGTCCAGACTCCGAAACCTCATCACCGATAGAAACCACCTGCCTGTCAAACTCAGGAGAGAGAGAGACTGCATCGCCAACAATATCACACTTCACAACACCAAGACACGGCGGAGAAGCAACATCCGAGGACTCGAGTGAGCCGGGCCTCACTTCCTCGACGGAAGGAGGCGTAAGCACACCACCACACAACTCCATTAGCTCGGGCAAGATATGCATGACCGGAGCCGTAATTACCGAGCTCACCCTAGCTCGAGGGGAGAAACAACCATGAAGGCCCGCTCCGCTCGTGCCCACTTTGCCAACAACAGGAGGAACCAATGGATCAATAGGCGTCTGGGAGAGCCTACCCAACACAGCTTCCGCCCGCTCCAGAAAACCCCCAACCGCAAGC
The DNA here is from genome assembly GCF_019359855.2 of Lolium perenne. NCBI lineage: Eukaryota > Viridiplantae > Streptophyta > Magnoliopsida > Poales > Poaceae > Lolium > Lolium perenne. The sequence continues at coordinate 286,650,614 of NC_067250.2, read as the reverse complement.
ATCCAACCGTGCAAGGAGTCAACAGCCTCTTGAAGAGGGCGGACGGCCTCCTGAAGCAACTTAGCTTGCACCTCCAAAGCAGATTTTGTATCCGCCGAGGCCAAAGAGCTAACAGGAGCAGCAACAACTGATGCCCAGGATCGACGACAAGGCACAACGGACGGGAGCGAGACCCCACTCTGGACCCGGCGAGGAGCATTCGCCTGGCGGGGCGACAATGCGACATGGCCAGCCAACCAACTGAGAGGACGCCAAGCGTTGCGACAAACACGTGCCCGATGACCATTGTCGAGGCATCGAGAGCACCTGAAGGGTTCACAGCAAACCGTAGCGCGGTGACCAGGAGCAAGACACCTGCAACATCTACCCTTGAGCCAAGCAGGGACAGGGGGGCGAGCAAAAGTCGGGGCCGGCGGAGCCGGGCAACGCAGGCCGCGCCGCGGCAACACCTCCTGCCAACCATCACGCTCGTCCGCCACACCATCCACCTCCACGCCATCAACCGTGACAACAGCAGCAGTGTTGAAGGTCTTTGTGGCCGGTGGCGTCTGGGGGACCAATTCCTCTTCGCCGTCCTCGTCGATGTTGTCCGCAGCGGACACCCAAGATGGAGGCCACAGCATGGCAGCGAGGGGCGGTGCCCCATTTCCCGCCACACCATCGACAACAGCAGAACACGGTACATCAGCCCCGCAGCAGGTCTTGATGACATCCGGCGGCGTCTTGGGGGCCAGAACTTCAACATCGTCCGCATCGCTGTCCTCATCGACATCTGCAAAGGATACCCACAACGCAGGCAGCGGTGAGGCGGAGGGGCCTCTTGGAGACGGAGCAGACGGCGACGCAGTAGGCGGAGTGGAGAGGGCAGGCGCAGCAGTGCCGGAAAGCTGTGCGGAAGAGGGCGCAGCCGTCAGGGCCTCCAACTGCTGCCCGGCTTCTCCAACACTCGGAGCAGCACAAGCCAGCGCTGCTGAAGGCGAAGCCCCAAGAGGCAGCGAGGCCGATGACGGGAGCAGACCGGAGATGGCATCGGCAGAGGCACTGAGCAGCTGACCATGAGCGGGCGCTGCAGGGACGGGGACGTCCGCTGACGACACCAACGCGCCGCAATTCTCCATGCGAAACCGTCCAGCCGGGGGCAGCCGCGATGACCTGCGAGAGGCAGCAGCAGGCGGGGGCAACCGGGGTCGAGGATGGAGTGGTGGGGAGTCCCGGCGACGAGCTTGCGCGGGAGGAGGAACCGGCGACATGGCGGCGCAACAGAGCAGGGTGACTGCTGCGACTCGGCGGCGGCCGCGGCGAACTTTGGGCCGGATGGGGAGAGGACGCTGAGGAGGAACCGGATCTGGCCGCGGCGGCGGCGGAGCTGGACGGAGGCCGGAGATCAAGGCGGCGGCGGCCGGGGCGGCTCCGTCACGGACATGGTCGCGAGACCTGCTGGTCAGCACTATCGCTTTCGTTCCTCCAACAACACAGGTGCTGTGGCCCCAGGCAAACCGTTGAGGTCGCCCAAGAACATTGAGTATCCCCCAGCTAGTAATGGAGAAGATCTTGATCATGGAGCTGCCCCATCTCTCTCGGCTCCTCACCCTCATGATTGGCTGCATCTTCCTCTGCAGCATCTCTGGCGACTCCATGACTTGATCTTGTGTCGCCACTTGGCCTCCTCTGCTTGCTTCTCATCAGTACCCTTGAACTTGCGTTTTGCGGAGAATTGACATTCTAACATGCTTGGTATCTATCGTGCGTGGATCCACCGTGTGCCATGTGTGGAGATTAATGTTATTTTTCTGAAACATGATGAAACCTACCGAAATATTCTAGCACGAATCTTAAAGCATGCGACGAACGGTTGAGTTGCACAATATCTACCGTGCGCGCTAGAAAATCCAGTCTCACGCTTTGTGGCCTCAATCTATACCTAATAATAAAGGAGCTAAGGTTTCTGCCAAAATTTTCGTTCAACTTTTTATTGGACCGTTTTGCCCTCCCACCAAATCACATATAACAAGTTGTGGCATTGTACCGGTTCGTTGTTTATTTTTGTTTTTGGTATATTTTCGTCCACACGGAACTCTCGCGCGAGCTGGGCCGGCCGAACAACCCAATACACTTGCCAGAATCAATAGTGATTCACGAGCGTCTCGGTTCTTTTCGTAAATCATATGTCTCGGGTCTTCTTATGTTCCTGTTATTAGTCCCACCTCGGTTTCTCATAGGAATTTTCACCAATTCATATACCACGAAAATTTGCGTATTATCAGCAAGGTGTGTCTCCTTGATTAACAGATATATTTGGATGTGAGCTAAGAGCGAGACTGACAGCGGATGCCGCCGGGATGGAACGAAATTCGCAAACGCTGACGGCCCGATTAAAATCTCAGAGAGGGAATGAAAAAACGGAAACGAAATTCGCAATTCGCAGACGTAGACGACCCGATTAAAATCTCAGAGAGGGAATGGAAAAAGGAAGCTCCAATGTTGTAATCAATGGCGCCGATAGAAATCTCAGAGAGAGGGAATGGAAAAAAGAAGCTCCAATGTTGTAATCAATGGCGCCGATCTAGGCCGCCAAGCTCGAACCCCTAATGAATCGGACTACTCTGCCGTAGAGCGTGAAGCGTGGCGTCAAAGGGGCGAAGGGGATTTGGGGGCGTGCTCGCACGGAGGCGGCGCTTCTGGGGATAGAGTCGACCCAGAGGAGGATTAGCAAATAGGGTTTCGCTCGGGGACTACGTACCTGGGCCAAGCCATGGTGGGCCAGTCTGGCCTGGGTGGGCGAGGGAGGCACGATTTTGACAGTCCACCCACGCGAGGCTCGTCAATTCTGGACGCAAGCCAGGGGCAGGAGGCGCCCTTATCTGTTCTGACTACTTGGGGTTTTAAATCATGCATGTGCTGGTTTTCAGGTGACGGCCAAAGAATTCTTGTCACAGGTTTTATGTTGTTGTCGGCAGCTGGTACCTAGGTGTAAATTAGGATGTTAGTGGATGAAATTGATGGACATGCTTTCACGTGGTTCCAAGGATCAGATTCATTTCTTACTCATCCATTTAGAATTATGCAATACATAAGAGTGTGGTATTTGTGACGATGTTGAAAATGTTGCATAGCTAAAGGTTCGTGCTAGATACTTCCGTAGTTTTGAAACTTTTGCTTGCACATATTCATTTATATAGATATTATTTACATATAGCCGGAACACAATTCATGGAGACTGACGTGGCGAAGACCCCTTGCAGTCAATATTTCTAAACGATATACTTCGGATGATGACGCCGTAGCAACGCACGGGCAATTTTCCTAGTCTTCTCCTAAGAGTAGAGCCCTTCTTCCTGGTGATCTCAACCGCCTTCTCGAGCAGCGGTGGCCCTACCGCAATCTTTGTCGTCTTGACCCGATTTGTAGACGTCCTCTTGGCTAACTTAAATTGGTGGATGAGATATCAAGAATTTTATTGACATGATAGATTACTTCACAATTACAGAACATGCTACATACATGATAGATTACTTCACAATTACAGAACATATACAACAGGGGAGCTAATGTTGCACTCGTATTACATGTTTGAGCAGCGAGACATTTGGAATAATCGAAACTCTCCTGGCTAGAAAGCTAGATCACTAAATCCTATGAAGCCATCCTGGTGATGGTGACGGTCTTCTTGATCATGGAGCTGCCGCATCTCGCCTGGCTCCTCTCCCTCATGATTGGGTGCTTCTTCTTCAGCGTTTGCTTGATCATCTCCGGCGCCACCACCTTTATTGGCAGACGTCGTCGCTTGGCGTCCTCCACCTCTCGGTACCGTTCGTTGAACTTGCGCTTTGCAGCTTGTATCTTCTCCTCGGGGATGGGCCCGACACGGTCGCCGCGGAAGATGATGCCCGGGGCGACGGGAGCGGACGCCCTGTTTGTTGTGATCCCCACCGACCCGCAGATTGTGCTTATAAAATGGGGCGCAGTTGATATCATAGCCGTTGTTTATAGTTGTGTTCCTCGAGATTCGGTCCAGCATGACCCCACGTGAAAAAGGAATCTACAGCTGTCATGTGTGTAAAATCAACAGTACTTTTGACATTACTACATGTACCATATGAAAAATTGACAAGGACTTTATAAATCCAGCAGTACTTTTTGCAGGACTACATGAACATGGCATATGGACTACATGCGCAAACAATAGAGGACTTTATAGATACAGTTCACGAAATCAATTTTAAAAAATTAAATATTAGACTCATTTTGAAGAGTTCGTCGGGAGGAAGTCAAATATGCAAACAAAATCTCATTTACATTTATTACGCGAAAGTTATACTCATTTTAGAATTAGTAGTGTATTTCAAAAAGAGAATCTTATGCAATGAGTGGATAAGCTAGCGGACCCCACAGATGAGCATTCATATGCATGTGAATGGCTGTGATTTCACTTGCGCCCCAATTCATAAGTGCCAATGCATTTTCGGATCCCCACTGTCTTCTTCTTTGTGGATGTCTCCGGGATCTTGGCAGGTTGCGTCGGATGGTCGATGATCGTCTTGGGCTGGGGCGGCAGGTGGTTCAGGAGCTTGGGCATGGCATCTCTGACCTTGGCGTCGTCGTTCCGGGCGGAAGCCCTCCACGCGGCGACGATGCCGCCGGCGAGCACGCGGACGCGCTCCGAGCCGTGATCCTTGTGCAGCGCGCGGACGCACTTGGCGAGGTCGGTCTTGGCGAGCACGGTGGGCATGAGCGGGAGCAGGCGGAGCGTCTCGAGGGACTCCGCCATGACGTCGTCGAGCAGGAGGCAGAGCCGCTCCGCCTGGTCGTCGTCGGCGGCGTCGCAGAGTCGTTCGACGATGTCGCCCCTGGCTGTCCGGAACTCGCGGCGGGAGAACTCCACAGGGTCGTAGGCCTCCATGGCGGCGTCGATGGAGTCGAAGGCGCGGAAGAAGGGCTTCCAGCGGCGGAGCGGGCTGGTCTGCGCGAGCGCGGGCGTGGCCATGGCGCGCGGCGGATCGCGATGGAGCTTGCAATCCAGGGCTGTCAACTCTCAAGTCTCGAGCCGGTGGATATGTGTGCAGAGGAGCAGAACTGCACAGCTTATATTGATCATCACGGAGTAATGTCGGAGTCGGTGCTGATTACGGAAGCGCGTCCGTTCAGAAGAATTCCCGTCCGTGTCCGAGTTCGACTCAGCAGTGGCATCCCGCATCCATGATCCATGAGTAGGTTGCGCGCGCGCCACGAAAACTTGGACAGGTGCAACCTCTTGTATTGTAGACACATATGCGCGGCCACCTCTCCTAGTTCGCTGCCGAAGACGCCATACATTTGGTGCTCGTCGCTCGCAAAAACACAATAGGGTGTGCAGCATGTACGTCGACGTCCCTCGAGAAAACAGAGCTAAGAGCAACTCTCACTACGGGAAAAAATGCCATTGCCGTGCGCCGCTGTACGGCAAAGATTTCTTTGCCGTGCGTAGCAAGCAGCACGCACGACAAAGACACTTCACACGACAAGGTCTGAGAGCAGCGCACGGCAATGAATCCATGCACGGCAAAGTCAGCAGTGGCGCACGACAACGAATCTTTGCACGGCAAAGTCCAAAGAAATCGCACGGCAAAGAAACATCGACGGCAAAGTCCCTACAGGCCGCACGGCAAAGAAATACTGCACGACAAAGGCCCTGGACGTTCCCGTGGCTCGCCCTTTGCCGTGCGGACACACAAGTTGCACGGCAAAGGGGCCTTTGCCGTGCGTTCCTCTCTTTGCCGTGCGCCAATATACATTTTATTTGTTTTTCTTTCTATTTTATTTCATCTAATACTTATATTTATTTTTAATTAGTTTTACTTTTTAATGATTATTTATTAGTGTTACTTAATACAATGTGCAATACAAAATTACTCTCCATGTTCACCCCACATATATCAGGGTTTCGGAGCAATCCGCGCTTCGAAAAATTTGCTAAGTATTATCGCCCAAATGTGAGGAAGGTCACACCGGGGAGCTACTTTTGCACCATTACACCTTTCACCACACTTTCACACATATCATAGGTCCACATGCAAGATTTGGTGGGGTTCCGGTGCTCCGGCGGTCGTTCTCCCCCACCTCCCCCAAAAAATAGCAGTATGTCTGCCCCGGCGGGTCTACTCCCCCTAGATTTCTCCGCGCGAGGGTGCACCAATGTACTTTTTCATCGTTTTAGGTTTGTTTAGGACATATACACATGGAAAACCAATCATGGGACCGTTTGGTACATATACCCGCAGCTAGAGCCATTATCACACGATCGAGGGTGTGCCTGATCTACTGGTTAGGGTTAGCTTTAGGGTTAGAGCTAGGGTTTAGGGGTAGTGCTAGGGTTTAGGGGTAGGGCTAGGGTTTAGGGTCAATGTAAGTATTTATGGTTAGGCATAGGTTTAGGGTTTAGGGTTAGGGTTAGGGTTTTGCAGCTCCCGTGTCAGCACGTGTAGTTAATGGTTTAGGGTCTGATACGTCTCCGACGTATCGATAATTTCTTATGTTCCATGCCACATTATTGATGATATCTACATGTTTTATGCATACTTTATGTCATTATTATGCGTTTTCCGGAACTAACCTATTGACGAGATGCCGAAGGGCCGATTCTTTGTTTTCTGCTGTTTTTGGTTTCAGAAATCCTAGTAAGGAAATATTCTCGGAATTGGACGAAATCAACGCCCGGGTCCTATTTTTGCACGAAGCTTCCAGAAGACCGGAGGGGATAAGAAGTGGGGCCACGAGGCGGCCACACGCTAGGGCGGCGCGGCCTGGGCCTTGGCCGCGCCGGCCTGTTGTGTGGGGCCCTCGTGTGGCCCCCTGACCTGCCCTTCCGCCTACTTAAGGTCTCCGTCGCGAAAACCCTACCACGTTCGACGAAACCAGAGAAAACCTTCTAGAGCCGCCGCCATCGCGAAGCCAAGATATGGGGGACAGGAGTCTCTGTTCCGGCACGCCGCCGGGACGGGGAAGTGCCCCCGGAAGGCTTCTCCATCGACACCACCGCCATCTTCATCAACGCTGCTGTCTCCCATGAGGAGGGAGTAGTTCTCCATCGAGGCTCGGGGCTGTACCGGTAGCTATGTGGTTCATCTCTCTCCTATGTACTTCAATATAATAATCTCATGAGCTGCCTTACATGATTGAGATTCATATGATGATGCTTGTAATCTAGATGTCATTATGCTAGTCAAGTGGATTTTACTTATGTGATCTCCGGAGACTCCTTGTCCCACGTGTGTAAAGGTGACAGTGTGTGCACCGTGTGGGTCTCTTAGGCTATATTTCACAGAATACTTATTCGCTGTTATGAATGGCATAGTGAAGTGCTTATTTATATCTCTTTATGATTGCAATGTGTTTTGTATCACAATTTATCTGTGTGCTACTCTAGTGATGTTATTAAAGTAGTTTATTCCTCCTGCACGGTGTAATGGTGACAGTGTGTGCATCGTGTAGTACTTGGCGTAGGTTATGATTGTGATCTCTTGTAGATTATGAAGTTAACTATTGCTATGATAGTATTGATGTGATCTATTCCTCCTTTCGTAGTGTGAAGGTGACAGTGTGCATGCTATGTTAGTACTTGGTTTGGTTATGTTGATCTGTTATGCACTCTAAGATTATTTAAATATGAACATTGAATATTGTGGAGCTTGTTAACTCCGGCATTGAGGGTTCGTGTAATCCTACACAGTTAGTGGTGTTCATCATCCAACAAGAGGGTGTAGAGTCTAGCATCTATTTATTTATTCTGTTATGTGATCAATGTTGAGAGTGTCCACTAGTGAAAGTATGATCCCTAGGCCTTGTTCCTAAATATCGCTATCATTGCTTGTTTCTTGTTTCTGCATCTTTACTTCTGCAATATTACTACCATCAATCGCACTTGACAAGCACTTTTCTGGCGCCATTACTACTGCTCATATTCATTCATACCACTTGTATTTCACTATCTCTTCGCCAAACTAGTGCACCTATACATCTGACAAGTGTATTAGGTGTGTTGGGGACACAAGAGACTTCTTGCTTTGTGGTTGCAGGGTTGCATGAGAGGGATATCTTTGACCTCTTCCTCCCTGAGTTCGATAAACCTTGGGTGATCCACTTAAGGGAAACTTGTTGCTGTTCTACAAACCTCTGCTCTTGGAGGCCCAACACTGTCTACAAGAATAGAAGCACCCGTAGACATCAGGGTCGACTAGGGGTTTAGGGCTCGAAGCCTCCCCAGTTTAGGGTTTAGGGTTTAGTGGAGCTACTTTTGCACCATTGCACCTTCCACCACACTTTCACACATATTATAGGTCCAGATGCAAGATTTGGTGGGGTTCCGGTGCTCTGGCGGTCGTTCTCCCCCTCCTCCCCAAAAAAACAGCGGTATGTGTGCCCCGGTGGGTCTACCCCCTAGATTTTTCCGCGCGAGGGTGCACCAATGTACTTTTTCATTGTTTTAGGTTTGTTTAGGACATATACACATGGAAAACCAATCTTGGGACACTTTGGTACATATACCCGCAGCTAGAGCCATTATCACACGATCGAGGGTGTGCCTGATCTACTGGTTAGGGTTAGCTTTAGGGTTAGGGCTAGGGTTTAGGGGTAGGGCTAGGGTTTAGGGTCAAGGTAAGGATTTAAGGTTAGGTATAGCTTTAGGGTTTATGATGCAGGGTTTTGCAGCTCCCGTGTCAGCACATGTAGTTAATGGTTTAGGGTCGACTAGGGGTTTTGGGCTTGAAGCCTCCCCAGTTTAGGGTTTAGGGTTTAGGGGAGCTACTTTCGCACCATTGCACCTCCACCACACTTTCACACATATCATAGGTCCACATGCAAGATTTGGTGGGTTTCCGGTGCTCTGGCGGTTGTTCTCCCCCTCCCCCCCCAAAAACAGCGGTATGTGTGCCCCGGCGGGTCCTAGATTTCTCCGCGCGAGGGTGCACAAATGTACTTTTCATTGTTTTAGGTTTGTTTAGGACATAAAAACATGGAAAACCAATCTTGGGACCCTTTGGCACATATACCCGCAGCTAGAGCCATTATCACACGATCGAGGGTGTGCCTGATCTACTGGTTAGGGTTAGCTTTAGGGTTAGGGTTTAGGGGTAGGGCTAGGGTTTAGGGTCAAGGTAAGGTTTTATGGTTAGGTATATGTTTAGGGTTTAGGGTTAGGGTTTCTGATGTAGGGTTTTGCAGCTCCGGTGTCAGCACGTGTAGTTAATGGTTTAGGGTCTAGAGGTTTAGGGCTCGAAGCGTCCCCAGTTTAGGATTTAGGGTTTAGGGTTTAGGGGATCTACTTTTTCTCCATTACACCTTCCACCACACTTTCACACATATAATACGTCCACATGCAAGATTTGGTGGGATTCCGGTACTCCGGCGGTCGTTCTCCCCCTCCTTCCCCAAAAACAGCGGTATGTGTGCCCCGGCGGGTCTACCCCCAAGATTTCTCCGCGCGAGGGTGCACCAATGTACCTTTTCATTCTTTTAGGTTTTTTTAGGAAATGTACACATTGAGAACCAAGACTGGGACCTTTTGGCTCATATACCCGTAGCTAGAGCCATTATCACACGATCGAGGGTGTGCCTGATCTACTGGTTAGGGTTAGGTTTAGGGTTAGGGCTAGGGTTTAGGGGTAGGGCTAGTGTTTAGGGTCAAGGTAAGGATTAATGGTTAGGTATAGGTTTAGGGTTTAGGGTTAGGGTTAGGATTTATGATGCATGGTTTTGCAGCTCCCACGTCAGCACGTGTAGTTAATGGTTTAGGGTCGACTAGATGCATGGCAGCGGTTATGGCATCTCTTTTTATTTTAAGTGAAACTCAATTTTATTTTACGTGAACCTCGTCACGTACACTCGTACACACGTACACACGCAAAAGACGCTTTGAAGGAAGCCTTACCGTCAAGCGCCGATGAATACTCTGGCTCTTTAGATGCTCGACGAAGAGAAAATGCCACCTGTGTTCTCTTCATCTTCTCTCACACCACACCTATATAATGGAACCATCTCGTCCCCAATCTCGTCACAACTCCTCTGAAGCCGCCACAACATCTTCTTCTCGACCAAAAGCCACCAACAACCAACCCAAGCCACCATGCAGTATATCGGCCCCACCTACCGTCGCCCAGCCACCGAGCCGGAGCGGGAGTTCCCGTCGGGTACAATCGTGCAGAATGAGCTGCGCATGTGGGTGATCTCAAGGTGGAGGGCCAAAGGAGCCTAGCACATTTCTTCCTCTCAGACGGCTACCGCAACCTCCTTCCGGGCTTGCCGTGGATGTTCACACTCGAGAGACACTTCGACGGCGACAGGAACATGGAGATCAGTCTCTATGTCCACTTCACCAACCCCTTTGACGCTTTCGAGCGCCTCGGGCGTGTGTTCTAGTGTGGGAGCGAGTTCATCGCATTCACGACCTACAACGTCTTCATCGACTTCCACACCATCTTCCCCTGGCCTGGCAAATGCACACCCTCCCCTACTGCATGCCGGAGGACGACGACGAGTCCCCCCCCCGCGCAGAGGAGCCAAGAGAGCCAAGGAGGGAAGACGGCGGGGTTGTCTCCCTGGTTTATGTGTCTTTTTCTAGTTTGCATGAGCGTTTTTATTGTCTATGTCTAGTTACCCGTCTAGTTGTGTGCTTTTGTATCATGTCAGTGGGTTTATGTAATGCTACTATAGTGCTATATTTATATATGTGGTTATAGTTCTTGGAAAAAACCTATTTTGTCTAATTAAAGTTTGCATATTGTTATTCGTAGAAGTTTCCATTTTATTTTGCCTAAAATGGATGAATAGCTCGTGAAAACTAAGGCTCAATATCAACGTCAAATTTCATCAATAATAAACCACACAAATCCATAAAGCAAAAGATAAAAATAAATGGGTACCTAAAGAGAAAAATGAAACTACTCCATCTGTTAACTTTTATAAGCACTACACAAGAAACTAAACAATCTAAAAATGAGTTGTCAAATAAGCAATAATCCCATAATGGGTGAAATGAGATAACCTCACAAGGTGAAAACTAACTTTGCTACTTGGTGCTACTTGAGTGAAATAATAACTAAGCTACCATTCAGTATATAAAATATGCTACTTTAAGTTATAGGACAATGTCAATTGACTTAAAATATGCTTCTTGTTTCTTGGAATGGAGATAAAGTAGTACCAACACAAAATTAGTTGTCATATTTTTGAACCATAAAAGGTGCAAATTCCTTTCATAACTTTATTGCACGACCAAAATATCAAAAAAAAAACTTTAGCCAAAGTTGAGAGGGATCTGTTTCATTTCTTGAGGCTAAACGACCGAAACTTTATTGATCACTAGATAAAATGTTTACAAAAATTCCCAAATCACTTGGGGGAATACAAAACCACACATGCCTATGGCCCGATCTTTTGTCACAACCTAAATGGGTCCACCCTATTAGGTGGGCTTCCTTTCTCAATGGGCCAAGGGCAACAATTACTTTTTTTTTGGAACCCAACACTTCGTTAACTGACGAAACTAAAAATACGTAGAACCTTTTGGTCGAATTGTTGCCACATTTGATTCATTACTGCCAGCGCCCAAATTATGCATCTCATTGAGCATACAATTTAAACACAAACTAACATAACCAGTTGATCTAAAATAGGAACCACAATAATAGGCACGTCTAACGACTGATCAACTGAAGGTAAATTATTCATAGAGAAATTATACAGAAATAAAATGCTGCAGTGATCATATTTGCCTGCTTCTTCAAAGCAACCATCTGCCTTAGGTGCGTGTTCAGTTTGTTCACTTCCCCAATCAGTTCCCCATCACCCGTGGCAAATTTCTCCATCGCCAGCGCTTGATTGATCTCCCGGGTTGCGCCCCTCCTAAAGTCAATGATGCCCTCCACTTCAAGCCTCTCAACATACTCACATCAATTCACTCAAAATGGTAGATTCTGAAATAGAAACACATGAACCCTAATTCCCAAATAGGTGGAAAAATCAAAAAATCTGCACAAATTACCGAAAAAGGGCAATAGATAACTCAGATCTAACCTTTCCCGGCTCGGACTTGCTCTTGCACTTCACAAATTATCACCTAAAGTTACCGTTCTCCTCCTTGATTGTGACCTATCGCTTCAATGGTGCGGCGTGTGTGCAGTCAGGACATTTTGTCATCGGCACTACACTATACTTAGGCCATGAGGGGCGGGAGGCTTAACTAGATGTCGATATAAATCGTCAGCCATAGTCGCACGACATCGCCGGAGAAGAAGAAGAATAAGCGGCTCCGAAATGGGGGCGGTAGGCAGGCGGCGGCAGGCAGACACGAGCAAGCGGAGAGATCTGAAGTAGAGGAAGATGAGCTGGGAAAGTTGTGGGTCCTACATGCAGTGAGATGGGTCCTAGGTTCATTGGACAGTGTGTGTGTGGGTCAGCGCTGACGTGGATAAGTTGTGGGTCCCGCTCAGTTCACATAATCCAAACTTATAACAACCTCTACTCAGCTTAAGGCCCGTGTCGCGTGAGAGCTACTTGGGCTGCGTGAAGTGTCGTTCTGCAGCTATTCAGACGAAGGACATTGCTTTTCAGCCAATTCCGCTCAAAGATGTCGCAGGAGCAATTTACCCGCGAAAATTGGGAAGCTCCAGACCATCATTTACACCCGTGGCATCCCATTCATCAAAGATAGGTCTACCAGAGTCGATGCTGTTGAGCTGCCACCACTATCCGAACTTGATCCTCAAAATCCTTCCTCCCGAGATAATATCTGAAATGAATGTCATGTACAAGGGAGAATTGCGTGGTTTTCTGGACATGATAAGCGGCAACGAAGGCAAGGAAAGCAATTCAAAATTTCTCGTTTCACCTGCCGTTGATCAGAACTCTGCGCCAGATCGTAATGCTAAGTTGTATGGATATGGAGAGCGCAGAGACTCCGTCCATTTAGGAAAGCAGAATGATATTAAGGTGATCTAATTAGTCAACTTTAAACTGGAAACATAGTGGAAGTACACAGTTCAAAGCCACCACTTTGTTATCTTGATATTTCAAACCATTCCTTTAGTATTCTAAATGTTGTTATTTACTGCCACAGGTGACAATAGACCAGGAAGTTCAAGCTGCCAGTGCGTCGTGCTCAAGAGCCTGTGAATTGGGTGATACAAACAGTGTCACACGGCTTGATTTCATGCCTAATTCTCTAAGCCAGGCAGACTTCACAGTTCTGCAGGAATTACCTGAGGATGTCAAGGTTGATTTGTTTAATGTGCTTCCATTACCTAGGTCAAAAGATCCTACATGCAGCACTTCCAATGTTACTCAGAGTAAATCTCCGAATGGGGAAGGAACTGATGATCCAACTTGTCATCTCCCAGGAAGTTCTATAAATTGGGTTGAACAGTTGAAAGTTAGCAGTTCTGTAATATTGAATGCTATTGCAGAGCAACATACATATTCTATCTTCAGTAAGCCTATATCTTCTATCTTAGAGTCTATCGTTTCCCTCCCCCCTCTGTGCCCGAATTCGGGTAGCGAAGAATGGAACAACACACTCTCCTGCCTCTCTGGGCTTCTTATAGAGTATATACACATGAAAGTCGATTCTGATATTGAAGAGCTGCACAAATGTTTCCTTCTTTTGAAAAGGTGAAGCATACAACCGTTCAACCATTATTAGATATGAAGGTGTAATATGGGCGCAATTAGTCTCTCTTGAAGAGGAATGTGCCACATTATCATTAATTACTGAACTTTCTCATTGTTGGTTCTCATCAGCATATGAGTTTTTTCCGGAGTTACACAATAGCCTTCTTCCTTTGCTACAGGTAAAATTTACATGTTTAGTTATTATATGTTTTTCAAGACTTTATATTAAGATTTATCTATGTATTTGTTATGGCTGTCCTTCATGTCCTTTGCTTTAGGAATCATCATGGACCCAACAAGGCTGAACCGGCTTTAGGCTCTCGCCCCCGCGTCGCCCCTCCCCCCCCCCCCCCCCCCCCACCCCGCGCTGGGTGACTCGGGCGGATCCCTAGCGCCGCCACCACCCCCCTCCTCCAATCTCCCTCCTCCCTGCCGCCGCCGACGCGCGCGTGCGGGAAAATCTCGTGAAGCTCTCGGCGGCGGCAGGGCCCCCTCTTGCGTCGCGCGCGCGGAGGCGGCGCTGGATCGGCGGTGGTGACGACTGACCGGCGGCGGGGCTGGTCGGTGGTTAGCGTGGTGGGATCCAGGGTAGGATCCGGGGCGGTGGTCTCGTGCGGCTATTTCTCGCGCCGACTACCTTGGCAAGGGCTGCGGTGGCCAGTTGATGGTTCGGCGATGCGGCCGGCGGCGGGGTGATCCCGAAGGCTGCGGATCCGGCTTCCTCGATGGCGTGGCCGTGCCTGGTTGTTGCCGGTGAGTCCTTTGCGCCCCCTCCTTCCGATGGCTCACGTTGGTGGCCTTCTTCGGTTTTGGGGGTGGCGGCGGATGACTTGTCGACGGGCTTGTGGTCGGTGGCGGCCTCCTCTTCCGCCGTTGAGGTCGGCGGGCGACGGCGAGGGGGCCTGCCGTTCTGCCTAATAAAGGTGGCAGTCCTAGGGTTTCTCTCGCTCCAAGTGAAGATCGTCGGAAGCTTCTTCCCACCAAGCTGGCTAGATTGTCGTGTTCCGGAAGGTCCTGCCGGCGAAATTCATTGTGCGATCAATACGTGAAGATTGCTGGATTGGGCGTTTTCGATCGGGCGCACCCATGTTTTTTATCTGACCGTTTGGTTTCAGAGGGAGCGCTTCGAAGCTCTGCTAGCTGTTAATATCATGGAGCTCGTTTTCTTTCCATGGTGCTGACGGAGAAGGTCATGAAAGCTAAGATCGGTGGAAGAGAAATGGTGGTCGGATCGTGGTGGTGAGATGGAATTGGCTTGGAGATTTGTGACTTCAAACAACAGCTTGTATGTGGGGGCGACTGCACAGGAGAAGTTCAGAGTTCTATATTTCAGGGTGAAAATCCAAGGTCTAGCCTTAATTGGTTGTGCCTGGCAATGTTCTTGTTGAAGACATTGTTTTGAGAGGGAGGACTTTATTCAGGGTGAAAACCTAAGATCTATGATCGGGCGACGATAGCGTTTGTGCACTGTTTCCTTCCTGGAGGCGTCGCTTATGGAGATGCTAATCTTCTGGTGTTGTCTTGGTGGTGTCAGTGTTGCTGTTTCAAGTTTATCGATCTCTGTAGCGTGACTTTTCTTTTCTGTAATTTTTTCTCTTTTTTTGGTTGTGTGCATCCTTTATGTCATTAGGGCATGATGTTGTTGCAGAGGCTGGGTGTAATTGGTATCTCCACGATATTAATATATGCTCTTTATCGAAAAATGTCCTTTGCTTTATCACTTTTGGCTTTCACAAACTTTATGGCCGGAGTACCTTCTTAGCTTTTAGATGGATGCAATCAGCTGTCCAGTTTTTTCTTCTTCTGATTCTAAAATTACAGCTGTTTCTGTTAGGTTTTAAGAAAATTGTACCACACATGCATAATTTTGATTGGTCATTTTGTAGGATTCCATCAGTCAACATTATGGTGGGGTATTGCGTCTCTAGTTCGAAATTCCGCTATCAGGGACCATTTAGTGATAGGAGATGGAGATTGGCGCTGCCCCGCTGGAGTAGAGGGGCGAATCTAACACCATCATGCTGTATACCCAAGGAGTGTAAATGGCTCTTCTGGTCTGCGGCTACAAACTGAATCAGTGTTTTGAATGCCAGCGCTGGTCGGTTCGTCATGGATAAAAGGAAATTGTGCACACCTGTAAATGTTACTACTTCTACGCGAGTGACTCCATGAGCCCTCATTTTGTTCTTTGTAATATAGCTGTTTCTCCTTCGAAATAGCTTGTTGTTACCGAAGAAGGCAAAAGTTGATATGGTGAGCTCATTTTTTGTGCTATGCAATTTTAAGTCAAGTACGCTTAATTTTGTCAAGAATAGCAAATTGGTAGGCGCAACATCTTCAATATGACCAATCACCAATTACCTTTCTCCAAGGCGTTAGTGCGTATTCCAAGATTCTGAAACACCAAGTCACGCTCTCAATTTGATCACATGTACATGTACAGAACAGTCAAACAAGAAACTGTGTTGCCCTATTCGTGCTAGTTACAATTGCAGTAGCACATTTCATGTTCGAGATCGATAGACTGACACACGGCGAACAAGCCTCGATTGAGTTGTGGATCAACCTTTCTAGAAAGCTATAACACTTAGAGCCCTAAACCCTGTGAAGCTGGCTAATAATGGAGAAGGTCTTCTTGACCATGAAGCTGCCGCACCTCGCTTGGCTACTCTCCCTCAAGATTCTGTGCTTATGTTGAGGGATGAAATATAAAGAATTTTGTTGACATCATCATAGATTACTTCACAATTACAGAACATGCTACAGGGAAGTTAATGTTGCACTCGTATTACAATTTTGAGCGGAGACATTTGGAATCGAAACTCTCCTAGCTAGAAGGCTAGATCAGTAAACCCTATGAAGCCATCCTGGTCACGCTGACGGTCTTCTTGATCATGGAGCTGCCGCACCTCGCCTGGCTCCTCTCCCTCATGATTGGGTGCTTCTTCTTCAGCGTTTGCTTGATCATCTCTGGCGCCACCACCTTTATTGGCAGACGTCGTCGCTTGGCTTCCTCCGCCTCTCGGTACCGTTCGTTGAACTTGCGCTTTGCAGCTTGTATCTTCTCCTCGGGAATGGGCCCGACACGGTCGCCGCGGAAGATGATGCCCGGGGCGACGGGAGCGGACGCCCTGTTTGTTGTGATCCCCACTGTCTTCTTCTTTGTGGATGTCTCCGGGATCTTGGCAGGTTGCGTCGGATGGTCGATGATCGTCTTGGGCTGGGACGGCAGGTGGTTCAGGAGCTTGGGCATGGCGTCTCTGACCTTGGCGTCGTCGTTCCGGGCGGAAGCCCTCCACGCGGCGACGATGCCGCCGGCGAGCACGCGGACGCGCTCCGAGCCGTGATCCTTGTGCAGCGCGCGGACGCACTTGGCGAGGTCGGTCTTGGCGAGGACCGTGGGCATGAGCGGGAGCAGCCGGAGCGTCTCGAGGGACTCCGCCATGACGTCGTCGAGCAGGAGGCAGAGCCGCTCCGCTTGGTCGTCGTCGTCTGCGGCGTTGCAGAGGCGCTCGACGATGTCGCCCCTGGCTGTCCGGAACTCGCGGCGGGAGAATTCTACAGGGTCGTAGGCCTCCATGGCGGCGTCGATGGAGTCGAAGGCGCAGAAGAAGGGCTTCCAGCGGCGGAGCGGGCTCTGTGCGGGTGCGGCCATGGCGGCGAATTCACGATCGAGCTTGCAATCTAGGGCTCCTCTCAGGCCGGTGGATGTGTGTATGCAGAAGAGCTGAACTGCACAGCTTATATTGATCACGGAGTAAGATGGGAGTCGGTGTTGAAAGCGCGTTCTCTCTCCCGTCCGAGTCCGACTCAACACTGGCATGATCATTGATCAATGAGTTGCGCGCGCGCCACGAAAACTTGGACAGGTACGGCGGTGGTGCCACCTCTCCGTCCTAGCTCGGAAAAACATCCCATGGCCACCACGGGAGCTACCGCTGCCGAGGACACCATACGCGCCATGATCAAGGACCACGCCGCCGGCTCCTGCAAGAAACGGCGCATTGGGAACACCGACGACTACGAGGCACGACTCACGAGCTAACGCGCGTGCTCAGGAAGGGCGGCTTCGGCTTCGGCGTCGTCGTCAAGGCGCGCCACCGAGGCACAGGCATTGACGTTGCGCTCAAGTTCCACCTACGCCGCTCGCCGGCGCGCGCCGGCTGCAAGTAGAGGAGCCGCCATTCCCACGTCGTTCTTCACCGCGAGCTGCTACGAGAAGCGTGATACCTGGCGGCGTGCCGCGGCCACCCCTCCGTCGTGGGCTTCCACGGCATCGCGTGGGAGTGCGGGACCCGCGCACGGGCGAGTGTGCAGCCTCGTCCTGGAGCACGTCGGCCCGAGCCTCGCCCACGTCCTGCGCCGACGAGGCAAACCGTTCACGAAGGAGGATACGCGGCTCGTGATGCGGCAGCTGCTGAGAGGCGCCAGGAGGAATCCACGAGCGCCGCATCGTCCACCGGGACATCAAGCCCGGGAACATCCTCGTCGGCATCGGCGAGGGTCGCGCGCGGCGACGTGGTGGTGAAGATCTGCGACCTGGGGCTGGCCGTGTCCATGAACGAGACGCCGTCGCGCAGCCAGGCCGGCACGCTCTGGTACATGGCTCCGGAGGTGCTCCTGGGCAAGCCGGAGTACGACCCTGGGCAGAAATGCTCGCCGGCGAGCCGCTGTTCCCCGAGAAGCGCATGTCACTGGACGGATTGGAGGTTTTGGACGGGCTCCTCAGCTGCGACCCTGCCAAGTGTTTGCCGGCAGCCGCGGCACTCAAATAGTGCAATGCCCGTGGTTCGCTAGCTCCAGCTGACACCCCTGCCTCTGCTGCTGCCAAGCAGACTGCCGCGTTGCTTACTAGTGAGATTGTTTCATCATCTTTCATTTTTGGGGTGTATTTGTTTTGTTTAGTCCTCCAGGTCACGAGATGATTTGTTGTAATGAATGGTTCTTTATTGTTCTGCTGTATTGAACTTCCCCGCACATTTCGCTCCCAATTCCAGTTTTATTTTTATTTTTTTGAACACCAATTCCAGTTTATACATTGTATCGCTACAATAATACCGTACCATGATGAACTAGGCAGTGAAACACCTGTAAGATGGAAAGTACAAGCATGCTTGAAGGTGTGCAAATATGTCTGCTGTAACGGAATTGCAAGCAGAGCATTTCTTCCAAACACTCCCTTCATCCATAAAAGGGTGTCAAAGATTTATCTAAATCGAATTTATCTATATATACTAACGAATGATTACATATATAAAAAATTTAGACAAGCATGCAACATCTTTTTATAAACAGAGGTAGTAAAAAGGCACTTCAGTTTACGATCTGCCTTTCTGCAACCCAATGAGGTAAAGTACCTCAATCTCAAGAGTAGCAAAATGCCATATAAACATGCCAGTTTAAACATTGTTATTACACACGCACACAGCTGTACATTGTACTAAATTATTTGTCCATAACACGAAAAAAGGAGAAGTTGACATACGTATAACTAAGCTCACCCGAGAGAAACTTGCTACAGCCTGTTACATGTCTGACGAAAAAAGAGTATTGACCAAAGATCATACATCCTAGCACTATCACAGTACCACAAAATACAAAAGAAAAATCATCTGTACAGCGTAGTCCTTTGTTTTCCCTAATAGTAGAGTTGATGTCAGGATCGTCTGAGAATACATAAAACTGATGATACTCATTCCATATAAGTAGCTTATGAATTATACTTATCTGGTAAAGGACCAAAACAAACAACACACAAAAACACATATAACTACCCATCAGCTACATAAAGCGAGCAACCCCGACTCCAGAGGTTTAATCTTACTTGAGGTCCAATCATCTGTTTCAAGCAAATACAAGCAACTTTGCGCCAAAAAGATCCAGTATCACAGTTTGCACATTCACTGCTCACGAACTGGCGCCATTTGTTTTCAAGGAAGTTTGCTGAAAAGACCTCTGGACCTCAAACTGAGTTACTAGCTAGAGAGAGCTCATGTACTTCAGTGAGCATCCACTCTTCTCCTGTTTGTCCTCCAAGCACTATCGCCTTTGTTCCTCCAACAACACAGGTGCTGTGGCCCCAGGCAAACCGTGGAGGTCGCCCAGGAACATTGAGTATCCTCCAGGTAGGTTTTTCTTCAGTCGGATCCAAAAGATACAGCTGTGACGCCGAGTGGAGGCCTGCCACTGATCCACCAAATATTAACACTCTTCCCCCTGGCAAGCTCACTGCGACATGATCAAGACGAGGAGGTGGACCAGCTCCAGCTGGATTTCCTGCTCCAGGCATTCCACTCCCAGTGAGGCACCGCCAGCAGGGCTCTTCTTCACTTAAGTCCATTGTGAACACATCACTAGACCGCAGTCGGAGAGGACCACTCTTAGCAAGACCGCCAAACATCAGAATTTTCCTACCATCATAGACAGACATTGAGTGACCCAATCTAGAAGGTGGTGCCCAAGATGCAGGTACTTCCCTCCACACAGGTCTGTCCATGCTTACATCAAGAAGATATGTATCACTGAGTAGTACACCTGAGTCGGCGCAGCCACCAGAAACCACCAACTTTGTCCCATCCAAAGTGCAGGAGCTGTGCCACGAACGTGGTACCGGTGGTGCAACACCAGGAACCTCACGCCAAGTTGGGTGCTTTGCATCCAAATCCAATATGAATACATCATTTAGCAGGCCCTGCCTTCCACATCCACCGAAGACAACTAACCAAGATCCATTTAGGCAGGATAGTGTATGGCCCCAGCGACCTGGAGGAGCTGCACTTACATTGATATGTCTCCATTCCGGATTGCTGGCATTCAAATCCAACACAAAAGTATCATTCATTGGTTGCATGTTAACACCTTCCCCACCAAACAAAACGACACGATTCCCTACAGCACAAGCACTGAAGTTGCATCTGGATGGCTCCACCGCACCTCCAACTGTCAATTTCTTCCAGGCAACAGATTCCAGGGTGGTCAGTTCTCTTGCCAGCCGGCCCCAGCCCAATCTTCTTGCGGCAGGCACTGTCTCAATAGCTCGAGTAGTCTCACTACCCCATGCATTACGGCAAACCATTTTCCAAAGATCTTCATTCTTTGTCAAGTCATACAACCGTCTACACACAGAGCTCACAGATGCTATATCTCTTGGTGATAACCTTGACAGGATACTCTGGCAAAGTACTTCATCAGTCAACTGGAAGAGACTAGAATACTCCCGGCAGAAGTTGCTCTGTCCTGGTCCCGTGGATATGGGTCGGAAAGAGTTATCTGGAGCAAACCGTGTGGATCTCACAGGTTCCCTTGTAACTGAGCCAGGTAATGGTCCCAAATCAACATTAGCATTGGTGAAGAACTGAATGCCCATATAGTGAGTTATGATATCATCATCTCCATATATAGGGGTCATATGCAACCTGTTCATCAATGGAAAGCCATCTTTTCTGAAATTTAGCAAATCACCGCGGAACTGGGTACCGTTGTCGATGCATAATCGAATACCAGAAACTACAGCAGCATCAACTAAGGGGTGCCTTCTTTGAGCAAATGGGCCTCTACATTGCAGGAACCGGCTGAAAGAGGAGAAACAGCAGTGTGTAAGAACATCAAGTATAGTAAGATCAATAATAAACAACCTGCACAAAAATGTGTCAAGAAAAGAATCACACTTGCAAAAGAGAATAAAAGATACGGAGTATCATATTTTCAGTTGCAAGGAAATTTGGTAAACGCTACTTCCACATTTATTTAGCACACAAGAATCTTGGTATCCTATCAACCCCCATGGCAGTAACAGTCTTGTTTGCTCAGAACTTTTTGTCAACAACCCCTTAATTGTCATGTTTGTTTTGATCTGAAAAATGACACGAAATGTGAACCAAAAATAGCAAATGAAAGCTCCTGGCATTCTTGCTAATGCATCCAGAATCTAAACCTCATGATTTGAAAATGCAAGACAATTTGATTACCATCAGAGCCTAATAATATCTTAAATGAGTTTCTAAATTCACACAAGACAGAAACAGCAGAACATCTTAAACCACGTTTTCACAGATCCATGTCACGATTCCAACTTTCCAAGTCACATCTTCATATTTACATTGAACAAATCATCTCTTGGCAAATTATCTGTAAATACTAAATAAAGACTAGTATTTCCTAGGCAAAGAAAATCAGGCTCAGGTAATTTTGATAGTAATAATAGCAACTGCTAGATCCTTAGATTTAATATAACATACGATAACTGAGTAAAGTGCACCATAGGTCCACAAACTTGCATGGGTTATCACATGGGCCATTGAAATTGGAATTTCCCAGATTTAGCACCCTAAATTTGTACACAAAAGATAGCAAGTTTTCTGATTACGAGATAATAGGTATATGAACATTACTCTTCAAAAAGAGGGAGGGGGCATTCTGCACAATGTTGCCATGTGGCCAGCAAGGTACACGCTTTGATATAAATAGCAAATTATTTAGATTATGTGGTTGGAAATGCAAGATTAATTGAGCAGATGCTTTGTCCTACTCCCTTTGTATAAAAAAAAAGGTCTATGAATAAAATCTACAAACTTCAACCAACATTTTATTCATTATTTTTTCCATCAGATAATACCACTAGAACTAAGTTTTTTTCTTAAGTACTTCCACTGTCGTGAACTATTTATAACAATTAGACACTTAGATACCCATGGGCCTCTTCCTCTTTTATTTCTCTACCATATGCCCAACAATAATAACAGAGCAGATAGCACCTAAGAGTTAAGAGAACTTAAGGATCTGACTCTGAAATGTCAATAAGAAACACACTTCTACAATATCAGAACACGTCACAGTTTACTACTTCGCTATCTAAATGTGTGCCCTAAAATTTGAGCTCCAGTAATTTCACAGTAACTTCTTTTATTCTAACTTTTCATGTAATGGATTAATGGGCATCTTTCATTTAATATAACTTGCATGAAAATTTTCAACAGTTTGATCACTGAAAACTCAGGGTCCGGAATACTGGGCATGATACAGAAAATTTGATCGAGGACATGACACTACTTTCTTTGCGAGGGACGATTACAATAGATAGTTTGTTGATTTCAATTTGAAGGTGCTAAGCAGCTAAGGTTCAACAAATATGTTTTGTCAAAGGATACTAATATGTAAGACCCGTTAACTGAGAAAAAAAAATGACACCAATTGATTCACACCTGTTACAAATATGCCTTTGTTTGCTATCTATCTATTACTAAAAGCAATAGAGTTTTTTCGAGGAACCAGGTTACTCCACATCATCATTATTATATTGACGGTTGGATCTTTAATTTAATGCTAGGATTTAACAGTCTCCCATGTTACAAGATATGCCTACCAGTCGTTGGATCTGCAACTTATGCGCCACGATTTATTTGAAAATCAGGCACCATACGATTTTCATGGGTTGTGCACCCATATAAAGTCCATGTGAAGCACGGACGTTGAAACAAAATCCAAAGTTGAACGCTATGTAGTCCTATAAACGCATGGGACTGGCCTACCGAGCAGTAGATACTTTGCTTTGGACGAAGCTCATATTATCTGCATGTGCAATCAAAGTTGAAGGCAAGAAGAAGATGCCATGAACCATGTTTGCACCCATTGCTGATCGTGCAATATTAATGCATGTGCATGCAAAACCATAGAGAAAACAATTGTCAAAGGTCCAAATTACTACTCCCCACCGATCCATAATAAGTGTCAGGGATTTAGTACTAAGTTAGTACAACTTCTATACTATGTTCCCGACACCTATTATGGATAGGAGAGAGTATTAGAGTTGCATCTGGTTTAGAGTAGTTTTTAGAACCATGGATTAGCAAGCACTACAAAGTACCGGTTTTGCTAATGCCCCCCGTTCCAAGAATGTCATAGTTCTCAACTGACGCAGATAACCGTCGATAGGACACTAAGATCCAAGTAAGATTCCGTTTTTAAAAACTGCATATTTTTACGCTAGATTAGCAAATTACTCCAACACAGGTAATTTTCTTTAGATTTATATGTGAACAAATTTGTGAAGTTGACCTCAGTCAGCGAACCGTCGATATGACACTGAGATCCATGTAAGATCCATTTTTTTATTCTATGACAAATACTGCATGTTTTCCGCCCAGGTAAGCAAAATATCACAACACTACTTTTTTAGATTTGTACGACCAAACTTGTAAAATCGACTAATGATAAGTTAACTTTGAGTCGATTAAGAATAATTTGTCCTCTAGATGAACAAATTAATACAACACAGTGGACTGAGATATTGTTACAAACCATAAGACGGGTTAAAGAAACACAACACAATGGACGACATTGAGAACCACTAGCACTATGACGTAGATAACGATTGCTAGGACGAGATGGGGATAACACTAGGAGACCTTCATTTTGATGGTGGAACATGCACCACCCACATGATGTTCCAATGAACACTCAAACCAAATAATAATGTACTAACTACACAATAGAAGTTAATAAATTATTCCCTTGCCTACTGTGGGCCTGGCCGTTGCTTAAGGCGAGGGAGCCGGCTATGGTTTGGAACGAAGGACGACATGTATCTTACTTTTCGCTGATGAAAGAACTTGAGTAGTCCAAACTAACGTAAGAAAAAATAACTGCTTAAAATCCAGGTATTAATAAAAAGGAAATAACAAGCCTTCGATCATCCACTATAATTAAGATTACGGGTCCGGTCAACGTGGTCACATACTGTACACATAGATTATTCCTAGAGAAAACAGATAGAAGCTACGTAATATGCTATATGTTAAACAAATATGGCCAAAGAAAGGATGTATATTAGATAATCTCAATAAAAAAATACACCCAAGCATCAATATAATGGATGTTGTTCTTATTAGTAGACTACAACCAATAGATTTCCTCAAGTGTCCAAACAGATCCTTCTTGTTGAAATGGTATCAGAGCCCAAGGTCTCAAGTTCGAGTCCTGGCTTTCGCAATTTATCCTAAAATTGTTGTTACCCCCTCGGAGTCCTCGTAGTCCTCGTATACGCACGTGTAGGCCTGTTGAGCCTACCTCTGACTCTACACGTGTTGACTTGTCTTCCTATCTTCCCGTCACATGTGAGGGGGGGTGTGGAAGTGTATAAGTAGATTGCCTAGCACTTTCCATCAGTTTCTTTTTTTTAACAAGTCCATCAGTTCGGACTTTTGGTTGCATTAGCTAGTGCATGAAGCTTAACACTTCTAACAGTTCATCATAACTTCAACCGGACATAAATAAATTAGACTCTATTTGGCAAGCACGATGTGTAAAAAAAAATATGCTGGAAATTCTTATATCAAAGAAAAACATCCGATCAAGCTAAAGAATTTGTAATTAATATACTACAAGCAATAGATTTGATAACTGTATGACCAAGAACAAAACAAACTGAGCATCAAACAAGTAACCAAAAGATCAAATATTGTAGATCTACATAGTTCTAATAATACATTAACTAGAACAATACTACTGGAGAAGGCAGCTCTCACAGGTACAGGCTAATATAACGACAAGCAATCACAAGGAATCTTCAGCATAACAGATGCACGACACTGTTCGATATTTTGCAACCAAAGCATGCATCCTCTAACAAACAAACTGAGCAATTATACTAATTCAGGAATGGAACTGAAGAAAAGCATATGGTGATCGATGGGGACCAACCAGTTCCCATCGATTAGTCACAGGCTAATAACCATAAACAATCACAAGGAATCTTTAGCATAACAGACACGCGTCACTGTTCGATATTTTTGCGGCCAAAGCATGCGTCCTCCAAAAAGTAACCTAACCAATTCGCCAATATAGACACAAAAAGTAACCTGACCAATTCCCCAATATAGGCACACTTCTAGTGCTACAAATCACTGCTACAGAGGCTCGTGACGGAACTAACTGTAGCAAGCCAAACTAACGATTTAGGTTTTCATTCGATTCCAATTGTAAGTGGTGGCAGAAATTCTACTAATTATGGAACCGAACTGAAGAAAATCATATGGTGATTGATGGGGACCAACCAGTTCCCATGGAATTACAGTCACATGCTAATAACAACAAACAATCACAAGGAATCTTTAGCATAACAGACAAGCGTCACTGTTCGATACTTTGCTGCCAAAGCATGCGTCCTCCGAAAAGTAACCTAACCAATTCGCCAATATAGACACAAAAAGTAACCTGACCAACTCCCCAATATAGACACACTTCTAGTGCTACGAATCTACAGAGGCTCGTGATAGAACTAACTGTAGCAAGCCAAACTAACGAATTAGGTTTTCATTTGATTCCAACTTCTAAGTGGAGGCAGCAATTCTAACAATTCAGGAACCGAACTGAAGAAAAGCATATGGTGATCGATGGGGACCAACCAGTTCCCATGGAATTACAGTCACATGCTAATAACCAACAAACAATCACAAGGAATCTTGAGCATAACAGACAAGCGTCACTGTTGGATATTTTGCTGCCAAAGCATGCGTCCTCCAAAAAGTAACCTAACCAATTCGCCAATATAGACACAAAAAGTAACCTGACCAATTCCCCAATATAGACACACTTCTAGTGCTACGCTACAGAGGCTCGTGATGGAACTAACTGTAGCAAGCCAAACTAACAAATTAGGTTTTCATTTGATTCCAACTTCTAAGTGGTGGCAGCAATTCTAACAATTCAGGAACCGAGCTGAAGAAAAGCATATGGTGATCGATGGGGACCAACCAGTTCCCATGGAATTTGGTAGGGGCTAGGGTTCTACCGGGTCTAGGGCGGAGGTTGTAAGGGTGGAAGTGAGGGCGGAGAGGCTGGAGAGCTCGGCGCCGGCGGCTGGGCGCCGTCGCGGAGGAAGGAGGCGGCGGCTAGGGTTGGTGCGGCGGGGCGCAGGGGTCTCCCGTCTCCCTTCAGGAGACGAGACAGTAATGATACTGAATATTGTCTGATTAATCTCGAAGGGGTACAAGTGTTTATATAGGAGGACGGCCTCCTCTAAACCCTAATTTAATTGGGCTAAGCCCCTAATTTACTTGGGCTAAGCCCACAACTAGCCACTAGTGGGCTTCCTGCGTGTATAGGTCAGACCGACCATAACAGAATTACAGTCACATGATAATAACAACAAACAATCACAAGGAATCTTGAGCATAACAGACAAGCATCACTATTGGATATTTTGCTGCCAAAACATGCGTCCTCCAAAAAGTAACCTAACCAACTCGCCAATATAGACACAAAAAGTAACCTGACCAATTCCCCAATATAGACACACTTCTAGTGCTACCAATCACTGCTACGGAGGCTCGTGACACTGTAGCAAGCCAAACTAACGAATTAGGTTTTCATTTGATTCCAACTTCTAAGTGGTGGCAGCAATTCTAACAATTCAGGAACCGAACTGAAGAAAAGCATATGGTGATCGATGGGGACCAACCAGTTCCCATGGAATTACAGTCACATGCTAATAACCACAAACAATCACAAGGAATCTTCAGCATAACAGACACGCGTCACTGTTCGATATTTTGCTGCCAAAGCATGCGTCCTCCAAAAAGTAACCTAACCAATTCCCCAATATAGACACAAAAAGTAACCTGACCAATTCCCCAATATAGACACACTTCTAGTGCTACCAATCACTTCTACGGAGGCTCGTGACAGAACTAACTGTAGCAAGCCAAACTAGCGATTTAGGTTTTCATTCGATTCCAACTGTAAGTGGTGGCAGCAATTGTAACAATTCAGGAACCAAACTGAAGAAAAGCATATGGTGATCGATGGGGACCAACCAGTTCCCATGGAATTACAGTCACATGCTAATAACCGCAAACAATCACAATCAGTGGCGGAGACAAGCCCCAGGCTGCACGGGCGTTGGCCCGGGGCGTGGGCGGAAAACACAGGCTTGATTGTAGCAAAAGTTACACTGTATCATACTTTAGCCCACTGTAGCAAGAAGATGGCCTGGGGCGTCGTGAGATCCTGGCTCCGCAACTGATCACAATGAATCTTCAGCGTAGCAGACAAGCGTCACTGTTGGATATTGCGTCCTCCAAAAAGTAACCTAACCAAATTCACCAATATAGACACAAAAAGTAACCTGACCAATTCCCCAATATAGACACACTTCTAGTGCTACAAACAAATCACTGCTACAGAGGCTCGTGATGGAACAAGCCAAACCAACAAATTAAGTTTGCATTCGATTCTAATTCCTAAGTGATGCGGTAGCGATTGTACTAATTCAGGAATCGAAGTGTAGGAAAAAAGCATATGGTGATGGATGGGGAAGGGACGAACCAGTTCCTGCCGAGCACCTCCTCGGCGCGGTACCCGGTGGCCTCCTCGAAGCCGCGGTTGACGTAGATGATGGGGCAGTCGGGCTCGAGCGCGTCGGTGACCACGAGCCCGTAGGGCCCGGCCCCGCGGAGCATGCCCTCGATGGCGAACGTGAACATCCCGCCGACCCCGTCGCCTCCTCCGCTGCCGCCCTCGCTGCCGCCAGCGCCCCCGACGACCACCTCCCCTCCCGTTTCCTGCTCCTCCATCTCGTCCCCGCTCCCCGCGCTGGCGGCGCCGTCGGACTCGCTGTCCCACTCCATGGCGCGCGCGCGCGGGCGGGCGGGCGGGCGGCCGAAAACCCTAGGTCCGGATCCGGGCTCCCCCGCCGCCGCGGCTCAGCTCATGGCGGCGCGCGCGCGTGCGGATTGAGGTCGGGATTGGGTGGGAGGTTTTGTGGGAATGGTGGGCTGGGGCTGGGTTGCTGCCTCGCTGTCGGGGGAGGAGGAAGACGAACGAGTGGACGGGGAAAGCGGCGGCACGCGCGGTGGCCTCGTCGACGTCGTCGCCCACTGGAGCCGTCCTCTGCGATGGATCTGGGCCGTCGGATCGGATCTGCGGGGCACGCGGACGGCTCCGATGGGCGGTTCCAGAAGTGACCAGGCGCGGCGAGGCACACGGACCAGGCCACCAGCTGCACGGGCGCCCCCGGAGTAGCCTACTGGCGTGGTTGGTTTGGTTTCCCCTCCACTTCTCTCAAAGCATCTCCCGCGCTATATAGGCCGCGCGAAGACGGAATCGCTCCTCCGGCAGACGCGCTATACGGGTGGCGCTGTAAAAGAATTGGGGTATGCGGCTTTTTGCACAATCCCGAGCGCTAAATGTGACGCGTCGGCTACAGCGTGTGGCATCGCTTCGGATACGCGCGAATACCCCAACGGCTGGAACCCCCCCCCCCCCCTCCTGCGCCCTCCATTTCCCACTGCGCCGCCTCCGGTCGATTCCGCCGCCGTCCCCGCTATTGCTCGCCGCCACGCCGTAGATTCACCTCGCCCGCGTCTCCTGCCAGCAGTACCGGCCGCTCCGCCGCGCTGTACCGACCGGGCACCATCACCACCGATGGGCATAAGGCCGACGCTTCTCCCCGCCTCGTCCGCGCCTTCTCCTCTCCATACCCCGTGCCGCGATCGCCATGTCGTCGTCTTCGAGCCTACTGTCAACATGGCACTGTTGGAGATATGCCCAAGAGGCAATAATAAAAGTAGTTATTATATATCTTTATGTTTATGATAAAAGTTTATATATCATGCTATAATTGTATTAACCGAAACATTAGTACATGTGTGATATATAGACAAACAAGAAGTCCCTAGTATGCCTCTTAAACTAGCTTGTTGATTAATGGATGATTAGTTTCATAATCATGAACATTGGATGTTATTAATAACAAGGTTATGTCATTGTATGAATGATGTAATGGACACACCCAATTAAGCGTAGCATAAGATCTCGTCATTAAGTTATTTGCTATAAGCTTTCGATACATAGTTACCTAGTCTTTATGACCATGAGATCATGTAAATCACTTATACCGGAAAGGTACTTTGATTACACCAAACACCACTGCGTAAATGGGTGGCTATAAAGGTGGGATTAAGTATCCGGAAAGTATGAGTTGAGGCATATGGATCAACAGTGGGATTTGTCCATCCCGATGACGGATAGATATACTCTGGGCCCTCTCGGTGGAATATCGTCTAATGTCTTGCAAGCATATGAATGAGTTCATAAGAGACCACATACCACGGTACGAGTAAAGAGTACTTGTCAGGAGACGAGGTTGAACAAGGTATAGAGTGATACCGAAGATCAAACCTCGGACAAGTAAAATATCGCGAGACAAAGGGAATTGGTATTGTATGTGAATGGTTCATTCGATCACTAAAGTCATCGTTGAATATGTGGGAGCCATTATGGATCTCCAGATCCCGCTATTGGTTATTGGTCGGAGTGAGTACTCAACCATGTCCGCATAGTTCACGAACCGTAGGGTGACACACTTAAAGTTGGATGTTGAAATGGTAGTACTTGAATATGGAATGGAGTTCGAATATTTGTTCGGAGTCCCGGATGAGATCCCGGACATCACGAGGAGTTAGGAATGGTCAGGAGAATAAGATTCATATATAGGATGTCATTTTATGTGAAATAAAATGTCGCGGAAGGTTCTATGGAAGGTTCTAGAAGGTTCTAGAAAAGTCCGGAAGAAACCACCAAGGAAGGTGGAGTCCACATGGGACTCCACCTCCATGGCCGGCCAACCCTAGTGGGGGAGGAGTCCCAAGTGGACTCCCCTTAGGGGCCGGCCACCCCCCCATATGGGAGGTGGAAATCCCACCTTTGGTGGGAGTCCTAGCTTGGCTAGGTTTCCCCCTCTTATGGAAGGTTTTTTGGTTCGGGTCTTATTCGAAGACTTGGACACCAACACTTGGGGATCCACCTATATAATGAGGGGCCAAGGGGAGGGGGCCGGCCACCCAAGAACCACCAAGGTGGCCGCACCCCTTAGTGGCCGGCGCCCCCTCTCCCCAAACCCTAGCGGCCTCTCTCCTCCACCACATCCTGCACGCTTAGCGAAGCTCCGCCGGATTTCTCCACCACCACCGACACCACGCCGTCGTGCTGTCGGATTCAAGAGGAGCTACTACTTCCGCTGCCCGTGAACGGGAGGTGGACGTCGTCTTCATCAACAACCGAACGTGTGACCGAGTACGGAGGTGCTGCCCGTTCGTGGCGCCGGACCCGATCGTGATCAAGATCTTCTACGCGCTTTTGCAAGCGGCAAGTGAACGTCTACCGCAGCAACAAGAGCCTCATCTTGTAGGCTTTGGAATCTCTTCAAGGGTGAGACTCGATAATCCCCTCGTTGCTACCGTCTTCTAGATTGCATCTTGGCTTGGATTTCGTGTTTGCGGTAGGAAAATTTTTGTTTTCTATGCAACGTTATCCTACAGTGGTATCAGAGCCGTGTCTATGCATAGATGGTTGCACGAGTAGAACACAATGGTTTGTGGGCGTTGATGCTTTTGTTATCTTTAGTTGAGTACTTTGCATCTTTGTGGCATAGTGGGATGAAGCGGCTCGGGCTAACTTTACATGACCGCGTTCATGAGATTTGCTCCACGCTCGACATGCAACTTGTATTGCATAAGTGGCTTTGCGGGTGTCTGTCTCTCCTACTATAGTAAAGATTCAATTTACTCTTCTATTGACAACACTAGTATCACCGTTGTGGTTCATGTTCGTAGGTAGATTGGATCTTACTCGAAAATCCTAAACCACGTAAAATATGCAAACCAAATTAGAGAACGTCTAACTTGTTTTTGCAGGGTTTGGTGATGTGATATGGCCATAATGTGATGATGAATATGTATGAGATGATCATTATTGTATTGTGGCAACCGGCAGGAGCCTTATGGTTGTCTTTAAATTTCATGTTGAGTAGTATTTCAAAGTAGTTGTAATAGTTGCTACATGGAGGACAATCATGAAGACGGCGCCATTGACCTTGGTGCTTCACCGACGATGATGGAGATCATGCCCGTTGATGATGGAGATCATGTCCGTGCTTTGGAGATGAAGATCAAAGGCGCAAAGACAAAAGGGCCATATCATATCACATATGAACTGCATGTGATGTTAATCCTTTTATGCATCTTATTTTGCTTAGATCGCGACGGTAGCATTATAAGATGATCCCTCTCACTAAAATCTCAAGATAATAAAGTGTTCATCCTTAGTAGCACCGTTGCCAAGACTTGTCGTTTCGAAGCATCTCGTGATGATCGGGTGTGATAGAATCAACAAGTGCATACAACGGGTGCAAGCCAGTTTTGCACATGCGGATACTAAGGTGGCCTTGACGAGCCTAGCATGTACAGACATGGTCTCGGAACACGTGATACCGAAAGGTAGAGCATGAATCATATAATTGATATGATGAACACTTTGAGTGTTCGCCATTGAAGTTACATCTTGTCTCGTGATGATCGGACTTGGTGTGGTGGATTTGGTTCGTGTAATCACTAAGACAATGCGAGGGATATTGTTTTGAGTGGGAGTTCACCTAGTTTTTTAATTATATTAAATTAAAATTTGAACTCAATTTATCATAAACATTAGTCTAAACTATTGCAAATATGTTGTAGATATGGCGTCCTCAATCAATTTTAACCAGTTCCTAGAGAAAGAAAAGCTTAAGAGCAACGGTAGCAACTTCACCGACTGGTTCCGTCATGTGAGGATTTTCCTCGCTGGCGGAAATCTGCAATATGTGCTTGATGCACCGCTAGGTGACCCTCCTGCAGAAACTGAAACCGATGAAGTAAAAGCTGTTTACGCAACTCGGAAAACTCGGTACTCTCAAGTTCAGTGTGCCATCTTATGCGATCGAAGCCGATCTTCAAAAACGTTTTGAGCACCACGATCCACATGAGTTAATCAATGAGTTGAAGACTATATTTGAGACTCATGCGGCCGTGGAATGCTATGAAGCATCGAAACACTTCTTTAGTTGCATGATGGAAGAAGGTAGCTCCGTTAGTGAGCACATACTCGTTATGACCGGGCATGCGAAGAAACTCAGTGACTTGGAAATAGTTATTCCTAACAGACTGGGGATTAATCGTATCCTTCAATCACTGCCACCTAGTTACAAGAACTTTGTGATGAACTACAATATGCAGAACATGAACAAAGAGTTACCTGAACTCTTCTCCATGCTTAAAGCTGCTGAGATTGAGATCAAGAAAGAGCACCAAGTGTTGATGGTCAACAAAACCACCAGTTTCAAGAAACAGGGCAAGTCTAAAGGCAAATTCAAGAAGGGTGGCAAGAAAGTTGCTACGCCTCCTGTGAAACCTAAGACTGGTCCTAAACCTGATGCTGAGTGCTATTACTGCAAGGAGAAGGGACACTGGAAGCGTAATTGCTCCAAGTATTTGGCGGATCTGAAGAGCGGCCTTGTCAAGAAGAAGAAAGAAGGTATATCTGATATACATGTTATAGATGTTTATCTTACTGGTTCTCGTACTAGTACCTGGGTATTTGATACTGGTTCGGTTGCTCATATTTGTAACTCGAAACAGGAACTAAAGAATAAACGAAGACTACTAAAGGATGAAGTGACCATGCGCGTTGGAAATGGATCCAAAGTCGATGTGATTGTTGTCGGCACACTTCCTCTACATCTACCTTCGGGATTAGTTTTAAGCCTCAATAATTGTTATTTTGTACCAGCGTTGAGCATGAACATTATATCTGGATCTTGTTTAATGCAAGACGGTTATTCATTCAAGTCTGAGAATAATGGTTGTTCTATTTTTATGAATAATATCTTTTATGGTCGAGCACCACAAAAGAATGGCTTATTTCTGTTAGATCTCGATAATAGTGATACACATATACATAACATTGATGCTAAGCGAATTAAATTGAATGATAATTCTACTTATATGTGGCAATCTGCCTTGGTCATATTGGAGTGAAACGCATGAAGAAACTCCATACTGATGGATTACTTGAATCACTTGATTTTGAGTCACTTGATAGATGCGAAGCATGTCTGATGGGAAAAATGACTAAGACTCCATTTTCTGGTATGATGGAGCGAGCTACTGACTTATTGGAAATCATACATACCGATGTGTGCGGACCAATGAGTGTAGCATCGCGCGGTGGTTATCGTTATGTTCTAACCTTCACAGATGATCTGAGTAGATATGGGTATATCTATTTCATGAAACATAAATCCGAGACTTTTGAGAAGTTTAAGGAATTCCAAAGTGAAGTAGAAAATCAACGTAACAAGAAGATTAAATTTCTACGATCTGATCGTGGAGGTGAATATCTGAGTTATGAGTTTGGCATGCATTTAAAGAAATGCGGAATACTTTCACAATTGACACCGCCGGGAACACCACAACGAAACGGTGTGTCCGAACGTCGTAATCGAACTCTCTTAGATATGGTTCGTTCTATGATGTCTCTTACTGATTTGCCGTTATCATTTTGGAGTTATGCATTAGAGACAGCCGCATTCACTTTAAATAGAGCACCATCAAAATCCGTAGAAACGACACCGTATGAATTATGGTTTAATAAGAAACCTAAGCTGTCGTTCCTGAAAGTTTGGGGTTGCGAAGCCTATGTAAAGAAGTTACAACCGGACAAGCTAGAACCCAAAGCGGAGAAATGCGTCTTCATAGGATACCCTAAGGAAACTATAGGGTACACTTTCTATCACAAATCCGAAGGCAAAATCTTTGTTGCTAAGAACGGAACCTTTCTTGAGAAAGAATTTCTCACTAAAGAAGTGACTGGAAGAAAAGTAGAACTCGATGAGATTAATGAATCTATACTCGTTGATCGAGTAGCGCGATGCGGAAGTTGTACCAGTACCGCCTACACCGGCAACAGAGGAAGCTAATGATAATGATCATGAAACTTCAAACGAGATAGCTACTGAACCTCGCAGATCGACAAGGGAACGTGCCACTCCAGACTGGTATGATCCTTGTCTAAATGTCATGATTGTGGACAACAATGATGAGGACCCTGCGACGTATGAAGAAGCGATGATGAGCCCAGATTCCAACAAATGGCAAGAAGCCATGAAATCCGAAATGGGATCCATGTATGATAACAAAGTATGGACTTTGGTAGACTTACCTGATAGCCGAAAGGCTGTCGAAAATAAATGGATCTTCAAGAGAAAAACAGATGCTGATGGTAATATTACTGTCTATAAAGCTCGACTTGTCGCAAAGGGTTTCCGACAAATTCAAGGAGTTGACTACGATGAGACTTTCTCACCTGTAGCGAAGCTAAAATCTGTGAGGATTTTGTTAGCAATAGCTGCATTTTTCGATTATGAGATTTGGCAGATGGATGTCAAAATGGCGTTCCTTAATGGAGACATTGAGGAAGAGTTGTATATGGTACAACCCAAAGGTTTTGTAGATCCTAAAAATGCTGACAAAGTATGCAAACTTCAGCGTTCAATCTATGGACTGAAGCAAGCATCGAGAAGTTGGAACCGACGCTTTGATAAGGTGATCAAAGACTTCGGGTTTATACAGTGTCATGGAGAGGCCTGTATTTACAAGAAAGTGAGTGGGAGCTCTGTAGCATTCCTGATATTATATGTAGATGACATATTATTGATCGGGAATGATATAGAACTATTAAGCAGTATAAAAGGTTATTTGAATAATAGTTTTTCAATGAAAGACCTTGGTGAAGCATCGTATATATTAGGCATCAAGATTTATAGAAATAGATCAAGACGTCTAATAGGGCTATCACAGAGTACATACCTGGACAAGATTCTAAAGAAATTTAGAATGGACGAAAGTAAGAAAGGATTCTTACCTATGTTACCAGGCAAGGTCTTGAGTAAGACTCAAGGTCCGGCTACGGCAGAAGAAAGAGAAAGGATGAGTCAGATCCCCTATGCCTCGGCAGTAGGCTCTATCATGTATGCCATGCTATGTACAAGACCGGATATAGCACATGCTGTTAGTTTGACTAGCAGATATCAAAGTGATCCAGGAATGGAACACTGGACAGCGGTCAAGAATATCCTGAAGTACTTGAAAAGAACTAAGGATATGTTTCTTTGTTATGGAGGTGACCAAGAGCTCGTTGTAACTAGTTACACCGATGCAAGTTGGAACACTGATCCTGATGACTCTAAGTCACAGTCTGGGTACGTGTTTATATTGAATGGTGCTGCAGTAAGCTGGGCAAGCTCGAAGCAGTGCACGGTGGCGAAATCCTCAACAGAATCGGAGTACATAGCGGCTTCAGAGGCTTCATCAGAAGCGGTATGGATGAAGAGGTTCATTGTAGAGCTCGGTGTGGTTCCTAGTGCATTGGACCCACT
Source organism: Lolium perenne (assembly GCF_019359855.2). Lineage (NCBI taxonomy): Eukaryota > Viridiplantae > Streptophyta > Magnoliopsida > Poales > Poaceae > Lolium > Lolium perenne. The sequence continues at coordinate 286,614,727 of NC_067250.2, read as the reverse complement.
AGTCATCTATTGTGACAACATGGGTGCCATCGCCAATGCACAAGAACCAAGGTCACACAAGAGGCTGAAGCATATCAAGCTACGTTATCATTCGATTCGCGAGTACATCGAAGATGGAGAAGTAAAGAATTGCAAAGTACACACTGATCTGAATGTAGCAGATCCGTTGACTAAAGCTCTCCCTAGGGCAAAGCATGACCAACACCAGAATGCCATGGGTGTTAGGTACCTTACAATGTAATCTAGATTATTGACTCTAGTGCAAGTGGGAGACTGTTGGAGATATGCCCAAGAGGCAATAATAAAAGTAGTTATTATATATCTTTATGTTTATGATAAAAGTTTATATATCATGCTATAATTGTATTAACCGAAACATTAGTACATGTGTGATATATAGACAAACAAGAAGTCCCTAGTATGCCTCTTAAACTAGCTTGTTGATTAATGGATGATTAGTTTCATAATCATGAACATTGGATGTTATTAATAACAAGGTTATGTCATTGTATGAATGATGTAATGGACACACCCAATTAAGCGTAGCATAAGATCTCGTCATTAAGTTATTTGCTATAAGCTTTCAATACATAGTTACCTAGTCCTTATGACCATGAGATCATGTAAATCACTTATACCGGAAAGGTACTTTGATTACACCAAACACCACTGCGTAAATGGGTGGCTATAAAGGTGGGATTAAGTATCCGGAAAGTATGAGTTGAGGCATATGGATCAACAGTGGGATTTGTCCATCCCGATGACGGATAGATATACTCTGGGCCCTCTCGGTGGAATATCGTCTAATGTCTTGCAAGCATATGAATGAGTTCATAAGAGACCACATACCACGGTACGAGTAAAGAGTACTTGTCAGGAGACGAGGTTGAACAAGGTATAGAGTGATACCGAAGATCAAACCTCGGACAAGTAAAATATCGCGAGACAAAGGGAATTGGTATTGTATGTGAATGGTTCATTCGATCACTAAAGTCATCGTTGAATATGTGGGAGCCATTATGGATCTCCAGATCCCGCTATTGGTTATTGGTCGGAGTGAGTACTCAACCATGTCCGCATAGTTCACAAACCGTAGGGTGACACACTTAAAGTTGGATGTTGAAATGGTAGTACTTGAATATGGAATGGAGTTCGAATATTTGTTCGGAGTCCCGGATGAGATCCCGGACATCACGAGGAGTTCCGGAATGGTCCGGAGAATAAGATTCATATATAGGATGTCATTTTATGTGAAATAAAATGTCGCGGAAGGTTCTATGGAAGGTTCTAGAAGGTTCTAGAAAAGTCCGGAAGAAACCACCAAGGAAGGTGGAGTCCACATGGGACTCCACCTCCATGGCCGGCCAACCCTAGTGGGGGAGGAGTCCCAAGTGGACTCCCCCTTAGGGGGCCGGCCACCCCCCCATATGGGAGGTGGAACTCCCACCTTTGGTGGGAGTCCTAGCTTGGCTAGGTTTCCCCCTCTTATGGAAGGTTTTTTGGTTCGGGTCTTATTCGAAGACTTGGACACCAACACTTGGGGATCCACCTATATAATGAGGGGCCAAGGGGAGGGGGCCGGCCACCCAAGAACCACCAAGGTGGCCGCACCCCTTAGTGGCCGGCGCCCCCTCTCCCCAAACCCTAGCGGCCTCTCTCCTCCACCACATCCCGCACGCTTAGCGAAGCTCCGCCGGATTTCTCCACCACCACCGACACCACGCCGTCGTGTTGTCGGATTCAAGAGGAGCTACTACTTCCGCTGCCCGCTGGAACGGGGAGGTGGACGTCGTCTTCATCAACAACCGAACGTGTGACCGAGTACGGAGGTGCTGCCCGTTCGTGGCGCCGGAACCGATCGTGATCAAGATCTTCTACGCGCTTTTGCAAGCGGCAAGTGAACGTCTACCGCAGCAACAAGAGCCTCATCTTGTAGGCTTTGGAATCTCTTCAAGGGTGAGACTCGATAATCCCCTCGTTGCTACCGTCTTCTAGATTGCATCTTGGCTTGGATTTCGTGTTTGCGGTAGGAAAATTTTTGTTTTCTATGCAACGTTATCCTACAGGCACAGCCAAGATGCTCGTCGATTTGCTCGCAAGGTATGCGCCTCCGTCGGGCGGCCGCCATGATTTTGTCGATTTCTTTTGCCACTAGTTAGTTGTAGTTAAGTCATTTCATATGTATGTTTGTAGAGTTCATCATACGGTTCATCGGATGACGAGTACGACCAAGAGGAAGAGGAGAACATATCCTTACTATTAGCATACCGCACCGTCAAGAAGCCAAAAATTGGTGGATCGGTGTTCGGTAGACAGAAGTTGTGAAGAGAAAGGATTAAAGGGCATGAGAAGTTGATGCGCGTATTTCAGTGAGAATCCGATATTTCCCGAAAGCTATTTTCGGCGGCGTTTTCGGATGAGCATCGACTTGTTCAAGCACATCGCAACGGAGGTGACCAAGCATGATCGATTCTTTGAGCAAAGGAGAAATGCCGCCGGAGAACTTGGTCATAGCACATATCAGAAGGTGACCGCTGCCTTGCGTATGTTGGCATATGGTATACCGGCAGATCTAATTGATGATCATTTGGCCATGGGAGAGAACACTTCTATATTTGTGTGTGAAGCGCTTTGTCGTGGCAATTGTGAATGTTTTCGGATCCACATACTTGAGAGCCCCCAATGCTCAAGACACGGCAAGACTTTTTGAGTTCAACGCCGACCGAGGATTTCCAGGTATACTTGGTTCCATTGATTGTACGCATTGGAGTTGGAAGAATTGTCCAGTGTCATGGCATGGACAACTCAAAGGGTACAAGAAGGATGCCACTATAGTCCTTGAAGCGGTCGCGATCATGAGACTTGGATATGGCATGCATTTTTTTGGAATGCCCGGTCTTGCAATTACATAAATGTTCTTCAACGATCACCACCAATGACAAGACTTGCAATGCAGGAAGGTCCATTGGTGGAGTTTGAAGCAAATGGCCACAAGTACAATTATGGCTACTTCCTGGCCGACGGCATATATCCAAGGTGGCAAACATTTGTGAAGCCGGTTATTCAACCATGAGGTAAGAAGCAAACCCAATTCCACAATGCACAAGCGACAGCTAGGAAAGATGTAGAGAGAGCATTTGGGATTTTGCAAGCTCAATTTGCCATTGTGAGAGGGTCGACTAAATTTTGGGACCAAGAGTGCCTTTGGTATATCATGACCGCTTGTGTCATCATGCATAACATGATTATAGAGGATGATCGTGGGAAAGATGTGGATCATACCCACTACGAGTTGATGGGGTTCCCGTGCAAGTGAGGAGGTCCGCACATAGGATTGCCCGGTCCATTGCCTCGTACCATGCCATTCGCTCCAACGACACACATGATGAGCTCCAAATCTCATGGAAGAATGGTGGAATTGGCATGGACGACAATTGCATACTTTTTGTATTTGTTTGATAACTATATGTTGTATTGTCTCAAAACTATATTATATTGTTGTATGTTGATCCTTAAACTTGTTGTATTTGGTGTGAACAATTTGATGTACTTATTTATTTGTTGTGAAAAAATTATTGTATTTGTATGGTACAGTTTATTTGTGAATTTATGATGCTTCTTTGATCTTCTTTGATGCATACTTGTGTGTGTTTGTTATTTGCGCCGCGCTGCTTGCTGCATAATGGAGTACCCGGCGGAGGAGCTTTTTTACCGCTTCAACACGCGTTGCAAAATAGAGCATCTGTCAGGGGAAATTTCAGCGCAGCGTGCTATACGTTTACAACGCGGTGGAACCGACGTTTAGTGCGCCGAAATTTAGTGCGCATGTGGAGATGCGCTCAGAGCACCTCTAGCAGCTACCTTAAAACATGAGCTGTAAATGGAGGAGTTCAGTTCACCGAATTCCGTATTTTTAGTTTGAGAAACTCGCGAGCAGATCACTGAATTTTAAACTGAGATTTTAAAAATTGGGTGTGCCTATATCTCAGTTGACTGAGATTTTTCTTAAGTCTCAGTCACCTTAGAAAAGTGCAACTGCAGTTCAAAAAAATGTGCAACTCGTATCAGTTGCACTTTTCTAGTAAAGTGCAATTGCACTTTTTGCAACTCAAGTTCATTTTTGTGGGTGACTGAGACTGAGACTTAAGAAATTCTCAGTTGACTGAGACATAGCAAAACCGTTAAAAATTTCTTGTTCATTGCATTCCCGAGAAAAAATCCAGATAAAATTCAGTAAGATCACACACACAGTTCAAGATCATAGTTCAAACGTCGCTAGGAACAGAGCGATCATACAGGGCAAAAGAAGCTAGCACGCATCTACCTACATTGGCTAGGTAACTACGGCAGCGACGGCGATGATTCATTCGATGACGATAATGTCCGCCGCACCCCTCCACCTTCTGGCGCTGCTGAAGCTGATGCACCGCCTCCTCCTCCGCCTTTTGGCGCTCGATGAGGCAGAGGACCTCCTCCAGCTTGGCGTCGTTGACGGCAACCTCGCAGAGGCGGGTGCGCTCGGAGCGCCGCTTGATCAGCACGAGGACGCGCGCCTCGGCCTTGTTCGTCGCCGTCGACGTCTTCTTCGGATTCCTCAGAGCTAAACCCCAAGGAGAGGGAGGGCGGCGGAGAGGGAGTATGGCGGCAACGGCAGCGGCTACTGTTGCTCCCCGCACCCAAAGAGGAGGAATCGCCGTAGGCATACGGTGTGCGAGGGAGGGAGGCACCAGCGCTCCCCATTTGGTTCAGCGCCGCGCTGCCCACTTCTTGCTGCTAACCAAGCGACTTGCTCGGAGCTCGGCGCTAGTCTTGAGGCGCTGGCCGCGGGCACCGAAGCGCGGCGGGAGGGCGGTGGGACAGCTCCATGTCAACACGGCGGAGCGATTTGCGTCGACGGAGGTGTGGATTAAGTGGTTGGGGTGGAGTATTTGGGCGTTGGAGGTTCGGCGGCGGCGGCGGCGGTGGATTTGGCAAGGGAGTGCAGTGGAGTAGATAGGGTTTCTGCTCGGGTCCGGCTAGCCGAGCGGCGTATGTACCATCCGAAGCGGGATTTTCTCGGGCCACTGAACAGCGCTGCACGAAGCGCAAAACAGAGAGCGGCCTGTATGTCGCCGAAGTTTTTGGTTTTGAGCCTATTTACGGTAGCTGTTAGAGCTGCTCTCGGTAGCGCCGTAGCAGCTGTTTACAACAATTGGAGGTCAACTCGTAGCAAGAGACACACCAGTTCAGATTGACTCGAGTTAAGGGGAAGAGTTAAAAGGGTCTCAGCACAAAAAGGTCAAACAACAACTAGCTTCCAAACTCATGCTGGGTTGTGAGTTGTGACGATTTCGAGCTACTTTCAGGAGGATAAATAATTGAGAAAATTCCATGATCACATGTTCCCAAGTAACTATCAAAGTCTCAAAAACCTGTCTGCTCTCCCTCTCCCCTATCTCTTGCTACAGTAGAAGACGCGAAAAGGGAGGAGCCCCATTTCCCTTCGTCCACCGCCGCCGGCGAGGGCGCTGGCTCCCTCTCTCTTCTCTCGTCGCTCCGGCGGTGAGGGGAGAGTGGGGGAGCTCCAGCTCCTTTGGCCCGACGTGTAGATAGGTTAGGGTTAGGCTTTGGGGGCGGCGTTGCCATGATGGCGGCGGCGACGACGCTTACCATAAATAAGATCCACCACCTCCGGCCCCATCTCGATTTCTTCGAGGGGAGTGGTGGCGTAGTCTCCAGCCGTTCCTGCTGGACGGTGTGGCTAGGGTTTCCCAGGATGCGTCGGCGAGGCGGCGGCGGCGCCGCATCCAGGGGATTTTGTTCTCAAGCTTCGGCCCCATTTCGATGGCGTTTCCTCCGGCATTGTCGCGAAGCTTGGAGATCCTGCCCATGAGTGAAGATGACGGCTGGCGTCCGTTGCTTTTGGCGGCGGCGGCGTTGGCCTTCAGGAGAGGATGGCGGCTCGGGAGCAGGATGGTGGCTTGATGGTGGCAGGTTCGCCGGGTTTCCCCGACGTAGTCGGCGTGTTACGGTGGATCTGGGGTCTGATCTGCAGCATGGGGAAGATCCCCGGTCGACGCTCCCCAACGCTCATGGCTCCTCCGTCTGCGAGGAGCTTCTCCTTCGATCCGTAAAGCCAGCAACGGCGATGGTGCTCGCTCGGATCCGGCGACGATTGGAGAAGACGATGGATGCAGGGTCCTCAAGGAGCTTTTCTTTATTTTCCTTTGTTGGGGGGTCTTTCTGCAATTGTTCCTCGACGTGTATCCTTTCCAGTCTCTTCCTGAGGTTTCCGCGTGTGTGTGCTTGTTCTGTGTGTTTTAATATATGAACGTGGTTACTTTCTCAAAAAAAACTATCAAAGTCTCATTCTATCATTTCATATGTCAAATAGGAGTACAAGTCTTCGTGGAATGTTAGCAACAAATCTTTTCTAACTTTAGCCATCTTTTCATAAAAAGAATGGGTGAGCTAAGCCGTTGCTCATACGTACAAGGCGCATTTTTCAAGTCTATCCAGAGTCGAACGAGTCGGAACAACAGCACTATCTACAGTGATACGTTATGTAAAAAAGATAGATAAAAAAAAGTACTGCACATTTTAATGCGAAGCCATGCACCTACTGGAGAAGGGGGTGCTAAGATAGGAAATGTAGGAATATCTCAAAATGTTAGAACCAATGCAAAGTTGGATATAACTGACGAATGAATTCAGACCAAAATTTTCTATCGATTGTAATCCTACAAATCAAAGAGTCCACACCGGAAAAATTACTGAGGATTACAATCCTTAGAAAGTCCTCCCAAGAGAACATAATGAGAATATCCACAAGGTTATTTGTTATAGCTAAACTAAAATACGTCCTGGCTGTTGCCCTGTTTTTAATATGTCAAAAACATACTGACAACGACAGAGGTGATAAATAGGGCACTACGCATCAGGGTAATAATGCTAACGACAACCTTACACGACCTGTATCAACTGACATCTGTTTGCATATATGAAGTCTGTCTCATAGGAGCAATTTGTAGCCTTACAAAAGAGGAAATCGTGATAATTTGGTGAATATAATGAACCTCTAGAAATCAGCTAAAACATGACAACTTATGATCAGGATAGCACCTGAGCTGTTCACAGGCTTGCGAAGTTGTGATGGTAAATACCTTGATGTGGACCAGTAGCCAAATGTTAGGATCTCATGCCCCACGCGTTCATCTTCATTCACTCCTCTCCTCTACACCACTCAAACCCAGTCCAGAACAAGACCAGGTTACATCGTTGCCCTTCTGTGATTCCGTGGATGCGACGCAGTTGATCATATAACCACTACTAGCATAAATGTCAATTCAAATAGTCTGTGCTGTTTTAATTGACTGTTGACTCCACCGTGTGCTTATTTACTGCAATGGCCAGACTTTCGAGCACCCATCCTATATTTGCAGCCTCCTCATCCGCACGCTTGCCTCCTCTTCAGTTCATCATGCCTCTCCTCATTCTTTTCACCTTGCTCTTGTACCTACGCATCCCAGCAAGTTCTGCCGCGACGGACACCATCTTGGCAGGCCAAGCACTTGGCATCAACAACAAGCTCATCTCCAAAAATGGCAGGTATGCTCTTGGCTTCTTCGAAACAAATGGCAAATCCTCTGGAAACACGAACAACTGGTACCTCGGCATATGGTTCAATACAGTCCCAAAATTTACTTCTGCATGGGTTGCAAATAGAGACAAGCCAATCAAGAACACCACCTCATTGGAGCTCACAATATCCCAGGATGGCAACCTTGTCATCTTAAACCGGTCTACCAAGTTCATCATCTGGTCAACACAAGCAAACATCAAAAGAAATAGCACCACTGCTGTGCTGTTAAATAGTGGAAATCTCATTCTGTCTAACTCTTCAAATTCATCAGAATTTTTGTGGCAGAGTTTTGATCAGCCAACAGATACATTTTTCCCAGAGGCAGAGCTTGGATGGGACAAGGTCACTGGCCTGAACCGCCGTATTGTTTCTTGGAAGAACTTGGTCGACCCAGCTACCGGTGTGTATTGCTATGAGTTAGACCCTAGTGGTGTTGACCAGTTATTGCTTGCACGACTGGGCCACTCTGTACCATATTGGTCCAGTGGTGCATGGGATGGCAAATCCTTTGCCTTGGTTCCAGAGATGGCACGAAATGTTAGATGGATTTCAAAATTTGTCAATAATATCCATGAGAGGTACTACACATATAGCTTACTAAATGAAAAAGCGGTTACTCGTCATGTAATTGATGTCTCCGGTCAATTAAAGGTGTTCGTTTGGTTCGAGGGCTCAAAGGATTGGCAAATGGTCTTCGCCAAACCAAGAACTCCATGTGACGTCTATGCGGTTTGTGGACCTTTCACAATTTGCAGTGATAATTCACTTCTAGATTGCAAGTGTATGAAGGGCTTCACCATCACATCCCGTAAGGACTGGGAGGTAGAAGATCGAACTGGTGGGTGCTCGAGAAATACTCCATTAGACTGCAGTAGCAACAAAAGCACAACACATACCACAGACAACTTCTACTCCGTATCATGTGTTATGTTGCCCCACAATGCCACAATAGGAGAGGCTGCTAAAAGCAAGAGTGAGTGCAAACAATTTTGCCTGAATAATTGCTCTTGCACCGCGTATTCCTTTAGCACCAATGGATGTTCCATCTGGCATAATGAATTGCTCAACATAAGACAGGTACAGTGTGGTGTCAGTATCAATGCAAACGGAGAAACTCTTTACCTTCGCCTTTCTGCTAAAGATATCCAAAGTTTGAAAAACAAGAGAAAAGGGATCCTTATTGAAGTTGCAGTTGGTACAGGTGTTTCTGCCCTCGGCTTATTCGCACTCATCCTCCTACTAATGTTTTGGAGCAACAAACAGAAGAGGTCTGTCCACGTAGTGCATGATGCTCAAGGTTGTAATGGAATCATTGTATTTCGATACACTGATTTACACCGTGCAACGAAAAATTTCACAGATAAGTTGGGGAAAGGCAGTTTTGGTTCTGTATTCAAGGGGTTCATAAATGATTCAGTTTCCATAGCAGTGAAGAGGCTTGATGGTGCTTATCAAGGAGAGAAGCAATTCAGAACAGAAGTGAGCTCGATTGGAGCCGTTCAGCACATCAATTTAGTTAAGCTTGTTGGTTTCTGTTGTGAGGGTTCTAGGAGGTTGCTTGTTTATGAACACATGTCAAACCGGTCTCTTGATATCCATCTATTTCGAACCAATCCTATGATGTTGAATTGGACTGCTCGTTATAAGATAGCCCTGGGAGTTGCTAGAGGGTTAGCCTACTTGCATGAGAGCTGTCGAGACTGCATCATACACTGTGATATTAAGCCAGAAAACATACTTCTTGATGCTTCATTCCACCCGAAAATTGCAGACTTTGGGATGGCAAAGCTTTTAGGAAGGGATTACAGCCGAGTCTTGACTACAATTAGAGGAACTGCAGGGTACCTTGCACCTGAATGGATTACTGGCGTTCCTATTACACCAAAAGTTGATGTTTATAGCTATGGGATGGTGTTGCTGGAAATGATATCTGGAAGAAGGAACTCGTGTGCACCATCTTCTAGTGGTGGCAACCTTGATGTTTATTTCCCTGTGCATGCCACACATAAGCTTCTTGAAGGAGATGTGGAGAGTTTGCTAGATAACAAATTACAGGGTGGTGTCAATCTGGATGAGGCTGAGCTGGTTTGCAAGGTTGCATGTTGGTGCATCCAAGATAAGGAGTTTGATCGACCAACAATGGGAGAGGTGGTTCAGATTCTCGAGGGTCTAGTTGATATCAGAATGCCCCCGATACCAAGGCTACTTCAAGCTATTGGTCGAAGCTAGCATTCTACGTGATCATTTACCTTTTTTCAAGCAAAACTAGCTCGATTGAATGCCTAGGTGTTACGATTAAACACCAGACTTATGTTTATATTTGAAGTGAGAGTTGTATTTACTATACAAATGTGATGCTTGTAACCAGAAATATAGTTGTGTTAGTTACAACATTGTAACTCTTTTGATGTACTCTTGATAAAATGCCCAGTATAATGTTAGCCATGAAAACAGCAGTTTGTAATTACTGACTCTGTTATGGTCCCTATATGCTTTTAAAATATATTATTGACTCCCGGTGATGTATCTTCTGATAAGAGTCAGACGGTTTCCACGACAACATAGATCGGCTTAAACATGACTTTGACATTATCACATTACAACACAATGGAGGTCTGTGGATGTAACAAATGGAATCCCGGTGCATGTGCAAAGATGTGGGTTGCTGTGGCGCTCATATTGGACTATTGGTATAGGGCGATGTGGTAGTGACGGCGTGAGGCAACCTCATGGTGCAGCCATCACCAAAGCCAAACATATGGCAATGCTACCGCTAAATTGTACTGCACTCAAAAGGCCCTACGGCTATGGGTTTTACAACATTACCAGCATACGAAGCAGACGCCAGGATGGTCTGAGTTGGGGTGGGTTGCTGGGGTGATGGTGGGGGGCTCGGCCTCTGATTTTGTGAAGTGAAGCAGATCGCGGGCATGGCGAGTCACCAGGTGCTCGACTGCGAGCACTGTGAGGGAGCGCGCGTACACACGGGAGAGGGAGAGAAAGTATCCTGTAATCTGTACTCAGATGGCGCAGGTAGGTTGAGCAGAAGGCTGGAGCGCAGGCGGCAGCAACGGGAGAGGCTTGGGCGCACTCGGGGGACGCTTGAAGCTGGGTAGATTCGACGCGAGCGCGCGGGAGTTGAGCCCTCATCGCGCGCTGATGCCGGTGACTGGTGAGGGCGGCGCTGCTTCGCCGCCGTTACCGGGGGCAGCAGAAGAGGCGGAGATGGAGGTTAGGGACATGGCAGACTTTTCTTCCGTGGCGCCCTGGGCAGCGTCGGGCCAAGTCAAGTCCGCCACGTTTTGCAACCAAACGCCGCACCCGCACAGGGCGTGGGGTGTTTCCGGGGCGTTTCCTATACACCGACCTGGTCGGCGCGTACCGCGCACCACACACCCCGCGCGGATACGGGCCGGCCCAGTTAGTTAGGTGCTGTCCCTTTTTTTTTTCTATTTCTATTTCTGTTTCTGTTTTCTTTTTTGTTTCTTTTTCTTTTTTCTTTAAGATTTAATTTAGAACGTTAAATTTTGAAATTCTGCATATTCAGAAAGACATTTTTAAAAAAACTAATATTTTCAGTAAGTATGCAGATTTTAAATTGTTTAAATTTCAGAAAAATGAAATTTGAAAAATGTTTAAGTTAGAAAAATGTTTAAGTTTTCATAACCATTTCTTCAAAAGGTTGCTTTTATTCAGAAGAACTATGTCCGTCAGCCTTCACCGGTTTACTAGAACTTCATGGAGCTCCTTTCCGGCCGCGTTCGCAGTTCCATATCCCGGAACAGGGAGTGACAGGTCACGGTTCTTTACACTCTGCAGAGGTGTGTTGCTTTACCCATAAGAGATCTTAACCTTGGTGCCAACCGGGCGCGCAACCCGTCCACACTTCCTATGGTGTGAGGCCCGGTATAAGGTCTAGCCAATCATGTTCCTCCGCTACCTCGAACACCCACCCTTTGTTGCATACCCCGACCCTGGGTCCTCGTCGGTCCTCTTATACCACTTAAGGATGGACCCCGACCACGACAACAGTTTGGGACTCGTTAACCAAACTCCTTCGCCGGTAGCTGCAACCCATCATAGACCGCAATACCGTGGGGACTTTAAGCTTCCCCAGCCCACCGCTTGCACTTCGAGCGACAAGTGTCTACGGACTATGCCGTGGGGACTTAAGGCTTCCCCAGCCCACCGCTTGCCCTGACAGATACAAGTGTCTACGGTAAAGCGCATCCGTTGATGAACGAGAGGTGGAAACACTTTTGACTACTCTGTCCCACTCCGGATCTTATGGTTAACACGGATATTACGGCACAAGAATCACTGGCGACATTTGTTGTTTAATCCTAGATGGATATAAGCCCATGCAATGGAACCTCCACCATATCAACACAATCCATGGTTCCATTGCCCACCACATAGTCATATTCATAGTTATGAAAGTAGTGGTTTTGATTTTTGTGTAATAGTGATAACCATAATACTTTGCATATAATTTGGTAAAAATACTCAAATGACATGAGCAAGTGATGAACTTGCCTTTCTTGACTGCAAGATTATGCAGACAAGGTCTTCGATACGCAACAACTCCAAATTCTGAAATAGCATCATCGTCCGGTAAGGACGATGTTTAAAAGATTGGCAAGGATGCAATAATGCATAAGTATGAGATGCAATCGTTCTAAGCGTGATCTAACCCCGATGATTTAGGATTAGTGAGTGGTAATGATTAGGGTAGGGTGTGTTACACTTTTAGAGTGATTCTCATACAAGGTTCTTATTCAAGTGTGGTTACATGGTATCTTAAACAAGTGCTGCAATGTATCATATTAATAACACTAATAGCATATAACAATAACATTGAGTATAATCCTTACATGTAATGAATGGTGGTTGGTTTTAGCACTATATGGCATGGTTAATGATTAATTATCATATACTTCAAAAGAATAACTTTTGAAGAACATGTTCTTTAATAAAGAACAAGTATGATAATTAGGGTTGTGGAGTTCTAGGGTTTACTATGGTTTTCCACTAGTTTCTAGGGTAAGGATTAGATGGATCCCAACCTAGTTGGATTCATCAACACCTGTGTCTTGTAAGGTTGAGTTAAGTCTAGGTATCCTAAGCACTGATTTATACATGGTTGTTGTCAAGGTTGGTACAACTTGCTGGTGATAGGTAGCTAGGGTTTATAGGTCCTGTTAGGTGGGGTTGATGATGATTCCTTATTTACTTCAAAAGAATAACTTTTGAAGAACATACTTCTTAAGAAATAAGAAGTATTACAATTAGGATTGAGGTTGTCTAGGGTTTGTTACTTGATCCATTAAGTAAGGAATGATTGACTTCTAAATAGGATGGTTAATAAGTATCCAACACTAGTGGGTTTTAGTGGAGTATGGTTAGGTAATGTAAGATAATAAGCATAGTTGCTATTTGGTTTCATCACAATGGTGTGATGCTAATCATGGATAGTTAAGGATGGTGATCTTGGGAATAGGGACTAGGGTTTTACACTTAGTTGATCCTACTAGATCAACAAGTTGTATTTAAATGAGAATATAGCATAGCAAGTAACTAGTGATATGGTTCTTACATTTTATGTGGTCATGGCAGGTTTTTATTTGCTACTATGGTTCTATGATTTGAAAGGAGGTACCATGATCACATGTTCTAACCTAGGGTTTTAGGTTTAGGACAATTTAGGGTTCACATATACTAATGGAACTAGGGTTTTAGGGTTCCACATGAAATCATAGAGTTAGGTTTTTAGAGTTAAAACAATTTGGGGTGATCACATAAAATAATGGGATCAAGATTCTTACTTAAAGTAGTATTAGGGTTTCTAATTTGTGTTACAATTCTTAAAATAAGAATTGGTGATAGATTTGAAATCATTAACAACTTTGAGATAGAAACAATAATGAGTTTAACATTATATTACTTTTTAAAAGACTTAGTAAAATATGATAAATACTATTAGGGTTTAGGATTTTAATTAATAGTTGAAGTATTTATCAATTAGGATTTTCATGTGATTAAACATAACCATTAAGAAACAATTGTTGTTTTATATGGCACCTTAAGGTGAAGTAAAATTTAATATCTTCTTCATGTGAAGAATTGAAACAAGAAATTATAAGCTTAATTTTTAGGTTTTAATATTTTAAGATTTAAAATTTGGTCTTTTAAAACTTTAGAGGAAATTCATATTGTTGTTCTTTTAAACTTTAAGTATTTGTTTTCTATTTTATTTATAGAGGTCATTTTGTGATACTCACTTCTATTTATTGACTTATTTTTATTTTACTTAAATGTTTAAAATATTTTCCTAAAAATAACAAATACAAAAAAAAAAAAAAAAATAAGAATGCAAATAGACCAAGTGGTCCGCTGGGCTGGCCCAATTGGGTTTGGCCCAAACCTGGCCCAGCCGAATTGGTCAGGTTGGGTCAGGTGAACCCAACCCCGACCCAGCCCCACAGTTCCTCGACGACCTCATCCTCTCTCGTCCCTCTCGCTCCTGCCCAGGCGACCCTTGCTCCGCCGCGCCGCCTCTCACTCCTACCCGACTCTGGTCCTCCTCGACGCCGGTGTGGTGGGGTTATGGACCGTCTCGTCGAGCTCTACCACTCTGTCCAAATCGATTTGATTTCCATTGTCTCTCGCGGTCGCCTCGACCCCGAAACCCTAGTGGTCACCGGCGGGTCTACCGTCGCCTGCTGCTGCTCCGGCCGTCGTCGGTCTCCTCCTCCGACGCTGCTCCCTGGCGTGGCTTCACCACGGACCTCCCGGCCATCAGTCGCTACCTCGGCGCCGCCTCCTTTCCCGCACGCGTTCCTCATGGCCACCCTAGCCCACGGATGGCTCAGTCGCCGGCGTGTTTCCGACGCCGCCGCGGCCAGGCTGCTGTGATGACGGTGAATTGGTGGTGTGGCGGCTACTTCGTCCCCGATGCCGGCTGGACGGTGCCGTAGACGCAACCCCGGCGTCGATGGCTGCGACTACGCCTCTACTACCCTGTGAGCAATTCCTCTTTTCTTTTTGTGCTCATAGCTAATGCTATCTGGTTACTACTAGATTGTAGTTGTATTGGTTCATTCAATTGATCATTGAAAGCTTATGGTCATGAGGTGATATTGGTGAAATATATGGGTATAATGCTGCTAGAGGATACCTGTTTGTAGCTGTCCTGGTTCATCCATTTGCTGAACTGAATATACTGGTTTTGCTATTGCTAGCTAATCCAACACACTTTGTAGCACAAGTTTAGGATCAGGCGATGTATGGATAATTGGCCAGTGTGCAGCTATGGCTCTAATGATCTATGCCTTATATCTATGTATTGCTGCCTCTATTTGATATCTGCATAAGTATCCCTAGCATGTGCAGCTGGTTGTGTTGCTTTTACTGATGAAAAGGTGTATTATTTACTTGATGGTTTGTGGGTGAGCATGTATGCATATTCATGGTAGCTTTGCTGGAGATTCGAGATGGTCCATTAATGGTCTGAAATTTATGTGTTGAGCAGTGTTGATTGTTTAGCAATTCCATGATGGATTAACTATTGCTGCTACTTGGGTTACTTGGTTGGCCTGGGAATAATTCCTGGACCCCAAGTAAACCCTGGTAACATGTTGACAAATGATGGCTGCTTGAATATGATCTAGTTGCTGGTTAGCAACTAAGAAATGATTTTGGTATTGTTGGATTTTACTGGTGGATCTTGCTGTCCCTTATTTGATAGTTTCAACTGATAAGAACATGTATAGCTTGATTCGTTGGCCCTGCCTATGATGCAAAGGCTGAGGCACAACCTTGGATAAGAACAGATACTATTTATGCCCATAAACTCTGTGATGAGACTAGCATACCATTTGTATGCAAATCTGAGAGTTTCCCCCCTACCAAAATGCCTGGAACTAAACTGAGAATAATAATATGCTAGATGATCTAAAGATCAACCTGCTGTAGCAGAGTGGACTAGCTTGTGGTGATGTTGTTCCAGTGGTGAATCTTAATCAGCTGTAACTTGTGGTTAGCCTGCTCCTCCTCGCTGCTTGTATATTTCCAAAGATCTACCAATATATTTTTGTGGTTGGTTTGGCTATTCTTGTTATTCCTCTAATGGATCTTGGTGTTTGTTTAATGGGGATGGATGTGATCTAGCTGGTAGATCATGTACTAGGCTGGCAAGAGGATCTATTGATGCTGTTCTTGATATTTGGGTAGATCTTGCTAGTGCAAGTGATGGCTAGCCGGGCTGCTTGTGCCTAATGTGAATGTGAGCAAAGTGTGATGCGGTTGGCTGTTGTCATGTTTTTATATTGCTGAACTGATGTTGTGGTGATGACAGCACACAGGCTGCATGTTGTGACTGTGCTGCCTGTGTGTACTATTCAGTGTATGTGGTCAAATTGGCCTCCTTTGCCTACAAGGCACGGCTAGCTTGTAGTTATCCTGGATTGGCTTTAATTTGTGGCTGCCAACTGTATTACTTTGATTGGCTGTGATGGTTTTGTGCTGATACAAGATGTGAGTTATATTACTTAGTATTTGTGGCTATTGATTCATCTTGACTAACTATTGTCAATGGTGAATTACTTAATTTGAAACTTGTGGCTTTTAATAGACACTAGCTAGATTAGAGGGAAATGAAAAATAATTGCCTTGTTGCCTCAATTAGTGTTGCCTTGCCATCTGGATCTATTGTTGTTGCCTAAGTGATAATCAATTCCTGATGTTGCCTCTAGTCCTTGTTGCCTCATGATACTTCTGACCCTGCCTCCTAATTGATGTTCAATCCCTCTAATCACCATTTGGGTATTAAGACAAGTTCTTAATTCCTAATAGCTAGTTTCCAATATTAAAATGTCTCCCAAAATGTGGAGACAAACATTTAACCTTAACAAAACATTTCTTTGTCTTTATTGTTTCTTTTGCAGGAAAAGAAGAATTAGAGGATTGAGAAGATTAGATTTAGGAATTCTTTTATTTCCATTTTCTATTCTTTGTAGTTTGGTTTCTTTTCATGGAGTTGTAAATAATTGAATTATGATATTTGTAATAAGGTTTAGATTATCTATCTATTTTGAATTATCAAATGTGTTAACTTTTACATATTGTATTTCATATTATAGTTTGGAATTCAAATCCATTTCAATATCTTATTTGAGTTCATGTTATTCATATTTGATTTGAATTCAAACTTGTTCTCCCCAAAACACATGAATGCATAAAGGTCATGTCGAAATTTGTCGCACTTACATCGATGACTAACTCAATTCCACCGATGGAAGAGAAACCTCGATCACTTTGACAATTTTAAACAAAAGCGCGAAAATTCCCCGGATTTTCTATGCATGAATGCAATGCACACATATGTTTCCTCTATTTTTGTAACCCCAAATCCTGGGATATTACAGTCTCTACCCCTTAAACTAAACTTCGTCCTCGAAGTTTGAACTCTCTCACGTTTCCGAAGTGTGGATCTGACTTGTGCAGACTACGACTTTTCTCGAACTCCGTGGTGATCTTACTGGATATAATTGAATATATCCCTTGTCCAGATTTTTCCTGGAATCCATTAGGGTTTGTCTCTGAACATTAGTTTCTTATTCCAGTTCTATGATTTTCTTCCTGGAATCTAATAATACCTGTCTCTGAGCCATGGCTTCTAACTTTAATGATTTGATTTCTTTCAACCCTATAGTCCTGTTTCCTTTCTCATTGAAGAATCAATGATTAGGACTTCTTCTTGTCCTGACAGTCTTAATTGAGGGCTAATTGGATAACATTCTCCTATTTGATAAAATAGGTCTTTGTTTTCCCTTACTACCAAAACTGCAATAATGGTACTTGGTAAGGTACTAAACATGGAATAGTCGTGATGGTTTATTTTCCTAAGAATGGATTAGACTATTTTAGTCCATCCAATCATGGTTTATAGTTGATACCTATAACTATTTTATGTTCTTTAGGTTCCATGAAAGGAATCTTTCAAATAGACTTTAATTTTGGTATAGTCAATCTTCTCCAGTCTTTGGTCTTCTTGTGCTATATTTGGTCTTCAATATTTCCTTCATCCAACTTCATTAACCTTAGTTTACTTGAGCTTTCGTACTTCTGAGTAAATCTTACTCACTTTCTCAAGTTGTAGTCCAATTCTTACTTCCTCGAGGTATGAACCTCGGCTTCTGGTCTGACATCCTTCTGAAAGTAGTGTTCAACAATCTTATGAAAATAAGATCGAACTTCCTCTCAGTTCAGACCTTCTTCAACTTTCTTGCTCAAAATATTGAGTTATTGTACATTCAACTCCATGTTTACTCTACCCCTTGGAGTTTTCTTATGGTCGCCAACTCCTTTTCTTCCAACCATTAGACTTATGGTTAGAATATTGGTCTGGGTCTAACTTATGGTTTATACTTTTCCAAAAGTCTCACGAAGACTGTTTGTGGTGTATCCACTCAATTGTGGACATCCAATGTGAATCCTTCGACTAAATGATTATATGTCATGGTTATTTGGCTAACAAAATTTTATTTGTTCACAACTTCTTGGTACAAATAATCCAATGGTGGACTACTTAATACCAATCGTGGCTATTTGTTATCTAAAAATGGATTCTAATATAGGTTCTGAGCAACTGGACGAGACATCTTCTACTCTATCTTCCAGTATTGATCCTATACCAACTGTGGTCTTCTGATACCAACTGTGGTCTTCTTATATCTACTATGATTTCATATATCATTTACCTTCATTCAGGGTTTATTTTGCAAGAAAACCACTAGCTGACACTAGGAATATAGTATCCTAGGTGATTTCCCATGCATTCCCTCTTCCTTAATGACTATGGATCTGCTTGAGCTTTACCATAATCATCATATTTCTCACCTTCATGCTTCTTCTGTACTAAAGTACTCCTCTGTTGAGGTAAGCATGAGTTTCTGATTGTACTTCTTTCAGAGTATTGTGGTTACTTCCCACAACTTTACTTCATTTCTCCGATGAACCTTCATCTTGTCTTCGGAATCTTCCAGAATTCGTCGCTTCCTCACACGAATACTATTACCCTCTAGATCTATAGCATCAAGTCAGAACTTGATATTACAACATGCATTTGCATATCAAAGTCGAACTTAATGTATGGATCTAGTCAATCAATGAAAATCCAATAAAAATCCAAGAAGATTCAGCTTTGTGCTTATAATACACATCATCGTAAGCCTGAATATAATAGTTGAGTAAGACATCTCTAAACATCAGGCTCTGATGTGTAGTATATAACACCACATAAGATAGGTTTATATCGTGATACTTAGCACGAATATTTGGGATTCTACTATTTGTCTCAACCTTTACCTTAATTGCACAATTGCAATGAGATAAGCTTGAAACAAAGGGGTCTAGGATAGTTGAAGTTAACCTAATTTTCTTTGGAAGTACGAACTTAGCTTCCATTTTGGTGGAGGACTATTTCACATGGTATATCTGGGTTCTAACATTGCTACTCTTAACTCATAACAATTGGAATATTGCTCCGATACTTCAAAGTGTTTCTACCATAAACATATGGTCTTGATGTGCTTGGCACACTTCCCATTGTTTTGAAGCACAATTCTTACACTATTGTTTTGCACTTGGCTTCTTATTGTACTCCTCTTAATTAATTATGAGGTTCTAGTCCATCACATAATGATTCTCAGGTGAATCATATATGATTTCTATCTCTATCATGTAAGTAGGCATATTTTATTCCTATCTCTCTTCCTTACCTCCCATGATTGACTCGTCATGGTTTATACTACCTCGTATAACTTATATTCATCCCTTACTAACAGTTGTTTTACAAGTTTGGATAATTTACTTACCCATTACTTGTATTGGTTTACACCTTCTAATAGGA
Organism: Lolium perenne; assembly: GCF_019359855.2. Classification (NCBI taxonomy): domain Eukaryota; kingdom Viridiplantae; phylum Streptophyta; class Magnoliopsida; order Poales; family Poaceae; genus Lolium; species Lolium perenne. Next base: position 286,595,195 of record NC_067250.2, on the reverse strand, counting down.
TATTTTTCTTATACACCTATCTTCATTATTTGGTATTACTCTTATTACACATCTAAACAATTCTTACTTAACCATCACATGTGTTGGTACACATCTTCCAATAGGATATCTTCCTTATGGTTGTATCCTCTCTTTGGACTACCATGTATTGTATACCAACTGTGATCTACTCCTCTATTGTTTTAAGGTCTTCATGGTGTACTACATGTTTGGGATTAACTAACTAACTTTATTTTATCTTATTAAGCTGGTAAAACTGTTGACTCAAGTGTGTCAGGATTATTCTCAAGTGAATATCCATCTCAAGTCATAAGAAGCATTTGGTTTACCTAGGACAACTTCCTATAGACACTACCAATCCTATAGGTCTCCTTTAAAGGGTTTCAATCCTAAGGTCAAAGCATTTGCTCTGATACCAACTGTGGTGACCCGACATACCACTGCATGGTGTAGTATGCAAGTCTGATATAACACCAATGAAACACCGTTCCACTAGCATTATATCGCTCAGAGTGGTACAACAGAAACATATGCGGGTCCAAGGTATGTCTATAGAATTACAACAATGACTCTGTTACATAAGATCATCACAGCCTCCTACTTTACAATGAGGTAAAACTGCAGATAACTCCAGAAGAACGACTCGTAGTCTAATCCTATCACGAACTCTATTTGTAGAGTATTTAACTAGCTATAGAGGCTATGAATAGATTCTAGCTAAATAGGAGCTAGGTTTGGGAAACTAGTTCCTTTCTATTACTAAGCTAGGTTTTATCCTTGTTGGATGAGGTGTTTGCCTCTCCTGACAGGTTCCTGTCCCTTGAAGTAGTTGTTGATTCCTCGGTCTTCGAGTTGCACTGTAGAGCCTCCTTCGATGCCTTCATATCTAAGCAGGGGATTTAAGAGTGGTATGAGTACGAGCGTACTCAACAAGTTCATTATAGGAAAGAGGTGTTTAATGCACTAGCTACAGTATTAGACCAGAAAGTCTAATACCAATGCAAGTTTTCATAACCATTTCTTCAAAAGGTTGCTTTTATTCAGAAGAACTATGTCCGTCAGCCTTCACCGGTTTACTAGAACTTCATGGAGCTCCTTTCCGGCCGCGTTCGCAGTTCCATATCCCGGAACAGGGAGTGACAGGTCACGGTTCTTTACACTCTGCAGAGGTGTGTTGCTTTACCCATAAGAGATCTTAACCTTGGTGCCAACCGGGCGCGCAACCCGTCCACACTTCCTATGGTGTGAGGCCCGGTATAAGGTCTAGCCAATCATGTTCCTCCGCTACCTCGAACACCCACCCTTTGTTGCATACCCCGACCCTGGGTCCTCGTCGGTCCTCTTATACCACTTAAGGATGGACCCCGACCACGACAACAGTTTGGGACTCGTTAACCAAACTCCTTCGCCGGTAGCTGCAACCCATCATAGACCGCAATACCGTGGGGACTTTAGGCTTCCCCAGCCCACCGCTTGCACTTCGAGCGACAAGTGTCTACGGACTATGCCGTGGGGACTTAAGGCTTCCCCAGCCCACCGCTTGCCCTGACAGATACAAGTGTCTACGGTAAAGCGCATCCGTTGATGAACGAGAGGTGGAAACACTTTTGACTACTCCGTCCCACTCCGGATCTTATGGTTAACACGGATATTACGGCACAAGAATCACTGGCGACATTTGTTGTTTAATCCTAGATGGATATAAGCCCATGCAATGGAACCTCCACCATATCAACACAATCCATGGTTCCATTGCCCACCACATAGTCATATTCATAGTTATGAAAGTAGTGGTTTTGATTTTTGTGTAATAGTGATAACCATAATACTTTGCATATAATTTGGTAAAAATACTCAAATGACATGAGCAAGTGATGAACTTGCCTTTCTTGACTGCAAGATTATGCAGACAAGGTCTTCGATACGCAACAACTCCAAATTCTGAAATAGCATCATCGTCCGGTAAGGACGATGTTTAAAAGATTGGCAAGGATGCAATAATGCATAAGTATGAGATGCAATCGTTCTAAGCGTGATCTAACCCCGATGATTTAGGATTAGTGAGTGGTAATGATTAGGGTAGGGTGTGTTACACTTTTAGAGTGATTCTCATACAAGGTTCTTATTCAAGTGTGGTTACATGGTATCTTAAACAAGTGCTGCAATGTATCATATTAATAACACTAATAGCATATAACAATAACATTGAGTATAATCCTTACATGTAATGAATGGTGGTTGGTTTTAGCACTATATGGCATGGTTAATGATTAATTATCATATACTTCAAAAGAATAACTTTTGAAGAACATGTTCTTTAATAAAGAACAAGTATGATAATTAGGGTTGTGGAGTTCTAGGGTTTACTATGGTTTTCCACTAGTTTCTAGGGTAAGGATTAGATGGATCCCAACCTAGTTGGATTCATCAACACCCAGGTCTTGTAAGGTTGAGTTAAGTCTAGGTATCCTAAGCACTGATTTATACATGGTTGTTGTCAAGGTTGGTACAACTTGCTGGTGATAGGTAGCTAGGGTTTATAGGTCCTGTTAGGTGGGGTTGATGATGATTCCTTATTTACTTCAAAAGAATAACTTTTGAAGAACATACTTCTTAAGAAATAAGAAGTATTACAATTAGGATTGAGGTTGTCTAGGGTTTGTTACTTGATCCATTAAGTAAGGAATGATTGACTTCTAAATAGGATGGTTAATAAGTATCCAACACTAGTGGGTTTTAGTGGAGTATGGTTAGGTAATGTAAGATAATAAGCATAGTTGCTATTTGGTTTCATCACAATGGTGTGATGCTAATCATGGATAGTTAAGGATGGTGATCTTGGGAATAGGGACTAGGGTTTTACACTTAGTTGATCCTACTAGATCAACAAGTTGTATTTAAATGAGAATATAGCATAGCAAGTAACTAGTGATATGGTTCTTACATTTTATGTGGTCATGGCAGGTTTTTATTTGCTACTATGGTTCTATGATTTGAAAGGAGGTACCATGATCACATGTTCTAACCTAGGGTTTTAGGTTTAGGACAATTTAGGGTTCACATATACTAATGGAACTAGGGTTTTAGGGTTCCACATGAAATCATAGAGTTAGGTTTTTAGAGTTAAAACAATTTGGGGTGATCACATAAAATAATGGGATCAAGATTCTTACTTAAAGTAGTATTAGGGTTTCTAATTTGTGTTACAATTCTTAAAATAAGAATTGGTGATAGATTTGAAATCATTAACAACTTTGAGATAGAAACAATAATGAGTTTAACATTATATTACTTTTTAAAAGACTTAGTAAAATATGATAAATACTATTAGGGTTTAGGATTTTAATTAATAGTTGAAGTATTTATCAATTAGGATTTTCATGTGATTAAACATAACCATTAAGAAACAATTGTTGTTTTATATGGCACCTTAAGGTGAAGTAAAATTTAATATCTTCTTCATGTGAAGAATTGAAACAAGAAATTATAAGCTTAATTTTTAGGTTTTAATATTTTAAGATTTAAAATTTGGTCTTTTAAAACTTTAGAGGAAATTCATATTGTTGTTCTTTTAAACTTTAAGTATTTGTTTTCTATTTTATTTATAGAGGTCATTTTGTGATACTCACTTCTATTTATTGACTTATTTTTATTTTACTTAAATGTTTAAAATATTTTCCTAAAAATAACAAATACAAAAAAAAATAAGAATGCAAATAGACCAAGTGGTCTGCTGGGCTGGCCCAATTGGGTTTGGCCCAAACCTGGCCCAGCCGAATTGGTCAGGTTGGGTCAGGTGAACCCAACCCCGACCCAGCCCCACAGTTCCTCGACGACCTCATCCTCTCTCGTCCCTCTCGCTCCTGCCCAGGCGACCCTTGCTCCGCCGCGCCGCCTCTCACTCCTACCCGACTCTGGTCCTCCTCGACGCCGGTGTGGTGGGGTTATGGACCGTCTCGTCGAGCTCTACCACTCTGTCCAAATCGATTTGATTTCCATTGTCTCTCGCGGTCGCCTCGACCCCGAAACCCTAGTGGTCACCGGCGGGTCTACCGTCGCCTGCTGCTGCTCCGGCCGTCGTCGGTCTCCTCCTCCGACGCTGCTCCTGGCGTGGCTTCACCACGGACCTCCCGGCCATCGCCGCTACCTCGGCGCCGCCTCCTTTCCCGCACGCGTTCCTCATGGCCACCCTAGCCCACGGATGGCTCGCCGCCGGGCAGCAGCCCGACGCCGCCGCGGCCAGGCTGCTGTGATGACGGTGAATTGGTGGTGTGGCGGCTACTTCGTCCCCGATGCCGGCTGGACGGTGCCGTAGACGCAACCCCGGCGTCGATGGCTGCGACTACGCCTCTACTACCCTGTGAGCAATTCCTCTTTTCTTTTTGTGCTCATAGCTAATGCTATCTGGTTACTACTAGATTGTAGTTGTATTGGTTCATTCAATTGATCATTGAAAGCTTATGGTCATGAGGTGATATTGGTGAAATATATGGGTATAATGCTGCTAGAGGATACCTGTTTGTAGCTGTCCTGGTTCATCCATTTGCTGAACTGAATATACTGGTTTTGCTATTGCTAGCTAATCCAACACACTTTGTAGCACAAGTTTAGGATCAGGCGATGTATGGATAATTGGCCAGTGTGCAGCTATGGCTCTAATGATCTATGCCTTATATCTATGTATTGCTGCCTCTATTTGATATCTGCATAAGTATCCCTAGCATGTGCAGCTGGTTGTGTTGCTTTTACTGATGAAAAGGTGTATTATTTACTTGATGGTTTGTGGGTGAGCATGTATGCATATTCATGGTAGCTTTGCTGGAGATTCGAGATGGTCCATTAATGGTCTGAAATTTATGTGTTGAGCAGTGTTGATTGTTTAGCAATTCCATGATGGATTAACTATTGCTGCTACTTGGGTTACTTGGTTGGCCTGGGAATAATTCCTGGACCCCAAGTAAACCCTGGTAACATGTTGACAAATGATGGCTGCTTGAATATGATCTAGTTGCTGGTTAGCAACTAAGAAATGATTTTGGTATTGTTGGATTTTACTGGTGGATCTTGCTGTCCCTTATTTGATAGTTTCAACTGATAAGAACATGTATAGCTTGATTCGTTGGCCCTGCCTATGATGCAAAGGCTGAGGCACAACCTTGGATAAGAACAGATACTATTTATGCCCATAAACTCTGTGATGAGACTAGCATACCATTTGTATGCAAATCTGAGAGTTTCCCCCCTACCAAAATGCCTGGAACTAAACTGAGAATAATAATATGCTAGATGATCTAAAGATCAACCTCGTCAGAAAGCGAGTGGACTAGCTTGTGGTGATGTTGTTCCGGTGGTGAATCTTAATCAGCTGTAACTTGTGGTTAGCCTGCTCCTCCTCGCTGCTTGTATATTTCCAAAGATCTACCAATATATTTTTGTGGTTGGTTTGGCTATTCTTGTTATTCCTCTAATGGATCTTGGTGTTTGTTTAATGGGGATGGATGTGATCTAGCTGGTAGATCATGTACTAGGCTGGCAAGAGGATCTATTGATGCTGTTCTTGATATTTGGGTAGATCTTGCTAGTGCAAGTGATGGCTAGCCGGGCTGCTTGTGCCTAATGTGAATGTGAGCAAAGTGTGATGCGGTTGGCTGTTGTCATGTTTTTATATTGCTGAACTGATGTTGTGGTGATGACAGCACACAGGCTGCATGTTGTGACTGTGCTGCCTGTGTGTACTATTCAGTGTATGTGGTCAAATTGGCCTCCTTTGCCTACAAGGCACGGCTAGCTTGTAGTTATCCTGGATTGGCTTTAATTTGTGGCTGCCAACTGTATTACTTTGATTGGCTGTGATGGTTTTGTGCTGATACAAGATGTGAGTTATATTACTTAGTATTTGTGGCTATTGATTCATCTTGACTAACTATTGTCAATGGTGAATTACTTAATTTGAAACTTGTGGCTTTTAATAGACACTAGCTAGATTAGAGGGAAATGAAAAATAATTGCCTTGTTGCCTCAATTAGTGTTGCCTTGCCATCTGGATCTATTGCTGTTGCCTAAGTGATAATCAATTCCTGATGTTGCCTCTAGTCCTTGTTGCCTCATGATACTTCTGACCCTGCCTCCTAATTGATGTTCAATCCCTCTAATCACCATTTGGGTATTAAGACAAGTTCTTAATTCCTAATAGCTAGTTTCCAATATTAAAATGTCTCCCAAAATGTGGAGACAAACATTTAACCTTAACAAAACATTTCTTTGTCTTTATTGTTTCTTTTGCAGGAAAAGAAGAATTAGAGGATTGAGAAGATTAGATTTAGGAATTCTTTTATTTCCATTTTCTATTCTTTGTAGTTTGGTTTCTTTTCATGGAGTTGTAAATAATTGAATTATGATATTTGTAATAAGGTTTAGATTATCTATCTATTTTGAATTATCAAATGTGTTAACTTTTACATATTGTATTTCATATTATAGTTTGGAATTCAAATCCATTTCAATATCTTATTTGAGTTCATGTTATTCATATTTGATTTGAATTCAAACTTGTTCTCCCCAAAACACATGAATGCATAAAGGTCATGTCGAAATTTGTCGCACTTACATCGATGACTAACTCAATTCCACCGATGGAAGAGAAACCTCGATCACTTTGACAATTTTAAACAAAAGCGCGAAAATTCCCCGGATTTTCTATGCATGAATGCAATGCACACATATGTTTCCTCTATTTTTGTAACCCCAAATCCTGGGATATTACAGTAATGATCATAAACCCTAAGAACTTGAGGTAGAAGATATTAAGAACAAGTTGATCATGTCTAATCCATGACCATGCTTTGGAGTTATATAATTACCAGTTAAACCTTAGTGGGTTAAGCAGATATTATCCAGCACATAAAATCATATGGGAACTATTAGCAACCTTACACCATTTCCAATATGTCAATCAGAGAAACAACTGAATAGTAACAAACCTTGCATAGTTCAGCCCTATATCAACCTAAATGATCTTTGATGGAACTACCCTATGAGTGGTGAGGGAGAGCAACCCTATGATGCGCGTGGTTGATGTATTGTCTTTCCGTTCGACACGCGTCCGTTGGGAACCCCAAGAGGAAGGTGTGATGCGCACAGCGGCAAGTTTCCCTCAGTAAGAAACCAAGGTTTATCGAACCAGTAGGAGTCAAGAAGCACGTGAAGGTTGATGGCGGCGAGATGTAGTGCGGCGCAACACCAGGGATTCCGGCGCCAACGTGGAACCTGCACAACACAAACCAAGTACTTTGCCCCAACGAAACAGCGAGGTTGTCAATCTCACCGGCTTGCTGTAACAAAGGATTAGATGTATAGTGTGGAAGATGATTGTTTGCAGAAAACAGTAGAACAATTGCAGCAGATTGTATTTCAGTATAGAGAATTGGACCGCGGTCCACAGTTCACTAGAGGTGTCTCTCCCATAAGATAAATAGCATGTTGGGTGAACAAATTACAGTTGGGCAATTGACAAATAAAGAGGGCATGACCATGCACATACATATTATGATGAGTATAGTGAGATTTAATTGGGCATTACGATAAAGTACATAGACCGCTATCCAGCATGCATCTATGCCTAAAAAGTCCACCTTCAGGTTATCATCCGAACCCCTTCCAGTATTAAGTTGCTAACAACAGACAATTGCATTAAGTATTGCACGTAATGTAATCAATAACTACATCCTCGGACATAGCATCAATGTTTTATCCCTAGTGGCAACAGCACATCCATAACCTTAGAGGTTTCTGTCACTCCCCCAGATTCACGGAGACATGAACTGTGGTGACCCGGCATACCACTGCATGGTGTAGTATGCAAGTCTGATACAACACCAATGGAACACCGTTCCACTAGTATTATATCGCTCAGAGTGGTACAACAGAAACATATGCGGGTCCAAGGCATGTCTATAGAATTACAACATCGACTCTGTTACATAAGATCAGCACAGCCTCCTACTTTACAATGAGGTAAAACTGCAAATAAACTCCAGAAGAACGACTCGTAGTCTAGTCTTATCACGAACTCTATTTGTAGAGTATTTAACTAGCTATAGGGGCTATGAATAGATTCTAGCTAAATAGGCGCTAGGTTTAGGAAGCTAGTTCCCTCCTATGGCTAAACTAGGTTTTCTCCTTGTTGGATGTGGTATCTGACTCCTCTGATAGGGTCCTATCTCTTGAAGTAGTTGTTGACTCCTTGGCAGTTGAGTTGCACTGTAGATCCTCATTCGCTGCCTCCATACCTAAGCAGGGGATTTAAGAGTGGGATGAGTACGAGCGTACTCAACAAGTTCATTATAGGAAAGAGGTGTTTAATGCACTAGCTACGGCATTAGACCAGAAAGTCTAATACCAATGCAGGTTTTCATAATCATTTCTTCAAGAGGTTGCTTTTATTCAGAAGAACTATGTCCGTCAGCCTTCACCGGTTTACTAGAACTTCATGGAGCTCCTTTCCGGCCGCGTTCGCAGTTCCATATCCCGGAACAGGGAGTGACTGGTCACAGTTCGTTACACTCTGCAGAGGTGTGTTGCTTTACCCATAAGAGATCTTAACCTTGGTGCCAACCGGGTGATCTTCCCGTCCACACTTCCTTTGGTGTGAGGCCCGGTATAAGGTCTAGCCAATCATGTTCCTCCGCTACCTCGAACACCCACCCTTTGTTGCATACCCCGACCCTGGGTCCTCGTCGGTCCTCTTATACCACTTAAGGATGGACCCCGACCACGACAACAGTTTGGGACTCGTTAACCAAACTCCTTCGCCGGTAGCTGCAACCCATCATAGACCGCAATACCGTGGGGACTTTAGGCTTCCCCAGCCCACCGCTTGCACTTCGAGCGACAAGTGTCTACGGACTATGCCGTGGGGACTTTAGGCTTCCCCAGCCCACCGCTTGCCCTGACAGATACAAGTGTCTACGGTAAAGCGCATCCGTTGATGAACGAGAGGTGGAAACACTTTTGACTACTCCGTCCCACTCCGGATCTTATGGTTAACACGGATATTACGGCACAAGAATCACTGGCGACATTTGTTGTTTTAATCCTAGATGGATATAAGCCCGTGCAATGGAACCTCCACCATATCAACACAATCCATGGTTCCATTGCCCACCACATAGTCATATTCATAGTTATGAAAGTAGTGGTTTTGATTTTTGTGCAATAGTGATAACCATAATACTTTGCAAGTAATTTGATAAAAATACTCAAATGACATGAGCAAGTGATGAACTTGCCTTTCTTGACTGCAAGATTATGCAGGCAAGGTCTTCGATACGTAGAAACTCCAAATTCTGAAATAGCATCATCGTCCGGTAAGGACGATGTTTAAAAGATTGGCAAGGATGCAATAATGCATAAGAATGAGATGCAATCGCTCTAAGCGTGACCTAACCCCGATGATTTAGGATCAGTGAGTTGTAATGATTAGTTCAGGGTGTGTTGCACTTTTAGAGTGATTCACAAACAAGGTTCTTATTCAGGTTTGTGTTGTTTTTAGGATTATAAGCAAGTGGCAAAATGAATAGTAATAATCATACACAACCAGGAATTGTAGCTGTATACTAAGTAAAGAGCAGTTGTCAATTTTAAGTCCTATAAGGCATGGTTGATGATTACTTGTTATATTCTCTAAAAGAATAACTTTTGAAGAACATGTTATTTGATAAAGAACAAGTATGATTATTGGATTTGTGGGGTTCTATGGTTTTCTATGGTTCTAATTGTTTTCTGGAGTAAGTGTTAGATGGATCACAACCTAGTTGTATTTATCAGCTACTAGGCTTGTGTTGTTGAATTAAGCCTAAATATCTTAATTACCAATAGTTGCTAACAAGGTGGTATACATTGTTGGTGATAACTGGCTAGGGTTTATAGGTCCTTATAAGCAGGGTTGATGATGATTCTTTATTTACTTCAAAAGAATAACTTTTGAAGAACATACTTCTTAAATAATAAGAAGTATAACAATTAGGGTTTAGGTGGTCTAGGTTTCTTGTTGGTGCTATTTAAGTAAGAATGAGTGGCTCCTAAATGGAATGTTGGATGAGTATCCAACACTAGAAAGGTTTAGTGGATTATGGTATGTGATACAGAATAGCAAGTATAGTTGCTATTATGGTTCATCACAAGGATATGATGATAAGCATGGTTAATTAAGGATGGTGGTTTTTTGTAATGGAATCTAGGGTTTCCACTTGGTTGGCCCTACTGGATTATTTAGGTCTAATGAAGATAAACACATGGGATGCTAGTTAGTAGTGATAGGATTTCCCATATTTTATGTGGATTCTAACTAGTATTTAGTTGCTAGATATGAATCTATGTTTACTGGTGAAGTAACATGATCACATGTTACTTAGGTTTAGGTTTGGGATCCATTTAGGGTTCATAAGAAGTAATGGATCTAGGTCTAAATGGCACTAGGGTTTTAGGATTACACATGAAATGATGAGGTTATCACTTTGTTTCTAATGGAACTAGGGTTTCCTAATTACCCTATAATTATTGGATTAATAACTTCATTAATAAAGTTGAAGTTATTATTAACTTTGAGAATAAAATAATATTGAATTTGGCATTTTATTATTTTTAAATAATTAATAATTAAGGTAATTATTAATTGGGTTTTAAATCCTCTTATTAAGGATTTAAAAAGTTAAAAGAAAAGGAAAACTAATTTTAATGTTTTCCTTATTTACTTACTGGTTTTTATTTATTTTATGAGATTTTTACTAATTATTGAATTTTTATTGAATTTTGGAATTAAAATTAAAGGCTTAATTAACAAGTATATAATAAGTAAATTTTTATTAAAAATAAAAATTCCATATTATATTTTTATTAAATAGAATATACTTTTATAAGAATTTTGATGTCTTATTCTTATTTTTCCGAGTTAATAAGATTTTTCTATATAATTTTAAAGTTGCGATAATCATTGAATTGAAAAATAAAACAAAATGACTAAACCTACTCCGGCCAGCTTACCCACGCAGCCATCGATCGGGTGGGCCAAGGCGACGTCACCTGCCACGCGTCTTTTGACCAGAGTCAAAATCGAGGTCGTGGCGAGGAGCATGGTGACCGGCGGCTGACGGCGTTGATCGCCGGCGATTCCAGGCGCGCTAGGATGGGCGACTGGTTCGAGTCGAACCAAGTGCACCACAAGGAGCCAAGAGGTGGCGGCGCCGCTCGGTATGGTCACCGGAGCTTGGTCGGCGACGACGCGCGGCGGCGGTGGTCACGGGCTTACGGTGAGAAGCATGCTAGAGGATGCTAGGGAAGGAGCTAGGATGCCCTGGAGAGTCAGCAACTCACCGTGAGCACGACAGGCTTGTCGGTGAGGCGAGTGGAGGTCCATGTCGCCGGAATTGCTCGATGCCGGCGTCGGAGAAGACAACCAGGCATGGTCGATTGCGAGCACCTCGGCACGATTCCTTGCGCACGGTGAACTTGTAGACCATGGCGGTGCCGATGGTGATCACGGTTGGGCTTGAGGAGGCTCTGAACGGCGGCGAGGGAGATGACCGGGACGAGCTAGGGTTTCGGTGTGGGGGAGGAATTGGACAGCGACGGAGAAGAAGACGTCTAGGGTTCGTCCAGAACTTTTATACGGCGCCTGGGCGCGTGCCTCGTCACACCGTCGAGGAAGGAGGAGGCGCCAGCGAGAGGGGAAGATGGGCACGCCGTCGTGCGTCGTCTGCGAGACGAAGGGATGAGGATGAGCTCGTTCTTTTATTTTGTTGCCGAAGGGGTACGTGGGCTAGCGTTGGGCTGCGGCCGCTGGATCGGGCTTGGCTTCTGGTGGGCTGTGTTGGTGGACTTGGCCGAACAGGTAAGGTCCAGGTAAGCTTCTTTCTTTTTATTTTGTTTTCTGTTTTCTTTCTTATTTTTCTGTTTTGAATTCTGCTTTTAAAATTCAAATTTGAATCCTATTTATACCTTGCAGGATTTTAAATGTGTGAATCCCTTTGGAGTTTACAAACATACTATTGTAAATATAAGAGCTTTAAAATATTTCATATGTGTAGTGACACCCTTGGTTATTAAATGTTAATAGAGATTGAAAATGGGCAATTATATAGTCCTAATTGCCAATATCAATTTAGGTGATCCAAACTATTTCTCAAGAGGTTCTTCTAAGTACCTATTGATAGTTAAGTTTTTATATTTATCTTTTGTTACATTGTATTAAACAATTTACAAGGCATAGCTTAATATCAAGTTTCTTATTTGAGCATATGATCTCATAACATTATTTCATGTGCTCATGGTGGTTTTTGATTTGGAGAATTGTTTAGGGTTATTTTAAAGTATTATTGTCATCTTTTAAACCCTTAGTTTAATATGGTTAAGGTGGATCTCATTTCTCTCATGAGACTTCTATTTATATGAAAACACTAGTTAGTGGCACCCACATAGGCATGGCTTGTGAGATATGTTCATTTGCTATCTTGTTTCATTTCAGAGTTGGTTAAATAGTTCCCTTGCTCATATCTGAGCTTAAGCATGGTTTTAGGTTTATACTAGCAATCCCCATGTGATGCACAGACTAGGGTTGAGATATAATGCTAGGTTGTAGATAAGAGATGACATCATATTGCATGTGCTAGGGTTAATCTCCCTAACCATGATAAAATGGTTACTTGCTTAATATTTTATGTGCTTCTCTTGTTACTAAGGATTTGGGAATTGGTTTTATCTTCTACCAATTAATTTCTATTAGTATTCTCAATTCTACCATTCAAGTTACTACATTATTTATAGTTCTCTTTATAGTTAACTTTGGTCATATGGATATATGGTTTCTCACCATATGAAGTATAGTGTTTAACTCTAAGGTTTCCTTAGGTTCATTAACTAATGAATGAATGAGAAGATAGATGTGGTAAGATTCTACTTATTATCACCAATTGATTTACAATTATAGGTTGGAATCTCAGCCTAGGGTTGCTTATTAGTTTCCTCCCTATGATTTCATGTGGTGAATGATATCCTCTTATCCTATTAAGATTTAACTTATCCTCACATACCTCAAGAGCATGATCATGGATTAGGCATGATCCACTTGTTCTTAATATCCTTACCTCAAGTTCTTAGGGTTTATGATCATTACCCAATTTATAATGATAAAGGTTTGGCTTCCTAAGGGATCTCTCATTAAATGGGTTTCTCACTTCCATGATCAAGCATTGTCTTGATGAACTAAGGTATAGCACTCTATTTTATTTTCTAGGATGAGCTATTATGGTGGCCTCTATAATTGATATCCCAGGAGATTGCCTGAGATAATTCTTAGGGTTCTTTCCAGGGAATGATGATAATATCATCTGAGTATATGGATAGTTCTCTTTCCCAAGTCCAAGTGTTGCCTCATTAATTTGAGTGTAACACCATAACTTGAGTTCTCTCATATAGGAATAGTTATTCTAGGGTTTATGGTGTACTCCTAATATTTTAGTGCAATGGTTGTCCTTTATTCTTAAATAGGTAAAGCTAAGATTGGCATGATTTGAATACTTGGATGTATATCCAAGGTTTTAGCTCAAGGTTTGTTGCTTCTCTAATAATTATTGTAGAACTCTCATCTCTCTTGGTTTGATGTATAATAATATGAAATAGAGAAGGATATATATTTCTAGAATTGATCTCCTTGTCTTGTTTCCAAGATTGAAAAATAATGAATACCATGAGGTTTCATGGTAGGATCATGGATTAGTTTTAAGATATGGAGAAGATAGTCAAGAATAGTTTCTTCAATTATTGTTACTTGATTTCCAATTAAATGGATGTTCACATGTTATGGCTAGGAATATCATGTTGTGATATTTAATAAGATCAAGTAGTTGATCAGAGTAAAGTGTTGTTGTGTTGATTATTAGTTCCATTTGATCTAACCCCTTAGATCAAATTATCTCTACCCAAAACAAATTTTTAACAAAGTCACTTTGAGGTTTATAGCGCCTGACTTGATGAGCTACTTCAATTCCACCAAGGTCAAGTGAAACTTCAGTTACTGTGACTGTTTTATTTTAAAGCGCGAAAATTCCCCAGATTTTCTATGCATGAATGCAATGCACCATCTGTTTCCTCTATTTTTGTAACCCCATTACCTGGGATATTACAGTCTCTACCCCTTAAACTAAACTTCGTCCTCGAAGTTTAATCTCTCTCACGTTTCGAGAGTGTGGTTCGACTTATACGAGACTTAAACTTTTCTCGAACTCCATAGTGATCTCCTTTGGATATAATTGAATATATCTCTTGTCCAGATTCTTCCTGGAATCCATTAGTATCTGCCTCTGAACCATGGTTCTTACTTTGATTCATTGATTTCTTCCAATATCATTATCTTATTTCCTTTCTCATTGAATATTCAATTATTGGGATTTCTTCTTATCCTAACAGTCTTAATTGAAGACTAATTGGATAACATTCTCCTATTTGATAAAATAGGTCTTTGTTTTCCTTACTACCAAAGCTGCAATACTGGTACTTAGTAAGGTATTTACCATGGAAATGGTTTTGATTGTTTATTTTCCTAAGAATGGATTAGACTCATTTAGTCCATCCAATCATGGTTTATAATTGATACCTATAACTATTTTGGGTTATTTAGGTTCCATGAAAGGAATCATTCTATTAGTCTTTGGTATTGGTATGTTCAATCTTCTTCGATCTTTGGCCCTTTTGAACTGTATTTGGTCAATGGTATTTCCTTCATCCAACTTCATTAAACTTAGCTTACTTGCGCTTCCGTATTTACGAGTAAATTTTACTCACTTTTTCAAGTTATAGTCCATTTCTTGCTTCCTCAAGGTATGATCCTAAACCTGATGCGACATCCTTCTGAAAGTATTGTTCATCAATCTTATGAAAATAAGATCGAACTTCCTCTCGATTCAGACCTTCTTATTCTATCCAGCTTAAAGTATTGAGTTATTGTATATCTAACCCAATGTTTACTCTACCCCTTAGAGTTTTCTTATGGTCTTCAACTCCTTTTTCTTCCAACTATTAGACTTATGGTTGGAATATTGGTCTGGTTCTAACTTATGGTTTGTACTTCTACTAAGATTTTGCGAGGAATATCGGTGGTGTATCCACTCAATTGTGGACATCCAATGTGAATCCTTCGACTAAATGATTATAGGTCATTGTTATTTGGCTAACAAAATTTTTATTTGTTCACAAACTTTTGTTACAAATAATTAAATCGTGGACTATTAGTAATACCAACTGATACCAGCTGTGGTTATTATACCAACTGTGGCTATTTGATATCTAAAAAAAAATTGGATTCTATTATAGGTTCTGATCAACTGGACGAGACATCTTCTACTTTATCTCGCAGTATTGATACTATACCAATTGTGGTCTTCTGATATCAACTATGTTCTTCTTATATCTGCTATAGTTTCATATATCATCTTCCATCATTCAGGGTTTATTTTGCAAGAAAACCACTAGCTGACACTATGAAGATAGTATTCTAAGTGATTTCCCATGCATTCCCTCTTCTATGTTGACTATGGATCTGCTTCAGCTTCACCATAATCACCATATTCCTTACCTTCATGCTTCTCATGTACTAAAGTACTCCTCTGTTGAGGTAAAGCATGAATATTAATTGGCACTTCCTTCAGAGTATTGTGGTTGCTTCCCACAACTTTGTTTCCTTTAGCTGATGAACCTTCATCTTGTCTTCCGAATCTTCAGAATTCGTCACTTCCTCACACGAATACTATTACCCTCTAGATCTATAGCATCAAGTAAGGACTTGATATTGCAACATGCATTTGCATATCAAAGTCAAACTTCATGTATGTATCTAGTCAAACAATGAAAATCCAATAAAATCCAAGAAGATTCAGCTTTGTGCATATAATACACACCATCATAAGCCTGAATATAATAGTTGAGTAAGACATCTCTAAACATCAGGCTCTGATGTGTAATATATAACACCACATAAGATAGGTTTATATCGTGATACTTAGCACGGATATGTGGATTTCTACTATTTGTCTCAACATTTATCTTAATTGCACATTTGCAATGAGACAAACTTGAAACAAAGTGGTTTGGGATAGTCAAGGTTAACCTAATTTTCTCTGGAATTAGGTTTGGGATAGTCAAGGTTAACCTAATTTTCTCTGGAATTACTACTTAACTTCCATTTTGTTGAGGACTATTTCACCTGATATGTCTAGGTTCTAACATTGCTACACTAAACACATAACTATGGAAATATAGTTCCTATACTTCCAAGTGTTTCTCTCATAAGACTATGGTCATGATGTGCTTGGCACACTTCCCATATTTTTGGAACACAGCTCTTGTACTATTATTTAGCACTTGGCATGTTATTGTATTCCTACCAAATGTCTATGATGTTCTATTCCATCACATAATGATTCTCAGGTGAATCATATATGATTAACAACTCTACCCTATAGACATATTTTATTCCTATCACTCTTCCTTACCTCCCATGATTGACTCATCATGGTCTAAACTACCTCATATCACTTGTTTGCATCACTTACTATCAATTGTTTCACAAGTTTAGATAAATTTTACTTTCTCATTACTTAACTATAACATGTGTTGGTACACATCTTCCAATAGGATAGCTTCCTTATGGTTGTATCCTCTCTTTGGACTACCATGTATTGTATACCAACTGTGATCTACTCATATATTCTTTTCAGGACTTATTAATGTGCTACATGTTTTGGATTAGCTAACTATCTTTACTTAAGAAAGATAGGTAGGAAAGGTTGACTCAAGTGTGTCAGGATTATTCTAAAGTGAATATCCATCTCAAGTCATAAGAATTATTTGGTTTAACTAAGACAACTTCCTATAGACACTACCAATCCTATAGGTCTCCTTTAAAGGGTTTTAATCCTAGGGTCAAAGCATTTGCTCTGATACCAACTGTGGTGACCCGGCATACCACTGCATGGTGTAGTATGCAAGTCTGATACAACACCAATGGAACACCGTTCCACTAGTATTATATCGCTCAGAGTGGTACAACAGAAACATATGCGGGTCCAAGGCATGTCTATAGAATTACAACATCGACTCTGTTACATAAGATCAGCACAGCCTCCTACTTTACAATGAGGTAAAACTGCAAATAAACTCCAGAAGAATGACTCGTAGTCTAGTCTTATCACGAACTCTATTTGAAGAGTATTTAACTAGCTATAGGCTATGAATAGATTCTAGCTAAATAGGCGCTAGGTTTAGGAAGCTAGTTCCCTCCTATGGCTAAACTAGGTTTTCTCCTTGTTGGATGTGGTATCTGACTCCTCTGATAGGGTCCTATCTCTTGAAGTAGTTGTTGACTCCTTGGCGGTTGAGTTGCCTTTGTAGATCCTCATTCGCCGCCTCCATACCTAAGCGGGGATTTAAGAGTGGGATGAGTACGAGCGTACTCAACAAGTTCATTATAGGAAAGAGGTGTTTAATGCACTAGCTACGGCATTAGACCAGAAAGTCTAATACCAATGCAGGTTTTCATAATCATTTCTTCAAGAGGTTGCTTTTATTCAGAAGAACTATGTCCGTCAGCCTTCACCGGTTTACTAGAACTTCATGGAGCTCCTTTCCGGCGCGTTCGCGATTCCATATCCCGAACGAGGGAGTGATCGGTCACGATTCGTTACACTCTGCAGAGGTGTGTTGCTTTACCCATAAGAGATCTTAACCTTGGTGCCAACCGGGTGATCTTCCCGTCCACACTTCCTTTGGTGTGAGGCCCGGTATAAGGTCTAGCCAATCATGTTCCTCCGCTACCTCGAACACCCACCCTTTGTTGCATACCCCGACCCTGGGTCCTCGTCGGTCCTCTTATACCACTTAAGGATGGACCCCGACCACGACAACAGTTTGGGACTCGTTAACCAAACTCCTTCGCCGGTAGCTGCAACCCATCATAGACCGCAATACCGTGGGGACTTTAGGCTTCCCCAGCCCACCGCTTGCACTTCGAGCGACAAGTGTCTACGGACTATGCCGTGGGGACTTTAGGCTTCCCCAGCCCACCGCTTGCCCTGACAGATACAAGTGTCTACGGTAAAGCGCATCCGTTGATGAACGAGAGGTGGAAACACTTTTGACTACTCCGTCCCACTCCGGATCTTATGGTTAACACGGATATTACGGCACAAGAATCACTGGCGACATTTGTTGTTTTAATCCTAGATGGATATAAGCCCGTGCAATGGAACCTCCACCATATCAACACAATCCATGGTTCCATTGCCCACCACATAGTCATATTCATAGTTATGAAAGTAGTGGTTTTGATTTTTGTGCAATAGTGATAACCATAATACTTTGCAAGTAATTTGATAAAAATACTCAAATGACATGAGCAAGTGATGAACTTGCCTTTCTTGACTGCAAGATTATGCAGGCAAGGTCTTCGATACGTAGAAACTCCAAATTCTGAAATAGCATCATCGTCCGGTAAGGACGATGTTTAAAAGATTGGCAAGGATGCAATAATGCATAAGAATGAGATGCAATCGCTCTAAGCGTGACCTAACCCCGATGATTTAGGATCAGTGAGTTGTAATGATTAGTTCAGGGTATGTTGCACTTTTAGAGTGATTCACAAACAAGGTTCTTATTCAGGTTTGTGTTGTTTTTAGGATTATAAGCAAGTGGCAAAATGAATAGTAATAATCATACACAACCAGGAATTGTAGCTGTATACTAAGTAAAGAGCAGTTGTCAATTTTAAGTCCTATAAGGCATGGTTGATGATTACTTGTTATATTCTCTAAAAGAATAACTTTTGAAGAACATGTTATTTGATAAAGAACAAGTATGATTATTGGATTTGTGGGGTTCTATGGTTTTCTATGGTTCTAATTGTTTTCTGGAGTAAGTGTTAGATGGATCACAACCTAGTTGTATTTATCAGCTACTAGGCTTGTGTTGTTGAATTAAGCCTAAATATCTTAATTACCAATAGTTGCTAACAAGGTGGTATACATTGTTGGTGATAACTGGCTAGGGTTTATAGGTCCTTATAAGCAGGGTTGATGATGATTCTTTATTTACTTCAAAAGAATAACTTTTGAAGAACATACTTCTTAAATAATAAGAAGTATAACAATTAGGGTTTAGGTGGTCTAGGTTTTACTGTTGGTGCTATTTAAGTAAGAATGAGTGGCTCCTAAATGGAATGTTGGATGAGTATCCAACACTAGAAGGGTTTAGTGGATTATGGTATGTGATACAGAATAGCAAGTATAGTTGCTATTATGGTTCATCACAAGGATATGATGATAAGCATGGTTAATTAAGGATGGTGGTTTTTTGTAATGGAATCTAGGGTTTCCACTTGGTTGGCCCTACTGGATTATTTAGGTCTAATGAAGATAAACACATGGGATGCTAGTTAGTAGTGATAGGATTTCCCATATTTTATGTGGATTCTAACTAGTATTTAGTTGCTAGATATGAATCTATGTTTACTGGTGAAGTAACATGATCACATGTTACTTAGGTTTAGGTTTGGGATCCATTTAGGGTTCATAAGAAGTAATGGATCTAGGTCTAAATGGCACTAGGGTTTTAGGATTACACATGAAATGATGAGGTTATCACTTTGTTTCTAATGGAACTAGGGTTTCCTAATTACCCTATAATTATTGGATTAATAACTTCATTAATAAAGTTGAAGTTATTATTAACTTTGAGAATAAAATAATATTGAATTTGGCATTTTATTATTTTTAAATAATTAATAATTAAGGTAATTATTAATTGGGTTTTAAATCCTCTTATTAAGGATTTAAAAAGTTAAAAGAAAAGGAAAACTAATTTTAATGTTTTCCTTATTTACTTACTGGTTTTTATTTATTTTATGAGATTTTTACTAATTATTGAATTTTTATTGAATTTTGGAATTAAAATTAAAGGCTTAATTAACAAGTATATAATAAGTAAATTTTTATTAAAAATAAAAATTCCATATTATATTTTTATTAAATAGAATATACTTTTATAAGAATTTTGATGTCTTATTCTTATTTTTCTGAGTTAATAAGATTTTTCTATATAATTTTAAAGTTGCAGTAATCATTGAATTGAAAAATAAAACAAAATGACTAAACCTACCCGGCCGCTTTACCCACGTGATCATCGATCGGTGGGCCAAGGCCACGTCACCTGCCACGCGTCTTTTGACCAGAGTCAAAATCGACGACGTGGCCAGGAGCTATGGTGACCGGCGGCAGACGGCGTTGATCGCCGGCGATTCCAGTGCGCGCTTAGGATGGGCGATCGGTTCCATTCGAACCAGTGCACCACAAGGAGCCAAGAGGTGGCGGCGCCGCTCCGGTATGGTCACCGGAGCTTGGTCGGCGACGACGCGCGGCGGCGGTGGTCACGGGCTTACGGTGAGAAGCATGCTAGAGGATGCTAGGGAAGGAGCTAGGATGCCCTGGAGAGTCAGCAACTCACCGTGAGCACGACAGGCTTGTCGGTGAGGCGAGTGGAGGTCCATGTCGCCGGAATTGCTCGATGCCGGCGTCGGAGAAGACAACCAGGCATGGTCGATTGCGAGCACCTCGGCACGATTCCTTGCGCACGGTGAACTTGTAGACCATGGCGGTGCCGATGGTGATCACGGTTGGGCTTGAGGAGGCTCTGAACGGCGGCGAGGGAGATGACCGGGACGAGCTAGGGTTTCGGTGTGGGGGAGGAATTGGACAGCGACGGAGAAGAAGACGTCTAGGGTTCGTCCAGAACTTTTATACGGCGCCTGGGCGCGTGCCTCGTCACACCGTCGAGGAAGGAGGAGGCGCCAGCGAGAGGGGAAGATGGGCACGCCGTCGTGCTGTCGTCCTGCGAGACGAAGGGATGAGGATGAGCTCGTTCTTTTATTTTGTTGCCGAAGGGGTACGTGGGCTAGCGTTGGGCTGCGGCTGCTGGACTGGGCTTGGCTTCTGGTGGGCTGTGTTGGTGGACTTGGCCGAACAGGTAAGGTCCAGGTAAGCTTCTTTCTTTTTATTTTGTTTTCTGTTTTCTTTCTTATTTTTCTGTTTTGAATTCTGCTTTTAAAATTCAAATTTGAATCCTATTTATACCTTGCAGGATTTTAAATGTGTGAATCCCTTTGGAGTTTACAAACATACTATTGTAAATATAAGAGCTTTAAAATATTTCATATGTGTAGTGACACCCTTGTTTATTAAATGTTAATAGAGATTGAAAATGGGCAATTATATAGTCCTAATTGCCAATATCAATTTAGGTGATCCAAACTATTTCTCAAGAGGTTCTTCTAAGTACCTATTGATAGTTAAGTTTTTATATTTATCTTTTGTTACATTGTATTAAACAATTTACAAGGCATAGCTTAATATCAAGTTTCTTATTTGAGCATATGATCTCATAACATTATTTCATGTGCTCATGGTGGTTTTTGATTTGGAGAATTGTTTAGGGTTATTTTAAAGTATTATTGTCATCTTTTAAACCCTTAGTTTAATATGGTTAAGGTGGATCTCATTTCTCTCATGAGACTTCTATTTATATGAAAACACTAGTTAGTGGCACCCACATAGGCATGGCTTGTGAGATATGTTCATTTGCTATCTTGTTTCATTTCAGAGTTGGTTAAATAGTTCCCTTGCTCATATCTGAGCTTAAGCATGGTTTTAGGTTTATACTAGCAATCCCCATGTGATGCACTGAGACTAGGGTTGAGATATAATGCTAGGTTGTAGATAAGAGATGACATCATATTGCATGTGCTAGGGTTAATCTCCCCTAACCATGATAAAATGGTTACTTGCTTAATATTTTATGTGCTTCTCTTGTTACTAAGGATTTGGGAATTGGTTTTATCTTCTACCAATTAATTTCTATTAGTATTCTCAATTCTACCATTCAAGTTACTACATTATTTATAGTTCTCTTTATAGTTAACTTTGGTCATATGGATATATGGTTTCTCACCATATGAAGTATAGTGTTTAACTCTAAGGTTTCCTTAGGTTCATTAACTAATGAATGAATGAGAAGATAGATGTGGTAAGATTCTACTTATTATCACCAATTGATTTACAATTATAGGTTGGAATATCAGCCTAGGGTTGCTTATTAGTTTCCTCCCTATGATTTCATGTGGTGAATGATATCCTCTTATCCTATTAAGATTTAACTTATCCTCACATACCTCAAGAGCATGATCATGGATTAGGCATGATCCACTTGTTCTTAATATCCTTACCTCAAGTTCTTAGGGTTTATGATCATTACCCAATTTATAATGATCAAGGTTTGGCTTCCTAAGGGATCTCTCATTAAATGGGTTTCTCACTTCCATGATCAAGCATTGTCTTGATGAACTAAGGTATAGCACTCTATTTTATTTTCTAGGATGAGCTATTATGGTGGCCTCTATAATTGATATCCCAGGAGATTGCCTGAGATAATTCTTAGGGTTCTTTCCAGGGAATGATGATAATATCATCTGAGTATATGGATAGTTCTCTTTCCCAAGTCCAAGTGTTGCCTCATTAATTTGAGTGTAACACCATAACTTGAGTTCTCTCATATAGGAATAGTTATTCTAGGGTTTATGGTGTACTCCTAATATTTTAGTGCAATGGTTGTCCTTTATTCTTAAATAGGTAAAGCTAAGATTGGCATGATTTGAATACTTGGATGTATATCCAAGGTTTTAGCTCAAGGTTTGTTGCTTCTCTAATAATTATTGTAGAACTCTCATCTCTCTTGGTTTGATGTATAATAATATGAAATAGAGAAGGATATATATTTCTAGAATTGATCTCCTTGTCTTGTTTCCAAGATTGAAAAATAATGAATACCATGAGGTTTCATGGTAGGATCATGGATTAGTTTTAAGATATGGAGAAGATAGTCAAGAATAGTTTCTTCAATTATTGTTACTTGATTTCCAATTAAATGGATGTTCACATGTTATGGCTAGGAATATCATGTTGTGATATTTAATAAGATCAAGTAGTTGATCACTGAGTAAAGTGTTGTTGTGTTGATTATTAGTTCCATTTGATCTAACCCCTTAGATCAAATTATCTCTACCCAAAACAAATTTTTAACAAAGTCACTTTGAGGTTTATAGCGCCTGACTTGATGAGCTACTTCAATTCCACCAAGGTCAAGTGAAACTTCAGTTACTGTGACTGTTTTATTTTAAAGCGCGAAAATTCCCCAGATTTTCTATGCATGAATGCAATGCACCATCTGTTTCCTCTATTTTTGTAACCCCATTACCTGGGATATTACATGAACCCACTATCGAGCATAAATACCCCCTCTTGGAGTTACTAGCAAAAACTTGGCCAGAGCCTCTACTAATAACGGAGAGCATGCAAGATCATAAACAACACATAGATATAAATTGATAATCAACATAACATGGTATTCTCTATTCATCGGATCCCAACAAACACAACATATAGCATTACAGATAGATGATCTTGATCATGTTCGGCAGCTCACAAGACCCGACAATTAAGTAAAATGAGGAGAAGACAACCATCTAGCTACTGCTATGGACCCATAGTCCAGGGGTAGACTACTCACACATCACTCCGGAGGCGACCATGGCGGTGTAGAGTCCTCCGGGAGATGATTCCCCTCTCCGGCAGGGTGCCGGAGGCGATCTCCTGAATCCCCCGAGATGGGATTGGCGGCGGTGGCGTCTCTGGAAGGTTTTCCGTATCGTGGCCCTCGGTACTGGGGGTTTCGCGACGAAGGCTATTTGTAGGCGGAAGGGTAGGTCAGGGGGCGTCACAAGGGGCCCAGGAGACAGGTCGGCGCGGCCAAGGGTGGGGCCGCGCCGCCCTACCTCCTGGCCACCTCGTGGCCTCACTTCGTTGACTCTCCGGTCTTCTGGAAGCTTCGTGGCAAAATAGGCCCCTGGGCGTTGATTTCGTCCAATTCCGAGAATATTTCCTTACTAGGATTTCTGAAACCAAAAACAGCAGAAAACAGCAACTGGCTCTTCGGCATCTCGTTAATAGGTTAGTTCCAGAAAATGCATAAATATGACATAAAGTGTGCATAAAACATGTAGATATCATCAATAATGTGGCATGGAACATAAGAAATTATCGATACGTCGGAGACGTATCAGCATCCCCAAGCTTAGTTTCTACTCGTCCCGAGCAGGTAAACGATAAACAAAGATAATTTCTTGAGTGACATGTCATCATAACCTTGATCATACTATTGTAAGCATATGTAATGAATGCAGCGATCAAAACAATGTATATGACATGAGTAAACAAAGGAATCATAAAAGCAAAGACTTTTCATGAATAGTACTTCAAGACAAGCATCAATAAGTCTTGCATAAGAGTTAACGCATAAAGCAATAATTCATAGTAGAGGTATTGAAGCAACACAAAAGAAGATGAAGTTTCAGCGGTTGCTTTCAACTTATAACATGTATATCTCATGGATATTGTCAATGTAAAGTAATATAACAAGTGCAATATGCAAGTATGTAGGAATCAATGCACAGTTCACACAAGTGTTTGCTTCTTGAGGTGGAGAGAGATAGGTGAACTGACTCAACAATAAAAGTAAAAGAATGGTCCTTCAAAGAGGAAAGCATCGATTGCTATATTTGTGCTAGAGCTTTGATTTTGAAAACAAGAAATAATTTTGTCAACAGTAGTAATAAAGCATATGTGTTATGTAAATTATATCTTACAAGTTGCAAGCCTCATGCATAGTATACTAATAGTGCCCGCACCTTGTCCTAATTAGCTTGGATTACCGGGATTATCGCAATGCACATGTTTTAACCAAGTGTCACAAAGGGGTACCTCTATGCCGCCTGTACAAAGGTCTAAGGAGAAAGCTCGCATTGGATTTCTCGCTATTGATTATTCTCAACTTAGACATCCATACCGGGACAACATAGACAACAGATAATGGACTCCTCTTTTATGCATAAGCATGTAGCAACAATTAATTTTCTCATATAAGATTGAGGATGTTTGTCCAAAACTGAAACTTCCACCATGGATCATGGCTTTAGTTAGCGGCCCAATGTTCTTCTCTAACAATATGCATGCTCTAACCATAAAGGTGGTAAATCTCCCTTACTTCAGACAAGACGAACATGCATAGCAACTCACATGATATTCAACAAAGAGTAGTTGATGGCGTCCCCAGGAACATGGTTATCGCACAACAAGCAACTTAATAAGAGATAAAGTGCATAAGTACATATTCAATACCACAATAGTTTTTAAGCTATTTGTCCCATGAGCTATATATTGTAAAGGTAGAGGATAGAAATTTAAAGGTAGCACTCAAGCAATTTACTTTGGAATGGCGAAGAAATACCATGTAGTAGGTAGGTATGGTGGACACAAATGGCATAGTGGTTGGCTCAAGTATTTTGGATGCATGAGAAGTATTCCCTCTCGATACAAGGTTTAGGCTAGCAAGGTTATTTGAAACAAACACAAGAATGAACCGGTGCATCAAAACTCACATAAAAGACATATTATAAACATTATAAGACTCTACACCGTCTTCCTTGTTGTTCAAACTCAATACTAGAAATTATCTAGACCTTAGAGAGACCAAATATGCAAACCAAATTTTAGCATGCTCTATGTATTTCTTCATTAATAGGTGCAAAGTATATGATGCAAGAGCTTAATCATGAGCACAACAATTGCCAAGTATCACATTATCCAAGACATTTTAGCAATTACTACATGTAGCATTTTCCAATTCCAACCATATAACAATTTAACGAAGAAGAAACTTCGCCATGAATATTATGAGTAAAGCCTAAGGACATATTTGTCCATATGCTACAGCGGAGCGTGTCTATCTCCCACACAAAGAATGCTAGGATCTATTTTATTCAAACCAAACAAAAACAAAAACAAACCGACGCTCCAAGCAAAGCACATAAGATGTGATGGAATAAAAATATAGTTTCAGGGGAGGAACCTGATAATATTGTCGATGAAGAAGGGGATGCCTTGGGCATCCCCAAGCTTAGACGCTTGAGTCTTCTTGATATATGCAGGGGTGAACCACCGGGGCATCCCCAAGCTTAGAGCTTTCACTCTCCTTGATCATGTTGTATCATCTCCCTCTCTTGATCCTTGAAAACTTCCTCCACACCAAACTCAAAACAACTCATTAGAGAGTTAGTGCACAATCAAAATATACATGTTCAGAGGTGACATAATCATTCTTAACACTTCTGGACATTGCACAAAGCTACTGAAAGTCAATGGAATCGAAATATCCATCGAACATAACAAAACAGGCAATGCGAAATAAAAGGCAGAATCTGTCAAAATAGAACAGTTCGTAATGACGAATTTTATTGAGGCACCAGACTTGCTCAAATGAAAATGTTCAAATTGAATGAAAGTTGCGTACATATCTGAGGATCACTCACGTAAATTGGCTTAATTTTCTGAGTTACCTACAGAGAATTAGGCCCAGATTCGTGACAGCAAAGAAATCTGTTTCTGCGCAGTAATCCAAATCTAGTATGAACCTTACTATCAACGACTTTACTTGGCATAACAAAACACAAAACTAAGATAAGGAGAGGTTGCTACAGTAGTAAACAACTTCCAAGACTCAAATATAAAACAAAGGTACTGTAGTAAAAACATGGGTTGTCTCCCATAAGCGCTTTTCTTTAACGCCTTTCAGCTAGGCGCAGAAAGTGTGTATCAAGTATTATCAAGAGACGAAGTGTCAACATCATAATTTGTTCTAATAATAGAATCATAAGGTAACTTCATTCTCTTTCAAAGGGAAGTGTTCCATACCTTTCTTGAGAGAAATTGATATTTAATATTACCTTCCTTCATATCAATGATAGCACCAACAGTTTGAAGAAAAGGTCTTCCCAATATAATGGGACAAGATGCATTGCATTCAATATCCAAGACAACAAAATCAACGGGGACAAGATTATTGTTAACGGTAATGCGAACATTATCAACTTTCCCCAAAGGTTTCTTTGTAGAATGATCAGCAAGATTAACATCCAAATAACAATTTTTCAATGGTGGCAAGTCAAGCATATTATAAATTTTCTTAGGCATAACAGAAATACTTGCACCAAGATCACATTAAGCATTACAATCAAAGTCATTGACCTTCATCTTAATGATGGGCTCCCAACCATCCTCTAGCTTCCTAGGAATAGAAGCTTCGCGTTCTAGTTTCTCTTCTCTAGCTTTTATGAGAGCATTTGTAATATGTTTCGTGAAAGCCAAATTTATAGCACTAGCATTAGGACTTTTAGCAAGTTTTTGTAAGAACTTTATAACTTCAGAGATGTGGCAATCATCAAAATCCAAACCATTATAATCTAAAGCAATGGGATCATCATCCCCAATGTTGGAAAAAATTTCAGCAGTTTTATCACGAGCGGTTTCAAGCTTTTAGCGATTTCAGGCAGTTTTTCGCGCTTTGCGTTAGAAGTGGAAACATTGCTAACACCAATTCTTTTATTATTATTAGTAGGAGGTGCAGCAACTTGTGTAGCATTAGCATTGCTAGTGGTGGTAATAGTCCAAACTTTAGCTATATTATCTTCTTTTTCATTTTCTTCTTTCTCCCACCTAGCACGCAATTCGGCCATCAATCTTATATTCTCATTAATTCTAACTTGGATGGCATTTGCTGTAGTAACAATTTTATTATTAAGATTTTCATTAGGCATAACTTTCGATTTCAAAAGATCAACATCAGCAGCAAGACTATCGACTTTAGAAGCAAGTTTATCAATTTTCCCAAGCTTTTCTTCAACAGATTTGTTAAAAGCAGTTTGTGTACTAATAAATTCTTTAAGCATGGCTTCAAGTCCAGGGGGTGTGTTCCTATTATTGTTGTAAGAATTCCCATAAGAATTACCATAGCCGTTGCCATTATTATAAGGATATGGCCTATAGTTGTTACTAGAATTGTTCCGGTAAGCATTGTTGTTGAAATTATTATTTTTAATGAGGTTTACATCAACATGTTCTTTTTGAGCACCCAATGACGCTAACGGAACATTATTAGGATCAACATTAGGCCTACTATTCACAAGCATAGACATAATAGCATCAATCTTATCACTCAAGGAAGAGGTTTCTTCGACAGAATTTACCTTTTTACCTTGTGGAGCTCTTTCCGTGTGCCATTCAGAGTAATTGATCATCATATTATCAAGAAGCTTTGTTGCTTCGCCAAGAGTGATGGACATAAAGGTACCTCCAGCAGCTGAATCCAATAGGTTCCGCGAAGAAAAATTCAGTCCTGCATAAAAGGTTTGGATGATCATCCAAGTAGTCAGTCCATGGGTTGGGCAATTTTTAACCAAAGATTTCATTCTTTCCCATGCTTGTGCAACATGCTCAGTATCCAATTGTTTAAAATTCATTATGCTACTCCTCAAAGATATAATTTTAGCAGGGGGATAATATCTACCAATAAAAGCATCCTTGCATTTAGTCCATGAATCAATACTATTCTTAGGCAGAGATAGCAACCAATCTTTAGCTCTTCCTCTTAATGAGAAAGGGAACAATTTTAATTTTATAATGTCACCATCTACATCTTTATACTTTTGCATTTCACACAATTCAACAAAATTATTGAGATGGGCAGCAGCATCATCAGAACTAACACCAGAAAATTGCTCTCGCATAACAAGATTTAGTAAAGCAGGTTTAATTTCAAAGAATTCTGCTGTAGTAGCAGGTGGAGCAATAGGTGTGCATAAGAAATCATTATTATTTACGGTTGTGAAGTCACACAACTTAGTATTTTCAGGAGTACCCATTTTAGCAGTAGTAAATAAAACAAACTAGATAAAGTAAATGCAAGTAACTAATTTTTTTGTGTTTTTGATATAGCAAACAAGATAGCAAATAAAGTAAAACTAGCAACTATTTTTTTTTGTATTTTGATTTAGTGCAGCAAACAAAGTAGAAAATAAAACTAAGCAAGACAAAAACAAAGTAAAGAGATTGGGATGTGGAGACTCCCCTTGCAGCGTGTCTTGATCTCCCCGGCAACGACGCCAGAAATTTGCCAAGGGTGGGGCCAAGGGTGGGGCCGCGCCGCCCTACCTCCTAGCCACCTCGTGGCCCCACTTCGTTGACTCTCCGGTCTTCTGGAAGCTTCGTGGCAAAATAGGCCCCTGGGCGTTGATTTCGTCCAATTCCGAGAATATTTCCTTACTAGGATTTCTGAAACCAAAAACAGCAGAAAACAAAGAATCGGCTCTTCGGCATCTCGTTAATAGGTTAGTTCCAGAAAATGCATAAATATGACATAAAGTGTGCATAAAACATGTAGATATCATCAATAATGTGGCATGGAACATAAGAAATTATCGATACGTCGGAGACGTATCACCCTAGCCAAGGTAATATGGTGTTAAATCACATATAGAACCTATACCCATATCTCAAACTAACTTGTGAATTATTTGATGATCACAAGTAAAACCCTAAACCATACCTCAATATGAGTTTGTGTAACACTTGGGTGATCACAACTATAAACCTAGTTCACATTTGAGTTCCAAACCATATGCCATTAGGTGAATATAATTAGAACCCTAGAATTGCTCACTAGTTAAAGCTTATGCATAATTTTGGGAACATAAGAAACACCTAGTACTAAATCCTATAATTAAACCCATGTGTGGTGATCAACCACTTATCCTTATAACCAAGACCAAACCATTATAAGAGTAATATCCACTCTAGGTATTTCAAGGTGTTATTAAAATATAACACTAGTGCTAATTTTGAAATAGGGTTATAATAAAAATTACAAGACTTCAACAAATAGATGCTCACATAAAATCATATGCAAGAAGCCAAATTCTCAAATAAGAGATCAAGTCTTTAGAGATATTTTAGCACATGAAATCATGCCATTAAATCACTTTCTTATTAGAAATCCATAAATAAATATTACTTTGAAATTGTTTCTTGCAAGGTAATACCAAATAAAACTCTACATATCACTAAGTAAGAAAACTATCATTTGGAAAATAATTTGAATATTTCCAAAGATAATATTCAAATTCATGCCTATATGGATATTTAATTCAAATCCCAATAGTAATTAATAAATCAATGTTTTAGTATTCATATTAAATTTTATAATACACAACAATAATCTTTAAAGTGTCTTGGGTGAATTACATTAGAATTCAAACAATAAAGTTTTACAAAACATGATTGAATTCAAACAGAATTTGAATCAACAAAATAGAAAATAGGAAAAAGAAAATAGAAAATAGATGGAAAAAGAAAAGAGAGGAGAAGGGCTTACCTGGACCTCACCTGGCCGAGTCAGCCCAGCACGGGATCCCAGCAGCAGCCCATGACCAGCCCACCAAGCAGCCCATGTACCCCTTCATCTAAATATCGGAGAGGAGGTCATCCTCATCCTTTCTCCACACATGGAGGATAGCACGAAGCCGTGCTCGGCTTCTTCTGGCTGCTGTCGACTCCTCCTCGTCTAAATGCATGACAAGGCACGCTCCCGAGCCCTATAAAGACCCTGGACAACCCTAGCTTTGACTTCTTCCTTTCTCTGCTCCAATTTTGCCCCAAACTGAAACCCTAACTCACCCCGGCCACCTTCATCGCCGCCGTTCGGAGCCTCCCCACGCCTCGCCATGGACGCCATTGTGAGCGCCATCCTCGACTTGCTCATCCTGCAAGAGGAATCGGGCCGCAGCCTCCCAGAGCGTCGTCGTCGACCTCGTCTTCTCCGACGACGGGAGCCGACGATTCTGACGACCAGGAGCTCTTCCGACCCTGCCGTCGCCTCCATCATGCTCGCGGTGAGCTACTGATTCCCCAACGCATCCTAGCCCTCCTCCTAGCGCCCTCTATAGTGCTAGCGCCGTAGACCCGTGAGCGCCGCCGCAGCACCTCGCCGGCGAGCAAGCTCCGGTGACCGTTTTCCAGCGGCGCCGCCACTATAATGTTCACCGCACTCACGCGCGTTGAATGCGCTTGGCCGCGTTGTCTCGTGCTCGCCAGAACGTCGAGGCCGTCCAGAACGTCGAGGCCGTCCTCGACTGAGCGCCGGCGGTGGCCATGGTTGCCACGTTGGCAATTTTGACCTTGGTCAAAGCCATGTGGTAGCCAACGTGGCCATAGGCCCACTAGTCAGCCACTGGGTGTAGATTTAACCCGGGTATATTTAGTATTTTCGATTAATTCAAATTCTAGAAAATATATGAAGCCACTGGGTGTTAAGCAGAAGGCTGGAGCGCAGGTGGCAGCGACGGGAGAGGCGTGGGCGCACCCGGGGACGCTTGAAGCTGGGTCTATTCTACGCGAGCGGGAGTGAGCCCGCTGCTGGTCTGCACGATGCGTAGCGGAGAAGTGCGCGGGCTCTCATCGCGCGCTGATGCTGGCGAGTGGCGAGGACGGCGCCGTTACCGGGGGCAACAGAAGAGGCGGAGATGGAGGTTAGGGACAGGTCTGACGAGCGGGACCGTATGACTTTTCTTCCGTGGGGCCCTGGGCAGCGTCGGGCCAAGTCTGAAGTCCACCACGTTTCGGGCCAGCCTAATGCAGCCCCTATCTGGAGCGCTGCACAGGGCGTGGGGTGTTTCGGGCCAGCCCGTTGACTGCCTGTTTTTATTCTGCCAGCAACTGTCCTTTCCCAGTTTACTTCGTTTTTTCGTCCGGTTTTCTTGTTTTTAATTTCCTCCGGTTTGAATAATTATTTTTTTTAAAAATTCATGTTTTAAGTTTTGAAAATTTAACCCATGCGGTGCAAGGTCAGACGACGAGCGTCACTTTCCCTGTTGGGGGTGTTATCTTGAAGATTGTGTTGCTCTGGGTTGTACTTGCACGACATCGTGGTTGTCCATGGTGGTGTGGCGTGCCATCTACCGCATTGACGACAACGAGACTCGGCGGCGTGGCACAACAAGGTCTGAGTGGCGAACGCTTGATGAGCGTGCAGAGCGGTGGCCTCGTCTTGCATCGTGATAATGTCGATGGCAGGTCTAGCAAGGTCAATGCTTTGATCCCTGTCCTGAAGATGGGTTGGCGGAAGATGGTGGTGGCAGCTTCTGAAGCATGCGCATGTGGTGTGCGTTGTCGCTGTTGGGTGGCTTGGTGAGGCCCTCGGATTTGAATGATGCGGTTGATGTGAGGTTGGGGCATATGGCACCGATCAAGACCACCCCTTCATTGTTGTTGTAGATGTGCCAGGATGGTGGTTTGAGGTTAATCATTGTATTCGTCCTGTTAGGTTTTGTTGAATAATATAATAAAAAAAGGCTGTGTGCATCATTGTGATGCAGAGGCTTGGGGTTTTCATCCTCCATTTCAAAAAAAAAAATTGACATTCCTATGGATAAAATGAACTTATTGAGAATAGGTACAACGATCCTTTGCATAGATAAACCAAAAAAATGTAATGGCGGTTGTCCTCTTAAATCATGATAGTAGTAGAATACTAAGAGCATCTCCAGCCGCGTCCCCCAAAGCGTCCCCCAACCGTGCCGGGTTGAGCGTTTGGGGGACGTGTTTTGTTCGTGCCGCCTTTGGAGGACGTCGCTCCCCAGCCGCGTCCCCCAAACGCCGCCCCCAAATGAATATTGGTGCACGAAAATAAAGGTTTTCATTCAATTTTGATTATATATTACAAAGTTTGAATGAAAACGGCTAGATTTCATCTAAACCTAGACTACTGACCGCCCGGCGGTGCGTTCGACGGCCCCGTCCCGTCGTCGCCTCCCCTACGCCGCAGATCCTCCTGCGCGCGCCTCCTCTCCTTGCGTTCGGCGGTGGCCCGACGACTCCGTTCC
Source organism: Lolium perenne (assembly GCF_019359855.2). Classification (NCBI taxonomy): domain Eukaryota; kingdom Viridiplantae; phylum Streptophyta; class Magnoliopsida; order Poales; family Poaceae; genus Lolium; species Lolium perenne. The sequence continues at coordinate 286,562,278 of NC_067250.2, read as the reverse complement.
CGCCGCGCGTCCTCCTCCGCCCTCCCCTGCTGCGCCGCCTGGAGAGAGAGCTCGATGGCGCGTAGAATCTGCGCCTCTTCGCGGGCACGGGCGTCGTCCTGGAGCTTCTACTCCGACTCGAATGACTCGACGAGCGCGCGTTGCTGATCGGCCGTCTCGTCCGGGTGCGGCCCGTCGTCGTCGGACCACTCGAACTCGTCGTCGTCATCCTCCACCTCGGTCTCCTCCGCCTCGGCCTCCTCCTCCTCCATTGGCGCATCGTCCTCCACATCTGTTGGCGCCTCCATCATCGCCGCCGCCAACACGTCGGCCTCCGCCGCCAACTGGTCCGCCCGCCTCCCCCAGATCGCCGCCAGCGCCGCCTCCCGCTGCCGACGCTCCTCCGCCGCCAGCTGCTGCTGGCGCTCGATCGACTCCCGCCGATCTCGTGATACAGGCGCATCCCGCTCAGCGTGCTGGCGCCGGCGCTCGTCAGCCCTCCGCTGCTCCATCTCCTCCCGGTACCGGCACCGTCGCGCCTCTTGTCCCGTCGAGGCATCAGACGCCGCAACGGTGGCGCACTGCTGCTCGTGCCACGCTGCTGCCGCCGCGGCCTCGCCAGCAGCGGGGCCATGGGCGCAGAACGCCGCTAGATCCGCCGCCTGCGCTGCCTCCCGCTGCTGGCGGGCCTGCTGCTGCATTGCATCCCGCCGCTGCTGACGGTGTGCACGCCACCGCTCTTCCCGGGCGGCGACGTCGATGCCGAACTGCGAGTCCGGGAGTGGAAGTGGAGGAGACGGCGGTGGAGGGAACTGGCCAGCGCCTGGGCGGTTCGCCATTGCCACTGGTGGTGGAGGAGACGGCGGTGGAGCGACGAGGGCTGTGTTTGTTGCCAGCGGGGTGTGTTGGCTACCATTGAGCCGGGAGACCTTTTATAGACGCCGACGTCGGGAAGAAAGCGCGGGAACAGGCGAGAAGAGGCGGGAAGAAAGCGCGGGAACGGGCGGTGGCGTGCGAACGCCGGCGACACGTCTCGTCGGCGCAGCACCGACGAGGCGTCTCGCCTGCCCCTCCGTCGCCATTAAGGCAAAGATGACGCCGTGTGTCACTGCGCGCGAATAACTTCCGTCGCGAGGTAGGCAACGATTAGGTTAACATTAACTGTACCGCTGACGGGTCGGCCCCGCCACTCCCCGTCTCGCTTTTCGTTGTGTCCGGCGTGCCTGGTGCGTCCCCTGTGGGACGGGCTCGGGGCGCCGGACACCGTATCGGGGCGCGCCGGACAAAAATGAGCTTTGGGGGACGCGGCTGGAACGGTTTTTTGGTCCGGCGCGTCCCAAATCCCTTTGGGGGACGCTTTGGGGGACGCGGCTGGAGATGCTCTAACAGCTGTGATCAAGACAACATTCTAGGGGGAAGTGTAATGCTAACAAAACCTAACTTGATCTGTATCAACTGACGTTTGTTTGCTGAAAAATATGGCAACTTAAGATCAAGCCAGCGCCTGAAGTTTCTGCATACATGTCAAGGTGTGATCGCAAACAAAATACGTACCTGATCTCATGCCCACACGCTTTTTTTCTTCTTCCAGCACTTTCCTCTGCAGTTTACACCACACAAACCTAGTCCAGAAAAAGTTTTCCACGCCTGTCAAAGAAAAAAACTAACAGAACAAGACAGCACTACATCGTTGCCCTGCTGCGGTTGAAATAAGATTCTACCCAATAGTTAGGCTGTTGAGCACTGTGCACTCGTGACTGGCTTTTCACTCTACCGTGCCTTTTACGACTACAAATAGATCACTGAGCATATCTCTTATAGCTACGGTCTCTGCATCTGCAATTTCACCATACCCTTTTCATAATCATGCATCTCCTCATATATATCACACTGCCCCTCTTCCTATTCATCCAAGCAAGTTCTGCCATGACGGACACCATCTTATCCGGCCAATCACTTGCTGTCAACGACAAGCTCGTCTCCAAGAACGGCAGGTACGCGCTTGGCTTCTTCAAAACAAACAGCAGCAAATCATCCCAGGACATTACCAACTGGTACCTTGGCATATGGTTCAATACAGTTCCCAAATTTACTTCTGCATGGGTCGCAAATAGAGATAAGCCAATCCAGAACACCACCTCACTGGAGCTCACAATCTCCCAAGATGGCAACCTCGTAATGTTGAATCAGTCCACTCAATCAATTATCTGGTCAACAGAAGCAAATATCACAAGAAATAGCACAACTGTCATGCTGTTGAGTAGTGGCAATCTCATATTAGTAAACTCTTCAAACTTATCTGAAGTTCTGTGGCAGAGCTTTGATCACCCCACAGATACACTTTTCCCTGGGGCGAAACTAGGATGGGACAAGGTCACCGGCCTGAACCGCCGTATTGTTTCTTGGAAGAACTTGATTGACCCAGCTACCGGTGTGTACTGTGATACGTCAGACCCCAGTGGTGCCGACCAGTTCTTGCTTACACCATTGAACTCCTTCATACCATACTGGTCGACTGGTCTATGGAACGGCAAATCCTTTGCCTCAGTTCCAGAGATGGCAGGCAACAACAATCTTTTCTGTTCGACATTTGTCCACAATGACCAAGAGATGTACATGAAAATTAGTTTAGTCGATGAAACTATGGTTACTCGTAATGTACTAGACATCTCGGGTCAATCAAAACTGTTCATCTGGTCAGAGAGTTCACAGGATTGGACAGTGATCTATTCCCAACCGAAAGATCAATGTGATGTCTATGCAATATGTGGACCTTTCACAATCTGCAATGTTAATGTGTTTCCACATTGCACTTGCATGGAGGGCTTCATCATAGCATCCCCCGAGGATTGGGATCTAGAAGATCGAACCTCTGGGTGCTCAAGAAATACTCCTTTGGACTGCATTAGCAACAAAAGCACAACACAAACCACAGACAAGTTCTACCCTGTACCATGTGTTAAGTTGCCCCAGAATGCCCAAGAAGTAGAAGTTGCTGCAAGCGCGAGCGAGTGTGAACAAGTTTGCCTGAGTAATTGCTCCTGCACAGCATATTCCTTCAACGATGGCAGATGTTACACCTGGCATAATGAACTGCTCAACATAAAAGCCCTACAGTGTAGTGGCACTACCAATTCAACTGGGGAAACTCTTTACCTTCGTGTTTCCGCTAAAGATCTCAACAGATTAAAAAACAATAGAAAGGAGATTGTTATTGGAGTTGCAGTTGGTACAGCTGTTTCTGTTCTAGGCTTATTTGCCCTCATTCCCCTAATAATTATTTGGAGAAATAAAAGGAAGGGTTCTGGACATATACCGGATGGTGTTCAAGGTTGTAATGGAATTATTGCATTTGGATATAGTGATTTACAGCGTGCAACAAATAAATTCACAGGAAAGTTGGGGGAAGGCAGTTTTGGTGCTGTATTCAAAGGGTTTATAGATGACTCAATTGCTGTAGCAGTGAAGAGGCTTGACGGTGCTTATCAAGGAGAGAAGCAATTCAGAGCAGAAGTGAGCTCGATTGGAACTATCCAACACATCAATTTAGTTAAGCTTGTTGGTTTCTGTTGTGAGGGTTCTAAGAGGTTGCTTGTTTATGAATACATGTCAAATAGCTCTCTTGATGTCCATCTATTTCGAATCAATCATACACCGTTGAATTGGACTGCAAGGTATCAGATAGCACAAGGAGTTGTCAGAGGGCTAGCCTACTTGCATGAGAGTTGTAGAGACTGCATAATACACTGTGATATTAAGCCAGAAAACATACTTCTTGATGATTCATTTATTCCAAAAATTGCAGACTTCGGCATGGCAAAGCTTTTGGGAAGGGGGTTTAGCCGAGTACTAACTACAGTGAGGGGAACTGTAGGGTACCTTGCACCTGAATGGATTGCCGGTGTTGCTATTACACCAAAAGTAGATGTTTATAGCTACGGGATGGTGTTGCTGGAAATAATATCTGGAAAGAGGAACTCGTGCACTTCCAGTTCTAGTGGTGGCAACCTTGATGTTTTTTTCCCCGTGCATGCCGCACGCAAGCTTCTTGAGGGAGATGCTGGAAGTTTGGTAGATCATATGCTACATGGTAATGTCAATCTGGATGAGGCTGAACTGGCTTGCAAGGTTGCATGTTGGTGCATCCAAGATGATGAGCTTGATCGACCGACAATGGGACAGGTAGTTCAGATTCTCGAAGGGCGAGTTGAGATCGGGATGCCCACAATACCAAGACTGCTTGAAGCTATGGCTGGGAGCACGCACTCACCGTGACCCTAATCCTTTTGCATGAGAGAAACTAGCTGGACTGAGTGTCGAGATGATCTATTACATATGTCTACATTTAAAATTATAGATATATTTACTATGCAAATGTAGTGCCCAGGATTGGAGATGCAGTTGTATTTCAAATAAAGTTGTAATGGTTTGTATGTTGCCAGTACAATTCTATTTTTGTTTTGGATCCATATGAACATAGGCGCATAATATATTTCTCGAATTTTTGATCATCTTAACATTAATCTCATATTGACCTTGTCTTGCCAACTAGCATGGTGGTGCGCAGGCATCAGCATATCAGAATGCTACTGCCAAAATAATGTGTGCAATTAAACGGTCGTAAGGTTACCGATTCCCATATATTCACGACTCACCCATGCAGTGTAGGCAGACTGCTCCGAGATGGACTGAGTTATGCAGTTTTTGACGCAACACCCCATGACGACGCAGAAGTGCCGCACTTACCCGATCGCGTGGGATCTAGAGGCCCGAACGGAGGAGCGAGACCGCCGCCTCAACAACGCCATCAAGAGAGATGCGTGGTCCGAGGGCGTCACTGCCATCTTCCATCAAGAGAGAGGTGGTCAGCGAGGCCCTCAGCCACCGTTTTGATCTTGCGCCGCCGCTTGGGGATGCAGGAGTAGAGCTGCGGCGCAAGCTCGCGGACGGACTGGCAGTTGATCCAGCAGTCTTCCCAAAGCGCCATCAAAGTGGAGGCGAAGAATAGGGCTTTCTCCTCGGTGCTGAATTGAAGGTCGAGGTCACTCCATGCCCTGTTGTTGTCGGTTCTGCAGAACCATTGCCACCGCAAGCGTAGCGCGAGGCTCGTGCGCTCGAGGTCCTGGATTCCAATGCCACCAAGGGAGGTTGGTCGACAAACACGCTTCCAGTTCACGTGGGAATTGCCACCGTTGGCGGCGGCGCGTCCCTCCCAGAGGAACCCCCTTTCAATCTTCTCCATCTTCTTTAGATTCGTCTTTGGCGGCGCGAGAACGAGCAGCTGGTGCAGCGGAATCGCCCCAAGGACAGACTTGACCAGGGCAAGCCGGCAAGGTTTCTCCATTAGCCTTGATTTCCAGCTTGGCAGTCTCCCCGCCATCTTATCGACTAGAGGTTGCAGTTGAGCCGCGGTGGGTCTCCTGATCGTGAGAGGGATGCCTAGATAGGAGACGGGAAAACCGTCACCTGGCAGCACAAATGTTGGATGGCCGCAGCCGCAGCGCCATCGTTGTCGCAACGGATCAAGGTGTCCGAGCTTTTGGCGTAGTTGACAGCAAGCCCAAAGCACTGCCCGAACAGCTCGAGGATCCCCTTGACGGCCATGGCGTCCTCGATCGAAGGGTGGCAGAACAAGATCACGTCGTCCACGTATAGTACGCGGAGGGGATCATGCATCTCGGGTGCAGTCGGTGCAGGATACCGGCAGTCGGTGCAGGATACCGGCATCCACGACGCACTTGATCATTCTGCCAAGCACATCCACCGCAAGCACGAACAATTGCGGGGATAGCGGGTCGCCTTGCTGCAAACCTCGATGAAGCCAGATTGGTGGTCCAGGGCCGCCGCTCAACATCACTCTCGTACTCGCGGAGGACAAGAGGATGGCAAGCCAGCCTAGGAACCGCTTGAAGAAGCCATAGTGCCGTAACACCTCGAAGAGGAAGGGCCAGTATAGTGAGTCGAAGGTGCACGCCACGTCGAGCTTGAGCACGATCCGCGGGGCTCCCAGCTGGTGCAACAGGCTGGCAGATTGCTTGACAAGGACAAAATTGTCATGTAGGCTCCGACCGGTGATGAAGGCGTTTTGCACAAGACTGACGAGGTTGTTGAGCTTTACGCCAAGGCGCAACGACAACAGCTTGGCAAAGATCTTGGCCACCAGGTGGATGAGGCTAATAGGGCGGTAGTCGTTTAGGCCGGCCGCATCAGCACGCTTAGGGAGCAAGGTTAGGAGGGCTTGGTTGAGCTTCGCAAACCCTCTTCCTCGTAGCCCGTATAGCTGCTGGAAAACTGCAACGAGTCCATCCTTGACGATGCTCCAGCAAGCGCGGATGAACTCTGCAGCCGTCAGGCCTAGGTGCCTTGCGAGCAGGGAGGCGCTTTATCGTGCTCCAAATCTCCTCGACGCTGAAAGGTGTATCTAGGTCGACAAGGTCAGAGACGGGCTCGACGAGGTCAGTGAGGTCTAGTGTGTGGTCATGGGGCACATCCGTGCCGAGGAGGTTGTCGAAGTGCTGGAAAGCCGCTTCAGCCATGTCATGGTGATCAGCAAGCACGCGGTTGTCAACCACCAGGCTATGCACGCGGTTTTTTCTGAAGGCGGTAGGTGCATTGCCGATGGAAGAATGAGGTGTTGGCGTCGCCGTCTCTGAGCGCCATGATGTGAGCACGCTATCGGGCGATCGTGCGCTCCAGAGAGGCAAGCCCCAGGTAGGACACCTTGATCTGCTTACGCAACCAACACTCGTCATCAGTTAGGTCTCGATCCTCTTGCGCCTTGTCGAATCGGAGCAGGAGCTAGCATGACAACGCCAGCTTGTGGCGCACATTCCCGATGATCCTCGCGCTCCAGCTTGTTAGGGCACGTGCCGTTGCTTGCAGGCGCAAACGGAGCCGTTGGAAGGGGTCCTCGTCATGGACGGAGTGCCAAACCGTCCTGTCGCATCCAGTACTCCTCGAAGTGGAAGCACCTATGTGAGATTGGCTCGGGCGTATAGTCGAGCAGCATCGGGCTGTGATCCGAGACCACGGAAGCTAGGCAGCGCAAGTGACACTCGCCGTATATATCCTCCCAGTCGGCAGTGCAAAGCACGCGGTCGAGATGGACAAGGGTGGGGGGATTCTACTCGTTGGACTAGGTGTAGCGGCGCCCGTTGAGGTACACTTCCTTTAGCGCGAGTTCATTAATGGTGCGGCGGAACCTGCCCATCATCTGCCTGTTAAGGAGCCCGTTGTTCTTGTCCTCATCCTTGTATATTAGATTGAAATCGCCGCAGATCATCCAGGGTCCGTCGCAGTCTTCGCGCACGTCACGCAGCTCTTGGACGAACGCCACCTTCTCCTACTCCTCCTGCGACCCATACACGACGGTGATCCACCATGGTGTCGCAGCGCCGGGCGTGTTGAGCTTGGCGGTCAGCGCATTGGTGGAGAGCAAGGGGTCCGAGATGCTCATGTCCCGGCTCTTTCAGGCCAAGAGGATGCCGCCGCGCGTGCCGTCCGCGCCTCCGCGGGGAGGTTCACGTAGTTGAATGGATCGTTAGCGAACAAAAGGGGGGGGGGGGGGGTGAGTGGTCGCTACACAAATTTTATAGCTTTTTCAATTTTAGGCGCTATGCGGAATTAATGGTGGCAACTTTGATGATAAGGCTGATCCTAGTATCAGCCTATGCGATGCAACGAGTAAAGAAACCGACAAGATAGTAAGAGAGAGGGAGCGGGACAACCGGGGTAGCGGAGACGAGGCGAGGTTTGTTTCCCGCAGTTACTCCCACAAAAGGGAGTACGTCTGCGTTGAGGAGGTGTGAACCACGAAGGCTCAACGGCCACACAGGCCTCACCTTGTTCCTCGCGAAAGCCCCACGAAGGAGCTTCCCTTTCTCCACTAAGTAGCCGGTCGAGGCAGCGGTTCCTTCACAAGGTTGGGGCGAGCTCCACAAACACCGGAGGCTCCCAGCACCCTATGGGGCTAGCACAACTCCAAGCTAGCCTCCATAGGAGCTCTTCTTCCAAGATCCCACCATAGGAACCCTAAATCCAAGATCCACTAAGGACTAGATGATATTGATGAAATCTCTCTTGGTAGAACTATAGATCGGGGTCTCCTCCACCACTCCTCAAAGTTTGGGCAAGATTGATTGGATGGGGAGGGAGCACTCCAAGCGTGGCACTTCTCCACGGCCGCCGGCCTGGTGCCGATAATGGAGGAGGCCATGGCACGACGCAGGACCTCCTCGGCTCTCTCCATCTCCACCGTGCGCGAGAGGGTGACGCGCGACAGCATGGAATCCACGGCTGCCGGCGGAGGTGGCACGCGCGACGAGGCAGCGGCGTCAATGGCGGCTGTAGCGGCCCGTTCGGGCGCAACGTCACGCGAAGGAGGATCATGCGGGGGGGGGGGGGGGGGGGTGCGGAGCCGTCCTTGGCGTGGCTGCAACCGTCGGCGTGGCATGCGCAACAGGCTGCATCTGGCCGTCGGAGTCTCGGGGTTCTCGCACTGCCAGGATTCGTGACCAGGGAGCAAGCACTTGTGGCAGCGCACCTTGTTGGTGCAGTCGCGGACGACGTGGCCGGGGTCGAGGCAGTGGAAGCAGATGTCGGCGGTCTCCTCCGGCGAGGGGCTGCGATGCGCCCTTGACGGCGGCGGGGGGTGGGCGACGCTCGCGGCACTTCCTATCCTTGCAGCTGGGCAGCTGGAATCCTTCACCGTTGACGGTGCGCTGGACCCGGTGGATCTCCGATCGCGGGCCGACACGTTCCTTGGCCGGGATGCGGGCGGCGGCGGTAGCGGCGGCGCGGGGTGCGGCGGTCGCTGGCGGGGCGGTGGCCGGAGGCGGGGGTGGGGGTGGTGGTGGCGTGCGCGCAATGTCGCTGTAGGAGCGGCCGCTAGAGGACTCCCCGTCGCAACCGGACCACCGGCGCTCGCTCGCCGGGCGGTGGCCGCTGGCGAAGGAGCAAGAGGCGGAGGTGGACATCACGAGGACTGGGCTCGGAGGAGGGAGGAGGCTGCCGGCAGGGTGAGGCGGCGGCTGGTGGTGGCTAGGCTAGGCTAGGCTAGGAGCGGAGCCATCAGAAGTAATGTGCATATTTACAATCACCGTCAAATGAGGCAAGCGAGACAATGCTTGGACCCAGGGTGAGGCTTTCACCCAACAATGGCAGAATGACAGCCCCACGCACCCAAGGGTCCATGGTAAATTGTGTGGACAGAGGTGAGGGCCTAACCTGAGGTAGAAGGAGGCTGCAGGGAGGAACTCTCTCAGCTTAGGGTTACAGAGATAGAAGCAACTTATATAGGTCACGACTGGGCTGGGCCAGATGGGCCACAACAGAGAACAAGAAGATAGCCCAACAGATACTCCAACACTCCCCCTCAAGATGGGTGATAAATGTCAATCATCCCCATCTTGTCACAGGCAAGATGACACTCCTTTGATCCTAGTCCTTTTGTTAAACAGTCTGCCACTTGTTGTCTTGATCTCACATAAGCCAATGAGATAATCCCTGCATCAATCTTTTCTTTAATGAAAAATCTGTCTATCTCCACATGTTTGGTGCGCTCATGCTGGACAGGGTTGTTTGCTATGTTTATGGCAGACATATTATCACACCACACTTTCAAGCTTCCTTGCCTTAAAATTTTCAGCTCTCTTAGAAGGTTTCGTACCCACAACATTTCACCCAGGCCCTGTGACATAGCTCTGTACTCTGCTTCGGCTGTTGATTTCGAGACAACAGATTGTTTCTTACTTCTCCATGACACCAAATTTCCTCCAACAAAAACACAATACCCTGAGGTGGATCTTCGATCATCTAGGCAGCTAGCCCAATCTGCATCACAATATCCATCTACATTTAGGTGTCCATTACTTTTAAACCACAATCCTTTTCCCGGAGTGCCTTTCAAGTATCTCAAGATTCTTTGAGCTGCTTCCAAGTGTCCATCCCTCGGATCATGCATATAGCGACTCACTACACTCACTGCAAATGATATATCTGGTCTTGTGTGGCATAAGTATATTAGTCTTCCAACAAGTCTTTGATATTTCTCCTTGTCTATGGATTCTCCAGACTCTGCTGTGATTTTATTATTCTGGTCAATAGGAGTTGAAGCCACTCGGCACCCTAGCATGCCCATATCATCTAAGAGATCCAATGTATACTTTCTTTGAGATAGTGCTATCCCTTTTGACGATCTTGCAACTTCTATTCCAAGGAAGTATTTAAGTTTTCCCAAATCTTTCACCTCAAAGGCTTGACTCAAGCATCCTTTCAGTTTTGCGATTTCAACATCATCATCTCCCGTGATAATAATATCATCAACATACACCGCAAGGATAGTGATTTTCTGCTCAGAATGTCTGTAAAATAAGGTATGGTCTCCATTGCATTGACCATATCCCATGCCACACACCACTTGTCTAAACCTATCAAACCAGGCCCGTGGAGATTGTTTGAGACCATATAGAGATTTCTTCAGTCTACATACCTTCCCTTTAGTTTCAGGTCTGACAAATCCTGGTGGCATCTCCATATACACCTCCTCTTGAAGATCACCATGCAGAAATGCATTTTTGACATCAAGTTGATGCAAGGGCCATCCGAAATTTGCTGCACAAGAGATCAATATTCTGACAGTGCTCATTTTTGCCACTGGTGCAAACGTCTCATCATAGTCAATGCCATAAGTCTGACTATATCCTCTTGCCACAAGTCTTGCCTTATATCTCTCCACTTTTCCTTCTGCATTTTGTTTTACAGAATAGATCCACTTACAACCTACTGTGTTCTTTCCTTTAGGGAGATCTGTCAACTCCCATGTTTTATTTTTCTTCAAGGCCTCCAATTCTTCCATCATAGCATTGCACCATCTCGGGTCCAACCTGGCTGCCTTCCAATCCTTAGGAACAGATACAGTTTGAAGTGAAGCAACAAAAGCCCGAAAAGAGGGTGACAGTGCCTTGTAAGAAATATAATTTCCTACGTCATAGTCATCATAACTCAGTCGCTTTGGGGGCCCAACTTTCCTTACCCCTTTTCTTATTGCAATTGGCAAGTCTAGGCTATTATTGGACTCAGTCTGAGATTGATTCTCCTCAGCAGAATCTACACTTGTGCTTTCTTGATTTTCAGGTCCAATAGGTTGCTCCCCCTGCCCCTGGTCTTGTTGCTCCTCCACAGCATCTACTTGCTCCCTTTGTACTTGTCTTCTAGAGTACACAAGTGGATTCTGCAGCCATCTTTGTGGTGGTACGGGTCTAGGTGGTGTAGGTGTACCAGGAATTGCAGGAATCTCCGCTACAATAGGAATTTGTTGATGTTGCTGTTGATCACCATCTTGCTGCTCTTGATCACCACCTTGCTGTTGCTCCCCCTCTTGAGCATCACCAAGATGGTCAAGCCCCTGGAACAAGCCACTAAGATCACTCTCACCGTCATAAAATGGTTCTGACTCGCGAAACGTAACATCCATGCTTACAAATGTCCTCCTGTCAGTGGGACTCCAGCACTTGTAACCCTTCTGTCTGGAGGAATAGCCAATAAAGATACATTTGATAGCCCGATGATCTAGCTTGCTAACAGACGGTCTGTGATCCCTTACAAAACATGTACAACCAAAGAGTTTGGGTGGTACAACAAAATCATTGTTATTCAGAAGGAGTTGGCAAGGAGACTGCATACCTAGAATCTTTGAAGGCATTCTGTTGATCAAATACGTAGCAGTCATAACTGCCTCACTCCATAAGAATTTGGGAACATTCATGGTAAACATAAGAGATCGGGCCACTTCAAGAATGTGCCTATTCTTCCGCTCAGCAACTCCATTACGGGGAGGAGTGTCAGGACATGAAGTCTGGTGCAGTATACCTTGCGAAGATAAGAAATCAGCAAAAGGTTTGTTGATATATTCAGTACCATTATCAGTTCTGATCACTTGCACCTGAACATTAAATTGGTTCTTCACATAGGCACAAAAACTCTGAAAACAAGTGAATACTTCATCTTTGTGACGCATAAGATAAATCCAAGTCATTCTGGAATAGCAGTCAATAAAAGTCACAAAGTACTTCATGCCACTTACTGACACAACAGGACACGTCCATACATCAGAGTGCACTAACACAAATGGGGATACACTTCTGATCCCTCTACTAACATAAGAGGTTCTCGTATGCTTAGCATATTCGCAGGCATCACAACATAATTTGGTTTTGTCCACTCCATTCATTACATCAGGAAAAACTCGAAACATTTTATCAAATGCCATGTGGCCCATTCGACAATGATGAACTAGGGCTATACTGTCCTTTCCTCCAACAATCGCAGCAAACACAGAACTAGCATCATGCCCCATCTTGTCACGATCTATGTGCCAAAGACCCCTATGCCTGGTTGCAGTCCCAATCTTCCTGCTGCTCTCCCTTTCCTGAATTAAACACATATATCTGTCAACTATTATACGGTAGTCCCGCTTTGATCAATCGGGGCACTTAGAGATAGCAGATTCATCGAAAAGCAGGAACATGTAGAACTGATGACAATTTTATGTTGGGTGTACATTGCACAGACCCCTCCCCTTTTATAGATTGTGCTGTGCCATCTGCTGTTTGGATAGTGCCTCTATGTGTGGGAGGATACTTAGTATAAGAGTCAAACTCACTAATATTCCCAGTAACATGTTTGGATGCTCCAGAATCAAGAATCCAATCTGAATTAGCATTATGAGTGGCTATAGAAACTCGATCAATATTACCTTCATCTTTGTAGACATAGTGAGCAAAGTTCCCAAAGGTTGCTTCATTCTGTCCTTCTTCCTTTGATTGTCCTTGAGAGGTACTGGTAGTTGGCTCTGAAGCTGCTGCCATATGTGCCTTGGGTGATATAGCGTGCTGCTGTCCACCACCCCTGCCATATTGTTGTCCATATGGCTGTCCACCACCTCTGCCATCACCTCTTCCTCTGTAGCTTCCTCTGCCATGTGTGTATCCTCCTCTCCCCCTACTGGGTGTAGCAAAGGAGGTACATTGATGCTTCAAGTGTCCCTTTTGTCCACAAGTATAGCAGTCTCTCATCTCTTGTCTCTCAGTAGTGTAGAAGGTCGGATGCGGGACAGAATCGCTTCCCTTTGTCATATTCAGACGCACTTCCTCTCTGGATATAGCTGCAATGGCTTCTTTGAGAGAAGGGGTAGTGGTTTGATGCAGTAAAGAAGCCCTTCTCCCCTCAAAATCTTGATTGAGACCTTTCAAGAACTTCATGACTCGCCGACGTTCAATCCAGCTTGCAGCAGCACTCACACACTCCCCATGGGCAAGTTCCAGAGGATCAGCATGATCTAAATCTCCCCAAAGATGCTGCAACTCAGACACATATGCCATCACAGTTTTGTTTCCTTGTTGCAAGTCATGCACTTTATCCTCAATCTCAGCAATCAACATAATGTTCCCCTTTCCAGAATATAGATTTGATAAGGGGTCCCATACCTCTGAAGCTTTTGTGAGTGCCTCTACAGAAGCAGCAATGTTAGGAACCAAAGAGTTAAGCAACCATGCCACAATCAGAGAATTTGTGGCATTCCACTGTTTCCATTCCGGACTAGCCTTGTCCGCTGGTTCTGCAGCTTCACCACTCACACGTTCATCCAGCCCTTTCGAGTTCAAAATCAACAGCGCCCTCCTTGACCACCGGAGATAGTTGGCCACTCCTTCCAACTTGATTTCATTCGCCGGCAGCTCAAGTTTCTGACCGATGTTGGTATGAGGAACGATTGCTCCCCCTCCAGCAGATCCTCCTCCTCCATCTCCTTTGGTAGTGATAAGTTCTGCCAGCTTCTCCAGAGCCTTGGCCAAATCCCTGTTGTCCCCCATGCTTGACACCAAACTAACCTTTCAGAAACACCAAAGGGCTTACCCGCAGGATGCCCTCTTCGTCTTCTTACTCGTCACTGCCTTCCCCTCCTTGCCGCCGCAGCAGCCTGCTCCCTTCTTCTTCCTCCTAGCCGCCGCAGCAGCCTACTATCTTCCTCTTCCTCTTCCTCCTAGCTGCCACAGCAGACTAGGCTTCCAGATCGGCAATCCTTCCCGTCGTTGCCCTCACTGCCCTTTGCTCTGATACCATGTGGACAGAGGTGAGGGCCTAACCTGAGGTAGAAGGAGGCTGCAGGGAGGAACTCTCTCAGCTTAGGGTTACAGAGATAGAAGCAACTTATATAGGTCACGACTGGGCTGGGCCAGATGGGCCACAACAGAGAACAAGAAGATAGCCCAACAGATACTCCAACAAATTGTATTTTTCGTACTTGCACAGTTTTCACCCAGTTGCACTTTTTTCTAGAAAGGTAAAACTAAACTGCAGTTGCATGTCTAAAAAAAAGAACTGTTGTTGCATTTTTCACTAACCTGCTATTGCACTGTTTTCGGATCAGGGGCTTGTATTACTCAGGCAGCAGAGTTATAATCGTGTTGAATATATGAGGCTAACCACGAACGCCCGAGCCCGGGAAGACCAAATGAGCTACATGCTTCCACATTAGCAGACCGCCTAATAAAAACAATATAAGAGGCAAGAAAAGCCTCACTAAGCTCCTTTGTCTGGTACAGTGGTACTCTGGTTAAGGATAAGGAGAACAGCATCCTATGTTCCGTCTTCGTCTTCCAGAGGGTTGCCAGCGCTTGGCAAACGGTCTCAAGTCTCTCGACAACAATTCTCCGAAGGTTTGAACTTGTGACCATCTGGACACCACCCCTGCATGCAGTAGCTTCTGCCGTCAGTGCATTTGGCAAGGTGGAAAATCAGTATATCACTTGGAACCAGCATCTGCAGGCCAACACAAATCATATACCCTACAAGAGTTTATGGGCTGTTGACCCTATTCAGACAAAACGATAAGACAAAAAGAGGTGACAAGTAGATTTATTTATTTACAGCGATGTCATGCAAAAGCGAACTTAGCATTACCTGTATCAATTCTCAAAGTCTTCTACACATGTGAGCCTATTTTGCAGCAATAATTGTGATATCATAAACTGTAGAAGGCCGCTGAGAAAAAATCAACTTAACATCAAGCTAGCCCCCTAGGTGCTTACATACTTGTGAAGACAAATGCCTTGATGTGAGCCGGTACAGGTGTCAAGATCTCATAAGCGAACCCACACGTTCTCCTTCGCTCACTTCCCTCTCCAGTTTACACCAAATAATCCATGTCCAGATCATAGTTATAAAAGAGGCTAAAAAGAATAAGTCCAGAACAAGACCAACTGCAAGCCAGCCCTTCTGTGGACGCTAGGCAGTTGTTCATCACCAATGGAATAAAAGTCAACTCGATTAGTTTAGACGTTATATTTGACTATTGACTTCACCGTGACACCGTGACAATATTTTCTATTTTGATGATGACAGTGGCTGCTATGACCAGATAATAAGCACTCATCCTATATTTGCAGTCTCTGGGCCTCCAAGTTCTCCCTCCACCTCACTTCATCATGCATCTCCTTATAGATTTCATTTTCCCCTTGTTCCTAGGAATCCTGGCAAGTTGTGCCGCAACGGACACCATCTTGCCTGGCCAAGCACTTGACATCAACAACAAGCTCATCTCCAAGAATGGAAGGTACGCACTTGGCTTCTTTAAAACAAGCAGCAAATCGTCCCAATGGTACCTTGGCATATGGTTCAATACAGTCCCCAAATTTACTTCAGCGTGGACCGCAAATAGGGATAAGCCAATCAAGAACACCACCTCAATGGTGCTCACGATCTCCCAGGATGGCAACCTTGTAATCTTGAATCAGTCCACTCAATCAGTAATCTGGTCAACACAAGCAAACAACAGAAGAAATAACACAACTATTGTGCTGTTGAATAGTGGTAATCTTATCTTAGCGAACTCTTCAAACTCATCAGAGGTTATGTGGCAGAGCTTTGATCACCCCACAGGTACACTTTTCCCTGGGGCAAAGCTTGGATGGGACAAGCTCACCGGCCTGAACCGCCGCATTGTTTCGTGGAAAAACTTGATCGACCCAGCTACTGTCAAAGCTTAGACCCCAGTGGTGTCAACCAGTTCTTGATTGCACCATTGAACTCGTCCATACCATACTGGTCGACCGGTGTATGGAACGGCAAGTATTTTGCCTCAATTCCAGAGATGTCAGCCAACAATAATCTTTTCACTACAACATTTGTCGACAATGACCAAGAGAAGCACATCACATCAAACATAGTCGATGAAAATATGGTTACTTGTCATGTTCTTGACGTCTCAGGTCAATCAAAAATGTTCATTTGGTTGGAGGGGGCACGGGACTGGACAACGATCTATGCCCAACCCAAAGCTCAATGTGATGTCTATGCAATATGTCGACCTTTCACAATTTGCACTGATAATGTGATTCCACACTGCACTTGCATGGATGACTTCACCATAACATCCCCTCAGGACTGGGAGGTAGAAGATCGAAACGGTGGGTGCTCCAGAAATACTCCGTTAGACTGCATTACCAACAAAAGCGCAACACAAACTACAGACAGGTTCTACTCTGTGTCATGTGTTAAGTTGCCCCGGAATGCACCAAAGGTAGAAGCTGCTGCAAGTCCAAGTGAGTGCGCACAAGTTTGTCTGAGTACTTGCTCCTGCACAGCATATTCCTTCAACAATAACAGATGTTGTATCTGGCATAATGAACTGCTCAACATAAGAGCACTGCAGTGTACTGGCACTACCAATTCAACTGGAGAAACTCTTTACCTCCGTGTTTCTGTTAAAGACTGAAAAACAACAAAAGAAAGATTGTTGTTTTTTTGCGTTTCAGCTCTAGGATTATTTGCACTCATTCTTGTAGTAACGATTTGGAGAAGCAAAAGGAAGAGCTCTGGCCGCATATTGAATCATGCTGAAGGTTGTAATAGAATCATTGCATTTGAATACAGTGATTTGAAGGGGTATAGGGATGCAAGAGGTTACAGGGAGGGATAGCCACATGAGCTCTTGCGAACGTGTGGGCGACGCTGCGTCGCCGACGCGCAGCACCTCGCCGGCCGCCACTCCACCTCAACCACGACTAGGATCCGTCCCTGCTAGCCTCCTCCCTCTCTCCACCTCTGCGCCGCCCCTGCTCACGCCGGTTGGGTCCCTGGGATGCCCTGCCGTTCCCTCGATGGCGGGAACCTGGGCGACCGGAGATCCTAGCGCCAACCTCCACCCTCCTTGCGCGGTCAGCTTGCCTGCTTCCACCGGCGTGTCAGACTGCGATGCCTCCATGCAAGCTCCTTCCCCTGCTCCCGGTACAGCCGGCGTGCTGTACCGCTCCCCAGGTGTAGCCTTCTTGGACTCAATTCTTTCCACCTTCCACTCCATGGTCCATTGCGCGGTCGGTGGTTCGTGCGAGCTCAGTCGGTTTTGGATCACTCCCGCGAGCCTGTCCCCCCGCTTCAATTCATTCTGTGTGGCAAATGCCCTGAACTTCCACTTCACTGCCTGGCCGGACCGCTTCGTCGTCTCCGACCACGGCGGCGCCATCTTCTCGGCCTATGCTGCCACCTTCCCCGTCAAGGAGTTCATCCTTGCTCGTCGCTCCATCTCCCTTGGCCGCTCGGTCTACGTTCTACACCGTTCCGCCGGCGACGCTGCTGCAGCGGTCGCTCGTCTCCCCTCTTGGCCGCCGTACTGGGAGCTCGTGCCCTTCGACGTCGCGCCTAGGGTTTTTCCGGTCGAGGACGACGAGTCCTCGTCTACGTCTCCTGCAGCAGACGTGGCATCGCTGGTGGCCCCGCCTGTGGACCTCGATAGGTTGCATGCAGAGGTCGCTGACCACCCTTGTCCGGTCGTGCATGTTGACGCTGGCCCTCTGGGCGTGCTGATGGGCCCACCGCCTTTCTGGGCCTCTCCTCCTTTTCCACGCAATCTTGCCCGAACAGCGCATGCGGCGCACCCATCCCCTACCTCCAGCCCATGCCCACCCTCCCTCATAGTTGTGGCACCGCGAATCCTGCAGTTGACCCCCTTCTCCCCGGTGCCTCCGCCCTTGCCCTGCTGACGGAGGCGCACCTCTCCACGCCGGACCGTGCCTCTGTGCCGTCCCCTCTGAGGATGCCTCGTTCCCCCCCTCTCCTTAGAGCCGGCGTGTGCTCAGGTTACCCGCAACGCAGCTTGGCCCAGTGGATCCTTGCGCATCCCCTCCCTCCTCGCCGCCCAACGGCTCCTCCTCCCCTCCGCGCTCCTATAAGGACGTGCTGCTCTCCTCTCCGCCCCGGCAACCCACCTCTCCTGCAACCAGACTTGTTTTCTCTCCGATCAAGGGCCGGCGCCTTTGCTTCCGGTGTCTCTCGCCGGAACACGGGGTTGGAGACTACCGGGGTCAAGGCGGTGCGGCAGGGTCGGCCATCAGCGGAAAGGATGTGAGTTGCCCCCTATCTCATACTCCCGTTCGCCCCCCTCCTTGCTCTCGCTGGCAACTCCCTCTGAGGACTCCTCTTTGCCATCTCCCAGGTTTCGCCTGACGCGGTCGCGTTCCTTCTTCCCTCCGTCCCCGCGGTGCGCTGTCGGAGGCTTGAGCTCTGCTGTTGCGGGTGGGACGCGTTTCTGCTGTCTGATCGACGAAAGGAATGCTCGGCTTCCTCCACCGCGCCCTGCCACTCCCTATCCCCGTGGCATGGCGGCCTCGGCTTCGCCCTCTTCGGCGGCGCCGACGTATGCTGAAGGCGCTTCTTCGACTAGGGCTCCACTGCCCTTGCGGCACAAGGGGCTGCCCACATTTGCCCATGTCCTTCCTGACTCGGTGCGTGCGGCACCACCTGAGGTCCACGCCTCCGTTGGCAGTCACCACGCCGGCGTCGCGGAGGTCTACATGCCTGCGGCGGTCAATGTTTCCGCCAGCCACCGCTTTGCCTACACCATCATCGACCCTGCTATCGCGGCGCCCGGCTTCCTCCTCTGTCGGGTGCTTGAAGAACGGGGCAGCAACCCCAACGTCGGGCTCTCTACGAGTGACTACGACGCCATGATGCTCGTCTTTGCCTCTCCGGAGGCTCAGGAGGCCGCCATGCCCTTGTTCCCTCTCTCCTTTGAGGGGCATATCTTTCGTCTGGAGCAGCCGGAGGAGGGGTGCAATCGGTTCACATGGAACTGCTCAAGCTTTGTGCAGGTGTCTGCCACGGGTTTTCCGCTTGAACATTGGAGCGAAGATGGGATCCGTGCAGCTTTCTGCCCCATTGGAGCAGTTTGCTGCATCGACCCACTTTGCCTCAACGAGCTGGACTACTCCGCGTTGCGGGTCGTGCTCAAGCTCGAGCAGTCCGAAGACATGCCACCGACCCTCCTCGTCTGCGACGCCTTCGGCAGCAGCTCTGCGCTGGTCTCCATCCGCATCATCCGCTCCTGGCCATGCGGCCGTGACGGCGCGCCACTGCTCCTGGCCACTCGACGTCTTCCCTTTGGATGAGCCTACACCTCCGGCGGACAGTGAGCACCGCGCACCATGCATGAGTGACATTGACGAGGACTCGGTGCGCGGTGCCCCACCCTCGCCGCCGCTACCAGCCTCCTCCATCCTCAACCTGTGGGGCCAGATCGCCGCGCACCGCCAAGCCAACATGGCGCGTGCGGCTTCCCTGGACTGCATCGATGGCATGCCGGTGGACGATGCCATGGCGCCCCTCCCCGAGCCGCCTGCAGCTTCACCTGTGGAGCTGTGGGATCGCATGCTCACTCGTCACTTGTCCTCGCAATTCCCTGATGCTGGGCTTGATGCTGATCAGGTGTGTGCCTCACCCGATCCCTCCCTTGTCCATTACGACCTCGGCCCTAACCCCTCTCCTTCCCCGCTTCTTCTTCAATGGTATGACACGCTGGGCGTTCCGGCCACGCCGCTCCTTCCCTCTGATGAGGATTCCCCTGTTCCTATGGACGCCGCTCCTTCCCACCTTGCGGCCGAGGTCGCCGCTCCCGCTCTGGTTCCTTTCGCCGTCACTGGCGACGAACATGAGGACGCGGTGCGCAAGAGGAGGGTGCGGAACAAGCGCGCGGTCGACTCTGCCTTCAAGGCGTGCCGCAGCTCGCGCCTGGCTTCCAAGGAGCCTGCCCAGTTCGTCAACATGCTCAGCAAGGCGAAGGCCGTCAAAGCCTCGCGTTTCGTCTGTTCCGGCGGCTCACCACGCCTCCGAGCTGCTGTCGATGCGGCGGACTTCGACGGGGCGTCCTCCTCCGACACCATCGCGCCTCCAAGCGCTTGCCGCTGCTTGTGGTGTCGAACCTGACGCCATCACAGCTGCGTCGCCGGTGCCCTCCCCGTCGACTGATGCTGCGAGCGTTCAGCGCTCGCCTTTCCCTGGCGCACCATTCCTTGGTGGACGCCAGCGACCCTGGGCCGTTGTCTCCTCCTTGCACGGAAAGGAACCCTAGTTGAGCTGCTTTGTTAGTCCGTTTCGGACTCTGTCACCTTTTTATTTTCTCTTTTCCCTTAAGGCTTGTCTTAGTTCAACAGCCTGCTTTTTTTAATCTTGTCATGGTGCCTCCCACGTGAATCAATGAATGGCAACTTGTGTTTTATTATTGGCTCGTAGAATATTCGGGGTCTTGGTGACTCCGATAAATGCCGTGACGTCCTCGCTGATCTCCTGCCCGCCCGTCCCTCCCTGCTAGCCCTCCAGGAGTCCAAGCTCGTGGATATCTCGGCATCTAAGGCCAGCTCTTTCCTGCCACCTAACATTTGTTCCTTCCGCTCTGTTGACTCTGTCGGCTCTGCTGGTGGTCTGGTCTCTGCCTGGGACCTCAATGTTTTCTGCCTCGTTGATGTGAAGCCCTCGCAACATGTGCTCTCCCTCGACCTCTCGATATGGGCCAATGGTAGCACAATCCTCTTCTCTAATGTTTATGCTCCCTACGATCATTCTGAAAAAGCCGCTTTCCTTCTTCACCTTGCTACCCATGACCCTGGGGATGACGTGCCCTGGGTCATTGTTGGCGATCTTAACCTCACGCGTAGTCCCTCGGATAGGAACAACTCGAATTTCTCGGGCGCGGAGGCAGAGCTTTTTAATGAAGCCAGTAACAATCTCTGCCTCATCGAGCTTCCGTTGCGCGATCGTTCCTTCACTTGGTCTAACCGGCGTGCGGTCCCTACCCTTATCCGCCTAGATCGGTTCTTCATTAATCAAGCCTGGAATTCGCGGTTCCCTACTTCCACTCTTGCCTCCTTGGCCCGTGACACCTCCGACCACGTATCTCTTATGGCGACTATCTCTACCGAAATCCCCAAGAGGGGCTCCTTTCGCTACGAGGCTTCTTGGAGCCTTAATGAGCGTTTTCGCTCTCTTATCTCGTCAGCTTGTACGTCCACTTTCAGGCCTGATCCTACCGCTAGGCTGGTTGCTCGCCTTCGCCTCTGCAGGTCTAAATGCATGTCCTGGTCAAGACGCACTCCTCCCTGTGCCCAACGTGAGAAAGACTGCCGCATCCTCATCAACCTGCTTGATATCCTGGAGGAGGGGCGTCCCCTTTCCCACCTCGAGGCTAGGCTGCGCTCCCTGACTATGGACGCCCTCCACCTCTCTGTGAAAGAGCGGTCTGTCTATTGGAAAATCAGAGCAAAAATCCGCTACACGCTTGAGGGGGGCGAAAACACTAAGTTCTTTCATGCCTCTGCAACTTGCCGCCTTTGGCGCAACTCAATTGCAACCTTAACTCTGGACAACGAATCTGTCTCTGACCATGGCCTTAAAGTTGTTGTTCTGAAGCACTTCTTCTCCGGCCTCCTTGGTACTGTTGTTGAGCCCGACTGGCGCTTCGACCTTACCGCTCTTTACCCCAACACTCCCCCCCTCCCGAAAAGTTTTAGCGCCCCTTTCTCTCCTGAAGAGATCCGGGGAGCTTTTTCTGCCATGAACAAGCTTTCCAGCCCCGGCCCCGATGGCTTTGGGCCTTCTTTCTATTCTACCTTCTGGGACACGGTGTCAGCTGACGTTCGGGAAGTTTTCTCCTCCTTCTACGATGGCACTGTCGACCTCTCCCGTATCAACCGAGATTTCCTGGTCCTTCCCAAGATTGACGCGGCTACTCACCCCTCACAGTTCCGCCCGATCTCTCTCCAGAACTGCATTATGAAGGGCATCACCAAGGTGCTTACCTCTCGTCTGCAAAACGCCATCCACTCCCTCGTTGATGCTGATCAAACAGGGTTCCTCTCTGGGAGACGCATCTCAGAAAATATCGTGTATGCCGCTAACCTCCTTAGGTGCTGCCACACGAGGAAAGCTCCCACCATTGTCTTTAAGATTAACTTCCGTAAGGCCTTCGACTCCGTCAACTGGGCCAGCCTCCTTAAGATCCTCAGAGCCCGAGGTTTTGATGATAGGTGGTGTACCTGGCTGGAAAGGATTCTTGCCACCGGGCACACTGCAATCCTCATTAACATCGTTCCTGGGGACTGAGTCCGCTGTAGGAATGGTCTCCGCCAAGGAGACCCTCTCTCCCCCTACCTCTTCATTATTGTCGCCGATGTTCTTCAGCGCCTTATCCGTCAGGGCTGGTATAATGGTTCCCTCATGCATCCCCTCTCGCTTTCGGTTCCTTGCCCGGTCCTTCAGTACGCGGATGACACTCTCATCCTATGTAAGGCAGGCAAGGAGGCGGCTTCCTGCCTCAAGCAGATCCTCGATGACTTCGCCTTTGCTACTGGGCTGGCTATCAACTTCCACAAGTCTTGCTTCATTCCGATGCACGTCTCTCCCCAAGACGTTGGAGCCATGGCTGCTTCCCTTGGCTGCCCCATCTCCTCCTTCCCCCAACCTTACTTGGGCTTACCTCTCTCACCTACGAAACTTCCTACATCCGCTTTTGCACCCCTCATCTCATCTTTCGACCGTCATCTTTCTGGTTGGCAGGCCAGCCTTCTGTCGTCGGGGGGACGCCTTGTGTTGTGTAACGCCGTGCTGATTAACCTCGCCACTTACTACATGTGCTCGTACTTGCTTCCTGTGGGGGTGGTGGAAAGTATTGATAAGAGACGCCGGGCCTTTTTTTGGACTGGGAAGGATTCTTGTTCTGGTGCTCGTTGTCTAATCGCTTGGGATAAGGTTTTGTTGTCTAAGCAGGAGGGTGGCTTCGGCGTCAAGGACCTCCGCCGGCAGAACAGGTGCCTGCTACTTAATTTTATTCATAAACTCCACCTTTTAGACTCTTTTCCTTGGAAAGGTCGGTTTTTCAGGAACTCTGCACGTGATCTTGGAGACGCCTCCTCTTCTCCGACCTTCCTCGACCGGATTGTGGCGGAGTGCCTCCCCCTCTACCGCTCCATCACTAGGGTTGAGGTTGTGGGAGGCGCCTCCAAGTCGTTCTAGCTTGATAAGTGGTGTCCCGGTGGGCCACTTGCGGACTGCTTCCCCGCGCTGTTTTCCCACTGTACCTGGCCTCACGCGACGGTTGAGATGGTGGCGTCCCAGGGGCTCGAGCTCCAGCCTCGTCTCTCTTCTGCCGCTGCACGTGAACTCTCCCTCGTCCGCGACATCATCGACACCACTATCCTGACCCAGGGCCAGGACCGCCGCTTCATCGACTCTCCTTCGACCCCCCCCTTCAGCTCGCGGCATGCATACCGCATGTTGTCGCCGACTCGTGCGCAGGACTCCGACGCCAGGGCCGCGTGGGAGCTACGCCTCCCCTCCAAACCGAAGATCTTCTCCTACCTGGACAACATCAACAGGCTCAGTTCGCGGGCCAATCTCTACTACAAGGGCTGCGCCCCCACCGACGCATGCGCCGCCGTCGAAACCTGTAGGCACCTGCTCTTCGAATGCTCTCTTGTGACCTCTGTTTGGGCTCGGATTGGGGTGCCTATTCCATCGGGCCCCTTTTCCTTCTGGGACCTCCAGCACCCGGCTGCGATTAGCGACCGTATTTGGCGCGTCGGCGTAGTGGTGATCCTATGGTGCATTTGGAAAGCACGGAATGACGTCGCCCTCCGCAACGGCTCCCCCTCTACTGTCTCCACCCTCCGGCTCATCGGCGAGGAGCTCATGGTCTGGCGGTGGCGCTTCAAACCCGAGGACCGCCCCGCGCTGGACACCCTACGCTCCTTCTTCCTCTCTAGGGTTCCTACGCCACCGGGGACCCATACACACTCGGCATCCTTTCCCCTCCCCTTTCTTTACATGTACTATTGGGACTGGCTGCTAGGCCATTTTTCGGGAATAAAGAAATAACAAACGGTGGGTCCCCCCCCCCCCCCCCCCCCCGTCGCCCTCGAAAAAAAATACAGTGATTTAAGGCGTGCAACAAATAAATTCAACCATAAGTTGGGTGGTGGCAGTTTTGGTTCTGTATTCAAGGGTCTTATAGATGACTCAGCTGCCAGAGGTGAAGAGGCTTGATGGTGCTTATCAAGGAGAAAAGCAATTCAGAGCAGAAGTGATCTCAGTTGGAGCTATCCAGCACATCAATTTAGTTAAGCTTGTTGGATTCTGCTGTGAGGGTTCTAAGAGGTTGCTTGTTTATGAATACATGTCAAATCGCTCTCTTGATGTCCATCTCTTCGGAAGCACTTCTACAATGTTGAATTGGAGTGCTAGGTACAAAATAGCCCTGGGAGTTGCCAGAGGGCTAGCGTACTTGCATGAGAGCTGTAGAGACTGCATCATACACTGATATTAAGCCAGAAAACATACTTTTTGATGCTTCACTCATTCCGAAAATTGCAGACTTCGGAATGGCAAAGGTTTTTGGAAGGGACTTTACCCGAGTACTGACTACAATGAGAGGAACTGCAGGGTATCTTGCTCCTGAATGGATTACCGGGGTTGCTGTTACACCAAAAGTCGATGTTTATAGCTATGGAATGGTGTTGCTGGAAATAATATCTGGAAAGAGAAACTTATCTGCATCATGCTCAGGTGGTGGCAAAATTGATGTTTATTTCCCTGTGCATGCCACAGATAAGCTTCTTGGAGGAGACGTGGAGAGTTTACAAGATCACAAATTACACGGTGGTGTCAATCTGAATGAGGCTGAACTGGCTTGCAAGGTTGCATGTTGGTGCATCCAAGATGATGAGCTTGAGCGACCAACAATGGGACAAGTAGTTCAGAATCTAGAAGGGCTAGTCGAGATCAGGATGCCCCCTATACCGAGACTGCTCCAAGCTATGGCTGGAAGCACACATTCAACATACTCCTAATCCTTTTGTTTCATGGAAACTAGCTGGATTGTGAGTGGAGATGTTATGACACATTTGTCTACACTTAAGACTACAGTTGTATCTGCTATACAAATGTAATTGCTTTATGATTGAAGAAGTATTGTATTTTATATAACTTTGTACCCTCACTGCATCGTTATAATCTGGTGCCATACCAAATAGGAGCACAGATGTTTCTCTTCTTCTCTCCTTAACATGGAATTCTGTAGCTTTTTTATAAAAAATGGAAGGTCATTTTAACCTTGTTAGTTGGCCTTACAGGATCGTTGCTGGACGGCAGATCGTCTTGAACGACGCGGTCAACAATATCATCCACGCTGCATGCTCTGAGCCAGAGACCATGCGCCACCTGCTCATCGAATGCCCATTCTCCAAGCAGGTTTGGCACAAAGTTCTGCCCTGGCTTCGGATGACATGTAGGCCCCCAAGCAACGCTGATACTTCTCTGATTGACTGGCTTGTCGCCCTGAAGCCTGCAACCCCGAAGCCATCGCGCAAGGGCCTAGGCACCACTGCGCTGCTCATGACGTGGATGTTCTGGAAACACCGGAATGCTTGTGTCTTTGAAGGGGCACGGCCCTCCTTCAGCAATATCATGACCACGATCAAGGACGAGGCAGCCCACTGGGCTCAGACCGCCGCACTTGGTTTGAGCGCGCCGACAACCTGGTCCTTTTTCTTTTCTATGTTGTAACTCACCTCTTAGGAGGCCTATAAACTCAACTCTATCTGTTCAATGAAATGAGACACAAAGGTCCTTTGCATTTTCTCGAAGAAAAAAAGCCACCAGCGGACCTCTTTCTCATAATACTCAAATGCCTGGCGTAATAATTTGGCATAACGAAAGATTTCCCCTATGCCCCCTCTATGCTCCACAGTAGCTATTCATCGGCAGATGATGATCTTTTCGATAAGAGTGTACACAGGTTCCACAAGAAAAGGGCAGGTACTCCCTCCGTCCACAAATAAGTGTACATGCGCGGTTTTCAAGATACATTATGGAGTGAAGTAAAAAATGCATTGGGAAGATGCATCTCCCCTCTTTAATTAGTTCACCTCCAATGAGCTAAGTGCTTGTAGAAACAAGGAAAACATATGGTCAATATTATTGGGTTTGATTTCCGTGCGATGAGAGAGAAGCAATTAAAGTGCATAGAAGTACACTCTTTTGTGGACAAAGTTTAGGGCTAGATGTCCACTTATTTGTGGACGGAGGGAGTATGCGGCTTGGGGATGGACAAAATAGAACCGTGGTGGTTGTCACGCATCTCACCAATGTCCACAATGGTATGCAGATGACGAGCGGCACAGTCTTAAATGCTAAGAGCACCTCCAGCCATCTTCCCGACTCGGCTCCCGGCAGACGTTTTTTTCATCCGGACGGCGTTATTCGGTCCTGCCGTGCCCCCGGTTCCTCGTTTTCCCCCGGAATAGGGCCTTAATCCATCCGAAGAGCTCAGGCCATCCCCGCCCCCCCGGGGTGCGCTCCGGGACTCCGGACGAGAGAAAAGCAGGGACGGGCCCGCTCTGTCGGCAACCTCACCACTTTCTCGTCGCAAATCCCCCTCCCCTCTCGTTGCTCTGTGGCCGCCGACACCACCCCTCGCCAATCCGCCGGCCGATTGCCTGAACTCCGCCGTCCCTCCACCCAGCAGCCTATATTTCGCCGCCGTCGTACCGTCTGCCTATATTCCGCCATCGGGCAACTCTCTCGCGTCCCGCCTCATCGACACGCCCGGCAGGTGTTCGTCCATTTGCCTCGCCGGACATGGACTCCGACGACGAGGAGGAGCAGATGTTCGCCGAGCTTTTTGAAGAAGAGATGGCAGCCGCCGCCCAAGAAGAGGAGCACATGTTGATCCTAACTTGCCTGTCCGGCTTGTACGCCGAGAAGGCCATTGGCCGCCGTGGTGGGCCGGCACCGGGTCGCCGGAAGTGCAAGCCGAGGCAGCGAATGGAGGGCTACTGCATGCTCTACGCCGACTACTTCGCGTCGTTTCAGGATGAGCCGGAAGCTCTTCCTGGGAATTGTGTATGCCCTTCGAGAGTACGGCTCCCATTTCAGATGCAAGTTGGATTGCACCGGCATGGCAGGGTTTTCCGCCCTCCAAAAGTGCACGGTGGCAATGCGGATGCTGGAATATGGAGCTCCTGGTGATTCTGCCGATGCCTATCTTCGGATGGCGGAGTCCACCGCCCTTGATTGTTTCTACCGGTTCTGCAGGGTTGTGATAGCAGTGTTCAGGGACATCTACTTGAGATCACCCACTGTCGAAGATACTGCTCAGATCCTAGCTTTCAATGAAGCTCGAGGATTTCCAGGGATGCTTGAAAGCATTGACTGCATGCATTGGAAATGAAAGAACTGTCCGTTTGCCTGGCAGGGAATGTACAAGGGTCACAAAAAAGACTGCTATGTAATACTTGAGAAGCAGTGGCTACCCATGATCTCTGGATTTGGCACTCCTTCTTTGGTATGACGGGATTCAACAACGACATCAACGTCCTGCAGTGCTCGCCGATCTTCTCCAAGCTTGTTGAGGGTCATGCTCCCCCGGATGACTTTGTGATCAATGGCCGGCACTACAGCAAGGGATACTATCTTGCATATGGTATCTATCCAAAGTGGGCAATATTTGTGAAGATTATCTCAAACCCCGTCCTCCCGAAGGAGGTGGAGTTTGTCAAGGAACAAGAAGGTTGCCGAAAGGACGTCGAGCGTGCATTTGGTGTCCTCCAGCAGAGATTTGCTGTAGTCCGGTTCCCCGCTTTGACTTGGTCCAACGATCAGATGTGGGAGATGATGAACTGTTGTGTGTGCTTACACAACATGATTATCGAGAATGAGCGAAAGTATCCGGTTCCTCTGAGCGAACAAGCTACACCATATGACAGAGAGGGTCCCTTGCACAGCCTCCAGTTGCCGGCATCGTGGGCTACGCTCATCGCTATGCGTCAGGAGATTAGGGACTCCACAATAGCTGGTGGAGCACATATGGAGGCTTCGAGGCAACACCAACTAGTTTCCATTTGATTTATTTGAAAACTTGTCAAATTATTTGCATGTTTTGTTCAACTGTAACGTTTATTTGTAAAAATAAGCCAATATTGGCAAAATTTGTCAAATTCGCCGAACTGTAACGTTTATTTGTGAAACTAAGACAAAAACGCCGATCTTCGGGCATCTACCTGGGGAGACGGATGGAACTTCGGCGCTCCCCACGCCAAAGTTTCATCCAATCCGGCACTATTTAGCGCCGGATTTGGCCGTGGGGAGCGCCAACGGCTGGAGTTGCTCTAAGCCATACTCTGTCCGTTCACAAATAAGTGGACATCTAGCTCTAAATTTTGTCCACAAAAGAGTGTACTCCTATCTTCCCAATGCATTTTAATTGCTTCCCTCTCATCGCACGGAAATCAAATCCAATAATATTGAGCACATGTTCTCCTTGTTTTCTACAAGCACTTAGCTCATTGGAGGTGAAATAATTAAAGAGGAGAGATGCATCTTCCCAATGCATTTTTCACTTCACTTCATATTTTATCTTGAAAAACCCGCATGTACACTTATTTGTGGACGGAGGGAGTAACTACGGATAGAAGGAGTACTATGTTTTGGATAGGTACTGTGTCCTGCCCAATTTTCGTGGCCCAAAGTTCACAAGATGAAATACGACGTTGTTGGCACGGCTCAGTTCTCATTGATTCAGGATTGCACCGCCGCCATGAGGATGCTTGCATACGAAGCACCTGCCGATACACATGAAGACTACCTTCGCATTAGTGAGTCTATTGCCATTAAGTTCATGTATAAATTTTGCCGAGCTGTGGTGGAAAGTTTGGCAAAATGAGAGGGCCAACTGAAAAAGAGACTGCAAGGATCATGGCCCAAAATGCAGCAAAAGAATTCCCTAGGATGCTTGGAAGCATCGATTGTATGCACTGCTCATGGAAGAACTGCATGTTTGCTTGGCAAGATATATACAAAGGGCATCATGGATATTGCAGTGTGGTGTTTGAAGCTGTGGCAGATTATGACCTATGGATCTGGCATTCTTTCTTTGGCATGATAGGTTCACACAATGACATCAACGTGTTGCAACGGTCTCCGGTGTTTAGCAAACTAGTGGAAGGTCATACTCCACCATGCAACTATAAGATCAATGGCCATCAATATATCAAAGGCTATTATCTAGCCGATGGTATATATCTAAAATGGGCGACATTTGTCAAAACAATCCGATGCCATCAGGGACAGAGGATTTGGTATGGGGATGGGAGGGGATTTGGTGTTCATCCAATCCCCTTAAATACCCTTCTCTAAAAATACACTGATATGATGGAGAGTTTTAAATTTAGCCAAAAAAATGTAAGATGGAAGGGGATGGGAGGGGATATCTCGGGATTATTTGGTTCAAACCGGAGAAGTAAACAGACTAGTAAATAATTCCCTCCCATCTCCATAAATACATTAGAAGCAAACAAGACCTCACCCAAACAGCTGGGAGCACCGTGTCCCCGCTGCTATGCGTGGTATGCGATGCGCGCTGAGTTGAGTTACGAATGTGCCGAGTACCCAGGAGCTAGTCTAGGATAGGGAGAATGGCATCCCTATGTCCCGTCAGCGCTTGGCAATCGGTTTTCGACAACAATTCTCGGAAGGTTCAGACTTGTTGCCTTCCGACGGAGAAAGCAGTGGAGTAATAATTTGATGTGATACCATAACCTGTAGAAGGCGGCTGAGAAAATGCAACTTAACATCAAGCTAGCCGCCTAGAGACAAATACTCCGTACTTTGGTCTGAGCCGGTACAGGTGTCAGGATCTCATAAGCAAAAAACCACACGTTCTTAGTTGACCTCCTCTCCAGTTCACACCAAGTAAAACCCTCTGTCTCTGTAGAGAACATTCTTTAACAAAGATGTTGAAACGAACAAGTCCAGAACAAAGACCATACCACATGGCTGCCCTTCCCTGGACGCTAGGCGATTGTTCATCACCAATCTATCTATCTATCTATTATATACTAAAAGCAATATAAGGATGTTTAATAGAGACACCACATTAAGCCACATCATCTAAATTATATTAGCAGTTAGATATAAATTAAGTGGCTATGATTTAATGAACGATTATTAATTACGTAACAGTTTGTAGTTGTGCTTGACACGTTTAATATAAAGAGTAGACACGTATCTATAGTTTTTTTTTTTTTTGCCGGTCCATAGTTGTCCCGTGAACAAGATGGACTCTCAATAAAAAATTTATGGCCGAGCATACCTGTTTGAGATTTGGGAATAAGAAAAGGAAACATGTGCTCGGAGACTCCAATCAGAACATAAAACGTAGGCTCGCTAGCTAGCTTGGGTAGTCCTTCCGACAGAAAAAATACACCATGAGAAGTGTATACGTACAAGTTTAGCTGCATGATTTAGCTGATTTGTTTTGCTATACCTTAAATTTACAATATAATAAAGTATAAATGTATGTCAATGTATAGATATATGTATGTGTATGGTCAAGTTTATTATTCCCCCCATCCAACAAATGATATCTCAACTTTGTCTAAATTTGGATATAAATATGTTTTTCGAGCCACCGGGTTAATCCACATATGCTAAATAATATAAACCGATGATTTCAATCTTAACATCTAGGATTATACGTGTACAAAGCGACCAGCTGTAACCAACATAGCGCGGGTAGAATCGAGCAATCGATGGAGTCCCTTCATCGACTCTTTAATTCAACAGTATACAAATTAAGAAATCAGGATGATACACGTACGGGGAATTAGACCAACTCATTTTAAAAACAATCTTTTTTCTACCTACCGTATCAGGCTAGGCTCCACAAATGCACCAGCACATCTATGTAATTGTAATGGCACTAGATCTTTGATTCTCAAGAATAAAATGTATATAGGATATTTTAGTGTCATTAGTACCCGATTTTTCCAAAACTTAATTTGTACCAACAAAAGATTATTTCCGATAGTTTCGAGTGCGATGAAAACATAATTTGAAAAACTATAGCAAAGATAAATTTGTAGGAAATAACCTACTCCAATCCTACAAAAAAAACTAATAAAAACGCTACGAAACAAAATCCCTATAAAATAAAAGTCCCAAGGAAATATAAGCATGCCACAAACATAATAAAAATCAACATGATTATACATTAGAAATGTTAAATTCAAAAAACACAAATTTCAGTAACAAGATTACATCACATATAGGAGTACATAAACTACTTTTCGTCATAATTGTTCATGAGCATCAGAGTGACTTCTTAAAGCGTACATGAATTATGCACTCAAGGTAGCACAACATCTGGATATTCTATATCTATATTCTAGACAATTATTTTGTTAAGTAAAGATAATGGTGTCAACTGGTTAAATCTAGAAGACTGCAACAGTAAAATATTCAAGTATCTCGACATGTATTGTCACATTGGCTTAAAGTGTCATAGAATTTAGAGAACTGAGGGGGGGGGGGGGGGGGGGGGGAATCAAAGATTATGTATTTAAAATAAAGTAATATATTTCCTACGACACAATAAATACAATGCCTAACTTCGTAAGAAAAAGATGATGCCCTCGCATTTGCGAGGGCCACCATGCTAGTGGAATAAAAGTCAGCTCGATTAGTTTAGAGGCAATATTTGACTATTGACCCACCACGACACCCCGCTTAATTATGTACTGCTGTGACGAGACGATAAGCACTCATCGTATATTTTTAGTTTCTGCACCCGCAAGCTCTCCCTCCATTTCAGTCCATCATGCATCTCCTGATAGATTTCATCCTGCTCTTCTTCATAGGAATCCTGGCAGGCAGTGCCGCGACGGACACCATCTTGCCCGGCCAAGCGCTTGCCGTAAAGGACAAGCTCATCTCCGAGAACGGCAGGTACGCGCTTGGCTTCTTCAAAACAAGCAGCAAATCCTCAGATTGGTACCTTGGCATATGGTTCTATGCAGTCCCCAAATTTACTTCGGCATGGGTCGCGAATAGGGATAAGCCAATCAAGGACACAGCCTCCTTGGAGCTCACAATCTCCCCGGATGGCAACCTTGTAATCTTGGACAAGTCCAGCGAATGTATAATCTGGTCAACACAAGCAAACATCACAGGAAATAACACCACTGTTGTGCTGTTGAGTAGTGGTAATCTCATCCTGGCAGACTCTTCAAACTTGTCAGAGGTTCTGTGGCAGAGCTTTGATCACCCCACGGATACACTTTTCACTGGGGCTAAGCTTGGATGGGACAAGCTCACCGGCCCGAACCGACGTATTGTTTCGTCGAAGAACTTGATCGACCCAGCCACCGGTGTCTATCGTTATCAGGTAGATCCTAGTGGTGTCGACCAATTATTGCTTACACCATTGAATTCCACCATAGCCTACTGGTCGACCGGTGTATGGGATGGCGAATATTTTGGCTCGGTTCCCGAGATGGCAGCCAACAACCATCTTTTCACTACAATATTTGTCGGAAATGGCCACGAGAAGTACATCACAACAACCGTACTCGACGAAAATGTGGTTGCTCGTAATGTGATGGCTGTCTCAGGTCAAATAAAGACATTTATTTGGACGAAGGGCTCACAGGACTGGGTAATGATCAATGCCCAACCAAAATCTCAATGTGATGTCTATGCAGTTTGTGGACCTTTCGCAATTTGCACTGATAATGTGACTCCACCTTGCACTTGCATGGACGGCTTCAGCATAACATCCCCTGAGGACTGGGAGGTAGAAGATCAAACCGGTGGTTGCTCCAGAAATACTCCGTTAGACTGCATTGGTACCAAAAGCACAGCACAAACCACAGATAGGTTCAACTCTGTGCCATGCGTTAAGTTGCCCCAAAATGCCTCAAAGGTGGAATCTGCTGCAAATCAAAGTGAGTGCGCACAAGTTTGTCTGAGTTATTGCTCCTGCACAGCATATTCATTCAACGATGACAAATGTTCTATCTGGCATAATGGATTGCTCAACATAAGAACACTACAATGTAGTGGCACTACCGATTCAACTGGAGAAACTCTTTACCTTCGTGTTTCTGGTACAGTTTTGAACAGATTGAATACTAACAGAAAGAAGAATGTTATTCGGGTAGCTACAGGTTTAATTGCTTCTGCTCTAATCTTATTTGCACTCATTCTCCTAGTAATGGTTCGGAGAAACAAAAGGAAGAACTCTGAGCGAATACTGAATGGTGTTCAAGGTTGTAATTGTAATGGAATTGTTGCATTCAGATATACTGATTTACTGCATGCAACTAATAAATTCAAACATAAGTTGGGTGGTGGCAGCTTTGGTTCTGTATTCGAAGGGCTTATAGATGACTCAGTTGCCATAGCAGTGAAAAGGCTTGACGGTGCTTATCAAGGAGAGAAACAATTCAGAGCAGAAGTGAGCTCGGTTGGAGCTATCCAGCACATTAATTTAGTTAAGCTTGTTGGTTTCTGTTGTGAGGGTTCTAAGAGGTTGCTTGTTACGAACTCATGTCAAATCGCTCTCTTGATATCCATCTATTTCAATCCAATTCTGCGATGCTGAACTGGGCTGCTAGGTATCAAATAGCCCTGGGAGTTGCCAGAGGATTAGCCTACTTGCATGAGAGGTGTCGAGACTGTATCATACATTGTGATATTAAGCCAGAAAACATACTTCTTGATGCTTCATTCTTTCCCAAAGTTGCAGACTTTGGGATGGCAAAGCTTCTGGGAAGGGAATATAGCCGAGTACTGACTACAATGAGAGGAACTGCAGGGTACCTTGCACCTGAATGGATTAGTGGCGTTGCTGTCACACCAAAAGTTGATGTTTATATTTACGGTATGATGCTGCTGGAAATTATTTCTGGAAGGAGGAACTCGTGCACACCATGTACTAGTGGTCATAGCCTTGATGTTTATTTCCCTGTGTATGCGGCACATAAGCTTCTTGAAGGAAATGTTGGGAGTTTGGTGGATCATATGCTCCATGGTGATGTTAATCTGGAGGAGGTTGAACTGGCTTGTAAGGTTGCATGTTGGTGTATCCAAGATAACGAGTATGATCGACCAACAATGGGACAGGTCGTTCAGATTCTCGAAGGGCTAGTTGATGTCGCGATGCCCCCAATACCAAGACTGCTTGAACGAATGGCTGGGAGCACGCATTCAACACGATGCTAATGTTTTCATTTAAGGGAGACTAGCTGGGATTCCTTGTCGGGATACCAAGACTGCTCCAAGCTATGGCTCAAAGATTTGTTTTCAACATGCTTGTAATCTTTTAGCTTCAGTGAAACTAGCTGGACTGTACGTCTAGATGTTACAATACATATTTTTACACTTAAGACTACAGTGATATTTATTATACAAATGTAAATTTCTAATGCTTATGATTGAAGAAATAGGTGTATTTTGTATAAATCTGTAATGGTCTTAATGTACCCTGCTGCATCATTATAATCTGGTGACATACCAAATATGCATCATCATAGATGTTTCTCTTTTTCTCTACTTAACATGGAAATATATAGCATTTTAAGATCCAGAATAGAAGACCATTTTAACCTTGTTTCAACTATTACAGTGGGGATGCAAACATCGTCTTTGTAGAATGTTGTAAATACCCGGCATCATGGTAGACATGGCACGGTCATGAAAGATAGGCCATACCAGCGAGGTTGCTGCCAAAATAATGAGTGTGTCTTCGGCTACAGGTTCCCATCATCCCATGAAGTCAGCAGCATTGGCAGCAGTCTCTGAGATAGTCCGAGGCATGCAGGAAGTGAATCCGATGGTGTTGGCGATCCTCGCTCAGTGATAGCAAACTAGGCTGAATCAGAAAGGAAATTTGGGTCAACATGGAGTACAGGTAGTTAACATGGTGCTATTGAAGCAATGAGGTTACAGAGAAACTCTTTTTTTTCAGAGAAAACATAAAGCTTGCATTTCGTTGCATTGACAGAAAGAACAGTCTTACAAGCCTAAGACAAGGCCGAAACACCGGACCACTCAGGGGCAGACCTACGTTCATCCAGCAGGGGTCAGAGGACACCGGGTCCAAACCCATTTTCTTCTATACAGTACATGTATTTAGAGTGTGACACACCAAATTAAAATGAATGATCACTTGGAGGACACCGGGTCCGGAGTCCAGACCCATCTTCTTCTATACAGTACATGTGCTCTAGGTCTGCCCCTAGGACCACTCAAGACAAGATGACATCCAACGGCCACAAGACAAACATTACAACAGGCGCCACCAAACTACCATCGGCCTAGATGCCATCCAAACAAGTGCACAGGACGGGACAGGCCCACCGACCCAAGAAAGGATGGCCAGCCGACAATATTGTGGACTGGCCTCGCACTTCAGGGATGTACTCGCCACGCCGGGGTGACCTCGAACCCCCCACTGAGCTATCCAGATCCGGCGTGGACCATTCAGTGGGGGGAGGAGGCCCCAACAGGCCCGGAAGGGCACGATTAGTTCAGCTGACTGCAGAGGTCACGAAACCGCCAATGCGGTCCACGCCTTGAACACTGCTCCATCATGCCTTGCCGCACCCCTCGCCTGTAGCAACATACGCCTGCAGCCATCAGCCAATACTCGCTGAGTGCTCCCATGTGTCCAAGAGCAGCAGCATAGGATCCTCCGCGGCACCACGGTGGCAGTTTTGGATCTGACAAGTGGACCGCGGAACCTCGAGATCTAGTGCGGGAAGCTGGAAAATGCCTTTGAGAAAAGCGCATCACTCCCAGTTCCTTTACTCAAGTTGTGTCCAGACCCACCATCATCCAGGTACACCAGGTTTGCAGGATCATCAGCCACCACAGGCCTAATAATCTCGCCTTATTCCGTGCCATCAGTCCCCGTTCTCTAAGGGGGAAATGGAGCACCCCCACATTAGAGAGACGATGCACGGAATGTGGAGTTCATTTCAGTTTCTGAGCTACAGCCACTGAATTCATCATATACTTTGCTACAGGACATGTAAGAAATAGATGGTCGATAGACTCATTGATGCCACATAAATAACACGATTTAGATCCAGTCCACCCCCTTTTTATCAACTTATATATTTATATTAGTAGGAACACTATTCTTTACTAGCAACTACTACATGAAACCTTGATTTTCAAGGGCGTTACATGCTGGACCTCCTGACCATCTACTAGATATGCTACCGGTCTAGGTTAACAAAGTTAGCCTGTATAGTTCTTTTTTCCTTCTTCTTGTCTTTTGGCTCTTGCCTTTTGTACATTTGGTTTGCTCCCGTCTTCTTGACGGCTTCTTCTAATATATAATGACGCATGCTTTGGCATGTGTTCAAGAAAAAAGGGCATTTCAATGTCCAAAAGTGCTTAATTAAAAGGGAAATGAACCTGCTGAGAAATTGAGCAACATAAAAGGAATGTACAGAAAAAACAACCATTCTTCCCAAGTATCCATACACATCTATCATCATCATCATCATCATCTGTTTAAACCAACCCCATCTTCCTTCAGAAACTGGGGGGGGGGGGGGGATAGATGGAGGAAAAGGGGGCGAATGGAGTCGGACGAGGCTCACCGTTCAGGGAGCAGGCGAAGTGGTAGATGGAGGCGACGCGAGCTCATTAACGTGCCCAGCCTCTGCTTTTCTGAAGGGGGGCCGTCAAGGGTAAGGCGAGCCACCAGGGGGTCGATTGCCGGAGATGGTCCTGCAGGCAGCCGCCAGGTGATCGATTCGCGCGTCTATGCTTGCGAATGGCGAGAGCGGGGCCGCTTCGATGGCGCCGGCGCAGCGAGCAGGGAGGTTGGGGATGGATCTGACAAGTGGGTCCTGGTGGAAGCCGGAGGTTGGTGGCAGCGGTATAATTATTTTTTTCCATTTCAGAGATGTTGTAACCGCGCTCCTAACATGGCTGATCTAACAAATTATGACTTTTTTGGGTAAATTACAAGATTTTGCATAGTTTTAAATAATAATTCAATTCAAATAATATTACATAAATTGATTCAGATAATAATCCAAATATATAAATTAAATTATTCTTATAAAAAATTGTGATTCAACTTGTTCAAGAATCAGACGATTCTACTCTCCACAAATTGTCCACTAGATCATTTTGAAGTGTAATATGAATCTATGCATCTCGGGTTTCTGGACATTTCATATGGTTGTGGCACCTTTTGGAGTTTGTGTTCCCGGCGGCATCGCGCAGCTAGCCACATTCATAGGGTTGACCCCGCTGCGCTCTGCAAAGCATCTTCTTCCCCCTTCGAAGGATTTTCCCTAGCCCTGGCACAACCATTCAAGCTCCAGCTCTCCCAACTGGTGTCGTACCCGATGAGAGTAGGAGCGGCGGTGCCTGGAGGTTCACCAACATCATGGAGGTTCACCAGCGTCGGCATCAAGCAAGGTTGGATCACGTTTCTGCGGTCTTCTTTACGGTGTGCTTTGGAAAAAGGCAAGAACTTATTGTAATTTCCTTAATCTATAAGGTCCTTTATGTCATTGTGCATCCACCACCGAAGTAATACAAACTCCAGGTCCTTCGGAACCCTTCCCGTAAAAAACGTGGGTAAGTCATGCGTAAGGTCCTGCCTACATTTTCGCTTTAGACGAACCACCTCGCTCGGCCGTTAGCGTCGTCGCGGATAAAAACGAACGCCATTGACACATCGAGAAACTGATCTCGCCAGATCTGAAGGACCGATCATCACACGTTGCCATCAACTCTGAGACGTCGCCCAGAAGGTCATCACTGGTGTAGGAGTAGAGTTGATGCAGATTTATTAGTCCGAACACCGCTCTCACCACCCCAACGACGCACCATAGGAACCAAAACCTAACCCTAACTACTAGGCCACGACGGAGGAACAAGATCCCCCTCCCTCATACTGCCGCTGGAGCAGCGAGAAGAGGAAATG
Source organism: Lolium perenne (assembly GCF_019359855.2). Taxonomy (NCBI): domain Eukaryota; kingdom Viridiplantae; phylum Streptophyta; class Magnoliopsida; order Poales; family Poaceae; genus Lolium; species Lolium perenne. The sequence continues at coordinate 286,524,189 of NC_067250.2, read as the reverse complement.
GGGACTAGGGCCAACGCCCTAGTCGGACGAGATCGGGGGAGCTGGCTGCCGCCGCCTCTCACGAGAGGAAGAGCGGAACGGTTCGCTTGTCTTCTCCTGTTGTTCTCCTTGGAAGTAGGACGTTGGGGATGGATGTGACGAGCAGGACCCACTGCCAGGATTGCTTGTGAGTGGTGACTCCTTCAACTCAAAATTCAAGTAGTGTCAAACAGTTTGGGGTATTTTTTAATACGAAAAGGAGCTTAGCTGTGTGCGGATCTATAGGTGACAGGGGATGTGCTCCCCACGAATAGCGAGGGCTAAGAGCATCTCCACTGGTCCTCCCATAGCTTTCTGAATAGCATTTTGGGGATCCTAGAGAGAGAAACTGCCCACACCGACGGTTCCGAAAAAGCGCCGGCCATTTTTAGACCTTACTAAAAGCGCCGACACGCCCGTAGCAATCCCTTCGCGAAGGGACCCGATTGGGAGTGCCGGCGTCCAATTTCTGCTCAAAAATTGCATGTGGCCCACTTGCATGTGACACAGCCTCTAAAGATCCTCCTCTCTCCTACTTTTTCTGTCCCCCCTTGCATATGCATGCATGGTGTCGACGTCTCTATTAGGTTAATTGATGTGAGACACGGTCCACAAATGCTAAGTGCATGCAGCCGACGCTCCCTATAGCCTGCTGCCGGCGTGCATGCCGGCCCTTTTTTAGGAGGACCGGTGGAGATGCTTTAACTGGGCCAACGATTTTTGTGTTTCGCTTTGCTTCGGTCTGCTCGTTTGATTTTGGGTTTTCGGGTTATCATCGGTTTTTTGTTTCTACTAGCCATTTTTTATTTTTGAAAATGTTCAAGTTTGAACTATTTTTGGACATTTTTGTTTTTTGAACATTTGTTAGTTCAAATATTTTTCATATTTTGAACTTTTTAAAATTTAATTTTTTAAATATGAAAGCATTTTCAAAATTTGGATTTTTTATATTTTGGACATTTTTTATTATTTTTAAATTTTGAACCATTTCCAATTTTAAGCTTTTAAAATTTAGAACGATATTCAATCTTGAATATTTTTTATTTTTGAACATTTTTAAAATTTGAATTTTTTTCAAATTTAAACAATTTTTGATTTTAAATAGAAAAAAGGAAAAAACGAGTACCTTTTGTTGGACCGCTTTTGGAGCGGCCCATGATGAAGTCGCTTCAGGATTCCCTGTGCTCCCGCCGGTGGTGCTCAAGCGGACCTCTAGAAATATATCATCACTCATGACCGGGTAGGCCTGGATCCTCTTCCAGTCCATGGTGAGGACGAGAAATAACCTAGCTAGCCTTGCTAGATAATCCTAGGCGACAGGCTATACCATTGCCAGGATTTGGTTGGCGATCACTGGATGAAAGCTGCATAAAAGTCAATACTGATGCTGGTGTGGGGGAGCGGGAGGTGTTGAGATCACTAGTCCGATGATTGAAGTGGCAATGGCACTAAGGGAGGGTGTGATCTTCGTCAAGCTGTGTGCGCGAGTGGTGTTTGAAGTGGATTGCTTAGAGATTGTTAACCTCTGGGACTCGAGGGCTCGTTCTCGCGCAGTTGTTGAGCCGATTTTACAAGACATCGCAAAGCATTCTAGTTTGTCTTCTTCTTTTGCTATTCAACATGTAATAAGATCGTCTAACGCAGTCGCTCACATATGTGCCAAGCACGGTTGCACGTTGGAGTTGACAAGTGTTTGGATGGAACTTCCCCCTTAGCTTCCTTATTGCCGGTCTTCAGGCTGACATCGTAGGAGCAGTTGTTGATGGTTAATAAAGCCCTGAGATTCCATGCAAAAAAAGCACGACACCAAACGGTCGTCACGAGGCTATACATCGCTTTTCCGTGGACCAGGAAGACGAACCTCGCCTTGGAGGCTAATCCCCTAAATAAGAAGTGTTGCCATCGCGCGTCTGGTGGTCTTCAAGCTGTCCGGCTTCTCCTGGCCACTCGTGGCGGCGAGGGGAAGATTCTAGTAGCTTGATGACAACCGTACTTTCTAAATGGCTCTCGGAGCTTTTGGAGTTTGTGCTCCCTGCAGCGGCTCCCAAGCGACGACGTGGTCTGGCCTCTACTATTCATGGTCATAGTGTTGACCTCGCCGCGCTCTGCCGTGGCCGCTACTTGAGCATCTTCTTCCTACTTCAGTAGCCTCGGCGCGGCCATTCAAGCTCCAACTCTCCCAAGTGGTGTTATCCCCGACGAGAGTAGGAGCGGCGGTGCCTAGATGTTGTCCACTGCCAGCATTGAGCAAGGACTTTATTACGTTTTTTCGATCTACTTTCTGGTGTTCTTTGTAAAAATACAGGACCTTATTATAATTTCCTTATTCTGCAGGGCTCTTCGTGTAATTATACACCCACCATTTCCCATTTTAGAAAGGAACCACCCTATTTCCCTCGCATCCATGGCCAATCAGAAGAACCAAAAGCACCTCAACATATCTCGGTTGAGGAGGTCGCCGACGACAACGAGCTTGGCCTTATTTGCGAAAATCCCGGATTTGGACCCGCTCGCCATCAACTCCGACAGCCGCAACTTGATGCAGGAGCATCTCGCGCATCAGATGCACTAGGTCATGCCAGAAAACATTGTCACCCTACTACAAACTACCCCTGCCAGCAGACCACCACTACTCGTAGATCTAGCTACAGGCCAACAACAGCTCCCCCTCCCACTCTGGCCGGCGAGGCCACCAGAAGAGAAGGGCCAGAGGCCATGGGGAAAGGAGGGGGACTCTCACACCCTAGTTTTCTCAAGAGAGGGGGGGGGGGGGGGTGGGCTTCTTGGTGATTTCCAACGGGCCAGTTCCAACACCGACCATCGAGCACCGAGCGCTCAACCAATGCGACATGCCTCTACCACCACCTCGCGATGAAAACATGATGAAGAAATCCAAACGCCTGACCACTACGCTGCGGACTTCAGACCAAGAGTTGAAGAAGAATAAGAAGAATTGAAACAAACAAAGGCTATACATGTTGAGTTACCGTAGCTAAAGATCGGTCAAGGTAGCGCGCAAGTACATTTTTTGTGATGCCAAATGCCTTTATTTGGGCCGAGTAGAGCGTTGCCCGTAATAAACTAGTAGTAAGTTCAGATATCAGAAAAGGAGATCAAAATCATTCTATTTTATGACCAACAGAAAAAACCACAATTTGAAGCAAGTCAAATTATTACAATTTTTTTTTTAGATTCTCCTAACAAATAATGAATCCGAACTTAAGTTTTCAACATTGTACATCAAACCTTGAGGAAACCTATTACTTCTTGTCCGGAATTTATTTCCGACTTCTTTTAGTTGGACTGAGCGAAGATCGCACATAATATGAGACAGCACACATTTTTTCATATCACACTCTCTATGTCACATGCCATCCCAACACGCCCACGGGTCACCCGGACATGCTAGGAAAGACCACCATCAACAAATAAAAGAGCTTCACCTTCACCACAAATAAATCACGTAGACATCCGTACTATAACTACTATTCAGGCCCAAGGTCCTTTTTTGGCGGTCTGGCCGGTCCGATCAGTAACTGAATGAGGGCGACAAGATTTCGACCAGCAAACAAGATGACTCCACTAATTTGGGTGTTGTGCTTTACACCATAGTGATTATATGTCCCGATGACCACTGAGCTCCCAGCCTAAGTTTGCAGACTCCGCACAGCAAGTTTCAGGACGCCCTCACCACCTTAAGCTCACCATGTCTCTCCTCCACATTGTTTTCACCTTGCTCTTGTACATGCGCATCCCAGCAGGTTCTGCTGCGACGGATACCATTTTGGCTGGCCAAGCACTTGCTGTCCACGACAAGCTCGTCTCCAAGAATGGCAGGTACGCGCTTGGCTTCTTCAAACCAAACAGTAGCAAATCATCTCAGGACACTACCAACTGGTACCTCGGCATATGGTTCAATACAGTTCCCAAATTTACTTCAGCATGGGTTGCAAATAGGGATAAACCGGTCAATAACACCACCTCACTAGAGCTCACAATCTCCCAGGATGGGAACCTTGTCATCTTTAACCGGTCCACCAAGTCCATAATCTGGTCTACACAAGCAAACATCACAACAAATAGTACCACCGCTGTGTTGTTGAGTAATGGAAATCTTATCCTCACAAACTCTTCAAATTCATCAGAGGTTCTATGGCAGAGCTTTGATCACCCCACAGATACATTTTTCCCCGGGGCGAAGCTTGGATGGGACAAGGTCACCGGCCTGAATCGCCATTTTATTTCTTGGAAAAACTCGATTGACCCAGCTGCCGGTGGTTACCGCTATGAGTTAGACCCCGGTATTGGTGTCAACCAGTTATTGCTTGTGGCATTGAACTCATCCACGCCATATTGGTCCAGCGGTACATGGAATGGAAAATACTTTTCCCCAATTCCAGAGATGACAGGCCGCCATGCTATTAGTGCAAAGTTTGTTGACAATGAGCACGAGAAGTACTTCACATACAATTTACTAGAGGAATATATGGACCCAAATATGCTTACTCGTCATGTAATTGACATCTCAGGTCAAATAAAGACATTCACTTGGGTGAAGGGCTCACAGGACTGGGTACTGATGAATGCCCAACCAAAAGCTCAATGTGATGTCTATGCAGTTTGTGGACCTTTCACAATTTGCACTGACAATGATTTTCCACATTGCATTTGTATGGTGGGCTTCACCATAACATCCCCCAAGAACTGGGAGCTAGAAGACCGAGCAGATGGGTGCTCGAGAAATACTCAACTAGACAACTGCATTAGGAACGCAAGCACAAAGCATACGACAGACAAGTTCTACTGTGAGCCATGTGTTAGGCTGCCCCAGAATGCCCGAGAAGTCGAGCCTACTAAAAGCTCGGGTGAGTGCGCACAAATTTGCCTGAATAATTGCTCTTGCACTGCGTACTCCTTTGGTGACAGTGGATGTTCCATGTGGCATAATGAATTGCTCAACATAAGACAACTAGAATGCAGTGACTCAACCAATTCAAATGGAGAAACTCTTTGCCTTCGTCTTTCTGCTAAAGATGTACAAAGTTTGAAATACAACAGAAGGGGGATTGCTATTGGAGTTGTAACGGGTACATCCATTTGTGCTCTAGGCATATTTGCACTCATACTGTTACTAATGATTTGGACAAACAAAAAGAACAACTCTGGTCTCATACTGAATGGTTCTACAGGTTGTAATGGAATCATTGCATTTAGATACAAAGATCTACAGCGAGCAACAAAAAAATTCACAGATAAGTTGGGGGCAGGTAGTTTTGGTTCTGTATTCAAGGGGTTTATTAGTGACTCAAATGCCATAGCAGTTAAGAGGCTTGATGGTGTTTATCAAGGAGAGAAGCAATTCAGAGCTGAAGTGAGCTCACTTGGAGCTATCCAGCACATCAATTTAGTTAAGCTTGTTGGTTTCTGTTGCGAGGATGCTAAGAGGCTGCTTGTTTATGAATACATGTCAAATCGCTCTCTTGATGTCCATCTATTTCGAAGCAATTCTACAGTGTTAAATTGGGCTGCTAGGTATCAGATAGCCCTGGGAGTTGCAAGAGGGTTAGCCTACTTGCATGACAGCTGTCGAGACTACATCATACACTGTGATATCAAACCAGAAAACATACTTCTTGATGCTTCATTCCTTCCAAAAATTGCAGACTTTGGGATGGCAAAGCTTTTAGGAAGGGATTTTAGCCGAGTATTGACAACGATGAGAGGGACTGTAGGGTACCTTGCACCTGAATGGCTTACTGGTGTTGCTATTACACCAAAAGTTGATGTTTATAGCTACGGGATGGTGGTGCTGGAAATTATTTCTGGAAGGAGAAACACATGTGGACCATTTTCTAGCAATGGCAACATTGATGTTTATTTCCCTGTGCATGCTGCACATAAGCTTCTTGAAGGAGACGTGGGGAGTTTGGTAGATCACATGTTACATGGTGATGTCAATCTGGATGAGGCTGAACTGGCTTGCAAGGTTGCATGTTGGTGCATCCAAGATCATGAGCTTGATCGACCAACAATGGCAGAGGTAGTTCAGATTCTCGAAGGGATAGTTGAGGTCAGGATGGCCCCAATACCAAGACTGCTCCAAGCAATGGCTGGAAGCTCGCGTTCAACCTGCTCCTAATGTTTGTGCTTCTTGGGAAACTAGCTGGCTGAGCGTCTGCATGTTATATTATACTGTATGTGTACACCTAAGACTATAGCTGTATTTATTATACAAATGTAATGCTTATGATTGAAGAAATAGTTGTATTTTGTATGAAGTATTAAATTTGTAACAGTCTCAATCTACCCTCAATGCATCATTATAATCAGGAGTTATATTGAAAATGGGTGCCATACATATTTCACTTGTCTCTCACAGAAAATCTCCAATTTGGTCTATGAAGTTGCCCTGAATGTATGCTTTAGTCACGAATTTGCAAATCGTGAATTCTTGGCCAAGAAGTTGCCCCGCGCGAGCGTTTTGGTCATTCCGTCGCTTCAACTATTAGTTTTCTGACGCGCCTAATTGTTTTTTCTACAAATTGCCCCTAAGTAAGTCAAACCGAGGACTAGAAAATTAGAAAAAACAAATTTTTGCAGGCTAATTTGCAAAAGAAAAATATAAAATTGGCCACGTCAGCAAACTAACGGTCGCCGTGACGGGAGTGACGAAAACACTCACGCGGGGCAACTTTATAGCCCAAAATTCACAATTTGCAAGTTCGTGGTCAAAACGCACATCCGAGGCAACTTCATAGATCAAATTGGGTTTTTTCTCTTTTTGTAAAGTCGAACTACGAAGCATATTTGAGCCTTGTTTCAACTAGGACGGTGCTTACTGGTTGTTGCGAACTCATCAGTTCTCGAACGGGCCGGGCCAAAAGTGTTCCGTCACTCGATCAGCCCAGGCCACAATGCCGCCGCCACCCGCCGCCGCAGCCTCGGCGGCGCTCCGCCGCGAGGACCTCCTCCGCATCGCCTCCCCGCTCCGCTCCTCGCTCGCCTCGGCGCCCTACGCGCCCCCGGAGGGCTCCTCCACCTCCGTCAAATCCCTCCTCGCCTCCCTCCTCCCTTCCCCCTCTCAACACCCCCCGGCGGTCGAGGCCGGCAAGGAGGCCGTGGACCTGCTCCTCTTCTGCGCCGCCGCCCGCGCGGCTTCCGCGGAGGCCCCCGCGCTGCACTGGGTCCCGGAGGGGCTCTCCAAGGCGGCGGCCGGCGCCATGGAGGAGATGGCCGCGGCTGGCGGCTGGGCCGATGCCGGGGAGATGTTGCTGGCGCTGATGCCCGAGGCGGTGCCGCCGCTGAAGGCCGTGCTCAAGGAAACGGATGTGGACGCTGAGGATGACATGATTTGCGCCGACAGGCCGCCCAAGGAGCACGCCTTCGTCGCCGCGCACCAGTTCCGTTGGCTGTTGTCTCAGGTTTGTGCGCTCAGTCATTGGTACATAAAGCATCCTTCTCTTTGCAATTGATTCATTCTATCTATATGACCTAGATAATAGTTTATTCAGGAAAACTTGGCTCCTGCCCGAATAAAACTTATGGCAGCACCAGCAGCATTATTCAGTGAAGTTTCAGACGATGTGGTGCTAGAGGTGTTTACTGCAGTTGCTTCTTTGAGTGTTTCAGGTTAACTATCCGAAGCTTGGGGATCTTTGTTGGTTAGTCATTCCTTGTGCTTTGACTGCATTGGATCATTGGTCACCAGATGTTAAGGTATGGACGGTATTCCTTTTTGGTTTCTCTATTGAGGATAAATTTTAGTCCATGCTGTATAGCAGTGCACAGTTTGCCATACTGTGATGTTAGACGACGTTAGCGGGCATTTTGAGTGAAGTTTTTCTTATATGGTTGACAGGAACAGGGAATGGTTAGCTTCATGCACATAGCAAAGAATGTCAAAGTAACAGAATTAAGTTTGTACGAAGATGCAATACTCGATGCGTGCTGCAATAACATTCCTGCAGATGATGAATTATGGTACCGCATTGTTGAGGTATCGGTCCTGCTGTTGACTTGCACCCAAAGAAGTAACCCGCGTAGCCCTTGGTATGCTCTTTTCCTACTTGTAAAGTGTCCCATTTATTCCCAGTTCGAATCATATCTATCCTTCCAAGCTCTACAGCCTCTGAACAAACCAACCTTATCCTTCTTGTAGGGTGTCAAGTAGGATCCCATCTAAATCCCACTTGTAGTGCATTTTGCTTTTTCTAGTGTAAATATTGACACAAAGATTTGAACTAGAAAAGACAAAATACACTATAAGTGAAATCCCGGTGGAATCCCCACCTTGACACCTTACCTTCTTGGAAAATAGATTAGACTATTTGGAAATGTTCAAGATAATTATGATATAAACATATTAGTTATCTGACATTTTGAGAACTGGGGTATAGCCTTTTTCTTTTGCACCAAAAGGCAAGCGAGGCGCATGATACTAGACAGAACTTTTACCTTTTGTTCAAACGAGACCCTCCTACTTCCACGATGGATCAGGAAATTCACAATTTTGAATGGAGTCGTTTAAAACTGAGAAATTGGTTTAAGTGAGATGCGTCTTCTCTTTTTATTAGTCGCTGTTTTGAAAAGTAACTTAGCTGGACTCTGCTTAACTTATATTGATGTACAGTTTCATTATTGATGAATCTGAGGTTAATGCTGTAGTCGTTGTTTGGAGAAGGCAAGGCTAGGGAAATAAACACTTCTACTTACTGAACTTTTTACTGTAAATGTTTGCATGCTAGTAAGAGTTTTATACGTACACTATCATCATTCTGGATCGGCTCTAGCATAAACATAAACAAAATACTTGTTTCTTTTCCTTGAACTTCAGTTTTCCATTGTTTCCAGGTACAGTAAAATGCTTGCTGAGATGTTGGGTCACCTGGAACGGCAACCACTAAACAAAGAACGTCGTGTTGCATGGCTTAGCCTTATCGGGCCAGTTTTTGATGCTATGGGCCTCTTTCTATTGGCACATTTTCGTCTCCTCTTCTCTCTCTTTTTCCAATGGATGCATGCTGATGATGATAGAACAGTTCTACTGGTAAGCAAATTGTCCAGGCTATGGACAATGCATGATACATTTCATCTTGGACTTTTGGCTTTCTGTTACTGTCAGATAGTCATGCTAAGTTAGTTTTATAGTATTTGCAGGTTATAATTTTTGTAACCATGTGAATATAGGAAATGTTGTTTATGTATTAATAGTACCATGTTATGGTATTTTAGTATTGTAACCACGTATCATTTACAGGTTTTAGAGCGAACTCATGCAGTTATTAAGCTCACTTGGATCAGACAGTCACCCTATATTTCAAGGTATTAGGAATCGTGATTCTTCTCATAATTATCTGCCATTTTCTTTGCCTTCTCAATATGGATATTTCCAACTCATTTTATTTGTATTTAGGTTGGTGGATGAGCTTGTTCTTTTATATAAAGAGTCTGCCACACGAAAGAGCCGTGAGATCATGAGAAATCACATAGTAGGAATACTTGTGCTACTCCAGAAGTAAGCTTATCCTTCACTGTGGTGTTACTATTTGCATCACTTTTGTATAAATTGCAGTTGGACTGTTGGACTGAGTCTTTCAGAGTTCATTAGGTTTAGAAATCAGAATAGTACAGTGGTTCGGAATGACTCCTTATGACCCACCTTGTTGGCTGTCATTCTACTCTCTTGGTGCTACTTTCTGGCATAGGGGTCAAATTGGATATTTAATTCTTCGCTGTACTTTTCTTATTGTCTTTTGGAATTAGTTATTCAAGATAGGCTTCTATTATTTCATACCTAGTTAGCTTAAAGTTAATGGTAATTTATCCAACTCGACAATACTAGTTGGAACAAAACCTTCTCCAGTGGTAAAATAATTCATTTTAACCCGAAACTTAAAATAGAGGACGAGCTCCATGTAATTCTTTATTTTGACAAAAAAAAACATATTTCAAAGTTTTAGAAAAATCTGTTGGTAGACATTGTTATATACTATAAACGTGCATAATCTCAATGCAAAATACTATGTATTCTAGGCTACACAAAGATGACAAAAACATGGATCTGAGAATAGTGAAACAGTACACATTTTGAAAACTCTAAAATTGTCAGATTTATCATTTTTGTGTAGCCCAAAATACCAAGAATTTTGCACGCCTATAGTATACATCATTGACCACCTATAGAATATTTTTCGATTTTTTGAAAGTAAAGGTCCCCATGGAGCTCGGGAGCCATTTGTCCACACCCCATTTTAACCTTATATTGTGTTTCCCCATTTTAACCTTATATTGTGTTTCTGGGGTGATTATGAAATGTGTTTCTCTTTAGAGTTCACACGAACTAAGTGAGTTTCTGTCCTGGAGCAACTGCTTACCTAAATTAGTTTGTTCCATTTATATTAAGCGGCGATTTGTTGTTGTTTTTGTTAGATATTCCTACCAGCCAACTTTCCCAAAAGACCGATCTGATAGGAAGTCGAGATATAATATACTCCCTCCATCACATGAAAGTTGTCTTAGATTTACACAAAGTTGGATGTATCTACACACTGTTTAGTGTCTAGATACATCCAAATTTTGATAAATCTAAGACAGTTTTATGGGACGGAGGGACTACTAATATTCCTACCTACATCCCAAAAGACCGATCTGATAGGAAATTTTATGTACCTTGTTTCATCCTTTCTTACTCTGGTGATCTCTCCTTCAGTATTTTTCATAGTAAGATGTACTCATGCAGATGCAAGGGACAGCTATTTGAGGAAGCTTGGAAAAAGCATGAAGTTGACCCAGATTTAACACTCCTGCGATCCTGTTTGAAACAACTTTGCACCAAAGATAGTTCGCCAGACTTATGAGTTTATCTGTTAGATGTACATAGTTGCAACTTGTATCAACTTAGGGCTGTTACATCTTAGTTGTTAGTTCTTGAATTTGGATGCATTGTATTTGCTCGTATTTTTTTCCTTTAAGGTCAGCTGATAGAGGATTCATGAAACCGTGGTAACACTGATAGATACACTGAACCGAGGCAACTTATCAAGGCAAACCACTCTTATCTTGTAAGTTCTGCAACTTCTCTCTTTCTTTTTCTGACAGTGTACCTGGCTTCGGCTGGGGCACTAAACACGTAAAATCCTATCAATTTCTCTTTTGCCATATGATGCATAGTATCTCAGATTTACCATGAGCCATAAAATACAACGTGTCTTACGTTCATCATGATACATTACATAGGTTACATACCATCGAACATATATATGCTGATGTAAATTGACTAAATATGTTACGAAGTACTCCAGATCAGATGGAAGAACCCATTGAAGGCTCAAAATGTCACAGCAAAGGGATTTTCCATCATGGAGCGTCAGACAGCTTATCATGTCCGCAATTTATATCTCTCTGTCGACAGATCTCCATTTAATAAGAAGATCCCTCCATTTAATAAGATCATTGGATCTGCGTCTCCTCGCCTCCCTTGGTTGCTGCTGCGCAGGCCCGATGAAATCTAGTGAGGACGTGCTATCCGCGGTCACCGAAAATCCAACCCAAATTTGTGTTTCGGAAAAAGTAGCCTACTTGACATAAGGGGTGGGCACTCGTCTTTCAAGCCCACCGTCATCACTTTGAAGTTTGCGGGGCACTGTTTACGTACAGCCTCTACGAGTTGCAAGTGAATGGGGCCGGTGCGTGGTGAACGGAATAGTTCATCGAGCCATTTCTCGCCTTAACCCAAAACTAAATAGGAAAAGGGGTACTTGATATTTATTTCAACCCGGGAGTAAAAATCATGATCTGGTAAGTAAGATGTCAGAAAAGAAGTACACAACCATTATGTTTTATGACCAAACAGGAAAAACTAACAATTTGAGAAACTCAAATAGTTCTAGTTTTATTTTTATTTTTTATTAGGTTCTCTCCATATTAATGAATCAAACTTAAATTCTCAGCATTGTAGATCAAACCAGGAGTAAATCTATATTTTTTTTTGTCTGGAACTTAATTGTGACGATTGCACGTCATGTGATATGGAGTACATTTTTTCATATCACCATACTCTCTTTAATTATCAAATCCATTAAACACTCGGAATACTCACCAACGAGTGGTTATTCAGGTCCAAAGACTGTTTCTGGCCTTCTGGGGCACTTATGGTAACCAACGAACGGGCGAATGGCTACTCAGGTCCAAAGACTTAATCGTACCATGCGGGCGAACCAGGTGTCCGGCGCTCATGTCCCCAGCGTTCTTCTTCGGTTCTTCCTTCAACCCTTCCCTTTCAAAACAACACGACATTCTTTGCCTGCCGTGCATACTATGCAAAATGCACATCATCATCATTCATCAGCACATGACTAACTTTTGACTCCAGGAGTTTGGATGTTGTGCTTGACTCCACGGTGTGCTTATTTATAGCCATGCCCACAGTCTACGTTTACAGCGTGTAAACAACAAGTTTCTGCCCGGCCTCGCCACTTCAGCACAGCATGCCTCGCTTCCTCCATTTATTCACCTTGCTCTTCTACCTACGCATCTCAGCAAGTTCTGCCGCGACAGACACCATCCAGGCCGGACAAGCACTTGCTGTCCACGACAAGCTCGTCTCCAGCAATGGCAGGTACGCGCTTGGCTTCTTCAAACCAAACAGCAGCAAATCATCTCAGGACACTACCAACTGGTACCTTGGCATATGGTTCAATACAGTCCCCACATTTACTCCAGCATGGGTTGCAAATAGGGATAAACCGATCAAGAACACCACCTCAGTGGAGCTCACAATCTCCCAGGATGGGAACCTTGTCATCCAAAACGAGTCCACCAAGTCCATAATCTGGTCTACACAAGCAAACATCACAACAAATAGCACCACCGCTATCCTCTTGAGTAGTGGAAATCTCATCCTCACAAACTCATCAAACCAATCAGAAGTTCTATGGCAGAGCTTTGATCACCCCACAGATACATTTTTCCCTGGGGCGAAGCTTGGATGGGACAAGGTCACCGGCCTGAATCGTAGTTTTGTTTCCTGGAAAAACTTGATCGACCCAGCTGCCGGTGGGTACCGCTATGAGTTAGACCCCAGTGGTATCGACCAGTTATTGCTTGTAGCATTAAACTCATCCACATCATACTGGTCCACCGGTCCATGGAGCGGAAAATACTTTTCCTCAATTCCAGAGATGGCAGCTCGCCACTCTATTAGTGCAAAATTTGTCAAGAATGACAGAGAGAGGTACTTGACATATAATATAGTAGATGCATATATGGATCCCAATATGCTTACTCGTCATGCAATTGACGTATCAGGTCAAATAAAGACATTCACATGGATGAAGGGCTCACAGGACTGGGTAATGATCAATGCCCAACCCAAAGCCCAATGCGATGTCTATGCAGTTTGTGGACCTTTCACAATTTGCAATGATAATGATGTTCCACATTGCATTTGTATGGAGGGCTTCAGCATAACATCCCCCAAGAACTGGGAGCTAGAAGATCGAGCGGATGGGTGCTCAAGAAAAACTCAACTAGACTGCATAAGGAACATAAGCACAACACACACCACAGACAAGTTCTACCATGAGCCATGTGTTAGGTTACCCCAGAATGCCCAAAAAGTGGAAGCAGCTGGAAGCTCGAATGAGTGCGAACAAATTTGCCTGAATGACTGCTCTTGCATTGCATACTCCTTTGGCGATAGTGGATGTTCTGTCTGGCATAATGAATTGCTCAACATAGGACGACTAGAATGCAGTGACACAACCAATTCAAATGGAGAAACTCTTTGCCTTCGTCTTTCTGCCAAAGATGTACAAAGTTTGAAATATAACAGAAGAGGGATTTCTATTGGAGTTGCAACTGCTACAGTCATTTGTGCTCTAGGCTTATTTGCACTCGTCCTATTACTGATGATTTGGACAAACAAAAAGAATAGCTCTGGTCACATTGTGAACGGTTACACAGGTTGTAATGGAATCATTGCATTTAGATACAATGAACTACAACGAGCAACGAAAAAATTTACAGATAAGTTGGGGGCAGGTAGCTTTGGTTCTGTATTCAAGGGGTTTATAAATGACTCAAATACCATAGCAGTTAAGAGGCTTGATGGTGCTTATCAAGGAGAGAAACAATTCAGAGCTGAAGTGAGCTCAATTGGAGCTATCCAACACATCAATTTGGTTAAGCTTGTTGGTTTCTGTTGTGAGGATGATAAGAGGCTGCTTGTTTATGAATACATGTCAAACCACTCTCTTGACGTCCATCTATTTCGAAGCAATTCCACAGTGTTAAGTTGGGCTGCTAGGTACCAGATAGCCCTTGGAGTTGCAAGAGGGTTAGCCTACTTGCATGAAAGCTGTCGAGACTGCATCATACACTGTGATATCAAGCCAGAAAACATACTTCTTGATGCTTCATTCCTTCCAAAAATTGCAGACTTTGGGATGGCAAAGCTATTAGCAAGGGATTTTAGCCGAGTATTGACAACAATGAGAGGGACTGCAGGGTACCTTGCACCTGAATGGATTACTGGTGTTGCTATTACACCGAAAGTTGATGTTTATAGCTACGGGATGGTGCTGCTGGAAATAATATCTGGAAGGAGGAACACATGCGCACCGTTGTCAAGCAATGTCGATGTTTATTTCCCTGTGCAAGCTGCACATAAGCTTCTTGAAGGAGACATCAGGAGTTTGGTAGATCACAAGTTACAAGGTGATGTCAATCTGGATGAGGCTTTTTTCGAAAAAGGAGCATAGCCCCAGCCTCTGCATCAATAGATGCACACGGCTTGCTTTATTAATAAAAGTATCAAGTCACAACCAATTCAACATCACTTATTACAACCACGGAATAGCTAAGGTCGATACAAGAATCAACCAACTGAAAATATGGCAAACAGAAAAGCTATGCATTTGCTATTCTATTAAGATGCCGCCACCCAGTAGCCTGGAAAAAGAAGTCCTGCGCAACCACTAGCATCCGGTTGCATCCAATAACCATATCCTCCCGCTGCTCCACTGGGAGGAGTAAAACCCATTGTTGAATTGAATGGGCAGCTCGCCGGATAACCTGCAAAAAATTAGTTCCACTTTGTTTGTTAAAGATGATATCATTTCTAGTTCTCCAAATAGCCCAACAAAGAGCTGAGACACCCATTCTAATTTTTTGTTTGTCCTCTTTCCTCACCCCATTCAGCCATCTACCGAACATATTAGTAGTATTAGCTGGTGGAGGAATATTATAAGTAAGGTACATCATACGCCATATTATCTTCGCAAAAGGGCAATCGAGAAACAAATGATTAACAGTTTCCATGGAATCACAGAAACAGCATTTTTGGCATCCTTTCCACTTCCGTTTCGCAAAAGGGCAATCTGGATGAGGCTGAACTGGCTTGCAAGGTTGCATGTTGGTGTATCCAAGACGATGAGCTTGATCGACCAACAATGGGAGAGGTAGTTCAGATTCTTGAAGGGCTAATTGAGACCACGATGCCCCCGATACCGAGACTACTCCAAACTATGTTTGAAAGTTGCTCCTAATGTTTTTCTTTCAGGGAAAACTAGCTGGTTGGGCGCCTACATGTTATACTGTACTATGTGTATACCTAAGACCATAGCTGTATTTATATTATACAAATGTAATGCTTATTACGGAAGAAATAGCTGTACTTCGTATGAAGTATTACTTTGTAACGGTCTCAATGTACCCTCACTGCATCATTATAATCTGGAGTTATATTGAATAAAGGTGCCATAAATATTTCACTTTTCTCTACTTACTTATAATGTGGAAATTCTAGCTTCTTGCCCTCAAAAAGAAATTCTAGCTTCTAAGGTCGAACTAGGAAGATTATTTGAGCCTTGTTTCAACTAGGACGGTGGTGCCCAAATGGTAGCCATGGCGGCGTCGGTGTTGTCATGACTGCTATGCCGTAGCAGCAATGGTAGTAGCAGAACAATGTGTGTGCCTTCACCTACAGGCTACGGTGTTCCCATAAACTCACCTGCATTCGAGTTCAAAAAAAAAAACTCACCTGCATTGGAAGTGGGATCTGATATGCAGTGGTGGATTAACGTTGTTGGCGATCCTTGCTCAGTTATTTTTTTTTTGACAGGTCACCGGGGGGAGCAGAAACGCTCCCGCCTGAATATTTTCCATTAATCACCAAAGATCGGGCGGAAAAGCCCCTTTTTTCGAGATTTTACATCAGGGGTAGGGGAGCAGGTCCAACGCACGGGGACAAGCTCATAAAAGGGAAAAAAAGAAAGCAGGGAAGCAAGGGTCGCTCAGGCACCAGGTAGGTAAGCCAGAGATCGACGTCTTCGCGATGATCAGGGGGGAGGCGGGCGCGCCAAAGAGAGGCGTAATCCCTGCAGCACTTGAGCAGGAGGGGTAGAGAGGGCGCGAGCCCGTTGAAAACCACCCCGTTACGGTGTTTCCAAAGGTGCCAGAAGCAAAGAAGGCGGAGTGTGGAAGCAGTCGCCGGCGGCGTCGAGGGAGGTAGGGGACAGCTCGAAAATTCAGAGGGAGCAAGCTCGGGGGAAGCATCAGCCCCAATAGCAGCCCAGAAGCTGCGAGCAAAAGGGCACCCGAACATGATGTGACCAGGCGATTTGGAAGGGGCGGCGCAGATGGGGCAGACGCTGGCAGCCTCGTCCAAGATACCCTTCCGGTGGAGGTTTTCACGGCATTGGATGCGACCTTTGACGAGGAGCCAAGCGAAGAACTTGACGCGGGAAGGAGCCTTGCACCCCCAAACGAACTCGACGTGAGCATCGTCGACCCCTCCGATGGTGCAGAGCTTGTACAGGGCGGAGGTGCGCAGCGCGCCGCCCTTTCTCGTGCAAAGAGGGAGGGAGCGCTGGTCGGGGGAGTCCGAGAGCGCAGTCTCAGCCACAACCCGCACCAGAACGTCCCTCTGCCAGGAAGCAGTGGAGGAGAGGCGCGGCACCAAGAGGATGTCGATGCCACAGGCGACGACCTGACGGACAGTGGCCTCCTGGAGCGTGCAATGGGAGAGGAGCTCCGGCATTGCCACACTGAGCATGCCGAGGGGGTGCCAGCAGTCGAACGAGGTGCGGGATCCATCGCCGATGCTAACGCGCGAGATGGACCGGTAGAGAGGCAGGAGCTGTCGCAGCGAGCTCCAGTGCGCTCCAGCCAAGGGAGAGGCGGGACCGGTCGTGTCGAGCGGCAGGCCTGCCAGGCTCGTCCAGACCCACCGAGGCCAGGATTCAGAGGGAGAAATGTGGAGGCGATGCAGGAGCTTGACGAGGAGGCAGGAGTTGACGTCCTTTAGGGAGCGCACGCCGAGGCCTCCCTCGATCTTGGAGCGGCAGACGGTGTCCCAAGACACCAGGCACTGAGCGCCGGAAACGCGGTCCGTGGCCGCCCAAAGAAAGGCGCGAGGGAGCCTGTCGAGAGCCGTTAGGACCCCAGGTGGGAGTTCCAGCGCGCCCATGGCGAAAGCGGGGAGAGCGTCGAGGACGGCGTTGATGAGGACGAGCCGCCCGCCCAGAGACAGCAGCAACGCGCGCCACCCAGGTACCGATCGACTTTGGCGATGAGGGGCGAGAAAGCCGAGAGACGCAGCTTCTCCGCCGAGAGGGAAAGGCCCAGGTAAGTCTGGGGAAACCCCTCCACCTTGCAGCCCAAGGTTTGTTGGATGACATCAAGGGTGGCAGCGTCGACGTGCATGGGGACAATGGTGCTCTTCCCGAAGTTGATGTAGAACCTCGTCGCCCGCTCGAACTGGTGGAGGAGGAGCTTGAGCCTCGCCGCCGCCCTAGCGTCCGCTCGCAGGATGATCAATGTATCATCCGCGTATTGGAGCACCGGGCAGGAGACGCCGTCGACGAGGGGATCGTCCCGCCGGACAAGGCGTTGGAGAACATCAGCCGTGAGGAGGAACAGGTAAGGCGAGAGGGGGTCCCCCTGGCGGAGCCTTGCTCAGTTATAACTTATAACAAGCTGGAAGAACAGCAGCATTATTATTCAGTAAAGTTTGAGACAGTGACAATCTCGAGATCAGATGGAATCCAATGGCGCATTGTGTGTTGAAACGCGAATAGAATCGGACGAGGCTCACCGGCCGGCAATCGGCGATGTGCCACACGGTTGCATGGCAGGGGGACTCAAATCCATGCTCGCCTCCTGGCCTTCGGAGAGTGAATGGCAGTTGGGAAAGTTGTATAGATGGATGCAATCCAAGGTCATGGCAGTTGGGAGAAGCCACGGCCAGTAATAGGGGAGGAGTCACACTCGGGTGGCTCGGGCAGCTGGAGCAGAGGGCTGGAGCCAAAGGGACGCGGCGGGATGGGGGCACTCTAGCGCGCGGCCACGGTGAGGCGCGGCAAGTCGATGCGACGCGAGCGGGAGTAGGGCTGCAGGTCCGCGCGACGCGGGGGAGGGCGCGGGCTCTCCTCGGGCAGTGGTGGTGGCCAGAGCGGCGCTGCTTCACTGCTGCGGAAGGCTAGAGCCTAGAGGGGAGAGGCGAAGCCTAGGGACGAATCCATTAATTTAACTTGAGCATCTCCTGAAGAGGCAAGATTACCTCTCCCGCACCCCACCTCTCCCAACCCTAACCGCCGCCGCCGGTAGCGCCGCCGGGGCAAAGACCCACGGGGCGTGGCGGCGGCGGGGGGCCCTCCTCGTCGATGCGTGGTGGACGACGGCCGGATCTCCCCTCCTCGACGCATGGCGGACCGGCCAGCGCGGATGGTGATGGGCGGCGGTGGCCTACGCTGCGGTCCCCCTCCTCCCGTCGGCTCTTCCCCGCAGCACTCCGGCAGGGGCTGGTGGTGGGTGGCGGCCAGGCCCATGGTCTGCGCCAATTCCCCCCGCCGCCTCTCGTCGGTGAGTGGAGGCGATCTCGGGCTTCTCCCGCGACATGAGGTCGCCCGAGGCATCAGCCTTGGGTTCGACGGTGGAGGTGGCCCTCTTCTTCGCCGGAGAGGGTCGGCCTGCGGTTGGTGGTGGTGGATCTATCGATCTATCACCGCGTTCCGGCGGAGAGATGGAGAAGTGTGGAAGCCGGCGACGGCTGATGTCACCGGTGGAGGGTTGGAGTTGCCATCCCGGGATGTTCGCCGACGTTGGGGTCCGACCTGAATAAAGGCGGCGGTCCTAGGGTCTCTCTTGCGTGAAGAGGAAGACCTGCCGGAAGCCTGGACTCGCGATCTGGCCGGTGTGTTGAGTTCCGGAAGGCGCCGCCGGCAAGTGTAACAGTGCTTTTATTGCCTGGAGTTTGCTGAATCGGCGGTATTCGGTCGTGCGCACCCATGTTTTTATTCCGACCGATTGGTCTGGAGGGAGCGGCGCGAAGCTCTTTTCTGTGTTGACACCAAGTGACAGCTGATCCATGGTGAAGTCAAAAGAAGAGAATATCATGAAGGACGGATTGGAGGACTAGCTAATGGAGGTTCAAGTCTTTACGCTGTTGAGGGGCTTGCTTGGTGTTCCGGACTTAGCAACGGTGGTATGGAAGTGGGGGCGGCAGCACATGTGAAGTTCAGAGTCTTACCTTTCAGGGTAAAAACCCAAGGTCTGGCCTTAACTGGTTGTGCTTGGCAATGTCCTTGTTGAAGGCTTTGTTTTGAGAGTGAAGACTATCTTCAGGGTGAAAACCTAAGATCTTTGATCGGACGACGGCGGCGCTGGTGCATTGTTCCCTTCTTGGAGGTCGCTTTTGAAGAGTCTGATTTTCAGGTGTTGTTTTGGTGGCGGTTGTATTACTGTTGCTAGGGCTGTGATGCTGTAGCGGGACTTTTATTTCTTAGTTTTCTCTTTCTTTTTTTAGCTGTGTGCATCCGTAATGTTTTAGGGCATTGCGTTGTTGTAGAGGCTGGGTGTAATTGGTATCCTTCGATATTAATATATTCCCTTTATCGAAAAAACTTGAGCATCTCCACCGGCGCGCCTCGTAGCGGTCCGATAGCGATTTGGGGATTGGGAGCGAAAATAACTCACACCGACGCGCCTCAAATAGCATCAGCGCTTTCCCGAGTCCAATAGAAACACCGGCAACCCTAGCCATAGGATGCCATAGGATGGCTTAGATTGGGGCCGAATGGACGCTAGAGGATTCGGGGGAGGGTTTGCGATTAGATGGGAAGAACTTCTGGATGCTTTCCTCAAGAACACAGCCAAGGGCCGGTATACAAGAAGAGAGACAAGAGGAAGAACTCTTTACTAGATCGCTGGCTTCATTGATTTCAACATGATTACAAGTGCATGAACACAAGCTCTATCGTCTAATCTCCTCTGCCAACACGCGCCTGTAAGAGGCAGTACCCCCTCTCCTTATATAGGGGAGAGGGTGGCTTACAGAACAAGGAACCCTAATGGCATCTTTGACTGGACAAACTACTTTACAAAGCTACTTTAATCATGGATGACGCTGGGTCCTCTTTAATCAGGCACGCTGACGTCCTCCGGCTTCTTTCAGCGTCATCTCTCTCTTTGGCGCCAGGGCTCTGATTAAAGCCACTTTGCTTAGCTCATCCTTGTCTTCTTGCTCTGAAGAGAATCTTTGACCAGTCTTGCCGACGTGCTACAGTGACCCTGGTACCGGTTTTCCGGTACCTTTGCCTGTTATGCCGGTATCTTTTTACCGGTATCTTTGATCCGGTATCTTTGATCCGGTATCTTTGATCCGGTATCTTTGATATCACCGGTTGCCTTTACTCCGGTATACCCCTCATGGTATACCGGATTGTTTCATCCAACACTGTTGAACTCAGCCATCATAATCCGGTTTACTCTTCAATCCGGTATCTTATTCTTTTATCCGGTATCTTTGGTTAGAGACGACCATTCCGGTATCAATATTAAACCGGTATCTTGATGGCTCATACCATCCGGTTTGGCATGCCTTTGGCATACCGGGGGTCATCCCCCCAACATTAGTCCCCGAAGCTGGTATAGTCCGGTGGATCCTACCCAACGGACCATGCCAGGTTCTATTTTCTCAAGGTACCGGTTTAAACCTTCCGGCGTCTAGTTGAAAACCTTCCGGCGTCTCTACCGAAACCATCTCATCACACCGAATTCAGCTTTGGTATACTTGCTCCGGAATCTTTGCTCCGGTATCTTTGCTCCGGTATCTTTGTTGTCAAAAACTTTCTCGGTGAAGTCGAGAATATGTGGGGAGCAGTGCCTGTCAGAGACATACGCACTGTTTCTGACGCGTCATGCCAGGTTCCCATTCCAAACGTACCGGATTAATCCTTCCGGTTTCCATTTAAACTCATCCGGCTCCTTGCCGAACCCACTTAGCTGAACAACCATCATTGAACACCTCCGGCTTCTTTCTGTCGGTTCCTTGGTCTTCAATGCTTGTCTTGACGAAGTCCAGAATACCCCAAAACTTGTGCCTGTGAGAGACATGCGCACTGTACCTGGCGTGCCAGCGTCAGGCTTCAAATCCTTCGTCTCCCTCGCGCAGTTAATGTGGCGCACCGGATCCATGTGACCCTTCCGGAACTTGGGCCACCGGTTCCGGCTATGATGACAACGACTGTGTTGTGCTTGAGGTATTTACATCACTTGCGTTATCTTGTGCTTTCATTGTGGCGCCGATTTCAGCCGACTGGTAACCCTCGGTGCTATAGCACGTGACTTCCATTGGTGCCAAAGTCTGGGATCCTCCGGCTTCCATAGTGCAGAAGGCTTCGGCTTTTGATGCCAGAAGCAGCGCTGCTCCGGATGCCAAGCGCCCTCAGGCCGAAAGAGGAAGAACCAGATTGCGGTTTCCTTCGGGTGAACCTTATCATCACAGCCTTCCGGTTTGCACCCTTGCATTTGCCCATACTGGAAGCGTCGCAAGGGAAGCCGGCGAGAAGGTCTCAGCGCAGCTGGGCCGGATCACTGAGCTCAACCGCGGCGAGGTCAACCTGGGCCCGCTGCTAGAAAACGCTGAGAAGTGGAACCAGGCGGAGTTGTCTCCGGCTACCCGCGGCCCGGGCAAGGACAAGCTTCCGGTCGTTGTTACTTCCGGTTCGCGGAGCACGGCGCAGCACTTGAGCCGGCTTACGCGCGTCGTCAAGGAGTTTGACACCACTTGGCACGATGCCAGCGGCAACGTGGTGGTAAGCCGCACACCTTAAACTTCAAAGCTTCATCTTTCAAATCTATGCCGGTTTTCAACTTCCCAGCTTATATGTACATCCTCCCAGTCCCCGAGTTTCGGGTTGAGAACGCAGTTCTTAGCGCGAAACTTTGCTGGAAACAAAAAAAATCGGCATAGCCAGTCCCCGAGTTTCGGGTTAAGCAGGCAGTACTTAGTGCGAACTTGCCAAGAAACCGGCATCTTTTTTTTTTTTTATACCGGTATATAGCCTTCTTGGGCGTTTACCGGAATAGATTTTGCCATCTTGGGCATGTTTGACATTTTGCCTTCTTGGGCTTGTCACATATCGGTGTATAGCCTTCTTGGCGTATACCGGATTGAAATTTTGCCATCTTGGCATGTTTGACATTTTGCCCTCTTGGGCTTGTCACATACCGGTGTGTATAGCCTTCTTGGCGTATACCGGATTGAAATTTTGCCATCTTGGCATGTTTGACATTTTGCCCTCTTAGGCTTGTCACATACCGGTGTGTATAGCCTTCTTGGCGTATACCGGATTGAAATTTTTGCCATCTTGGCATGTTTGACATTTTGCCCTCTTGGGCTTGTCACATACCGGTGTGTATAGCCTTCTTGGCGTATACCGGATTGAAATTTTGCCATCTTGGCATGTTTGACATTTTGCCCTCTTGGGCTTGTCACATACCGGTGTGTATAGCCTTCTTGGCGTATACCGGATTGAAATTTTTGCCATCTTGGCATGTTTGACATTTTGCCCTCTTGGACTTGTCAAGATGATATTCGACGAGCTATGGCCACTGGTCAACCCAGATATGCAGTGGTTTGACTTAGTAGTCAATGCCACGTTACTTGTGACATGATGTAGCTAACTTTGGCATGATACTTTGGCCAACCAGAATAAACAACGATCTGGGATATTAGATGGTGCCATGATAAACGGCGATCTGAGAGTTTGGATGATGCCATGATAAACGGCGATCTGAGATACTAGATGGTGCCATGATATATTATGAGCTAAGAAAAATGATGGTAGCGATGAATTTTCATCGGAAAACAGTTGTGCCTGAAGACAGGGTTAGTCAATGCATATACATCATAAATATTTTACCTTAGTTGCAAGTCGACGCACAGGAAGGTCGGCCCGGCTTTGCTCGAGCCCGGCTTTGTCCGAGCTTCGCTGCCCCTAAACAAGCCACAGAAATACCTGCTACTTCCGCCCAAGCCCCGGAGAGCTCATCTCCATTTTACCTGTGAAAACTCTGTTCCTGTCTCATGAAAAGCAACCTCGTGAAATTTTCCCGGTATACCGGGTGGGAGTTGTATTAATGCGTTAAGCCCTCTTGGTGGTGCTGACTTTAACCGGTACACCGGTAGGCTTATAAGTTGAGCCGGTATTTACATGATTAAGACCTTGCCGGTTTGTTTTGGTTTTGCTCTGATCCTTGCATGGTGAAGATTCCAGATTTGTTTCCGAATCCAATCCGATGCACACTTGGTTCTTTTGCTTTGGCTCTGCCTACCTCTTTTGGGCGTTCTGCATATGAGACTCAAAGTTCTTTTGCCAAGCAAGCACTTTCTTGAATTTAGAAATAATTCGAAATGTTTCACAAAAAACCGGTATGACCGGGGTTAGTTAAATTTTCTTCTGGATTGTTCGTTTTCGGTCCCTTTTTCGCTTTTTCACGTGCTTAGGACCTTCCGGTTTATCTTGCTTGCCATGAAGCCGGGTTTCGGACAGCAGCAAAGTCGAAGACTCCGGTAGGTTTAGCACGTTACTGCACCGGAAGAGCGAACCTTAAGCAAACAAACCGGTATACGGAAAGAATAAACATATTGCATGCAATTTCGATAGAGGCCGCCCCCGAGATTCATTCGAGGTACCGGCATACTACGGACAAAGAAACCGAGCAGAGAAAAGAACTCCTTACATTACCGGGGTTAATAGCGATAGGCGTGGCCAACGAGCCAATGGCGGCCTGCAGCAGGGTTGCTGCCGGTGGCGCGGTAGAGGTGCCGGGATGATCCCGTTGGGCTCCGTTGGATGCTTTGCCATGTGCCCGAACTTGACGGGCCCAGCGCCCTCCTCAGCTGCCGCTTCGCCAACGCTTCCTGCGCCGGCCATCATAACCTCGACGCTGCCGGCTGCGCGGTCGGTGCGCAGCCCGCGAGTTGGTGAAGATCTTGGCGGGTCTTGGCGCCTCCAGTACCGGCGAGAGGTACTGGCGCTCCGAGACGGTGCCGAGGTAGATGCGGTGGCTGCCGAACTCGATGATGCGGCCGTTCTTGGTGAAGATGCCGCCGTTGGCGAAGCAGCCTGCGTTGTCGTTGATGAAGTCCGTGTCGAGGACGCGGTCGACGAGCGCGGTGATGACACGCTCGCCGTCGATGGTGAGGAGGCCCGCCCGAATATGTACTCCAGCAAGCGCCACTTCATGCCCCACGGTGGGCGCCAACTGTCGTCGTGGTGAACAGACAGATGCCATAGGATGGCTTAGATTGGGGCCGAATGGACGCTAGAGGATTCGGGGGAGGGTTTGCGATTAGATGGGAAGAACTTCCGGATGCTTTCCTCAAGAACACAGCCAAGGGCCGGTATACAAGAAGAGAGACAAGAGGAAGAACTCTTTACTAGATCGCTGGCTTCATTGATTTCAACATGATTACAAGTGCATGAACACAAGCTCTATCGTCTAATCTCCTCTGCCAACACGCGCCTGTAAGAGGCAGTACCCCCTCTCCTTATATAGGGGAGAGGGTGGCTTACAGAACAAGGAACCCTAATGGCATCTTTGACTGGACAAACTACTTTACAAAGCTACTTTAATCATGGATGACGCTGGGTCCTCTTTAATCAGGCACGCTGACGTCCTCCGGCTTCTTTTAGCGTCATCTCTCTCTTTGGCGCCAGGGCTCTGATTAAAGCCACTTTGCTTAGCTCATCCTTGTCTTCTTGCTCTGAAGAGAATCTTTGACCAGTCTTGCCGACGTGCTACAGTGACCCTGGTACCGGTTTTCCGGTACCTTTGCCTGTTATGCCGGTATCTTTTTACCGGTATCTTTGATCCGGTATCTTTGATCCGGTATCTTTGATCCGGTATCTTTGATATCACCGGTTGCCTTTACTCCGGTATACCCCTCATGGTATACCGGATTGTTTCATCCAGCACTGTTGAACTCAGCCATCATAATCCGGTTTACTCTTCAATCCGGTATCTTATTCTTTTATCCGGTATCTTTGGTTAGAGACGACCATTCCGGTATCAATATTAAACCGGTATCTTGATGGCTCATACCATCCGGTTTGGCATGCCTTTGGCATACCGGGGGTCATCCCCCCAACACTGGGTGTAATTGGTATCCTTCGATATTAATATATTCCCTTTATCGAAAAAACTTGAGCATCTCCACCGGCGCGCCTCGTAGCGGTCCGATAGCGATTTGGGGATTGGGAGCGAAAATAACTCACACCGACGCGCCTCAAATAGCATCAGCGCTTTCCCGAGTCCAGTAGAAACACCGGCAACCCCGTGCCTGCCCCTTGGCCAAGGACGCGAATCTGGCGCGCCGACGCCTCGCGAGGCGGAAAATTTTGAGCGTAGGAGCCGCCTGTCAGCCACAAATCCCAAAAATCGACGCCAGCGCGGAGTGGCGAGGCCGACGCGTCAGCGGCACCTTCAATTTTAACCTAACCGTCGCCTACCTCACGACGGGAGTTATTGGCGCGCAGCGGCGGTGCAGTTTCCGCATACGCGCAACGAACCGTCCCGTCATGCTTAGCTCTCCGTGCCGGCGTTAATGAGCGCCACGACTCCCCCGCCTCCCTCCGGCCTATAAAAAGGACGCTCTCGCATCGTCCCTCCCACACAAATCCTAGCGTCTATCTCCCCAAGGCTAGCTGCCACCATCAGAAGAGACGACGCCATATCTGTTCGAGGCCGAGGTCGCGGCCGTGGTCGTGGTCCTGGCCACGACAAAGCTGCATGCTCGCCGTCATCTTCATCGTTGGACATGCAGGAGGTGGAGCGGAAAGTGATGTTCGAGTTCGTCGTCGTCCTCAAGAACGAACCACTCGGTAGGCTGCCGGACAAGTTCGCCGACTTCGTCGCCGGCAACGAGCCAGCCTCTCTGCATCTGTGGGAGGCTACCTGCGGCTGCTGCCGGTGGATTGTGGACGTGATCCGCGACGCGTGCGGCAAGATGTACCTCCACATCGACTGGGAGAAGTTCGCGCGCTACCACCACCTCGAAGTCGGCTTCGTGCTCACGTTCTCCTACCTTGGCGAGGCCGACATGAGCGTCAAGGTGTTCGATGAGACGCGCTGCCGCCGGCACTACCACGGCGACTGCGACTGCGCCGAGGAGGACGATGACTGAGTGTTGTTTCTTCGCAGCGAAAATAGACACGCATGTTTTTGGATGTTCTTCCTCGAAAGAACCAACAGGGATATCATCACTAGTTGGATTTTCTAGTTTGGGTGACTGAGAGTGGCTAAGAGTGTTCTTTCTTGGCAGCGAACACATGAAACCTGCGATTCCAACACTAGTTAGATTTCATTATTTTGCAATGTTTTATATTTGTGTCAACCATGGTTCAAACTATGTATTAGTTTGTGAAAAACCATGTTCCAAATTATATCTTCGTGTAAACCATGTTCCAAATTATATCGTCGTGGAAACCATGTTCCTAATTATGTATTAGTTTGTGGAATGTTTCTTCTCCTTATTCGAAATTTTATACTTTTATTTGAGATTTTAATTCAAATCATCTATCGGTGCCGCCGGTTTAGGGGCGCCGGTGTGGGAACAACACCCCCAAAATAGAGGATGCAGTGCTGGTGTCTCTGCCGACGACTATTTGGGACGCGCCGGTGGAGATGCTCTTAGATGTTCAAATTTTAACCATCAAAAAATATTAAGGTGAAAAACTGAAAATGGTCCATGCCTTCGCGCCATTAAAAATACAAATTCGCGAGCATTTCAAGGAACAATATTTCAAAAGGTTAAAACACATGTAAAAAATAAAGAAATAGCAATAGGACAATATGATCTGCCATAGCGCTTGGAAGTCACATGGCTTCCCTGCACCCCTTACCGCTACCCGCGCATCGGCTTTCTTCTTCCCTTCTCTGCTTGGCTAGACGTGAGACATCGGAGCAATGGGCCGTTAGTGTTTGAATTTCGATGCATGTATTTTGATCACATTTTTCCCTGCTCGCATGCTCTGAAGGCTGATAGTATCATGTAAGTTTGTAGCTGTGTTCCCTGGTTCGGTGGCACTGAATCAAAACCTTATCATTTTTCTTTTGGAATAGTGTATCATTTATCACCTGTCAGATTTCTCATGAGGTAAAACTGCAACGTTCACCTACTGGATACATTACGTGCATATCATTCTAGCATATATATGCTGATGTAACTGACTGACTCTTATGCAAAGTACTATTGGCCACCAGATCAGACGGAAGAACCCGTTGAAGGCTCAAAATGTCGCGGCAAAAGGTTCTTCCATGGTGGAGCGTCAGACAGTTTATCATGTCTGCCCATTCCCCTCTGGGAAATTCAGTATCTGCGGCTGCAGGTACTTCCCGTGGTAGATCAGCCTGGACATGGCCTTGTACGCCGCCTGCGTCATGTGTATGCCGTCCCAGCTCAGGTACGCCGACGGGTCCTCGCACGTCGTCGTCCCCTCCACGCCGCACATCTTCATCTCGTCGTAGTTGTACTTGCCGCCGGCGCCGCAGCACGCCTTGTGCGTGCTATTCGCGTCGAAACCTGAAGAAAGTGAAAATGGGTTAACCAACGGGAGCATAAAGTAAGCAGAGCCATTTTGTGTGACTGAATTGTGTTGAAGCTCTTAGTCTTGTACCGAGGTCTGAGGCGCCTTTGAGGAGGCTGAAGAAGGAGTTGAAGTAGTCGGCGTAGGCTATGGACGCGTCCGGGTATGACGTGCGGAGGTCGGCGATGGCCCGCTGGAGCTTGGTGTTGTGCTTGGCGGCGAAGAGATTGAGCTCCTTCAGGCAGCCCATGGAGTCGTAGGCGGACGGCTCTGACGATGCCATCGAAGTCAGGTACCCCGGGATGCAGCCAATGGGGAAGTTGCCCGGGATGATGACCCTGCTTGCGCCCATGTCAAGCACTTCCTGCGATTGAGGCAACTCGACAGAATTATCACCATGTTTGGTTTGCGATATTTGTTCGTTATCTCTAGTTAGCGACTAATTGTACATGCGAGAGAAGATTGTTGAGCATACCTTGGCGGCATCGATGATGGTCTTCACGACACCTGGGACCAGTTTCTCCACCTCTCCCATAGACTTGTTGCCGAAGAATGCGAAGTTGTAGTCGTTTCCCCCGATCTCCCCGACCATGACAAGAGAAGATTGGAGCCTTTTGCGTATTGCTGCACCACACATTTTTTACATGAACCGTTAGAAAAAACAGAGTGTGCGTGATGAGCAGAAAGTGATACGCGCGAGGAGCGGAGGAGGTTCAAGAATTTGCCTTGATCGGTGGCGAAGCTGGACTTCATGAAGTTCTTGAACCACCGGAGCTGCAGCTTGAGGGAGTTGACGGTGAAAGGCATGGAGGAGGAGCTGCCGTTAAACTGGTCGGCGGGGTCCATGGCGGTGGCTCCGGCGACGGCGAAGTTCGCCCCGTGGTCGAAGCTCCTGTTCTTGGCCAGGTACGGGTTCAGGAACGGAAGGCCCATGTCCTGAGCTGCATTACAGAAATCGAAACACTCAACGTCACCAACGTTTGCTGCTGCTTAATTTCATCATTGTGCCAATTGTCGAAGTAAGTTCACAGCAACTACTCAATCTGAAGTCTGAACCAGAGCATCTAGTTCAGAACTTCAGAAACGGATGTAAGTGAGTACCGAGGTAGTCGATCATGAGGAGGCCGTCGGAGCAGCGGCCGGTGGGGTAGCCAAGGGTGACGCCGTAGGGGAAATGTTTGATGGTCTCGAACGCGCCGGGCGGCGCCTCCTTGATCAGGTTCCCCGTGTCCGTGATGGAGTCTCCGAGGCTGTAGATCGCGGCCACGGCGCCGCCATTGCCAGCATTACCTTGCCCGTGGCAGCAACCGAAGTGCAGTAGCAAAGCAGCAGCAACGAGGAAGAAGAAGGCTGCGGAGGAAGCCATGCAGAAACACAGTAAACGACCCGGTTCAGAGAGAAGTGCGTGTATGTATCTCGAGCACCCCGAGCAATGGTCGATGAGGAAGTCCGTTCTCGCCATGGCCATTTTATAGGCGGATCGAAGAGACCGGGCAGCAGTGAGCGACTGAGCTCTCTGCCGCGCGCACCACCGGGCGTTCTAGAGGAAACCAAAGCGTGCATGGTGGTGTGGTTATCGTCGCCGGGACGGCCACGGTCGGCGCGCATGTGTGCGTGCGTGTTGGAAAATCTATCCATGCATCTCTTCTTTTTCTGGGGATCTAATTCTGTTCCTCTCACTTTGCTGCTGAAATGGACGTCAGCTCGGATCGTGTCCGAGAGATTGTGGGGGACTCCTTTTGACTACAGTCATCTTGACCGCAGAAAAAAAGGTTCAGCAGAAAAAGTGGAAAGTAACAGCACCAATACAGCGCAGCTTGCCATGCACATTTTGCTCCACGGGCTTCTCTTGAAAAAAAAAACTATGCATCATTGCAGTTTTCAGTGCGTACATTGGACTGTGAAAAATGCAGGGAACCGTATAATTCAAAAATAGCAGTTTAAAGTTTCAACATAAAACCTGAAAATAAATCTAGATGAAGACATGTTGTGTTCTACCAACCTGTAAAATTTCAAATCCAAATAGCTTATACATGTCAGATTTTGTTATTTTTGCACAACACCAAATATAAGATATTTCGAGTTGAATTTTACAAGTTGGTCCAACACAAAAATTTCTAAATCTAAATTTATTTTTAGATTTTGTAAAATAACTTTAAAATGATTTTTTTATTTTATTAAAGAAACAAGCTACATTTGTGGTTTCCGTGGAACCATAGTGCTAGAAATGTCAAGGAGATTAGTATTTTTGTGAAAAGGACCGCCGATTTATTAATAATCATGAACAACACTACAAAGAACACCAAAAGTAATAGAAGTTAGAAATAAGTCCTTAGACCACCTAGCGACGGCCACGGGAGCAAGCTGAAGATGCGCCGTCGTCCTCAATCCTCCATCACCGGAGCATGCAAAGCATGTGAAAGTATAGCTTGTTGTAGTACATAGATAAAACGTTGGCGTGCTAAAATGCCAAAGGACCAGCGCATCAGAGCAGCAACCATGATGAGAATTGCAGATCAAAAGAACCCAACAAGTAACCACACCGATAGGCACGAAGATGGATTAGATCCTAGAAGATTCACCGGACATACGACTTCATGCACCCTCCATTGACTCTAGTAGCACCGCCGAAACGAAGATAGGGCGGGAATATCTTATTCTACCTTCAGGATATCGCCACCGCCTCACCATCGCAAAAAAAACAACACTAGAACTTCCTAAACAAGGAACAGAAATCCACCGCCCGATGATGGGTTGTGGTCCACTGCACCTCCAAGAACCCAAGGGCCGCCGGAGGTGGGATGGAGCACCGGCGTCGCCACCAAGGGGGACGGGAAAAGGTATATTGCTTTTGATTGCCTCATGCATGTATCTTTTCCTTGGCTGTACCGGCTCCAGTAGGTTAGGTTCTTTTTTGTGTTGCAATGTTACTACTACATGTCACCATCTATATAACTGATGTGACTCTTTCTGAACTCTGAACTTGAACAGTGAACCTTGCATGTGTATATGCATATGCTGATGGAGGACCCGCACCAGAGCAACAACCATGATGAGAACCATAGATCAAAAGAACCAAACATGTAACCACGCCGATGAACATTAAGACGTACCAAATCCCAGGAGATCCACCAAACACACAATTTCATGCACCCTCTGTTGACGCTAGACACGCCACTGAAATGAAGATAGGAAAAAACTAGGAAGAAACTTCATGACGTCGCCACTGCCTCATCATCCAAAAGAAAACAAACACTCGAACTTCCTAAACAAGGAATGGAAACCACCGCCCAATGAGGAGCTATGGTCCACTGCACCTCCAAGATTCCAAGGGCCACCGGAGGTGGGACGGACCACCGGCGTGTCCACGAATGGGCCGGAAAAACCTAGATCGCTATTGATCGCATCATGTTTCTTTTCCTTGGTTTTACCGATTCTAGTAGAAATGAGAACAAAATATCTGAGGAATTCTGGTATTTACTTTGCCAAACATAGAAATGGTCATTGTCGTCTATGGTCTGACATGTTGCATATTAGAGATATTTACTTGTGTGGCAGGAGAATGTATGTTGGAAATGGATGCATAACTAGCTTCTGGAAAGATGCTTGGTGTGGAAAGATAAATTACCTGATCTGTACAACATATGCAATGAACAACTCATTACTATGGCTGCTGCAAAAAAAATCTGGGTTAGAGACTTTCCTTCAGAAGATGGTTGTCTATTAACCTACAAGAGCAATGGTGTGGCCTTGTTGATATTCTCAATCAGGGTGTGCTAAATGACTGTGTGGACAAACCAAAATGGAAATGGATAAAAGATGGAATTTTTTTTACTGTCAGGAGCATGTATAAGCAGCTGTGCAGTAATGAAATGGATAGATCTTTCAGACACACCTATGAAAGAGAAAAATCCCTCTTAAAATCAAAGTGTGGCTGGTGGTTAATTTGGCACAATAACATAGCTACAAAAGATAACATGCTGAAGCAAAACTGGACTAGAGACCCTCTTTGTCAACTATGCAATGATTTTGAATTGATCATACACCTCTTCTTTACATGCCCTGTAGCTAAATATGTTTGGAGCGTGGCGGAACTTGCAATTAGAGCACGTACATGCTCTAGATCTTTTGCTCAATGTATCTGGTGGTTGCCACAATTCTCCCGAGCTAGCCGCAATATTCAAATTGCTGATGTAGCTGCGATTTGCTGGGTCATTTGGAAAAATCATAACAAAGCTTCTTTTGAGAAAATTTTCCTTCAAAATCCTATTGAGCTAATCTGTCTTCCTGTTGCTTTTTGCTTTTATGAAATACTTGGCAGGTCTTCACTCCTGTGCAGATGCTGCTGCTCTTCGGCAAGGAGCCGATTCTCTCCTCAATCTAGCCCTTGCACTAGTATGAAATTGCATATCTATGCGCACGTTTTTGACTTTCTGTGACGCACGGTTTTTACTTTCTGTGGCGCATATTTAAGTCACGCCACTAAATTTTATTTTTGTAGCGCATATCCACGGTATACCACATAATTCTAAAAAATTAAAATTCAAAAAAATTTCAGGGAAAAAATGAAATAAACTGGAAAAACTGCTCCAACCTAATATTTTGAACATCTAGTAACACTGGGAACATATCTCAAATAATATTTGAATGATGACTTTCCTCTAGGTCACATATCCTCAAATTGCTCCAACCTAAGCACGCTTAACTTCTAAGTTCTATTTAATTGAGCTACCCTTATGCTACTATATATGGGCGTGTTCGGTAGCTCTTCGGCTCCCAGCTTCTTCAGATTCGGGCAGAAGCTGAGCCGAACACTCCAACTCCGCGAAGCGAGATCGGCGGAGCAAGACCATTTTCATGTACAAATCACGGAGCACCATTTTCGGCGCTTCACGGATCAGCAAACGGTGGAGCAGCTCGAAATTACACGGACATGCCATCGCGTAGTGAGAAAAACGTTTCCTTTCTCCCAATCCCAATCGACCCCATCACTCTTCTCTCTCTCCCTTATCCCTTCGCTCCAGGCGATAAGGCAGGCGACCAGGGAGGTTCCCATTCCTCGCTCCGCTGCGGCCCAGTCCGGCGGTTCCCTCGCCCTCCGGCGGCCGCTCCGGCGGCGGGAGGGTGGGGGAACCCTGTGGCTTTTGTCCTCCGGCTTCATCCCTGCCACGGCGATGCCCGCTCCATCGTCTCCGTGAGGCTTGTGAGGTGGGCTCTAGGAGCTCTAGGAGCCTGGGCGAGGTCGGCGGCTGTTGCTGTGGGAGGAGGTCTGCAGGGGAGGGATTTGGTTTCCTTCGGCGAGATGTGCTCGCCTGGCCAGATCCGGGGTGGATGGAGCTCGGGGTGAGTCCCCGGCTGTTGGTCGTTCTGCGTCAAGATTCATCTCCACGGAGATGGTGGCTACTGCGGCTCGTTTTTTCCTTCGGGCATGGTGCTCATCCTGCCCCTAGGGTTTGCCACTTGGGCGTTGTTCTTCTCCGCCGTCTCCAATGGTCTCGCTATTAAACGGGCCTCAGCCCAGCCGAGCGGGAGCGGAGCGATCCATCGCTGCCGAACGTTCTCAGCGCCGCACGCGAAGCTGGCACACGGTCAGGAAGCTGGATTTCAGGATTTCGGAGAAGCCGGACGATTGCCGAACACGCCCTATAGTTCGTATTGATATTAGTATCATATCAACTCTCTTAAGCCAAAAATTTCAGAAGGAAATTGATAACGCGTGAAGCACACGTCCGTTGGGAACGTCAAGAGGAAGGTGTGATGCGTACAGCAGCAAGTTTTCCCTCAGAAAGAAACCAAGGTTATCGAACCAGTAGGAGATGAAGGCCACGTGAAGGTTGTTGGTGAAGGAGTGTTCTGCGGCGCAACACCAGGGATTCCGGCGCCAACGTGGAACCTGCACAACACAATCACAATACTTTGCCCCAACTTAACAGTGAGGTTGTCAATCTCACCGGCTTGCTGAAAACAAAGGATTAAACGTATGGTGTGGAGAATGATGTTTGCTTGTAGAAAACAACAGAGAACAGAGATTGCAGTTGATTGTATTTCAGATGTAAAAGAACGGACCGGGGTCCACAGTTCACTAGTGGTGTCTCTCCAATAAGAAATAGCATGTTGGGTGAACAAATTACAGTTGGGCAATTGACAAATAGAGATGCACATACATATCATGATGACTACTATGAGATTTAATCAGGGCATTACGACAAAGTACATAGACCGCTATCCAGCATGCATCTATGCCTAAAAAGTCCACCTTCGGGTTAGCATCCGCACCCCTTCCAGTATTAAGTTGCAAACAATAGACAATTGCATTAAGTATGGTGCGTAATGTAATCAACACAAATATCCTTAGACAAAGCATTGATGTTTTATCCCTAGTGGCAACAGCACATCCACAACCTTAGAACTTTCTCACATCCGTCCTGCATTCAATGGAGGCATGAACCCACTATCGAGCATAAATACTCCCTCTTGGAGTCACAAGTATCAACTTGGCCAGAGCCTCTACTAGCAACGGAGAGCATGCAAGAACATAAACAACACATATATGATAGATTGATAATCAACTTGACATAGTATTCAATATTCATCGGATCCCAACAAACACAACATGTAGCATTACAAATAGATGATCTTGATCATGATAGGCAGCTCACAAGATCTAAACATGATAGCACAAGAGGAGAAGACAACCATCCAGCTACTGCTATGGACCCATAGTCCAAGGATGAACTACTCACGCATCAGTCCGGAGGCGGGCATGGTGATGTAGAGCCCTCCGGTGATGATTCCCCTCTCCGGCAGGGTGCCGGAGGCGATCTTCTGAATCCCCCGAGATGGGATTGGCGGTGGCGGCGTCTCTGGAACTTTTTCCGTATCGTGGCTCTCGGTAATAGGGTTTTCGCGACGGAGAGTTTAAGTAGGCGGAAGGGCAGAATCGGAGGAGGCTCGAGGGGCCCACACCATAGGCTGGCGCGGGCCCCTCCTTGGCCGCGCCGCCCTATGGTGTCGCCACCTCGTGGCCCCACTTCGTATCTCCTTCGGTCTTCTGGAAGCTCCGTGGAAAAAATAAGACCCTGGGCGTTCGTTTCGTCCAATTCCGAGAATATTTCATTTGTAGGATTTCTGAAAACAAAAACAGCACAAAAAAAGAATTGGCGCTTCGGCATCTCGTTAATAGGTTAGTGCCAGAAAATGCATATAAATGATGTAAAGTGTGTATAAAACATGTGAGTATTGTCATAAAACTAGCATGGAACATAAGAAATTATAGATACGTTTGAGACGTATCGAGCATCCCCAAGCTTAGTTCCTACTCGCCCTCTAGTAGGTAAACGATAACAAGGATAATTTCTGAAGTGACATGCTGCTATCATAATCTTGATCAATACTATTGTAAAGCATATGAGATGAATGAAATGATTCGAAGCAATAGTAAAGACAATGACTAAACAACTGATCATATAGCAAAGACTTGTATAGTACTTTCAAGACAAGCATCAATAAGACTTGCATAGGAGTTAACTCATAAAGCAATAAATTCCTAGTAGAAAGTTTTGAAGCAACACAAAGGAAGATATAAGTTTCAGCAGTTGCTTTCAACTTCAACATGTATATCTCATGGATAATTGTCAACACAAAGTAATATGATGAATGCAAATAAGCAAGTATGTAGGAATCAATGCACACAGTTGGCACAAGTGTTTGCTTCTAAGATAGAAAGAAGTAGGTAAACTGACTCAACATAAAGTAGAAGAATGGCTCTTCGCAGAGGGAAGCATGGATTACTATTTTTGTGCTAGAACTTTTATTTTGAAAACATAGAAACAATTTTGTCAACGGTAGTAATAATTCATATGTGTTATGTATAAGACATCCTATAAGTTGCAAGCCTCATGCATAGAATACCAATAGTGCTCGCACCTTGTCCTAATTAACTTGGATTTACATGGATTATCATTGCATAACATATGTTTCAACCAAGTGTCACAAAGGGGTACCTCTATGCCGCATGTACAAAGGTCCAAGGAGATAGATCGCATTTGATTTCTCGTTTTTGATAGATCTCAACTAAGGACATCCATACCGGGACAACATAGAAAACAGATAATGGACTCCTCTTTAATGCATAAGCATTCAACAACAGATAATATTCTCATAAGAGATTGAGGATTAATGTCCAAACTGAAACTTCCACCATGATCCATGGCTTTGGTTAGCGGTCCAATGTTCTTCTCTAACAATATGCATACTCAAACCATTTGATCATGATAAATCGCCCTTACTTCAGACAAGACGAACATGCATAGCAACTCACATGATATTCAACAAAGGTGTATTAGTTGATGGCGTCCCCAGAAACATGGTTACCGCTCAACAAGCAACTTATAAGAAATAAGATACATAAGCTACGTATTCTTTACCACAATAGTTTTTAAGCTATTTTCCCATGAGCTATGTATTGCAAAGACAAGGAATGAAATTTTAAAGGTAGCACTCAAGTAATTTACTTTGGAATGGCAGAGAAATACCACATAGTAGGTAGGTATGGTGGACACAAATGGCATGAGTTTTGGCTCAAGGATTTGGATGGACGAGAAGTATTCCCTCTCAGTACAAGGCTTTGGTTAGCAAGGTTGTTTGAAGCAAACACAAGTATGAACCGGTACAGCAAAACTTACATAAGAACATATTGCAAGCATTATAAGACTCTACACTGTCTTCCTTGTTGTTCAAACACTTCACCAGAAAATATCTAGACTTTAGAGAGACCAATCATGCAAACCAAATTTTAACAAGCTCTATGGTAGTTCTTCATTAATAGGTGCAAAGTACATGATGCAAGAGCTTAAACATGATCTATTTGAGCACAACAATTGCCAAGTATCAAATTATTCAAGACAATATACCAATTACCACATGAAGCATTTTCTGTTTCCAACCAAATAACAATGAACGAAGCAGTTTCAACCTTCGCCATGAACATTAAAAGTAACGCTAAGAACACCAGTGTTCATATGAAACAGCAGAGCGTGTCTTTCTCCCACACAAAGAATGCTAGGATCCGAGTTTATTCAAACAAAAACAAAAATAAAAGCAAACAGACGCTCCAAGTAAAGCACATAAGATGTGACGGAATAAAAATATAGTTTCACTAGAGGTGACCTGATAAGTTGTCGATGAAGAAGGGGATGCCTTGGGCATCCCCAAGCTTAGATGCTTGAGTCTTCTTGAAATATGCAGGGATGAACCACGGGGGCATCCCCAAGCTTAGACTTTTCACTCTTCTTGATCATATTGTATCATCCTCCTCTCTTGATCCTTGAAAACTTCGTCCACACCAAACTCAAAACAAAATCATTAGAGGGTTAGTGCATAATCAAAAATTCACATATTCAGAGGTGACATAATCATTCTTAACACTTCTGGACATTGCCCAAAGCTACTGAAAGTTAATGGAACAAAGAAATCCATTCAACATAGCAAAAGAGGCAATGTGAAATAAAAGGCAGAATCTGTCAAAACAGAACAGTCTGTAAAGACGATTTTTTTAGAGGCACTTAACAGGCTCAGATGAAAAAGCTCAAAACTAATGAAAGTTGCGTACATATCTGAGGATCACGCATGTAAATTGGCATATTTTTTTGATTCTTCTACAGAGAGATCTACTAAAATTCGTGACAGATAGAAATCTGTTTCTGCGCAGCAATCCAAATCTAGTATCAACTTTACTATTAGAGACTTTACTTGGCAGAACAATGCAATAAAGTAAAGATAAGGAGAGGTTGCTACAGTAGTAACAACTTCCAAGACCCAACAAAACAGTAGTAAAAACATACATGAGTTATCTCCCAAGAAGTGCTTTTCTTTAACGCCTTTCAGCTAGGCGCAGCAAGTGTGAATCAAGTATTATCGAGAGATGAAGCATCAACATCATAATTTGTTCTAATAATAGAATCAACCATTCTCTTTATAGGGAAGTGTTCCATACCTTTCTTGAGAGAAAATTGATACTTAATATTCCCTTCCTTCATATCAATAATAGCACCAACAGTTCGAAGAAAAGGTCTTCCCAAAATAATGGGACAAGATGCATTGCATTCAATATCCAAAACAACAAAATCAATGGGGACAAGGTTATTGTTAACCGTAATGCGAACATTATCAATCCTCCCCAAAGTTTTTTTTGTAGAATTATCAGCAAGATTAACATCCAAATAACAATTTTTCAATGGTGGCAAGTCAAGCATATTATAGAGTTTCTTAGGCATAACAGAAATACTTGCACCAAGATCACATAAAGCATTACAATCAAAATCATTGACCTTCATCTTAATGATGGGCTCCCAACCATCTTCCAACTTCCTAGGAATAGAAGCTTCAAGTTTTAATTTCTCTTCTCTAGCTTTAATGAGAGCATTTGTAATATGTTTTGTAAAGGCCAAATTTATAGCACTAGCATTAGGACTTCTAGCAAGTTTTTGTAAGAACTTAATAACTTCAGAGATATGAAAATCATAAAAATCTAAACCATTATGATCTACAGCAATGGGATCATTGTCCCCAATATTTTGAAAAATTTCAGCAGTTTTATCACAAACAGTTTCAGCAGTTTTAGCAGTTTCAGGCAGTTTTGCACGCTTTGCATTAGGAGTAGAAACATTGCCAACACCAATTATTTTACCATTGATAGTAGGAGGTTTAGCAACATGTGAAGCATCAACATTACTAGTGGTGGTAATAGTCCAAACTTTAGCTACATTATTCTCTTTAGCAAATTTTTCTTCTATTTCCCACCTAGCATGCAATTCAGCCATCAATCTAATATTTTCATTAATTTGAAATTGGATAGCGTTTGCTGTAGCAAATGACTTAATATATTTATCTTCATTAGGCATAACTTTCAATTTTAAAAGATCAACATCAGCAGCAAGACTATCAACCTTAGAAGCAAGAATATTAATTTTACCAAGCTTTTCTTCAACAGATTTGTTAAAAG
The DNA here is from genome assembly GCF_019359855.2 of Lolium perenne. Lineage (NCBI taxonomy): Eukaryota > Viridiplantae > Streptophyta > Magnoliopsida > Poales > Poaceae > Lolium > Lolium perenne. Next base: position 286,485,297 of record NC_067250.2, on the reverse strand, counting down.
CAGTTTGTGTACTAATAAATTCTTTAAGCATGGCTTCAAGACCAGAGGGTGTACTCCTATTATTGTTGTAAGAATTACCATAAGAATTACCATAACCATTACCATTATTAGAAGGATATGGCCTATAGTTGTTACCAGAATTATTCCTATAAGCATTGTTGTTGACATTATTACTTTTAATGAAGTTCACATCAACATTCTCTTCTTGAGCAACCAATGAAGCTAAAGGAACATTATTAAGATCAACATTAGATCTACCATTCACCAGCATAGACATAATAGCATCAATCTTATCACTCAAGGAGGAGGTTTCTTCAACAGAATTTACCTTCTTACCTTGTGGAGTCCTTTCTGTGTGCCATTCAGAGTAATTGATCATCATATCATCAAGAAGCTTTGTTGCGGCGCCTAAGGTGATGGACATAAAAGTACCTCCAGTAGCTGAATCCAATAGGTTCCGCGAGAAAAATTCAGTCCTGCATAAAAGGTTTGGATGATCATCCAAGTAGTTAGTCCATGGGTAGGGCAATTCTTTACCAAAGATTTCATTCTTTCCCATGCTTGAGCAACATGTTCATTATCCAATTGCTTAAAATTCATTATGCTACTTCTCAAAGATATAATTTTAGCAGGAGGATAATATCTACCAATGAAAGCATCTTTACATTTAGTCCATGAATCAATACTATTCTTAGGCAAAGATAGCAACCAATCTTTAGCTCTTCCTCTTAAGGAGAAAGGAAACAATTTCAGTTTTATAATGTCTCCATCTACATCCTTATACTTTTGCATTTCACAAAGTTCAACAAAATTATTAAGATGGGCAGCAGCATCATCAGAACTAACACCAGAAAATTGCTCTCTCATAACAAGATTTAGTAAAGCAGGTTTAATTTCATAGAATTCTGCTGTAGTAGCAGGTGGAGCAATATGAGTGCATATAAAATCATTATTATTGGTGCTAGTGAAATCACACAACTTAGTGTTCTCAGGAGTATTCATTTTAACAGTAAAAAAAATAAGTAAAGCAAACTAAATTAAGTAAAGTAAAACAAGTAACTAATTTTTTTGTGTTTTTGATATAGAGAAAGCAAACAAAACAGAAAATAAAATAAAGTAAAGCAAGACAATAACAAAGTAAAGATATTGGATGTGAGAGACTCCCCTTGCAGCGTGTCTTGATCTCCCCGGCAATGGCGCCAGAAAAAGAGCTTGATAACGCGTGAAGCACACGTCCGTTGGGAACCCCAAGAGGAAGGTGTGATGCATACAGCAGCAAGTTTTCCCTCAGAAAGAAACCAAGGTTATCGAACCAGTAGGAGATGAAGGCCACGTGAAGGTTGTTGGTGAAGGAGTGTACTGCGGCGCAACACCAGGGATTCCGGCGCCAACGTGGAACCTGCACAACACAATCACAATACTTTGCCCCAACTTAACAGTGAGGTTGTCAATCTCGTCGGCTTGCTGAAAACAAAGGATTAAACGTATGGTGTGGAGAATGATGTTTGCTTGTAGAAAACAACAGAGAACATAGATTGCAGTTGATTGTATTTCAGATGTAAAAGAACGGACCGGGGTCCACAGTTCAATAGTGGTGTCTCTCCAATAAGAAATAGCATGTTGGGTGAACAAATTACAGTTGGGTAATTGACAAATAGAGATGCACATACATATCATGATGACTACTATGAGATTTAATCAGGGCATTACGACAAAATACATAGACCGCTATCCAGCATGCATCTATGCCTAAAAAGTCCACTTTCGGGTTAGCATCCGCACCCCTTCCAGTATTAAGTTGCAAACAACAGACAATTGCATTAAGTATGGTGTGTAATGTAATCAACACAAATATCCTTAGACAAAGCATTGATGTTTTATCCCTAGTGGCAACAGCACATCCACAAACTTAGAACTTTATGTCACTGTCCCAGATTCAATGGAGGCATGAACCCACTATCGAGCATAAATACTCTCTCTTGGAGTCACAAGTATCAACTTGGCCAGAGCCTCTACTAGCAACGGGGAGCATGCAAGAACATAAACAACACATATATGATAGATTGATAATCAACTTGACATAGTATTCAATATTCATCGGATCCCAACAAACACAACATGTAGTATTACAAATAGATGATCTTGATCATGATAGGCAGCTCACAAGATCTAAACATGATAGCACAAGAGGAGAAGACAACCATCTAGCTACTGATATGGACCCATAGTCCAAGGATGAACTACTCACGCATCAGTCCGGAGGCGGGCATGGTGATGTAGAGCCCTCCGGTGATGATTCCCCTCTCCGACAGGGTGCCGGAGGCGATCTCCTGAATCCCCCGAGATGGGATTGGCGGCGGCGGCGTCTCTGGAACTTTTTCCGTATCGTGGCTCTCGGTAATAGGGTTTTCACGACGGAGAGTTTAAGTAGGCGGAAGGGCAGAGTCGGAGGAGGCTCGAGGGGACCACACCATAGGCCAGCGTGGGCCACTCCTTGGCCGCGCCGCCCTATGGTGTCGCCACCTCGTGGCCCCACTTCGTATCTCTTTCGGTCTTCTGGAAGCTCCGTGGAAAAATAAGACCCTGGGCGTTCGCTTCCTCCAATTCCGAGAATATTTCCTTTGTAGGATTTCTGAAACCAAAAACAGCACAAAACAGGAACTGGCGCTTGATACGTCTCAAACGTATCTATAATTTCTTATTTCCATGCTACTTTTATGATGATACTCACATGTTTTATACACATTATATGTCATTATTATGCATTTTCCGGCACAAACCTATTGACGAGATGCCGAAGAGCCAGTTGTTGTTTTCTGCTGTTTTTGGTTTCAGAAATCCTAGTAAGGAAATATTCTCGGAATTGGACGAAATCAACGCCCAGGGGCTTATTTTTCCACGAAGCTTCCAGAAGACCGAAAGGGAAACGAAGTGGGGCGACGAGGCGGCCACACAACAGGGCGGCGCGGCCAAGGCTTGGGCCGCGCGGCCCTAGCGTGTGGGCCCCTCGTGGCGCCCCCTGACCTACCTCTTCGCCTACTTAAAGCCTTCGTCGCGAAACCCCCAGTACCGAGAGCCACAATACGGAAAACCTTCCAGAGACGCAGCCACCGCCAATCCCATCTCGGGGGATTCAGGAGATCGCCTCCGGCACCCTGCCGGAGAGGGGAATCATCTCCCGGAGGGCTCTTCATCGCCATGATCGCCTCCGGATCGATGTGTGAGTAGTTCACCCCTGGACTATGGGTCCATAGCAGTAGCTAGATGGTCGTCTTCTCCTCATTGTGCTATCATGTTAGATCTTGTGAGCTGCCTATCATGATCAAGATCATCTATTTGTAATGCTACATGTTGTGTTTGTTGGGATCCGATGAATATTGAATACTATGTCGAGTTGATTATCAATCTATCATATATGTTGTTTATGTTCTTGCATGCTCTCCGTTGCTAGTAGAGGCTCTGGCCAAGTTGATACTTGTAACTCCAAGAGGGAGTATTTATGCTCGATAGTGGGTTCATGCCTCCATTAAATGCAGGACGGTGTGAGAGAAAGTTCTAAGGTTGTGGATGTGCTGTTGCCACTAGGGATAAAACATCGATGCTTTGTCTAAGGATATTTGTGTTGATTACATTACGCACCATACTTAATGCAATTGTCTGTTGTTTACAACTTAATACCGGAAGGGGTTCGGATGATAACCTGAAAGTGGACTATTTAGGCATAGATGCATGCTGGATAGCGGTATATGTACTTTGTCGTAATGCCCTGATTAAATCTCATAGTACTCATCATGATATATGTATGTGCATTGTTATGCCTTCTTTATTTGTCAATTGCCCAACTGTAATTTGTTCACCCAACATGCTATTTATCTTATGGGAGAGACACCACTAGTGAACTATGGACCCCGGTCCATTCTTTACATCTGAAATACAATCTACTGCAATTGTTCTTTACTGTTCTTCGCAAACAACCATCATCTTCCACACAATACGTTTAATCCTTTGTTACAGCAAGCCGGTGAGATTGATAACCTCACTGTTACGTTGGGTCAAAGTACTTTGATTGTGTTGTGCAGGTTCCACGTTGGCGCCGGAATCCCTGGTATTGCGCCGCACTACACTTCGCCGCCATCAACCTTCAACGTGCTTCTTGGCTCCTACTGGTTCGATAAACCTTGGTTTCTTACTGAGTGAAACTTGCTTCTATAAGCATCATACCTTCCACTTGGGGTTCCCAACGGACGTGTGCTTTACGCGTATCAAGCTAAATTTCTGGCGCCGTTGCCGGGGAGATCAAGACACGCTGCAAGGGGAGTCTCCACTTCCAATCTCTTTACTTTGTTTTTGTCTTGCTTTATTTTATTTACTACTTTGTTTGCTGCACTAAAACAAAACACAAAAAAAATTAGTTGCTAGTTTTACTTTATTTACTATCTTGTTTGCGTTCTCTATATTAAAAACACAAAAAAAATTAGTTACTCGCATTTACTTTATCTAGTTTGCTTTATTTACTATTGCTAAAATGAATACTCCTGAAAACACTAAGTTGTGTGACTTCACAAACACTAATAATAATGATTTCCTATGCACACCTATTGCTCCACCTGCTACTACAGCAGAATTCTTTGAAATTAAACCTGCTTTATTGAATCTTGTTATGAGAGAGCAATTTTCTGGTGTTAGTTCTGATGATGCTGCTGCCCATCTTAACAATTTTGTTGAACTATGTGAAATACAAAAGTATAAGGATGTAGATGGTGACATTATAAAATTAAAATTGTTTCCTTTCTCATTAAGAGGAAGAGCTAAAGATTGGTTGCTATCTTTGCCTAAGAATAGTATTGATTCATGGACTAAATGTAAAGATGCTTTTATTGGTAGATATTATCCTCCTACTAAAATTATATCTTTGAGAAGTAGCATAATGAATTTTAAGCAATTAGATAATGAACATGTTGCTCAAGCATGGGAGAGAATGAAATCTTTGGTAAAGAATTGCCCAACCCATGGACTGACTACTTGGATGATCATCCAAACCTTCTATGCAGGATTGAATTTTTCTTCGCGGAACCTATTGGATTCAGCTGCTGGAGGTACTTTTATGTCCATCACTTTGGGGGCGGCAACAAAGCTTCTTGATGATATGATGATAAATTACTCTGAATGGCACACGGAAAGGGCTCCACAAGGTAAGAAGGTAAATTATGTTGAAGAAACCTCCTCCTTGGGTGATAAGATCTAATGTGATTATGTCTATGCTTGTGAATGGTAGATCTAATGTTGATCCAAATAATGTTCCTTTAGCTTCATTGGTTGCTCAAGAAGAAAATGTTGATGTGAACTTCATTAAAAGTAATAATTTCAACAACAATGCTTATAGGAACAATTCTGGTAACAACTATAGGCCATATCCTTCTGCTAATAATAATGGTTATGGTAATTCTTATGGTAATTCTTACAACAATAATAGGAGTGTACCCCTGGTCTTGAAGCCATGCTTAAAGAATTTATAAGTACACAAACTGCTTTTAACAAATCTGTTGAGGAAAAGCTTGATAAAATGATATTCTTGCTTCTAAGGTTGATAGACTTGCCTCTGATGTTGATCTTTTAAAATTGAAAGTTATGCCTAATAAGGATAATGATAATAAGATTGTTACTACAACAAATGCCATCCAAGTTAGAATTAATGAGAATATAAGATTGATGGATGAATTGCATGCTAGGTGGGATAGAGAAGAAAATGAAAAACTTGCTAAAGAGAGTAATGTAGCTAAAGTTTGGACTATTACCACCACTAGTAATGATAATGATTCACATGTTGCTAAACCTCCTACTATCAATGGTAAAATAATTGGTGTTGGCAATGTTTCTACTCCTAGTGCAAAGCGTGCAAAATTACCTGAAATTGCTGAAACTGCTGAAACTGCTTATGATAAAACTGCTAAAAAAATTTCCAACATTGGGGACAATGATCCCATTGTTGTAGATCATAATGGTTTAGATTTTGATGATTGTCACATCTCTGAAGTTATAAAGTTCTTACAAAAACTTGCTAGAAGTCCCAATGCTAGTGCTATAAATTTGGCCTTTACAAAACATATTACAAATGCTCTCATAAAAGCTAGAGAAGAGAAACTAAAACTTGAAACTTCTATTCCTAGGAAGTTAGAAGATGGTTGGGAGCCCATCATTAAGATGAGGGTCAATGATTCTGATTGTAATGCTTTATGTGATCTTGGTGCAAGTATTTCTGTTATGCCTAAGAAAATCTATGATATGCTTGACTTGCCACCATTGAAAAATTATTATTTGAATGTTAATCTTGCTGATAATGCTATAAAGAAACCTTTGGGGAGGATTGATAATGTTCGCATTATGGTTAACAATAACCTTGTCCCCGTTGATTTTGTTGTCTTGGATATTGAATGCAATGCATCTTGTCCCATTATATTGGGAAGACCTTTTCTTCGAACTATTGGTGCTACCATTGATATGAAGGGAGGTAATATTAAATATCAATTTCCTCTCAAGAAAGGTATGGAACACTTCCCTAGAAAGAGAATGAAGTTACCTTATGATTCTATTATTAGAACAAATTATGATGTCGATGCTTCTTCTCTTGATAACACTTGATTCACACTTTCTGCGCCTAGCTGAAAGGCGTTAAAGAAAAGCGCTTATGGGAGACAACCCATCATTTTACTACAACACTTTTGTTTTATATTTGAGTCTTGGAAGTTGTTACTACTGTAGCAACCTCTCCTTATCTTTATTTTATTGCATTGTTGTGCCAAGTAAAGTCTTTGATAGTAAAGTCAATACTAGATTTGGATTACTGCGCAGAAATAGATTTCTTGCTGTCACGAATTTGGGCAGGGTTCTCTGTAGGTAAATCAGAAAAATCTGCCAATTTACGTGCGTGATCCTCAGATATGTACGCAACTTTCATTCAATTTGAGCATTTTCATCTGAGCAAGTTAAGTGCCCCTGGAAAATTCGTCTTTACGGACTGTTCTGTTTTGACAGATTCTGCCTTTTATTTCACATTGTCTGTTTTGCTATGTTTGATGGATTTCTTTGTTCCATTAACTTTCAGTAGCTTTGTGCAATGTCCAGGAGTGTTAAGAATGATTATGTCACCTCTGAATATATGAATTTTCAATTATGCACTAATCCTCTAATCAGTTTGTTTTGAGTTTGGTGTGGAGGAAGTTTTCAAGGGTCAAGAGAGGAGGATGATACAATATGATCATGAAGAGTGAAAAGTCTAAGCTTGGGGATGCCCCCGTGGTTCATCCCTGCATATTTTAAGAAGACTCAAGCATCTAAGCTTGGGGATGCCCAACGCATCCCCTTCTTCATCGACAACTTATCAGGTCACCTCTAGTGAAACTATATTTTTATTCAGTCACATCTTATGTGCTTTGCTTGGAGCGTCTGTTTGTTTTTATTTTTGTTTTGTTTGAATAAAGTCGGATCCTAGCATTCTTTATGTGGGAGAGAGACACGCTCCGCTGTTGCATATGAACACATGTGTTCTTAGCTTTATTCTTAATGTTCATTGCGAAGGTTGAATTACTTCGTTCATTGATATATGGTTGGAAACGGAAAATGCCGCATGTGGTAAATGGTACAATGTCTTGAATAATTTGATACTTGGAAATTTTTGTGCTCATATAGATCATGTTTAAGCTCTTGCATCATGTACTTTGCACCTATTAATGAAGAACTACATAGAGCTTGTTAAAATTTGGTTTGCATGATTGGTCTCTCTAAGTCTAGATATTTTCTGGTTGAGGTGTTTGAACAACAAGGAGACGATGTAAAGTCTTATAATGCTTACAATATGTTCATATGTGAGTCTTGCTGTACCATTTTATACTTGAGTTTGCTTCAAACAGCCTTGCTAGCCTAGCCTTGTATTGAGAGGGATTCTTCTCGTGCATCCAAATCCTTGAGCCAAAAACTATGCCATTTGTGTCCACCATACCTACCTACCACATGGTATTTCTCCGCCATTCCAAAGTACATTACTTGAGTGCTACCTTTAAAATTCTATTCTTTGCCTTTACAATACATAGCTCATGGGAAAATAGCCTTAAAAACTATTGTGGTGAAGAATATGTACTTATGTATCTTATTTCTTAATAAGTTGCTTGTTGAGCGGTAACCATGTTTCTGGGGACGCCATCAACGTTTACCTTTGTTGAATATCATGTGAGTTGCTATGCATGTTCGTCTTGTCTGAAGTAGGGGCGATTTTCATGATCAAATGGTTTGAGTATGCATATTGTTAGAGAAGAACATTGGCCGCTAACTAAAGCCATGAATCATGGTGAAAGTTTTAGTTTGGACACAAAACCTCAATCTCTTATGAGAATATTATCTGTTGTTGAATGCTTAAGCATTAAAAGAGGAGTCCATTATCTGTTGTCTATGTTGTCCCGGTATGGGTGTCTAAGTTGAGAATGATCAAATGCGAGAAATCCAATGCGAACCTTCTCCTTAGACCCTTGTACAGGCGGCATAGAGGTACCCCTTTGTGACACTTGGTTGAAACATATGTTATGCAATGATAATCCGTGTTAATCCAAGCTAATTAGGACAAGGTGCGAGCACTATTAGTATTCTATGCATGAGGCTTGCAACTTATAGGATATCTTATACATAACACATATGATTTATTACTACCGTTGACAAAATTGTTTCTATATTTTCAAAATGAAAAGCTCTAGCACAAAAATAGTAATCCATGCTTCCCTCTGCGAAGGGCCATTCTTCTACTTTATTGTTGAGTCAGTTTACCTATTCTTTCTATCTTAGAAGCAAACACTTGTGTAAACTGTGTGCATTGATTTTTACATGTTTACCTATTGCACTTGTTATATTACTTTGTGTTGACAATTATCCATGAGATATACATGTTGAAGTTGAAAGCAACCGCTAAAACTTATATCTTCCTTTGTGTTGTTTCAAAGCTTTCTACTAAGAACTTATTGCTTATGAGTTAACTGTTATGCAAGTCTTATTGATGCTTGTCTTGAAAGTATTATTCATGAAAAGTCTTTGCTATATGATTCAGTTGTTTACTCATTATCTTCATCATTGCTTCGAATCGCTGCATTCATCTCATGTGCTTTACAATAGTATTGATCAAAATTATGATAGCATGTCACTTCAGAAATTATCTTTGTTATCGTTTACCTACTCGAGGGCGAGTAGGAACTAAGCTTGGTGACAAGGTATCAACTTGTCAATGCCTATGGATTGTAGGCTAGGGTTTAGTTGGAAGTAGAGGGTAAGTAGATCTCGAAGGTTTCAGCCGAAAAGTACTCGACGATTATGAAAACTAGGGTTTGTAGACAATGATTCGATTCTCTCTTCGTCCCTCGACTCCCCCTTTATATAGGAGGTGGAGCCGAGGGATTCGTGCTATACAAGTTACAGAGTCCGGGACGGTTTCTAACTCATCCCGCCAGATTATAAATAACACTTCCTATTACAACTCTTGACTTTCCTTGATATATCTTGGGCTCCCGAATCTTCTTATTCTTCGGGTAGTGGGCCTTCAGTAAACCCCGGGTACTATCTTCGGCAGGCCCATTTGGGATGCCTATGTCAGTAGCCCCCGAGATTTTGCTTGAATCATAGAATCAGGGAAAATCTCCACTGTTTATTTTTATTCGAAAGCTTCAACTTTTTTATATTTCTTCACATAAAATTCTATATTGTACAGGGATAATGGTAGTTGGGGCTAGTTCATCTGACGGATCAGGTACTAGTTAACTGCTCTAGTGACAATCCGCAAAAACCTACCTCAAGATCACGTCCCTGGACATGATCTCGGGATACTGGTGTAAACTTCGACAGGTGCCGCTTAAGGTCTTACCATTCTGTCGAGTCCCAGTCAAATTTATCGGGTACCTAACGCGTCCGTTAGGATTTTTCTTCGTATCTGTTGATACGGATAAAGGTAGCAGAGCGCAGTCTTTGGCGATGCCACGCCCAGCAGAACGGATCTGGGGTCTTACCTTCGCAAATTTGCGGCATTCAGAAATTGATCGCAACTTCGGCGTTCTGAGAATATATTGTCGAGTGCTTTTTCGGCTGTTGGAATGGCACATTTTATCGAGTCAATTTTGACTTATATTGTTCTCCCGATGGGAGTATATGTAGAGTTAATTATAACTCGAAATATACTCTCTTGCTTTTCTATCTTTTATTTTTGAACTTCATCGGATACGCGAACAGCGTTCCCGATGGGAGTAGCCCCCGAGGCTACAACCAAGAACTTGTGCTTGGTTGTAGGCTCGACATTTTAGTCCACCTTGTCGCTATATTGTCATTTTTTCCCAATATGATCTCTCTCTTCTTTTTTTATCTCTCGGGTGCGCGAACAGCGCTCCCGATGGGAGTAGCCCCCGAGGCTACAGCCAAGGACTTGTGCTTGGTTGTAGGCTCCCGCAATTTCTATATTGTCATACTCGAAATTTTACTTTTTGTCGAAGTAGCCCCCGAGCATTTGGGCAAAAACTTGTATTTGATCAAAGGCTCCCGAAGTATTTAATAATTCTCCCTGTCGCCAATCTTCTTTTATTTTCCTTGTCGACATGCTTCCCTTAACCAAATTTACTTCATCCCTGTTGAATAGTCGTGATTTTTCTGCCCTGTGGGTCCATTGCTTCCACCACGTTGACACGTCGTGCAAGTGGGGGACACACGTCCTCCGCTTTTTCTGGCGCACGTACGGTAACGCCTATCTCAGTAAAAATACCTTTTTACCCTTGTATCTAGGAGATCTTTTTTCACCACACGATTTCTTCATCCAACGGCGCACTGCTTCACCCGATTCTTATATAAACCTTTCTTCAACCTCCGTTCATCCCCTCGCTTGCGCCGCTCATCTGTTCCTCTTCGCAAAAGCTTCCCCTGCGCCCAACTCTCTCGATCGTCCGCACTCACGAGCATTGCTCGCCCATTGCCGTTGATGCCACCGCGCACGCGACTCACTCGCCACAGTACTCCGGAATCCAAGATGGCCGCCGAGGATCTTGAGTGGGAGAGATCTAAAATCTCCAACCAGGACATCAACACGCTGAAGAGGCTTGGCCTCATGAAGAAGGAAGACGCCATCCGCTTTCCCAGCGAAGAAAGCTACCCCAAGCCTCCAATGGAGTACCGGGTTAGTTTTGTTGATCACCTTATCCGTGGTCTTTCGACCCCAATTCACGATTTCCTCCGCGGCCTTCTTTTTGTTTATGGGATTCAACTGCACCAGTTGACCCCCAATTCCATCCTTCACATTTCTATTTTCATCACACTTTGCGAATGCTTCCTCGGAATCCCTCCCAATTGGGCTCTGTGGAAACGTATTTTCTGCCTCCGCCGCAATGGCTCCCACAACGTCACTTATAACATAGGTGGCGTTGTTATCTGTGTTCGTACTGATGTCGATTATTTCGACGTCAAATTTCCTGATTCTGTCCAAGGATGGCGCAAAAAGTGGCTCTATATTCACGAAGAAAGCGCCAACTCCGTTGAACACAACATAGTTCCTTTCGACGGAAGTGCCAGAATTCAGCGCCGCCGCTCCTGGGATGCCGAAGCTTCTGAGGAAGAGAAAAAGGCGACAGAGGCACTCATGTCTCGTATTCATCAGCTTCAAAACACTCGAGGCAAAGAGCTGTCTGGTGTTCAAATCACTGCCTACTTCCTTAGGATTAGAGTGCAGCCTCTTCAGGCTCGCAAAAATCCCCTTTGGACGTACTCTGGCAAAAACGACGCCAACAGAATCTCCAACGATCTTTCTGTAAAGGACTTGGAGAAATTGGTTCGAAGAGTTTCTCGACTAGCGAAGAAGGATCCTATTCCCTCCTCTTGTCGAGTAGAACCATACAGTGCTTCCAATCCTCTTCCCGAGGTATTTTGTCTTCTCGAGTTTTTGTCTTGTTCTAAACTTTTCCTTGCATCTCATTGTATTGGTATCTCGCTGATTTTCTTTTGTCGCTATTTTCTTGCAGAACCATCCTACTATGGCTTCCCTTCCTCCTCTTCCTGAGGATGGAGAAGTCGAAGAACAGGCCATCATTGCCGAAGATACTCAAGGTTCTTCTATTCCTGAAAGTGAAGTCGCGGGTTCTCACAAATCTGCGGCTTCTCACGAAAAAGAAGTTGAGTCTGAAGCCAGTGAGTCGACGCAATCCCTTCCTCCTGCTGTTTCTCCAAGGAACAAAAGGAAAAGGACTGATGCCGAGGATTCTGGCACTTCTAAGGCTGAAGAAGTTGTTCCTTCTCATCCGAAGGCAGCTTACGATCCTTATGTTGAATCCCTCGTCAGCTCGTAAGTCGTCTTTATTTCTCCCCCTCCTTTCTTTTTTTTTTTTTTTTTACTCGAGATATTTATCTTGTCTTGCTTTTTATGCTGCCGATTTTTTGATCAACAGTGATGACGAGGAAGAAGTACCAACTACTGACGTGGCTCCTCGGACAAGCACGACAAGAAAAGTAGTTTCATCAGACACGCTAGTTGAAGGAGAAGAAACCTCGCCTCCTCAACAAAACGTCGTCACTACTACTCCACCATCAAGCCCCCTTGCTCCTTCACCAAAAAGGACAAGGGTTGAAAAGATTGTTGAACCTGCCCCTCAGTTGGGCAGTTCGTCGACTCTGCTCTTAGATGATGTAAGCTTGTCGACATCTATATTTTCCTTATTTTGTTTTTTCACACCTTTTCTCTTTTTCATGCCGATGTTTCTCTTGCTGTGTTCACCTTGAACAGCCTATGATCAAAGATCTTCTCCGCATCGGTTCCCAATTTATTGGATACCGTGAATATGCTAATAGAGTCGAAGGTAACGACTTTTATACTTGCTGTTTTTCCTTGATTTTTTACTCCTGTTGCTTTTCGCGATTTTGATCTTTCTTCTCTCTCTTTTCCATATCTCGACAGAGAAACTTGCAGAGGCCAACGAACGCGCCAACGCACTTGCTCGAAAACTTGAGCAAAGTGAGGCGGCTCGCAAGAAAGCCGAACTCGCTGCTAGCAAAGCCGAGGCCGAAGCTGATGAAGCCAAGGCGAAAGCTGCTGGTGTCGAGGAACTGCAGAAAAAACTTGAGGATGCTACAGCTGCCTTGGATGAGCACAAAGCTGCGCAAGCTTCTCGTGAAGAAGGAATCCTCAAGCGCCTGAAAACTCAGAGTCGCCGCACTTTCAGTAATTTTGCTGATCCCTTCTATTTCTATGAGAATCGTTGTTTCTTGTCTTTTCACTAATGCTTTGTTTCCTTGACAGCCCAAACAAACCAGGATTTTGATCTGACGAATCCTGTCAATGACCCTGTCCTTGACGCACTTTCCTATCTGGAGCTTCATGGATCCGAGATTCGTGAAGGTGTGTCGAATGCTAGCGCAGTGTTGTCGGCATTGTTCCCCTACTTCTTCCCGAAGAAAGAGGAGCCTGCGACTTTCCTCAACCTTGCCAAGATGTTCAATACACCGGAAGACCTTGGACTGAAGATGCGCCAAGAGAATATGAAGGTTGCCATTGAGAACACTGTCGCGTTGGTTGCTGACAGTCGACAGACTATTGACTGGATGAAAGTTGGCGACACCGAGCAGATAGAGCAATCAAGATGGAGGTCGTTGATTAAGGCAGCCAAGCCCAACACGAAGAAGATCTTGGCCTATCTCGGGATCAAGCCAGCGTCGACTCCTAGCTCATCAAGGCCGGAGGTCTAGTTGCATGCCTCTTTATTTTTCTTTCTATGTTTCTTTTGCTCTTGTCGCCAAAGTAGCCATTTGGCGACACGTACTTCCTTAGCTCCACTGTAATGCCTTTGTAATTATTCCGAGAGATCAATGAAAACTCTATCTTTGCTTGTTGTTTGATGTTGTCTTGTTTAAATTTCAGTTGATATTTGATAACTATACTCCATCTTCCGCTCCTTCCGATGTTTCGCCTTCTTCTTCTCGCGCGAGGAGAACTTTTGCTGATACTGCACCTGTCGACGATACCTTGTCGCAAGAACTGGATGAGCTTCGACAAAGCAGCTTCAAAGATGCGAAGAAGCAAACACTTGTGATGATGGAACAATCTCGTAAGTCATCTGAAGCCGAAAAAGTTGCTCTTCAGCAAGCTCGCGAGGCCGTGGCTGCTAAGGAAATTGCTGCTTCCGAGGCTGAAAAGGCAACCACTCGAGAGAATTTCATGCTCGAATTAATGAATGAAGCCAGTGCAGATATGTCGGGTATGCTTGCTTCATCCTCCGATATCTTTCATCCTCATGCTATGTCTCTTAAAGGTTTCCCCTTCGTTGTTTTGATAGGTTCCTTTACTGATGCTGCTGCCGAGGAAGAGAGGGTAAATGCTAGGACGAACCTCCTTGTTAACCTTTCCCTGGACCATGGTTCTTTGTTTTGGGCTACCCTGCAGAGGACCCGACAAATTGTCGATTCCAAGATCGCACCTCTCAAACTCGCGATTTCCTTGACTTCTGTACCAAGACCTTGTCCATGGTTTACAACTCCATGTTTCCTCGGAACGTCCAACCAAAAACTCTCCCTGAATTGATGGAAAGATTCAGGGATGCTCGCAGTATCCATGATTTTGTCAAAGCTCAACTGGTAGCTGGCGCCAGATTTGCTCTTATCATGCTCCAGATCTGCCACTCCAATCTTGACCTTACCCAAGTTGTCGTAAAAGTTCATCAAAAGGTGCAACGTCGAAGAGTTGGTGTTGACAGGATTAACACGAAGGTTACGCCTATAGCCGAAGAAATGATTGAGGACCTTCTTCGGATGGACGCCGACTTTTTTGCCGATGGCCATTATGCCGATTTTCTTGGTGCTGCTCCTGAAGAAAACAGAGTTACTCTTGATGACATATTGAATCAAGACTAGTTATTTTCCTCTTGTAGATACTTCTTCTTTGTAATCCATGACTATATTGTAAAGCAATCATTATATTTCTCTGTTCGTCTAGCCCCCGAGTGTTTCGGTGACTCTTTACTGTATTTGTATATTTGCGAGGTTTTGAACCAAGGCATTTATATATTTATGGCGAATATGAGTCCCCGAGCTTCTTTATTGAGTACTATTTTGTATTTTTACTGACTCACGAGGTATTTTAATACCAAGGCAAGGTTTTTTCTTTTTCGATGGACTATATTGAAATTCGTCGGAGCGAAGACTTTGAACATGTCGATAAAGAGAAAGGTATATTGACACTATCTTTATTATATTGCAGCACCGCGAGCCCGCCTCATTAAAAACCTTCTCCGGCCCCACTCGGTGCCCCGAAAAAGGAAAAGAGTGCGTCTGAAAACTCGCGGGCGTTTCAGTATATTGAAGTTTTACAAGGACTATATTTCGACTCTAGGCGTAGAACCGCCTGAGTTGCGCCACGTTCCAGGGGTTTGGCTCCTCCACCCCTGTCTTCTTGTCCTTTATCCTGTATGCTCCTCCTCCGATTACTTCCGTGACAATGTAAGGGCCAAGCCATGGTGACTCGAGTTTTTCATGACTTTTTTGCGTGAGCCGAAGAACTAGGTCTCCCACCTGAAAAGATCTTGGCCGCAAACGTCGACTGTGGTAGTTCTTCAAGTCCTGTTGGTATTTGGTTACCCGAGACAATACTTCGTCTCGGGCTTCATCAAGTGCGTCCACGTCGTCTTCTAGCGCTTTTCTCGACACTTCTTCGTCATATTCGACGATACGTGGAGAGTTGTGCTCTATCTCGATTGGTAGTACTGCTTCTGCTCCATGAACCAAGAAAAACGGCGTTTCCTGTGTTGCTGTGTTTGGTGTTGTTCGGATGCTCCACAACACACTTGGTAGTTCTTCTGGCCAGGTATGCCGAGCTTTTTCCAGTGGTCCTAACAAGCGTTTCTTGATGCCATTGCAGATGATGCCATTGGCTTTCTCGACTTGCCCATTGGTTTGAGGATGTGCAACTGACGCAAAGTGCAACTTGATGCCCACCTCTTCGCAATAATCTTTGAATTCGTGGGATGTGAAGTTACTGCCGTTGTCTGTGACGATGCTGTGGGGCACTCCAAATCTGAAAACGAGGCCTTTTATAAATTTTACTGCGGATGCTCCGTCTGGTGAATTTATCGGCTTCGCTTCTATCCACTTTGTAAATTTGTCGACAGCTACTAGCATATACTCCTTTCCTCCTGGCCAGGATTTGTGTAACTTGCCCACCATATCAAGTCCCCATTGAGCAAAGGGCCATGACAATGGTATTGGTGCTAGCTCTGCTGCTGGAGAGTGAGGTTTTGCGGCAAACCTTTGACACGCATCGCAAGTTCTTACTATGTCCTTGGCGTCCTCGATTGCTGTCAACCAGTAGAATCCTGCCCGAAAGACCTTGGCTGCAATAGCTCGACTACTCGCATGGTGGCCACATATTCCTTCGTGTACGTCCTTCAGAATTATTCTTCCTTCTTCGGGTGTGAGAGACGCCTGAAATACTTCGCTTATACAATTCTCCTTTGATCACCGTGAAAGCTTTGGAGCGTCGAATTACTCGTCTTGCCTCAACTGGATCATCGGGTATTTCTTTCCTGAGGATGTATGATATGTACGGCTGCATCCACGGTATCTGTATCACCATGACCAGGTCCTGATCTTCTTCTTCTTCCTCTTGCTTTTCCTTGGTAGCCCCCGAGGGTTTCTTCTCCTTCTTTTTTGATTTTGTTGATTTGGTGGACCTCTCTGTTATTTCTTCCCAGAATACACCTGGCGGGACTGCAAGGCATTGCGACCCGATGTTTGCAAGAACGTCGGCTTCGTCGTTGCTCAATCTGCTAATATGATTTACTTCGCATCCATCGAACAACTTCTCGAGCTCGTTGTACACCTCCTTGTACGCCATCATGCTATCATTGACTGCGTCACATTGGTTCATAACTTGCTGAGCCACCAACTGCGAGTCGCCAAAGATTTTTAGTCGAGTTGCACCGCAGGCTTTCGCCATCTTCATCCCGTGTATGAGAGCCTCATATTCTGCTTCATTGTTAGATGCGTTAGGGAACGTCATCCGAAGGATGTACTTTAACTTGTCGCCTTCAGGTGATATGAGTACTACTCCTGCGCCACTCCTTCCGATCTTTTGGACCCGTCAAAGTTCATGGTCCAGGTTCTCGACAAATCTGGAGGTCCTGTATTTTGCAACTCCATCCACTCTGCAATGAAGTCCGGCAGTATTTGCGACTTGATTGCTTTTCTTTTTCATACGTGATGTCCCGAGGGGAAAGTTCTATTCCCCAAAGGGAGACACGACCCGTAGCTTCTGGGTTGTTCAGTATATTTGACAAGGGAGCTTCATTGACCACTATGATCGGATGTGCCGAAAAATAGTGGCGCAATTTTCGTGCTGTCGCGAACACTCCATATGCTATCTTTTGGTACTGAGGATACCTTTGTTTTGAGGGCGATAAAACTTCGCTAACGAAGTATACTGGCCTCTGCACGCCGTGGAGTTTTCCTTCTTCTTCCCTTTCAACAACTAGCACCGTGCTCACCACTTGGGGCGTGGCTGCGATATACGCAGAGAGGTTCCCTTTCTTTTGGCGCCACCAAAATTGGTGGTGTCGAGATTGTGCACTTCAAATCCTCGAAAGCTCTGTCGGCTTCTTCGTTCCACTGGAATTTATCTCCTTGCTTTATCAAAGCGTAAAATGGTAACGCTTTTTCACCCAGCCTAGCGACGAATCTGCTCAAAGCTGCGACTCGCCCAGTTAGCTGTTGTATCTCCTTCAACTTTGTTGGCTTCCTCATTGTTACGATAGCTTGTATTTTGTCGGGATTTGCTTCAATCCCTCTTGCTGAGACTAGAAACCCCAGAAGTTCTCCTGCTGGGACGCCAAAGGAACACTTCGTCGGGTTCAGCTTCAGGCAGAATTTGTCGAGGTTATCAAAAGTTTCTTTGAGATCCTCGATCAGCGTTGCCCCCTTTTTTGATGTTATGACGACATCATCAATGTATACTTGCACATTCTTCCCGATCTGTGTCGCCAAACACTTCTGCATCATCCTCTGATATGTTGCTCCCGCATTTTTTAAACCAAAGGGCATTGTTCTGTAGCAAAACACGCCGTAAGGTGTAATAAACGCGGTCTTTACTTCATCTTCTTCTTTCAATCTGATCTAGTTATAACCAGAATATGCATCCAGGAAGGAAAGACGTTCACATCCAGCCGTGGAGTCGATAATTTGATCGATCCTCGGGAGGGGAAAGTGATCCTTTGGACAATGTTTATTGAGACACGTAAAGTCGACGCACATGCGAAGGACCTTAGTGTTTTTCTTCGGCACCAGCACAGGATTTGCTACCCATGTGGCTTCTGTGAATATCTCTTTGATAAAACCAGCTTCTTGTAGTCGATTGATTTCTGACAGCATGGCTTTGCGGTTTGGTTCCGAAAAACGCCGCAAAGGTTGTTTGATTGGTCTCGCTAGTGGATCCAAGTTTAGGTGGTGCTCGGCAAGTTCCCTGGGTACTCCTGGCATGTCAGCTGGACACCATGCGAAGATTTTCCAGTGCTCACGGAGGAACTCGACGAGCGCGCTTTCCTATGCGATATCCATGTCGTTTGCGATAGATGTCGTCTTTTTCGGGTCTGTCGGGTGAATCTGCACCTCTTTTGAATTTTTCTCGGTACTGAAAGTTGATTCTTTGTTTGGCCTTCCAACGTCTGGTAGTGTAGGATAACGTTGCATAGAAAACAAAAATTTTCCTACGGCGAACACGCAATCCAAGCCAAGATGCAATCTAGAAGACGGTAGCAACGAGGGGGTATCGAGTCTCACCCTTGAAGAGATTCCAAAGCCTACAAGATGAGGCTCTTGTTGCTGCGGTAGACGATCACTTGCCGCTTGCAAAAGCGCGTAGAAGATCTTGATCACGATCGGTTCCGGCGCCACGAACGGGCAGCACCTCCGTACTCGGTCACACGTTCGGTTGTTGATGAAGACGACGTCCACCTCCCCGTTCCAGCGGGCAGCGGAAGTAGTAGCTCCTCTTGAATCCGACAGCACGACGGCGTGGTGTCGGTGGCGGTGTAGAAGTCCGGCGGAGCTTCGCTAAGCTATGCGGGCAATATGGAGGAGAGGAGCTTGGCTAGGGTTTGGGAGGGGTGGCCGGCCACTCTATGGGGGGCGGCCAGCTTATGGTCTTGGGGTGGCCGGCCCCCTCCCTTGGCCCCTCATTATATAGGTGGATCCCAAGTGTTGGTGTCCAAGTCTTCGAATAAGACCCGAAACCAAAACCTTCCATAGGAGGGGGCAAACCTAGCCCAACTAGGACTCCCACCCAAAGGTGGGATTCCCACCTCCCATGTGGGGGGTGGCCGGCCCCCTATGGTGGAGTCCACTTGGGACTCCACCCCCACTAGGGCTGGCCGGCCATGGAGGTGGAGTCCCTTGTGGACTCCACCTTCCTTGGTGGTTTCTTCCGGACTTTTCTAGAACCTTCTAGAACCTTCCATAGAACCTTCCGCGACATTTTATTTCACATAAAATGACATCCTATATATGAATCTTATTCTCCGGACCATTCCGGAACTCCTCGTGATGTCCGGGATCTCATCCGGGACTCCGAACAAATATTCGAACTCCATTCCATAATTCAAGAACTACCATTTCAACATCCAACTTTAAGTGTGTCACCCTACGGTTCGAGAACTATGCGGACATGGTTGAGTACTCACTCCGACCAATAACCAATAGCGGGATCTGGAGATCCATAATGGCTCCCACATATTCAACGATGACTTTAGTGATCGAATGAACCATTCACATACATTACCAATTCCCTTTGTCTCGCGATAATTTACTTGTCCGAGGTTTGATCTTCGGTATCACTCTATACCTTGTTCAACCTCGTCTCCTGACAAGTACTCTTTACTCGTATCGTGGTATGTGGTCTCTTATGAACTTTATTCATATGCTTGCAAGACATTAGACGACATTCCACCGAGAGGGCCCAGAGTATATCTATCCGTCATCGGGATGGACAAATCCCACTGTTGATCCATATGCCTCAACTCATACTTTCCGGATACTTAATCCCACCTTTATAGCCACCCATTTACGCAGTGGTGTTTGGTGTAATCAAAGTACCTTTCCGGTATAAGTGATTTATATGATCTCATGGTCATAAGGACTAGGTAACTATGTATCGAAAGATTATAGCAAATAACTTAATGACGAGATCTTATGCTACGCTTAATTGGGTGTGTCCATTACATCATTCACTCAATGACATAACCTTGTTATTAATAACATCCAATGTTCATGATTATGAAACTAATCATCCATTAATCAACAAGCTAGTTTAAGAGGCATACTAGGGACTTCTTGTTTGTCTACATATCGCACATGTACTAATGTTTCGGTTAATACAATTATAGCATGATATATAAACATTTATCATAAACATAAAGATATTAATAATAACCACTTTATTATTGCCTCTAGGGCATATCTCCTTCAGTCTCCCACTTGCACTAGAGTCAATAATCTAGTTTACATTTGTAAAGATATAACACCTTGGCCTTATGGTGCTTTATCATGTATTGCTCACGGGAGAGGTTTTTAGTCAACGGATCTGACACGCTCAGAAACGTATGTATTTTGTAATTCATTTGCGTCTCAACGCATCACTCATTTCCAAATGAGTTGGCATTAAATATGTTTGATCTTATGGTGGAACCTTAATTCCGCGGTCTGAAATAAGTCACTATTATTGTCACATACAATATAGTTTCAAAATTCTGACACTATCGGAACTACACCAAGTTCTCAAAGAACTTCTTGACTCAACATCCTCAGTCATTTGTCAAAACAAATGACATACTCTGCCTTCGTTTTGTAGAATCCATCACAATATTTAGAACTCTTCTAAATCTAACATAGACAACTTCTAGTTCATTGTGCTACCTTTAAAACAACACTTAGTCTAATTTGAGATTGAAATTCTATTTTGATATGTGACAAAATAAATATCGGTGTAACACCTTACAGCGATTTGTTTGTCATTTCTTCATACAAAAATATATATGTATATCCTTAGTTCTTCTAAAGTACTCAAGGATATTTTTACTGTCGTCCTATGATCATCTTATGAATCATTCCGGTATATGCTCATAACATTTTTAGAGCACAAGATATCTGATTTCGTACATTTTATTTGTGATCTAAAATCACTCATGTATTTTTACTCATCGAGTGTCAGATACACTCAAGTCTTGTTAAACCTTCACATGACAAGAACATTTTCTTAATATTTCTATATTGAACTACTTCAATATCCATCATATGTACTTTGACTTAAACTTATTTATGTGTTTCAATCTATCTTCATAGATCTTGACACTAAATTTGTTTCAGTCCATATCCTTTCATTGAAGTTAATTCTCAATGAAACCTTTTAATCAAGTATATAATTACATCATTTATAACCAACTATATGTCACCTACATAAAGTATTATAAATGTGTCTTAGCGCTCCCACTTAATTTCTTGCAAATGCAAGTCTCTTCATCGTCTCTGATGAAATGAAAAACTCTTTGACTATTTCATCTGGTGAAGATTCAAACTCCGCGATACTCACTTCATCAAATTGAAGTTTGTATACCTATCTAATATTCCACGGACCAGCAAAACTCTTGGTTATATCTTGTATACACCTTTAATACACACTTCTGATAAGTAATGTATTTTGCCATCCTACTAACATATCTCATAAAGGAAATATGTAGTGATTACTAGAATAATCCATATAGACTTTAAGCATTTCTACGGAAGATCTAATCTTGTCGTAGTCAACTCTTTGAACTTTGTCGTAAACAACTTTTTGACAAGTTAAGCTTCTTCAAGGATATTTCATCCAAGTCCATCAATTTTATAGATCTATTTACTTTCAAAAAGTATTCATCTATCTTGGATTTCATGGCGTATAGCCATTTTAACGGAGTCAGGGCCCATCATAACTTCTTTGTTTGTAGTTGGTTTATCATTGTTCATAATCAATCCTTTGTCCACAAATCATTTATTTGATCACAAAGTAAACCATACCTACAAGGTTCAATATGTACTTCGATCTCCATGGCTAAAATACTTTGTAGTCATGGGAGCCATGATCGTTATGGCCGCTTCCGAAACCAATTCCGATGCTGCGCTACTCTGATCATTATGCTCAGGTTCATAAACCTTATCAAATTATATTGTCCTCCCACTCAAATACTTCACTAGAAACAATTTCTCGGAAATAAGAAACATTGACAAACACTTTTGTCTTTGTCTTGTGGGAAGAATTCTCAATTAAATCTCTGGGATAACCAACAAAGACATTCATCCGATTTTGGTTGTAAACTCTTAGACCAAAATTTAAAGAAAAGACTATTAGGGTTTATACCCATACCATAACTTGTATGGTGTCATTTCAACGGATCATGATGATGCTCTATTTAGTGTAAAAGCGGTAGTCACTAAAGCATAATCCACAAAAATATAATGGCGTCATAATATATTATCACATCATTAATCCAACAAGGTTTGGATACATATCTCGGATACTATATCATCATTATGATACTCCAAGAAATGTGAGTTGTAGAACAATTTCATAACTCTCTTAGATGTTCGCTAAAACTCGTAATTCAAATATTTCCACCATGATCCAATCATAGATATTTGATTTTTCTATTACGATGATTTCCACTTCATGCTGAAATTTATTTGAATCCTATTCAAATGTTTCAAACTTTTCCTTATTGAATATATCCACATATATACTCAATTCATTGTTTGAAAGTTTTCATGAAGTAGAAGAATCTTCCGCACACAACTATGCCCAGTGAACCACATATATCATTATGTATGTTTTCACTAAGTTAGTTGCCCGTTCAACTCTTTGGCCTATGAACGGTATTTCAGTCATTACCTTTTAGAAAAGATTTTGCAAGTGCCAAACGATTCAACAAATCGAATGACTCCAAAAATCCATTTGCATGGAGTTCCTTCATGCGATCTTTTCTAACATGACCTAAATTGCGGTTCCACAAATAAGTGGAATTCAAATCATTTGCCTTATGGCATTTTTAGCGTCAGTGTTATGTATGTGTGTTTCACCATTAAGATTTATAATAACTTATCCATCGTACATGGAGTAATGTCATAATTTGAACAACTCATTGTTTTCATTTGACTAGAGCAAAATAACAATTATTAAGTTCTTTATTATAAATTCTAAGGGCTAGATAGAATGCCAACGACGAACATAATAACACTTTATTTTGTTCCAGACGTGCATTTCTATCATATTCCTTGTCAGTCACTTAGGCCATTGTATTCTTGTATTGCGTTGTTTTGTATGACACTTCATACCAACCAATATGGTACTAATACCCAAGAATTTCATTGTGTGACTTAACTAGGAATACAACCATAACATGTATATCATTTATATACACCTGAGCTAGACTTTCTAGTCTTTTCTTTTCTTTTGCCAAAATATCTTTTGCAGTTTCTCTTTTAGCTTTCCTCATTATTCAGAAAAACATTTCAACATCAATAACTTCTAGGTTTGTTGGTCAAATACCAATAACCTTGAGGTTCTTACTTTGAAGTTGATCATCATATGACAAGTGTTTCAGATTTCACTATTAGTAAATTTGTAATACGATGAACAATTTCACTCATAATTTTATCCATCAATTCATGATAACTTTCTGAGACCATGTCTGTACATGCTAGGCTCATAAAGTTTAAACCTTAGTATTCGCATATGCAAATCTGGCTTGCACCCGTTGGAAGCACACGTAGAATCTATAACACCCGATCATCACGTGATGCTTCGAAACGACGAGTCTTAGCAACGGTGCATACTAAGGACAATCACTTCATAGATATGCGAATATCGTTAGTGCCCCAATAGTTGGAGGATTGGGACGCCTTGCGTCTTCAACCTTCGTACATTCCCATAAAACTTATGAGTTTATGTAGTCTCACCAAATTTATATTCTATCATCTTGCAATAAGGTCTTAGATATCACATATATCTCGTACCTTGATTATTTCTGAAAACTAAATTTTCAGCTCCTTACTTTTCAAACAGATTTGAACTTCAAGTTTCACGGAGACAAGATAACTTTAGGTACTAATTGAAACCATAGCTATTTGAATCAACAATGTGAGGTTTACTAAAAGTTTGCAATAGGACTTAATCATTTCTTGATTCATTAACAATACGGTACCAATCCGTAAAGTTTCTTATCAGATTTTAACAAGATTTCTATCTCAATAACAAGACTAGCGCATAGTAGAAAACGGATGCCAATACTACAAAATTAATTCAAAATACTATTCAGACTATGTTTATGATAATTAGTTCATGTTTTAATCTAATTACTAATGAACTCCCACTTAATACAACATCCCTCATAGTTGTTTAAGTGGTACACGATCCACATCCACTACACCAAAACCGATCATCACGTGAGATGATGTAGCTTCAATGGTGAACATCAACATGTTGATCATATCATCCATATGACTCGTGTTCAACCTTTCGGTTTCCGTTGTCCCGAGGCCATGTCTGTACATGCTAGGCCTGGCGTCAAGCAAACCCAAGTATTCCGCGTGTGCAACATGGCTTACACCCGTTGTATGTCGAGTTTATCACACCCGATCATCACGAGATGCTTCAAAACGTCGAACAATGCAACGGTGCATACGAGGGAAGAACACTTTATTATCTTGATATTAATGTGAGGGATCATCTTATAATGCTACCGTCGCGATCTAAGCAAAATAAGATGCATAAAAGGATTAACATCACATGCAGTTCATATGTGATATGATATGGCCCTTTTGTCTTTGCGCCTTCGATCTTCATCTCTAAAGCACGGACATGATCTCCATCATCAACGGGCATGATCTCCATCATTGTCGGCGTAGCGTCCAAGGTTCATGGCGCCGTCTTCATGGTTGTTCACCTCATGTAGCAACTATTACAACTACTTTGAAATACTACTCAACATGAAAATTAAAGACAACCATAAGGCTCCTGCCGGTTGCCACAATACAATAATGATCATCTCATACATATTCATCATCATATCATGGCCATATCACATCACCAAACCCTGCAAAAACAAGTTAGACGTCTCTAATTTGGTTTGCATATTTTACGTGGTTTAGGGTTTTCGAGTAAGATCTAATCTACCTACGAACATGAACCACAACGGTGATACTAGTGTTGTCAATAGAAGAGTAAATTGAATCTTCACTATAGTAGGAGAGACAGACACCCGCAAAGCCTCTTATGCAATACAAGTTGCATGTCGAACGAGGAGCAAGTCTCATGAACGCGGTCATGTAAAGTTAGCCCGAGCCGCTTCATCCCACTATGCCACAAAGATGCAAAGTACTCAAACTAAAGATAACAAGAGCATCAACGCCCACAAAACCATTGTGTTCTACTCGTGCAACCATCTATGCATAGACACGGCTCTGATACCACTGTAGGATAACGTTGCATAGAAAACAAAAATTTTCCTACGGCGAACACGCAATCCAAGCCAAGATGCAATCTAGAAGACGGTAGCAACGAGGGGGTATCGAGTCTCACCCTTGAAGAGATTCCAAAGCCTACAAGATGAGGCTCTTGTTGCTGCGGTAGACGATCACTTGCCGCTTGCAAAGCGCGTAGAAGATCTTGATCACGATCGGTTCCGGCGCCACGAACGGGCAGCACCTCCGTACTCGGTCACACGTTCGGTTGTTGATGAAGACGACGTCCACCTCCCCGTTCCAGCGGGCAGCGGAAGTAGTAGCTCCTCTTGAATCCGACAGCACGACGGCGTGGTGTCGGTGGCGGTGTAGAAGTCCGGCGGAGCTTCGCTAAGCTATGCGGGCAATATGGAGGAGAGGAGCTTGGCTAGGGTTTGGGAGGGGTGGCCGGCCACTCTATGGGGGGCGGCCAGCTTATGGTCTTGGGGTGGCCGGCCCCCTCCCTTGGCCCCTCATTATATAGGTGGATCCCAAGTGTTGGTGTCCAAGTCTTCGAATAAGACCCGAAACCAAAACCTTCCATAGGAGGGGGCAAACCTAGCCCAACTAGGACTCCCACCCAAAGGTGGGATTCCCACCTCCCATGTGGGGGGTGGCCGGCCCCCTATGGTGGAGTCCACTTGGGACTCCACCCCCACTAGGGCTGGCCGGCCATGGAGGTGGAGTCCCTTGTGGACTCCACCTTCCTTGGTGGTTTCTTCCGGACTTTTCTAGAACCTTCTAGAACCTTCCATAGAACCTTCCGCGACATTTTATTTCACATAAAATGACATCCTATATATGAATCTTATTCTCCGGACCATTCCGGAACTCCTCGTGATGTCCGGGATCTCATCCGGGACTCCGAACAAATATTCGAACTCCATTCCATAATTCAAGAACTACCATTTCAACATCCAACTTTAAGTGTGTCACCCTACGGTTCGAGAACTATGCGGACATGGTTGAGTACTCACTCCGACCAATAACCAATAGCGGGATCTGGAGATCCATAATGGCTCCCACATATTCAACGATGACTTTAGTGATCGAATGAACCATTCACATACATTACCAATTCCCTTTGTCTCGCGATAATTTACTTGTCCGAGGTTTGATCTTCGGTATCACTCTATACCTTGTTCAACCTCGTCTCCTGACAAGTACTCTTTACTCGTATCGTGGTATGTGGTCTCTTATGAACTTTATTCATATGCTTGCAAGATATTAGACGACATTCCACCGAGAGGGCCCAGAGTATATCTATCCGTCATCGGGATGGACAAATCCCACTGTTGATCCATATGCCTCAACTCATACTTTCCGGATACTTAATCCCACCTTTATAGCCACCCATTTACGCAGTGGTGTTTGGTGTAATCAAAGTACCTTTCCGGTATAAGTGATTTATATGATCTCATGGTCATAAGGACTAGGTAACTATGTATCGAAAGATTATAGCAAATAACTTAATGACGAGATCTTATGCTACGCTTAATTGGGTGTGTCCATTACATCATTCACTCAATGACATAACCTTGTTATTAATAACATCCAATGTTCATGATTATGAAACTAATCATCCATTAATCAACAAGCTAGTTTAAGAGGCATACTAGGGACTTCTTGTTTGTCTACATATCGCACATGTACTAATGTTTCGGTTAATACAATTATAGCATGATATATAAACATTTATCATAAACATAAAGATATTAATAATAACCACTTTATTATTGCCTCTAGGGCATATCTCCTTCAGGTAGTACGTCGTAATCAGTCATGCTTTTTGACGCCAAGTACTCAGCTTGCATCCCGAAAGTTTCTGACAGCCGGTGAAAATCCTTGTCGCATTTATCGGCTAAAGCAAAGCTTCCTTTGACTGTGATTGGTCCCTTTGGCCCAGGCAACCTCCACAACAGGTATGTATAGTGTGGCACCGCCATAAATCTAGCATATGCTGGTCGTCCCAACAGAGCGTGGTACTGCGACGGAAAATCCACGACTTCAAATTCGAGCCTCTCGATTCTATAATTTTCTCGGGTCCCAAACTGAACGTCGAGATTGATCTTTCCCAATGGATAACTTGGTTTCTCCGGTGTGATGCCGTGGAACCTTGTGTCTGTTGGTTTCAAGTTTGCTAAGGATATGTTCATCTTCCTCAATGTATCTGCATACATAAGGTTCAAGCTGCTGCCGCCGTCTATGAACACTCGAGAGACATCAAATCCCGCGATAACTGCTGGCAGAATAAGTGCTGACTGCCCTGGTCGAGGAACTTGCTGCGGATGATCTGCTATTGTGAAGCCGATATCTTGTCCTGACCAATTAAGGTACTCAACTGTTGGTGGAGGCATTTTCTCTGCCATAAACACCTGTCGTGAGATTATTTTCTGAGCTCTATTGGACGGCCTTCCCTTCTGAATCATCGACACTGCTCCATTGGAGTTAGGATCAACATAAGGTGGTGGTGCAGGTGCTGCCGCTATTCTGAGCTGATGCCGATTGTCGTCTGTGATCGCGGGAGGAGGCGGCAGGTGAATCTCGCTTCTAGGTTCTCGAGGATTTCTCTGTGCTGCCCGTGCGTTAGCGTTTTCTGCGTACCGCAACATTGCCTGAAAATTTCGACAGTCTTTCTGCAAGTGCCCTGACTGTCTTTTACCATTGCTGTCGAGGAAGAAGTGCATCTGGCACGGTCCATTCATCATCTCTTCAGGGGACACGAAGGGTCTTGGGAACCTAGGCCCGCTATTTTGCCTGCTGCGTGAATCATCCCTGTTATCACCTCGCTGTTCATTGCTTCTCTGGTAATCATCTCTGTTGCTTCCTCCTGTATTTGTCCGAAAACCTGCCGAAATTTGTCCTGGAGCGTCATAGTTCTGCACGCCGAGGAAATCTTCGCCTCGGTTGATAGTTTCGACCACGGTCCTCCTCTCGGCGACTGTGCCGTTTGTTGTGGACAGCGTCTTCTCCATCTGCCCATTTATTTGCTATCTCCATTAACGCGGATACTGTCTTTGGATTGGTCCTTCCCAAATCCTCGACAAAATCTCCACGCCTGACTCCTGCGACAAACGCATCTATTGCTCTCTCGTCAGATATATTTTCTGCCGAGTTTTTGATGATATTCCACCTTTGGATGTACTTTCTCATTGGCTCATCTGGCTTTTGTCGACATGCTCTCAACTCCTCTAAAGACGCGGGTTTTTTGCACGTGGATCTGAAGTTCTTGACGAACACGTCCTCGAAACTTTCCCAGCTGTCGATAGATCCTGGAGTGAGTTTCTTTATCCACGATCGTGCGGCTCCACTCAAATGCACCTGAATGCTTTGCATGGCTGTTGCCCTGGTTCCTCCCGTGAGCTTCACTGTCTCCAGATAGTCGACTAGCCAATCCTCTGGATCTTGAAGGCCGTCGAACTTTTTGAAATTATCGGGTAGCTTGAATCCTGAGGGGACTCGAGTTTTTCGGACTCTCCTCGTGAAGCATGGCAAGCCGCACATATCTTCGTCGTTAAGCTCCGGAGATTGCCGATGATCCCTTCTGCTTTGTCGTGCTCTGTCGACTCTTGCTTGTGCTTCCGTATCTCTTGCTCCACTTGGTCCTTCAGGGGCTGCCGCCGTTGCTGCTGCAGGTCGTGGACTATTTTGCCTTGCTGTTCCTTCGGGAGGCGTTGTAACGAACGCTGTCCCCATAGCTCCAACTCCTGCTATCGCCATATTGTATACTGTTTCCCTTGGATCACCTGGAGGTGGTTTAGACGCGAGGATAAAAGCTTGTGTCGCCATATACCCAGCTTCTGGTGTCTTAGGGATAATGTTTCCTCTTGTGTCTATCGACATAAAGGACATGTCGAGGTTTTGAACCAAGTGCTCTCTTTCTGCTTCGGGTATGTGTTGTAACCTTGATCTTCCTCTGTTCCGAGCCTCCCTGTGGCTATCACCCGAAGTTCTAGATTGTCGACTCAGATCTGCCCTTCTCCTGCAGGATGCAGAAGCTGCTTCCTTTCTCCTGTTCAACTCAGCTGTCTGTTTTTCCAATTCCCTCGCAGCTCGTGCGAGCCTATATTGATATGCTTGCAATTCCTCTGGTGTGGCCGTGGTAGCCATTGGTTCTGTACCGTTCATAGCTCTCGCGGCTCTGTCCCACGCTGCTTGTGAAAGTTGAACTCTATCTCGCGGCTCTGGCCCGACGTATTTGTTGCCCAGGCCTTGTCGCAGATTGGAGGGATCGACGTATGGATTTCCTAGACTGTCGAAAGCCTCAGATGTCTCCTCTTGATCTTCAATGGCGTAAATCTGATGATACTTTGTACTCGGATCTACGTTGGGTTTGGTGACATCATCATTGAGATTGATGAAGACCTTGCCCACTGTGATAGATTTGTCGATGAAGTCGTAACTGTCGACATCGCTTGAGCCATCGCTTATATATGAGTCCGCAGATGACTCAAACGACATGTCGTTCAAGATCTTGGCGAGTTTCTCTCTTGTTCTGGTGCTGACGTAACGTGTCGCCGAGGTTTCTTCTTCTCCTGACTCGGTTGACGACGCATAGCTTGAAAAATCGGTATCGACCTTCGACGATCCCGACGAAATCGGAACCTCGACACGATACGATCCTTCCTTCTCGACGCGAAAGTGAAACCTTCCGAACGTCATCTCCATGGGCTCCGCCAGATACGCATATGCATCCAAACGGGAGGGTGGGTGAGGAACAAAATCGACAAGACCAGCAGCGATCTGTTTACCTCGATCCATTGTGTTGCTTGCGGTTGACGATGTCGAAGATCTTGAGCGTGCCATCGAGATCAGATCCTTACGCCTCTAGTTCCCACAGACGGCGCCAATTGACAAGGTATCAACTCGTCAATGCCTATGGATTGTAGGCTAGGGTTTAGTTGGAAGTAGAGGGTAAGTAGATCTCGAAGGTTTCAGCCGAAAAGTACTCGACGATTATGAAAACTAGGGTTTGTAGACAATGATTCGATTCTCTCTTCGTCCCTCGACTCCCCCTTTATATAGGAGGTGGAGCCGAGGGATTCGTGCTATACAAGTTACAGAGTCCGGGACGGTTTCTAACTCATCCCGCCAGATTATAAATAACACTTCCTATTACAACTCTTGACTTTCCTTGATATATCTTGGGCTCCCGAATCTTCTTATTCTTCGGGTAGTGGGCCTTCAGTAAACCCCGGGTACTATCTTCGGCAGGCCCATTTGGGATGCCTATGTCACTTGGGGATGCTTGATACGTCTCAAACGTATCTATAATTAATTTCTTATGTTCCATGCTACTTTTATGATGATACTCACATGTTTTATACACATTATATGTCATTATTATGCATTTTCCGGCACTAACCTATTGACGAGATGCCGAAGAGCCAGTTGCTGTTTTCTGCTGTTTTTGGTTTCAGAAATCCTAGTAAGGAAATATTCTCGGAATTGGACGAAATCAACGCCCAGGGGCTTATTTTTCCACGAAGCTTCCAGAAGACCGAAAGGGAAACGAAGTGGGGCGACGAGGCGGCCACACAACAGGGCGGCGCGGCCAGGGCTTGGGCCACGCAACCCTAGCGTGTGGGCCCCTCGTGGCGCCCCCTGACCTACCTCTTCGCCTACTTAAAGCCTTCGTCGCGAAACTCCCAGTACCGAGAGCCACGATACGGAAAACCTTCCAGAGACGCAGCCGCCGCCAATCCCATCTTGGGGGATTTAGGAGATCGCCTCCGACACCCTGCCGGAGAGGGGAATCATCTCCCGGAGGGCTCTTCATCGCCATGATCGCCTCCGGATCGATGTGTGAGTAGTTCACCCTTGGACTATGGGTCCATAGCAGTAGCTAGATGGTCGTCTTCTCCTCATTGTGCTATCATGTTAGATCTTGTGAGCTGCCTATCATGATCAAGATCATCTATTTGTAATGCTACATGTTATGTTTGTTGGGATCCGATGAATATTGAATACTATATCAAGTTGATTATCAATCTATCATATATGTTGTTTATGTTCTTGCATGCTCTCCGTTGCTAGTAGAGGCTCTGGCCAAGTTGATACTTGTAACTCCAAGAGGGAGTATTTATGCTCGATAGTGGGTTCATGCCTCCATTAAATCTGGGATAGTAACAGAAAGTTCTAAGGTTGTGGATGTGCTGTTGCCACTAGGGATAAAACATCGATGCTTTGTCTAAGGATATTTGTGTTGATTACATTACGCACCATACTTAATGCAATTGTCTGTTGTTTACAACTTAATACCGGAAGGGGTTCGGATGATAACCTGAAAGTGGACTATTTAGGCATAGATGCATGCTGGATAGCGGTCTATGTACTTTGTCGTAATGCCCTGATTAAATCTCATAGTACTCATCATGATATATGTATGTGCATTGTTATGCCTTCTTTATTTGTCAATTGCCCAACTGTAATTTGTTCACCCAACATGCTATTTATCTTATGGGAGAGACACCACTAGTGAACTGTAGACCCCGGTCCATTCTTTACATCTGAAATACAATCTACTGCAATTGTTCTTTACTGTTCTTCGCAAACAACCATCATCTTCCACACAATACGTTTAATCCTTTGTTACAGCAAGCCGGTGAGATTGACAACCTCACTGTTACGTTGGGTCAAAGTACTTTGATTGTGTTGTGCAGGTTACACGTTGGCGCCGGAATCCCTGGTGTTGCGCCACACTACACTTCGCCGCCATCAACCTTCAACGTGCTTCTTGGCTCCTACTGGTTCGATAAACCTTGGTTTCTTACTGAGAGAAACTTGCTTCTATACGCATCATACCTTCCACTTGGGGTTCCCAACGGACGTGTGCTTTACGCGTATCAGCGCTTCGGCATCTCCTTAATAGGTTAGTGCCGGAAAATGCATATAAATGATGTAAAGTGTGTATAAAACATGTGAGTATTGTCATAAAACTAGCATGGAACATAAGAAATTATAGATACGTTTGAGACGTATCAGAAATTCAAAAATTACAAAAAATTAAAAATTTCAGAAGAAGTTTAATATTTGAAAAATTCAATAATTTTAAAAATCTAAAAAAAATCGAGAAATTCTAAAATTTTAGAAATAAAAAGTACTAATTTTTTTGAAAAATATAAAAAAATTCCTCAAAGTTCAAAAATTAGAAAAGAATCTAAAATCTAATTTTTTAAAGGAAAATCTAAAAAAATTAAATTTTAAAAAATAAAAATTTTAAAAGAATATTGGAATTCAAAAATTCAAAAAAACTAATTTTTTAGGAATTTTTTAAAAACTAATTAAAAATAAGAAATCCTAGAAGTTCAAAAATTGGAAAATATTCTAAAAATTATAAAGTTTAAAAAAAAATTAAAAAAATCTAGAATTTTAAAATCCAAACAAAAAAGATTGTGGAACATATTGCAATATGCCCCATAGAAATGTGTATTTCTCTGGCGCATTTATCAATATGTGCGACAGAAAGCCTCAATTCTCTGGCGCATATTTTTTATGCGCTACAGAATTCCAACAATTCTGTGGTGCATATTTTTTATGCGCCATAGAAATATTTTTGTGGAACACGCTTTTTAAAATACGCCACAAAATATATTTCTATCTATAAGCATTTTTCTAGTAGTGTTGGTGCTGGTGCAAGAAGTGGTGATAATCTGAGTGAGGGTGGGCTACGTCGTCTGACAGCTAACTCAGCGACTGATGGTGCAATGGAAGTGGACAGGGGTCCGGAAGATTTCTGAAGATCTGGATGAATAGCTTGATAGTTCTTCTTCATGGCATGTTGTGCATTCTACTACTTCTGTTCAGTTTGTGGTTGGTTTGATCCTGAGTTGTATATATCTCCGGACTCCTAGATTTGCCACAAACGCTAGCATTAGGAGGCAGCGCCTCACCCTTTTGGTTCTTTTGACTAAACTCTGGAATGTTGTAAGTGTTTTCGTTATCTCTGGGTAATGAAAATCGATTCGTGGGATCGTTTGGAAAAAAAAGTAGGTTAGGTTCCTTTTTACGTTGCAATGTTACTGCATGTAACCAACTAACCATGCAGTATAACTTATGTGCCACTCTTTCCGAACTCTGAGCCTGAACACTGAACTTTGCACTGACAGAGGTGTATGCATATGCATATACGATGTAGTGCACGGCTGATGTGTGATATAAGAGGATCTCGAGCATTATTACACCCTACTACAAAACCGGGATACGCACGCCCGACCTAAGTGCGTGGGGGATATCGGAGTGCATCTTTTCTCCTCGACTTTATGCATGCCGATATGGCGGTGGGATGACCGATGACGATAGATCTGCTCGCCGTGTACGCTCGTGTGGACGAAAGGTTGCAACGATTAGACAGAGGGACGGATCGAATCTCGGCACTCGCGTTGCCGGCCGGTGGAAGACGATATATTGATTGGCACGCTTGGCCGGCACGGCATGGGCGGCCAACAGTTGGCGTGGCTCACGATCACCATTGCAAAGTAGATTGTGTGATCGGTAGGCTACAGGTGCTGTACGTGATAGCCGACTGATCGATCTGGCCGCCGTGGCCGGTGCTCGAGGCTTCGGGGAGGCGATCGAGAGAGCGAGAGGGCACCAAGGGAAAACGGAGCGGGGTGGTGGGGAGAAGAGACACCCGGTGAGCGACGTACACGTCCATGTTCATGTATCAAAAGCCCTTGGAATTAAGCGTTTGATCTCGATCGTACAATACCATTTTGCTGTGTCACTTTGTAACTGGTGGTGGAGCACGTACATTTTTTCATGGGCAGATGGTTCACGATTCTCCTTATACTTTCTTATTTGAGGAAAAGGACATCAGATTTTGTAAGCGGAAAACACATGGTTAGGAATTGTTCATCTCTATGCCTCACCGCGGCTTCAGATGCTTTTTTACGTCCATGTCAGACCTTTCATCGACCGCCAACACCATTTCGGCCACGGTCGCCATGAACAATGCCGACTCTTTGCTGCCTTTCGGTTATCCGAGTCAATGTAGCCTTTTGCTAACGTGAAATGATCTTGATTCAGATTATTTATTTATTTTGAGAAAGGGAGAGATATCTCGCTAATAAAGCGGAAAATCATGATACAAGGAAAAATCACCACCCATCTCGAAGGTTGGAGAGTTGTAGATTAGCATGCATAAGCTCACATTGTCCAAGGAACATGAAACCATAGCTTTGATTGAGATTTACCTGACATAGAGGGATGACTAGAAATAGAATACAGTGCCCACTCAGGGATGGAATTGGATTTGTGGAATGTGGGCAAATTGGTAGCACTAAACAATATGCATCCATAGAAAACAACCTAGTATAAAAGAGGCAAGTTCATGGGATTCTGCGTTCTATCTTCCCACTCAACCACTTGAAAACCTTCCTATATAGGCATCCCAAAGTTGCACCTCTTTTAGCAGGGATGCAACTTGCCATTGCAAGTTATGCTTCAAGGCTTGATCATTTTTAGCTATGTCTCACGGGATTTCATGAGGTTGTTCAACAAGGTTACACATCAACAGCTCAAGAAAAAAAGGTTACACATCAAACTTTCGTAAGACTACGGCAACGGAGACTGGGTGGAGCCCAACCA
The DNA here is from genome assembly GCF_019359855.2 of Lolium perenne. Lineage (NCBI taxonomy): Eukaryota > Viridiplantae > Streptophyta > Magnoliopsida > Poales > Poaceae > Lolium > Lolium perenne. The sequence goes on along the minus strand of NC_067250.2, from coordinate 286,450,146 downwards.
GTAAGACTACCAAGATGGAACATGGAGAATATTGAGCCCAACTAGTCGCTAAAACGAACATGAAGCCCTGCCCTAATCTCTAGAGCACATACATTTATATCTTGAAAAAGATGTTTTCTTTGTTCTTCGGGAACGAAGATATCTTTGAGGATATTTAAAAAAAAAGATATCTTTGAGGAACACAAATATATCTAGGTTATGGGGAGTTGTGATGCTAGATTTTAGTACAGTGTTGTCTGTGTTGTGAGTAAAATCAACTCTATCAAATTTTCCTCGAAATAGGCTTTCGCCCCGCTTATAAATAAAGCAACCACATCCATACAAGGTTCAGATACAACACCACACACAACAACAGTCTGCTGGGGCAACATCACAACATGCCCAGAAGAACTAGAAAAGCGATACAACCCTATAGAAAAGGGCCACTCGGAGGCTAGACGACGTAGAAATGCGACGGGCAGCCGCAAGAAGATCCTCCAACATGCCGTCCAGGCGCTCCCTGTCCCGCTGCCTACACATCGGGTACCACTGCTGCAACAAAGCCAAGAAAGAGTATAAGGAGTCAGAAGCGCGTCGAGGTAAGATACGTTCAATGACCATCTTATTACGCACAGTCCACAGGGTCCAGGTCAAGGCCGTGAACACCAACCAGAAGAGGCGCCTCCTCCTACCGGTGTTGTTCGCATGGGCCTCAATGAACTCCCTGAGTGCTGAGGCCTGCCACTTTGTGAAAGATCGAGATGTCGCCTAGAGGGGGGGTGAATAGGCAATTACAAACTCTTGCGGATTTGTCTTGTAAGAATGCGGAATTAAACTATCGTTTAGTTTACAAGCACAAACCCTAAATATGCTAAGCTCAACTAAGTATAACAATAGCAACTAGAGCTAAGCAAGATAGGCACAAGATATATGTAGCACAAGTGATAGCAAGATATATGTACTTCAAGCACGATGGCTATCACAAGGAAAGAGAGCTCGGGTATAGAAATAACCGAGGCACGCGGAGACGAGGATGTATTCCCGTGTTCCCTTGCTTTGCAACAAGGTACGTCACGTTTGGAGGAGTGGATGTCCCACGAAGGATTCCCCGCGCCACGAAGGCTCACCCAATTCTCCGAACCACACCCACGAAGGATAATGGCCCTTTCCTTATGGTTAGCTTTTCCTCCTCTCCGGAGATGGCAAGCTCCACAACCACTTCACAAGCTCCACGAAGGAGAAGCCCGGGCCCCTTCAGAATCTTCCACGAAGAGATCACCGGGACACCAACCAAGCCAACTAGGAGGTCACCCTCCAAGAGTAACAAGCTCACGGTCTCTCACTCGAACAAATCGTGGTGGAGAGCTCAACACTATGCAATGATGCAAAGCAAGAACACCGGAGGTGTTCAAGTCCTTCACACTCAAATCCCACCAAAGCAACGAATGCTAGGATGAGATTGGAGAGGAAGAACAAGGGGGAAAGTCAACCAAAGACTCCAAGATCTAGATCCCAAGAGATTCCCTCACATAGAGAAGAAATAGTTTGGTGGAAGTGTAGATCTAGATCTCCTCTCTCAAATCCTCAAGTATGAGCAAGAATGGTTGGAGGAATCAAGGGAGAGAGCAACTTCTTCAAATGCAACAATGGAGGTGAGAGAAAAGTGTGGTGACCCGGCATACCACTACATGGTGTAGTATGCAAGTCTGATATAACACCAATGAAACACCGTTCCATTAGTATTATATCGCTCAGAGTGGTACAACAGAAACATATGCGGGTCCAAGGCATGTCTATAGAATTACAACATCGACTCTTTACAAAAGATCCACACAGCCTCCTACTTTACAATGAGGTAAAACTGCAGATAACTCCAGAAGAACGACTCGTAGTCTAATCCTATCACGAACTCTATTTGTAGAGTGTTTAACTAGCTATAGAGGCTAAGAATAGATTCTAGCTAAATAGGAGGTAGGTTTAGGAAGCTAGTTCCCTTCTATGGCTAAACTAGGTTTTTTCACTACTACAAATAGCCTTACCGCTGGCGCATGGAATTGGGCTACCGCCGGCGCCTTCGCGTTCGCCGGCGATCACCTCGCCGGTGGTAAGTGGTTACCGCCGGCACCTTCCGTTTCGCCAGCGGTAACATGATGTTACCCCCGGCGCTTTCGTGTATTCGCCGGCGGTATTTGTTACCCCTGGCGTTTAGCCTATTCGCCAGCAGTACTTTGCATTACCTCCAGCGCACAGGCCAATTCGCCAGTGCTATGTTTGTATAGGATTAAAAAAAAAAAACAGGTCCATAAAGATCAAGTTATCTCTTTATTTTATTTAAATAGAACAGGTATTATATTACAACGCATTACAACGCACAGACCAAGAGTATGTTTAGAAAACACAGACTCCGGTGACGTCGTCCGTCTCAGCTCGCCGGTGACGTCGCCTTCTCGTCGCCAGCTCCGTCTCAGCTCGCCGAAGACGTTGCCCGTCTCAGCTCGCCAGCGATATCGCCCGAATATTTAGCTAGTTGTAGTAGAGGTCGACGACCTGCAGCTGACTCATCAGTAGGAGCATTAGAACACTTCTCTGAAGAAAAAAGAAGGAAATATCTTGCATCATGAATCCGGTATGCCAATAGGTCGTAGTTTCAGTATTAGCCAAACTGAGCAAATCAAATTAAAGATAGCATAGCTGAAAATGGTTGAATCAAACATACCATGCGAGAAAAAATATACTGAATACTACTAGAAAGGAACCGGAAAGTCATGCAAAAACAGAAATTATGATAGCTGTATTATGTAATCTAAACAGCAATCAAGGATGTCCATAATTTATAGACTATTTCTCCAGGAGAATTTGAATGCAGTGATTTTCCATCATGCAGCTTCCCATCACATTCGGGCCTAATGATTTGGTATTGCAGTCTGGGACATGGTTAGGGGTTGATCTCTTTGGTACATGCAAGATTGATTTGCAATTACTAGGTTCATCTCTGTTTGCTTGTTAGGCCTCTATTAATTTTTTTGCTGCTCGGAGATGCAACTTATTTGAAACTAAAAATGGCAGTGCTTAAAGGATAATATCTGCACAAAGAATTAAACACACAAAAACAAACATACAAAGACACGATATATCAAGGGACCAATTCCATCATCAGAATTCACAATTTTAGACGTCTAGCATCCAAAATTTCGCCAGCATTACACACAATCGGACGCAGGAGCAGATATTGTGGTTTCATCAGGGAGCTAGCAACGGTGTGAACTTGACAAAAGCATCGACTTTGGTGTGAACAAGCACATACAGAACTACGCTTTCAGCTTTGAAATGGTAAACTATACCATGCAGGGCAGTTTTTTTTATTGAATAGCAGGGATCGCTCCCCGCGCGGGTCCATTTACATGAAACGAAACCATACAGATGCAGAGCAGAGCAGATATTTGCTGACGCGTAGATCTATTAGAGATCGAAGGGTACCTTGGCGGATCTACAGCCGATGAACGGATCGCAACCCACGGGAGCAGGAAATGGGACACGCGCCCCTCCCTCAGATCGCCTCCGAGCTCCTCTCCGCCGTTCCCTAACCGCTTCCGCACGCGAGCGCACACACACTGCATGGAGGAATCGCACCACCACGGATCAGACAAAGCAACCAGCAAAAATCCCCCAAAAAAAAACTCGGAAGCACGTAGCAACATTTCGCAACTCACCGATCCGACGAGGGACGTGTGTGCGGGGTCGTGGGGGAGCGGCGGACGGATGATCCTCGCGAGGCGGGCGGCCGGAAGTGGAGATCTGGCCGCTGCGGCGGGCGGTCGCGGCGAGATCTGGGTGGCGAGAAGGGAGGGATAGGGCGGTGGAGGTGGGTGGGAGCTGATGGGGCGTCGTCGAGGGAATCTGGTGGCAGGGGCGGCCGGCGAGAACCACCATGGAGCGGAGCGACGGAAGAAAAGGGGATGAGTGGGGAATTTGGTGGCTGAGCGGATAGGATGGGGTGCGTCTCGGTCGTGGGGGTGGTATAGGCCAAATAACGCTGGCGAATTTGCTGGCGGCGGCGGGGCTATTTTTCCATCGCTGGCGAAAAGGATTCGGGGAGGCCAGCGGTAATTTCGGCCTGGTTGGCCCGTTCGAACTCACTTTAATTCCGGCGCTATCCAATCTATTTTGCCGGTGGTAGGAATTTTACCCCCGGCACTTTCGGATCAAACTCGCCGGTGGTAAAGCAAGGTTCATCTGGGTGATCTCGGCCCACCTTACCGCCGGCATTTCCAATTCCAATTCGCCAGCGGTAATGGCACTACCCTGGCAACCCCATTTCAACTCGCCGGTGGTAATTTACCGCCGGCATCTTTAAATTGGACTCGCCGGCGGTAAGAAGTGCGGCTATAAGCCTTTTCCTAGTAGTGTTTCCTTGATGGATGTGGTATCTGACTCCTCTGACAGGGTCCTGTATCTTGAAGTAGTTGTTGACTCCTCGGTCTTCGAGTTGCACGGTAGATCCTCCTTCGATGCCTCCATATCTAAGCAGGGGATTTAAGAGTGGGATGAGTACGAGCGTACTCAACAAGTTCATTATAGGAAAGAGGTGTTTAATGCACTAGCTACAGCATTAGACCAGAAAGTCTAATACCAATGCAAGTTTTCATAACCATTTCTTCAAAAGGTTGCTTTTATTCAGAAGAACTATGTCCGTCAGCCTTCACCGGTTTACTAGAACTTCATGGAGCTCCTTTCCGGTCGCGTTCGCAGTTCCATATCCCGGAACAGGGAGTGACAGGTCACGGTTCTTTACACTCTGCAGAGGTGTGTTGCTTTACCCATAAGAGATCTTAACCTTGGTGCCAACCGAGCCGCGAGCTCGTCCACACTTCCTATGGTGTGAGGCCCGGTATAAGGTCTAGCCAATCATGTTCCTCCGCTACCTCGAACACCCACCCTTTGTTGCATGCCCCGACCCTGGGTCCTCGCCGGTCCCATTATTCCCACTCACGGGTGGACCCCGACCACGACGACAGTTTGGGATCGAACCAAACTCCTTCGCCGGTAGCTGCAACCCATCATAGACCGCAATACCGTGGGGACTTAAGGCTTCCCCAGCCAACCGCTTGCTCTTCGAGCGACAAGTGTCTACGGACTATGCCGTGGGGACTTAAGGCTTCCCCAGCCAACCGCTTGCCCTGACAGATACAAGTGTCTACGGTAAAGCGCATCCGTTGATGAACGAGAGGTGGAAACACTTTTGACTATTCCGTCCCACTCCGGATCTTATGGTTAACACGGGTATTACGGCACAAGAATCACTGGCGACATTTGTTGTTTAATCCTAGATGGATATAAACCCTTGCAATGGAACCTCCACCATATCAACACAATCCATGGTTCCATTGCCCACCACATAGTCATATTCATAGTTATGAAAGTAGTGGTTTTGATTTTTATGCAATAGTGGTAACCATAATACTTTGCAAGTAATTTGATAGAAATACTCAAATGACATGAGCAAGTGATGAACTTGCCTTTCTTGACTGCAAGATTATGCAGACAAGGTCTTCGATACGCAATAACTCCAAATTCTAAAATAGCATCATCGTCCGGTAAGGACGATGTTTAAAAGATTGGCAAGGATGCAATAATGCATAAGAATGAGATGCAATCGCTCTAAGCGTGACCTAACCCCGATGATTTAGGATTAGTGACTTGTAATGATTGGTTCAGGGTGTGTTGCACTTTTAGAGTGATTCACTAACAAGGTTCTTATTCAGGTGTGATTACTTGGTATTATAAACAGGTAGTTAATAGAGCATAATAATCAATTGAGCAGACAAAGAGTGATAATTGGCATAATGTTAACAAGTAAAGAACAGTGGTCAGTTTTAGTACTATATGGCATGGTTGATGATTAATTATCATATACTTTAAAAGAATAACTTTGGAAGAACATGTTCTTTAATAAAGAACAAATATGATAATTAGGTTGAGGGGTTCTGGTTAACTATGGTTCCAATTGGCTCTGGAGTAGATTTTAGATGGATCCAAACAAGGTTGGATTCATCAATACCAAGGGCTTGTAAGGTTGAGTTAAGCCTAAGCATCTTGAGCAATCTATTATAAATAGTTGCTATCAAGGTTGGTATACCTTGCTGGTGATAGCTGGCTAGGGTTTATAGGTCCTTATAAGCAGGGTTGATGATGATTCCTTATTTTCTTCAAAAGAATAACTTTTGAAGAACATACTTCTTAATTAATAAGAAGTATATCAATTAGGGTTGAAGTGGTCTAGGTTTTACTGTTGGTTCTATTAAGTAAGGAGTAATTGGCTTCTGAATAGGATGGTTGATAAATATCCAATACTAGTAGGGTTTAGTGGAATATGGTTAGGTAATGCTCAGGTTTTGGCATAGTTGCTCATGAGGTTCATCACATTGGTGTGATGCTAAGTAGGAATGAATATGGATGATGGCTTTGGTAATAGGATCTAGGGTTTACACTTGGTTCACCCTACTTTGATTATCTAGGTTTGATGAAGATGAACACATGGGATATCTATATATTAGTGCTAGGTCTTCTACATTTTATGTGGTCAGGACAGGTATTTACTTGCTACTAGGGTTCTATGCTTTGAACGAAGGTACCATGATCACATGTTCTAACCTAGGGTTTAGGTTAGAAGCAATTTAGGGTTCACATGTAATAATGGAACTAGGATCTAAATGAATTTAGGGTTTAGGGTTTCACATGAAATGATATGGTTGTATTATCACTCCATGTGGAATTTAGGTTTTGCTATTTATCATTTAATTCTATGATTAATAACTTCATGTTAAAGTTGAAGTTATTGATAACTTGGAAAATAAAATAATATGGAATTTGGTATTTTATTATTTTTAAACAATTTATAATTAAGGTAATTATTATTTAGGGTTTTAAATCCTCCTAATAAGGATTTAACAAGCTGATAGAAAAGGAAAATTAATTTTAATGTTTTCCTTATTTACTTACTGGTTTTTATTTATTTTATGAAGTTTTCCTAATTATTGAATTTTAACTGAATTTAGAATTAAAATTAAAGGCTTAAATATCAAGTATTAAATAATTAAATTTTTATTAAAAATAAAAATTTCATTTTATATTTTTATTGGATAGAGTTTTCTTTTCTAAGAATTTTAATATCTTATTTATATTTTTTTTTACTTAATATGAATTTTATATAAATTTGCAAAGTTGCAGTAATTATTGAATTGAAATTTAAAAGGAAATAACTAAATACACCCGGCTAACCTACCCACCCAGTCACTGACTGGTGGGGCTGCTGCCAGGTCAGCTGCCACGTGTGGCTGACCAGGTCAAAATAGGTGAGTTGGCCGGGGAAGCTCCTGGCCGGCGGGATTCGGCGACGGCGCCGCCGTTCCCGGGCTCGGGCGGACGATTCACTAGCACCAATCGAACAAGCACACCCCCGTGAGCAATATGGTACTAGCGCCGCCCCTATTTGGTCACCGGAGCAAGCTCAACGGCGAGGTACTGCGGCGGCGGACACGGGCAAGTGGCGTGGCGACGATGCAGGGCGTAATCAAGCGAAGCGAGGGTACTGGGAGGCTCGTGAGCTCACCAGGAACGCAGTGGTGAGGTCGGCGAGGCGAGGGGAGGTCTATGGCGACGACGAACGGCGACGGTTGATGGTGACCGGCGGGGCAGTGAGGTAGCAATTCGAGGTCCTCGAGGCTTCCCGGCAAGCGTGCGTCGACGAGGATGTTGCTGGGGGCTTGGCGGAGCTCCAGGGCTTCTCAGTGTGGCTCGGCGATGCTTCAATCGACGGCGACGAACAAGACCGGCGAGCTAGGTTTTCCGTCTGTGAGGAATTCGAGCGGAGGAGGAAGGAAACGGAGCTCATTTGTTGACCTGGGTTACTTATAGGGCTCCAGAGGCGAGCCTCATCACCGCTTGGAGCAAGGGGAGGTCGACAGCACGACGGGGAAGACGAGCACGGCGTCGCCGTGGCCTCCTGCGCACGGAGGGGATGAGGACGACCCCCTCCCATTATTTTTTAACGAAAGGGTATCCAGGCTGCTCATGGGCTGGTGCTTGGGCCGCGTTGGTGGGCTACTGCTGGGTTGCTACGGGCTTGGTTGCTGGGCTGCAGCCTGGGCTGCGGTGCAGGTAAGGTCCAGGTAGGTTTTTCCCTCCTCTCTTCTTTTTCTGTTTTATTTTCTGTTTTCAATTCTATTTTTTTTAAATTCTTGTTTTAATTCAAATTTAAATCATGTGATACCATGCAGGTATCAAATAATTTGAATTTCAGTAGGACTATTAAACGATGAATACTTTCCTGCATTGTTTTTGGGATAAACATTTAATATATGTGAGCTACATTGTAAATTTTTATTAATCATGATTTTATGCACTCATTTTAACTTTCTTTTTCTTGTGTAATCAACTCTGTTTAAAATTATTAGAATTGATAATTCTAGCTCAAGGTATTTCAGGAGTTATCATTAGGGCTTGTTATCTTGTTTGAGGAGTTGGTTGTTCACATATGATTTTATGTGAGCATCAACTATTAGGGTTTTATGATTTCTATTACAACCCCCTTGTAAAGTTAACACTATTATTATATTTGAAAGTATCTAAGGTAGGCATTGTTCCATCATGGTTGATCTTGGTTACAAAGATAAATAGTTGATCACCATGTGTGGGTTTTAACTATAGGACTTATCATTAGATGTCTCTTTTGTTTAGTAATTGAGCATGAGAGTGCAATGCTAGGGTTCTAATGATGTTTACCTAATGGCCATGGGTTTGATTCACAATTATGGTCTAGGTTTATATTGCAATCTCCATAGTGGTGTGTAAACTAGGGTTGAGATACAATTCTAATTTATAGAATTGGGATGACATCATATTACATGTGCTAGGTTTAATCTCCCCAATGCATGGTAAAATGGTTACTTGTTTATTATTTCATGTGCTTCTCTAATTACTAAGGATTTGAGAATTGGTTTTATCTTCTACCAATTAACTTCTATTAGCATTCTCAATTAATCATTAAAGTAACTACAGTGGTTATAGTTCTTTTTATAGTTAACTTTGGTCATATGGATGGATGGTTTCTCACCATTTAGAGTATAGAGTTTAACTCTAAGGTTTTCTTAGGTTGTTTAGTTTCTGAAATATGGATATGGTAGGATTCTTCTTATAATCACCAAGTGGTTCACAAGTAAAGGTTGAGATATAAGTCTAGGTTTGCTTACTAGTTACCTCCCTATGATTTCATGTGGGGATGATATCTACGAATCATATAAGTGTTAGCATTTGAATTATTCTCCTATTTCTCCAAAGCATGGTCATGGATTAGGCATGATCCACTTGTTCTTAATATCTCTACCTCAAGTTCTTAGGGTTTATGATCATCACTCAATTTATAATGATCAAGGTTTGTATTCCTAGGGATCTCTCATTAAACGAGTTCTCTCTTCCATGATCAAGTATTGTCTTGATCAATCAAGGTATAGCACTTCTAATTTACCTTCTTGTATGGAACTACTATGGTTGTTTCAATAATTTATATCCCAGGAGAATGCCTGAGATATTATGTTAGGGTTCTACTTGATCAATGATGATATAATCATCTGGTATATGGATAGTTCTCTTCCTTATATTCAAGTGTTGCCCCAACTACTTGTGTGTAACACCATAGCTTGGGCTCTCTTATAAAGGGATGGTTATTCTAGGGTTTATGGTGTACTCACAAGATCTCAATAGGTATTTAGTCTAAAACTCCACTTGGCTATCTTGGTTATCTCACCACTCCAAGATGAAATGGTTTACCTAATACTTTAGTTCAAAGTTTATCCTTGATTCTTAAATAGGTAAAGCTAGAATTAGTATGATTGGTCTCTCTCATTTGGGAAGGTCTTTAGTACTAACCTAGGGTTAGGCTCCCTAGAGGTTGATGTGATCATCAATATCTAGGTTTAACATAATTAGGTTCTCTCTCTAGGAATTGTCTTGAATAATATTCTAGGGTTCCTCTTAAAGATGATGGTTTGAATACTTGGATGTATATCCAAGGTTCAGTTTAAGGTTTGTTATTGCTTCTATAATAAATAATATAGAGCTCTCACCTCTCTGGTTTTGATGTATAATAATTTGGACTAAAGAAGAATTATATTCCTTAGTTGGATCTCCTTGTCTTGTTTTCAAGATTAAAGTAGAATGAATACCATGAGGTTCATGGTAGGATCAAGGATTAGTTTCAGACATGGAAAAGATAAGTTAGGAATAGTTACTCCTAATTATTGTTACTTGATTTCCAATTAAATGGATGTTCATATGTTGTGGCAAGGATTATCATATTATAATCTTTTATAAGATCAAGCAATTGATCATTGAGTAAAGTGTTGTTGTGTTGATTATTAGTTCCATTTGATCTAACCCCTTAGATCAAATCATCTCTACCCAAAACAATGTTCTAACCAAAGTCACATTGAGGTTTATAGCGCTTGACTTGATGAGCTACTTCAATTCCACCAAGGTCAAGTGAAACTTCAGTTATTGTGACTGTTTTACTTTAAAGCGCGAAAATTCCCCAGATTTTCTATGCATGAATGCAATGCACACATCTGTTTCCTCTATTTTTGTAACCCCAATACCTGGGATATTACAAAAAGGGAAGAAGTTGTTGCTCAAGGTGGAAGAAGGGCTATTTATAGTCTAAGGAGAAAAATAACCGTTGGGGAGAAAACCGGGTGAAAATCGCATAAAAAACGGGCTGAAAATGTGCCCAGGCCGGCTGCCAGGCCGGTTGACCGGAGCCTGGGCTGGGGAGACCGGAGGCCTGCCCGGTCCGACCGGCCCAGCAACCGGGCGGGGCGGAAGCAGCGCACAGGCGGCGAAAAGGCTCTGGCCGCGCGGGGAAGCGGCACAGGCCGTGTGGGCGGCGGCGGCCCGGCGCTCGGGCGGCGCTGGAGGGCAGGCCGCGCGGGCGCGTTGCTGGGGCGCAGGCCGCGTGGGCCTCCGGACGGAGAGGCGGCCGGTCAAATCCCGGTTGGACCGGAGGGGCAGCTAGTCTAGGCCGGCGCGTGGGCCGGTGGCCGCCCGGTCCGGTTGGCGCGCGGTGCGGACCGGGTGGGCCGGCGTGCGGCCCGGCAGGCCGGGCGCCAACCGGCAGCCTTCCCCTTTTTTCTTTTCTTTTTCTTTTTCTTCTTTTACCTTTTCTTTAATAACTATTGCTCCCGAACTCCGATTGACATGAAACTAATTTCGTTGGAAAGATAACAACAAATGCTATCCAATAGAAAGTGCAAACTCAAGAAACTGTAGGAGGGGATTTTATCATGAATATAAAAGGGTAGAACCTTATATCATGAATAACCGGTAAAATCACCCAACCTCGAAAACGCAATAGAAGATGCATGCGAACTCCGTTTTCGATGAACTTGGGCTTGTTGTAAAGCTAGCAACAAGCTCAAGAACCTCACATAGAGAAACACCAAGAAGCAATAAGGATATGCAAAGTATGCAAAGGATTGAGCTCCCTAAGACGATGTGATCAAGTTACTCAACCGAAAGCCCCTCTTAATAGTGCGGCTATCTTTCCTATAATCCGGTCTCCCAACATCCACCTTGAGACCGGTAAAAGGAAAACCTAGCAAGGCCATACCTTTGCCTTGCGCATCCCGCTTGATCTTGATGATAACTCTTCAAGCTTCACTCAAGCCGGAATGCCTCACTTGACCGATGTTGCTTCGTGAAGACTAACAAATGCTCCCCCATACACTATGATGGGAAAGCTCCATTGATGCACATCTTCACTAGTCCATTATCACCAAATGGACGGCAAGCTTCAAGCATGTGATTCACTTGAGATGCTCATCTTGAACTTGCCCAACTCAACCTTGTATCTTCTCATACTCACATAAGATAGAGCATGGCTAATATTGAGTTCCACATAAGAACTCCATCTTCATTTCTTCTTATTGATCATATCACATATATGTATCTTCATACCGATGATCTTGATGCCAATACACAAAGAATACCTTTTATCTTCATGGCATCCATACTTGAATCCAACACATGGAGTACAAGTAGTACCTATGGAATATTCCTTCATATAAACTCAATGAAAACATTAGTCCATAGGGGTTGTCATTAATTACCAAAACCACACATAGGGGCAATGTACCCTTACAATCTCCCCCATTTTGGTAATTGATGACAACCACAATAAGAGGGTTTATATAATGAATATTAGTGACAAGTACGCAACTTATCCGAGAATAAGTTGTATACAAGAGGTTGTATTTGATATGGTCAAGTAACACAAAGCTACTAGCCCATATCAAAAACCGGCTCTACTCACACAACTACAGCAAATGCAAGAGATGTGAGTAGAACCAATATATATAGAGAAAACTCCCCCACAATGTATGCACGTGTGATGAACATGAATGCATTGCATATATTGTCAAGATTAACCTTTGGGATAGTTTCCACTATATATATACAACCATGCAAGACATATAAATATGGAATGCATGAGAGGCAAAACACTTAAGCACAAACCAAACTTAAGTATAAAACCATTCCCTTAAACCCTCTAAACTTCTCCCCCATTGGCATCGATTGTCAAAATGGGTGAAAATTTTAGAAGACCAATATAATGTGAGTTCCTCCCCAAAGGGTGAACTTCTCATAATTTGAGTGGAATCAAGTGCACATATCCAATGATGAATACTTGAAGGAAGTCAAACTATATTGAGGATCAAAGATTGCATAAAGATAACATGGTGAAATGAGCAATCAAAGATCCACTTGGACTAATAAAGATATCATGATAAGAGAGATATAGTGCTCTAAAAATAAGAAAGCTCCCCAAGGTTCGTGCACAATTTATAATGTTTGCATTTGAATACAATATGCACAAACATGGAATCCTTACTCCCTATATATCATTTAGAACACAACAAAGATAAAGAGAATATGCTTATCAAGAACAACTTGAGTCCAACAATTACGAGATATGAGTGCATGAAGAGAAACAAATAAACCAAGCACTCATAAATCTTCTTTACCAATAACATTAAAATCAAAAGGATAAGGAGATAGTTGGCAAAGAACAAGGATATCAAGGTGATGGATTAACGCTCTTATGTATATGAGTTTCTAAAGTGGACAAAGTGGTCCATAAAGAAACACGCACACACAAGATGTTAACAAAATAGATAAGACAAGATATCCAAGATGAAGTCATAAAATAGACCAAAGGATGTTTGCTTAAGAAGCATATATAGCCTATGGCTCCAATTTTCACTTATGGTATATGAATGAACTTCAACCAAGTTAAACCTCAAAAACATCACAACTAACAATAAGGGAAATAGAGCTAGTTGGAGTGTTTTGAGAAAAGGCAACAAGTATCATAAATATGGATTTATTTCGCAATTTCATCAATATTGCACATAAGAGCTCTTTGAGGAATTGATATGTGATACGTCTCCGACGTATCGATAATTTCTTATGTTCCATGCCACATTATTGATGTTATCTACATGTTTTATGCACACTTTATGTCATATTCGTGCATTTTCTGGAACTAACCTATTAACAAGATGCCGAAGTGCCAGTTGCTGTTTTCTGCTGTTTTTGGTTTCAGAAATCCTAGTAAGGAAATATTCTCGGAATTGGACGAAATCAACGCCCAGGGGCCTATTTTTCCACGAAGCTTCCAGAAGTCCGAAGACGAAACGAAGTGGGGCCACAGGGAGCCCAAACCCTAGGGCGGCGCGGCCCCCCCCTTGGCCGCGCCGCCCTGTCATCTGGGGCCCCTGTGCCCCCTCCTGACTTGCCCTTCCGCCTACTTAAAGCCTCCGTGACGAAACCCCCCAGTACCGAGAGCCACGATACGGAAAACCTTCCAGAGACGCCGCCAACGCCGATCCCATCTCGGGGGATCCAGGAGATTGCCTCCGGCACCCTGCCGGAGAGGGGAATCATCTCCCGGAGGACTCTACGCCGCCATGGTCGCCTCCGGTATGATGTGTGAGTAGTCTACCCCTGGACTATGGGTCCATAGCAGTAGCTAGATGGTTGTCTTCTCCCCATTGTGCTATCATTGTCAGATCTTGTGAGCTGCCTAACATGATCAAGATCATCTATCTGTAATTCTATATGTTGCGTTTGTTGGGATCCGATGAATAGAGAATACTTGTTATGTTGATTATCAAAGTTATATCTATGTGTTGTTTATGATCTTGCATGCTCTCCGTTATTAGTAGATGCTCTGGCCAAGTTGATGCTAGTAACTCCAAGAGGGAGTATTTATGCTCGATAGTGGGTTCATGTCTCCGTGAATGCTGAGGGGTGACAAGAACCTCTAAGGTTATGGATGTGCTGTTGCCACTAGGGATAAAACATTAGTGCTATGTTCAAGGATGTAGTCACTAGTTACATTACGCGCAATACTTAATGCAATTGTCTGTTGTTAGCAACTTAATCGGAGGGGGTTCGGATGATAACCCGAAGGTGGACTTTTTAGGCATAGATGCGGTTGGATGGCGGACTATGTACTTTGTCGTAATGCCCAATTAAATCTCACTAGACTCATCATGATATGTATGTGCATGGTCATGCTCTCTTTATTTGTCAATTGCCCAACCGTAATTTGTTCACCCAACATGCTGTTCGTCTTATGGGAGAGACACCTCTAGTGAACTGTGGACCCCGGTCCAATTCTCTTTACTGAAATACAATCTACTGCAATACTTGTTCTACTGTTTTCTGCAAACAATCATCTTCCACACAATACGGTTAATCCTTTGTTACAGCAAGCCGATGAGATTGACAACCTCACTGTTTCATTGGGGCAAAGTACTTTGGTTGTGTTGTGCAGGTTCCACGTTGGCGCCGGAATCCCTGGTGTTGCGCCGCACTACATCCCGCCGCCATCAACCTTCAACGTGCTTCTTGGCTCCTCCTGGTTCGATAAACCTTGGTTTCTTTCTCGAGGGAAAACTTGCTGCTGTGCGCATCATACCTTCCTCTTGGGGTTCCCAACGAACGTGTGAGTTACACGCCATCAAGCTCTTTTCCGGCGCCGTTGCCGGGAGATCAAGACACGCTGCAAGGGGAGTCTCCACTTCTCAATCTCTTTACTTTGTTTTTGTCTTGCTTAGTTTTATTTACTACTTTGTTTGCTGCACTAAATCAAAATACAAAAAAATTAGTTGCTAGTTTTACTTTATTTGCTATCTTGTTTGCTATATCAAAAACACAAAAAAATTAGTTACTTGCATTTACTTTATCTAGTTTGCTTTATTTACTGTTGCTAAAATGGCCAACGCTGAAAATACTAAGTTGTGTGACTTCACAACCACAAATAATAATGATTTCCTATGCACACCTATTGCTCCACCTGCTACTACAGCAGAATTCTTTGAAATTAAACCTGCTTTACTGAATCTTGTTATGCGAGAGCAATTTTCTCGGTGTTAGTTACTGATGATGCTGCTGCCCATCTTAATAATTTTGTTGAACTATGTGAAATGCAAAAATATAAAGATGTAGATGGTGATATTATTAAACTAAAATTGTTCCCTTTCTCATTAAGAGGAAGAGCTAAAGATTGGTTGCTATCTCTGCCTAAGAATAGTATTGATTCATGGACTAAATGCAAGGATGCTTTTATTGGTAGATATTATCCCCCTGCTAAAATTATATCTTTGAGGAGTAGCATAATGAATTTTAAACAATTAGATACTGAACATGTTGCTCAAGCTTGGGAAAGAATGAAATCTCTGGTTAAAAATTGCCCAACCCATGGACTGACTACTTGGATGATCATCCAAACCTTCTATGCAGGACTAAATTTTTCTTCACGGAATTTATTGGATTCAGCTGCTGGAGGTACCTTTATGTCCATCACTCTTGGTGAAGCAACAAAGCTTCTTGATAATATGATGATCAACTACTCTGAATGGCACACGGAAAGAGCTCCACAAGGTAAGAAGGTAAACTCTGTCGAAGAAACCTCTTCCTTGAGTGATAAGATTGATGCTATTATGTCTATGCTTGTGAATGATAGGACTAATATTGATCCTAATAATGTTCCATTAGCTTCATTGGTTTCACAAGAAGAACATGTTGATGTAAACTTCATTAAAAATAATAATTTCAACAACAATGCTTACCGGAACAATTCTAGTAACAACTATAGGCCATATCCTTATAATAATGGCAACGGCTATGGTAATTCTTATGGGAATTCTTACAATAATAATAGGAACACACCCCCTGGACTTGAAGCCATGCTTAAAGAATTTATTAGTACACAAACTGCTTTTAACAAATCTGTTGAAGAAAAGCTTGGGAAAATTGATATACTTGCTTCTAAAGTCGATAGTCTTGCTGCTGATGTTGATCTTTTGAAATCAAAAGTTTTGCCTAATGAGAATCATCATAATAAAATTGTTACTACAGCAAATGCCATTCAAGTTAGAATTAATGAGAATATAAGATTAATGGCTGAACTGCGTGCTAGGTGGGATAGAGAAGAAAATGAAAAACTAGCTAAAGAGAAGAATGTAGCTAAAGTTTGGACTATTACCACCACTAGTAATGTTAATGCTACACATGTTGCTGCACCTCCTACTAATACTAATAAAAGAATTGGTGTTAGCAATGTTTCCACTTCTAATGCAAAGCGAAAAACTCGCTCGAAACTGCTAAATCGAAACTGCCTGTGATAAAGCTGCTGAATTTTTTTCCAACATTGGGGATGATGATCCCATTGCTTTAGATTATAATGGTTTGAATTTTGATGATTGCCACATCTCTGAAGTTATAAAGTTCTTGCAAAAACTTGCTAAAAGCCCTAATGCTAGTGCTATAAATTTGGCTTTCACGCATCATATTACAAATGCTCTCATAAAAGCTAGAGAAGAGAAACTAGAGCGTGAAGCCTCTATTCCTAAAAAGCTAGAGGATGGTTGGGAGCCCATCATTAAGATGAAGGTTAAAGATTTTGATTGTAATGCTTTATGTGATCTTGGTGCAAGTATTTCTGTTATGCCTAAGAAAATTTATGATATGCTTGACTTGCCACCGCTGAAAAATTGTTATTTGGATGTTAATCTTGCTGATCATTCTACAAAGAAACCTTTGGGTAAAGTTGATAATGTTCGCATTACCGTTAACAATAACCTTGTTCCCGTTGATTTTGTTGTCTTGGATATTGAATGCAATGCATCTTGTCCCATTATATTGGGAAGACCTTTTCTTCGAACTGTTGGTGCTATCATTGATATGAAGGAAGGTAATATAAAATATCAATTTCCTCTCAAGAAAGGTATGGAACACTTCCCTAGAAAGAGAATGAAGTTACCTTTTGATTCTATTATGAGAACAAATTATGATGTTGACACTTCGTCTCTTGATAATACTTGATACACACTTTCTGCGCCTAGCTGAAAGGCGTTAAAGAAAAGCGCTTATGGGAGACAACCCATGTTTTTACCTACAGTACTTTGTTTTTATTTTGTGACTTGGAAGTTGTTTACTACTGTAGCAACCTCTCCTTATCTTAGTTTTGTGTTTTGTTGTGCCAAGTTAAGCCGTTGATAGAAAAGTAAGTACTAGATTTGGATTACTGCGCAGAAACAGATTTCTTTGCTGTCACGAATCTGGGTCCACCTCCCTGTAGGTAGCTCAGAAAATTAAGCCAATTTACGTGCATGATCCTCAGATATGTACACAACTTTCATTCAATTTGAGCATTTTCATTTGAGCAAGTCTGGTGCCATTTTAAAATTCGTCAATACGAACTGTTCTGTTTTGACAGATTCTGCCTTTTATTTCGCATTGCCTCTTTTGCTATGTTGGATGAATTTCTTTGATCCACTAATGTCCAGTAGCATTATGCAATGTCCAGAAGTGTTAGGAATGATTGTGTCACCTCTGAATATGTCAATTTATATTGTGCACTAACCCTCTAATGAGTTGTTTCGAGTTTGGTGTGGAGGAAGTTTTCAAGGATCAAGAGAGGAGTATGATGCAACATGATCAAGGAGAGTGAAAGCTCTAAGCTTGGGGATGCCCCGGTGGTTCACCCCTGCATATATTAAGAAGACTCAAGCGTCTAAGCTTGGGGATGCCCAAGGCATCCCCTTCTTCATCGACAACATTATCAGGTTCCTCCCCTGAAACTATATTTTTATTCCATCACATCTTATGTGCTTTGCTTGGAGCGTCGGTTTGTTTTTGTTTTTGTTTTGTTTGAATAAAATGGATCCTAGCATTCACTTTATGGGAGAGAGACACGCTCTGCTGTAGCATATGGACAAGTATGTCCTTGGTTTCTACTCATAGTATTCATGGCGAAGTTTCTCCTTCGTTAAATTGTTATATGGTTGGAATTGGAAAATGATACATGTAGTAATTGCTATAAATGTCTTGGGTAATGTGATACTTGGCAATTGTTGTGCTCATGTTTAAGCTCTTGCATCATATGCTTTGCACCCATTAATGAAGAAATACATAGAGCATGCTAAAATTTGGTTTGCATATTTGGTTTCTCTAAGGTCTAGATAATTTCTAGTATTGAGTTTGAACAACAAGGAAGACGGTGTAGAGTCTTATAATGTTTTCAATATGTCTTTTATGTGAGTTTTGCTGCACCGGTTCATCCTTGTGTTTGTTTCAAATAAGCCTTGCTAGCCTAAACCTTGTATCGAGAGGGAATACTTCTCATGCATCCAAAATACTTGAGCCAACCACTATGCCATTTGTGTCCACCATACCTACCTACTACATGGTATTTTCCGCCATTCCAAAGTAAATTGCTTGAGTGCTACCTTTAAAATTTCATCATTCACCTTTGCAATATATAGCTCATGGGACAAATAGCTTAAAAACTATTGTGGTATTGAATATGTAATTATGCACTTTATCTCTTATTAAGTTGCTTGTTGTGCGATAACCATGTTCACTGGGGACGCCATCAACTATTCATTGTTGAATTTCATGTGAGTTGCTATGCATGTCCGTCTTGTCTGAAGTAAGAGAGATCTACCACCTTATGATTAAGCATGCATATTGTTAGAGAAGAACATTGGGCCGCTAACTAAAGCCATGATCCATGGTGGAAGTTTCAGTTTTGGACATATATCCTCAAATCTCAAATGAGAAAATTATTAATTGTTGTTATATGCTTATGCATAAAAGAGGAGTCCATTGTCTATGTTGTCCCGGTATGGATGTCTAAGTTGAAGAATAATCAATAGCGAGAAATCCAATGCGAGCTTTCTCCTTAGACCTTTGTACAGGCGGCATAGAGGTACCCCTTTGTGACACTTGGTTAAAACAGTGCATTGTGATGATCCGGTAGTCCAAGCTAATTAGGACAAGGTGCGGGCACTATTAGTACACTATGCATGAGGCTTGCAACTTATAAGATATAATTTACATGATGCATATGCTTTATTACTACCGTTGACAAAATTGTTTCATGTTTTCAAAATCAAAGCTCTAGCACAAATATAGCAATCGATGCTTTTCCTCTATGGAGGACCATTCTTTTACTTTCAATGTTGAGTCAGTTCACCTATTTCTCTCCACCTCAAGAAGCAAACACTTGTGTGAACTGTGCATTGATTCCTACATACTTGCTTATTGCACTTATTATATTACTCTATGTTGACAATATCCATGAGATATACATGTTACAAGTTGAAAGCAACCGCTGAAACTTAATCTTCTTTTGTGTTGCTTCAATGCCTTTACTTTGAATTATTGCTTTATGAGTTAACTCTTATGCAAGACTTATTGATGCTTGTCTTGAAGTGCTATTCATGAAAAGTCTTTGCTTTATGATTCACTTGCTTACTCATGTCATATACATTGTTTTGATCGCTGCATTCACTACATATGCTTTACAAATAGTATGATCAAGGTTATGATGGCATGTCACTCCAGAAATTATCCGTGTTATCGTTTTACCTGCTCGGGACGAGCAGAACTAAGCTTGGGGATGCTGATACGTCTCCGACGTATCGATAATTTCTTATGTTCCATGCCACATTATTGATGTTATCTACATGTTTTATGCACACTTTATGTCATATTCGTGCATTTTACGGAACTAACCTATTAACAAGATGCCGAAGTGCCAGTTGCTGTTTTCTGCTGTTTTTGGTTTCAGAAATCCTAGTAAGGAAATATTCTCGGAATTGGACGAAATCAACGCCCAGGGGCCTATTTTTCCACGAAGCTTCCAGAAGTCCGAAGACGAAACGAAGTGGGGCCACAGGGAGCCCAAACCCTAGGGCGGCGCGGCCCCCCCTTGGCCGCGCCGCCCTGTCATCTGGGGCCCTGTGCCCCTCCCCGACTTGCTCCTTCCGCCTACTTAAAGCCTCCGTGACGAAACCCCCAGCATCGAGAGCCACGATACGGAAAACCTTCCAGAGACGCCGCCAACGCCGATCCCATCTCGGGGATCCAGAGATCGCCTCCGGCACCCTGCCGAGAGGGGAATCATCTCCCGGAGGACTCTACGCCGCCATGGTCGCCTCCGGTGTGATGTGTGAGTAGTCTACCCCTGGACTATGGGTCCATAGCAGTAGCTAGATGGTTGTCTTCTCCCCATTATGCTATCATTGTCGGATCTTGTGAGCTGCCTAACATGATCAAGATCATTTATCTGTAATTCTATATGTTGCGTTTGTTGGGATCCGATGAATAGAGAATACTTGTTATGTTGATTATCAAAGTTATATCTATGTGTTGTTTATGATCTTGCATGCTCTCCGTTATTAGTAGATGCTCTGGCCAAGTTGATGCTAGTAACTCCAAGAGGGAGTATTTATGCTCGATAGTGGGTTCATGTCTCCGTGAATCTGGAGGGGTGACAAGAACCTCTAAGGTTATGGATGTGCTGTTGCCACTAGGGATAAAACATTAGTGCTATGTTCAAGGATGTAGTCACTAGTTACATTACGCGCAATACTTAATGCAATTGTCTGTTGTTAGCAACTTAATACTGGAGGGGGTTCGGATGATAACCTGAAGGTGGACTTTTTAGGCATAGATGCAGTTGGATGGCGGTCTATGTACTTTGTCGTAATGCCCAATTAAATCTCACTATACTCATCATGATATGTATGTGCATGGTCATGCTCTCTTTATTTGTCAATTGCCCAACTGTAATTTGTTCACCCAACATGCTGTTCGTCTTATGGGAGAGACACCTCTAGTGAACTGTGGACCCCGGTCTAATTCTCTTTACTGAAATACAATCTACTGCAATACTTGTTCTACTGTTTTCTGCAAACAATCATCTTCCACACAATACGGTTAATCCTTTGTTACAGCAAGCCGGTGAGATTGACAACCTCACTGTTTCGTTGGGGCAAAGTACTTTGGTTGTGTTGTGCAGGTTCCACGTTGGCGCCGGAATCCCTGGTGTTGCGCCGCACTACATCCCGCCGCCATCAACCTTCAACGTGCTTCTTGGCTCCTCCTGGTTCGATAAACCTTGGTTTCTTTCTGAGGGAAAACTTGCTGCTGTGCGCATCATACCTTCCTCTTGGGGTTCCCAACGAACGTGTGAGTTACACGCCATCAATATGCAATAAATCGCTAGAGGTCATGTGTGGGTAGATGAATCATAAACATGATGTATATATATTCCCAACATATGCATCTTCTCAAATTACTCAAATGTACAATAAGAAGTTTTACTTTAAAAATGATTTTTCAAGAACCGCAATATTTTCGAAATAAATAATTTCATGCCAAGATACAACCTACAATAGGTTGGATGCTATATGAGAGTGCATGAATAAGATACTTGTTACCGAGATGGCAATGGCTTGATGTAGTAGATAAGAGTTCATCAATCATCCTAGCTTGACTCCAATCCTCATATGGTGACAACACCTTCCTTATAGATGAGACTGTAGGATAACGTTGCATAGAAAACAAAAATTTTCCTACGGCGAACACGCAATCCAAGCCAAGATGCAATCTAGAAGACGGTAGCAACGAGGGGGTATCGAGTCTCACCCTTGAAGAGATTCCAAAGCCTACAAGATGAGGCTCTTGTTGCTGCGGTAGACGATCACTTGCCGCTTGCAAAAGCGCGTAGAAGATCTTGATCACGATCGGTTCCGGCGCCACGAACGGGCAGCACCTCCGTACTCGGTCACACGTTCGGTTGTTGATGAAGACGACGTCCACCTCCCCGTTCCAGCGGGCAGCGGAAGTAGTAGCTCCTCTTGAATCCGACAGCACGACGGCGTGGTGTCGGTGGTGGTGGAGAAGTCCGGCGGAGCTTTGCTAAGCGTGCGGGAAGTGGAGGAGCGGGGCGGCTAGGGTTTGGGGAGAGGGGGGCGCCGGCCACTATAGGGGTGCGGCCACCTTGGTGGTGTTTGAGGTGGCCGGCCCCCTCCCCCTTGGCCCTCATTATATAGGTGGAACCCCAAGAGGTGGTGTCCAAGTCTTCGAATAAGACCCGAACCCAAAACCTTCCATAAGAGGGGGAAACCTAGCCCAACTAGGACTCCCATCCAAAGGTGGGATTTCCACCTCCCATGTGGGGGGGTGGCCGGCCCCCTATGGTGGAGTCCACTTGGGACTCCACCCCATCTAGGGCTGGCCGGCCATGGAGGTGGAGTCCCATGTGGACTCCACCTTCCTTGGTGGTTTCTTCCGGACTTTTCTAGAACCTTCTAGAACCTTCCATAGAACCTTCCGCGACATTTTTATTCACATAAAATGACATCCTATATATGAATCTTATTCTCCGGACCATTCCGGAACTCCTCGTGATGTCCGGGATCTCATCCAGGACTCCGAACAAATATTCGAACTCCATTCCATATTCAAGTACTACCATTTCAACATCCAACTTTAAGTGTGTCACCCTACGGTTCGAGAACTATGCGGACATGGTTGAGTACTCACTCCGACCAATAACCAATAGCGGGATCTGGAGATCCATAATGGCTCCCACATATTCAACGATGACTTTAGTGATCGAATGAACCATTCACATACATTACCAATTCCCTTTGTCTCGCGATAATTTACTTGTCCGAGGTTTGATCTTCGGTATCACTCTATACCTTGTTCAACCTCGTCTCCTGACAAGTACTCTTTACTCGTATCGTGGTATGTGGTCTCTTATGAACTTTATTCATATGCTTGCAAGACATTAGACGACATTCCACCGAGAGGGCCCAGAGTATATCTATCCGTCATCGGGATGGACAAATCCCACTGTTGATCCATATGCCTCAACTCATACTTTCCGGATACTTAATCCCACCTTTATAACCACCCATTTACGCAGTGGCGTTTGGTGTAATCAAAGTACCTTTCCGGTATAAGTGATTTACATGATCTCATGGTCATAAGGACTAGGCAACTATGTATCGAAAGCTTATAGCAAATAACTTAATGACGAGATCTTATGCTATGCTTAATTGGGTGTGTCCATTACATCATTCATATAATGACATAACCTTGTTATTAATAACATCCAATGTTCATGATCACGAAACCATGATCATCTATTAATCAACAAGCTAGTTATACAAGAGGCTTACTAGGGACTCTTTGTTGTTCACATAACACACATGTATCAATGTTTCGGTTAATACAATTATAGCATGGTATGTAAACATTATCATAAACACGAAGATATATTATAATAACCATTTTATTATTGCCTCTTGGGCATATCTCCAACAGTCTCCCATTTGCACTAGAGTCAATAATCTAGTTTACATTTGTAAACATATAACACCTTGGTCTTCTGGTGTTTTATCATGTATTGCTCACGAGAGAGGTTTTTAGTCAACGGATCTGACATGCTCAGAACCGTATGTATTTTGTAATTCATTTGCGTCTTAACGCATCACTCATTTCCAAATGAGTCGGCATTAAATATGTTTGGTCTTCTGGTGGAACCTTAATTCCGCGGTCTGAAATATGTCACTAATATTGTCACACACAATATAGCTTCAAAGTTCTGACTCTGTCGGAAATACACCAGGTTCTCAAAGAACCTCTATCCTTTGTCATTGTCAAAACAATGACATACTCTGCCTTCTTTTGTAGATTCCGTCACAATATTTAGAACTCTTCTAAATCTAGCATAGACAACTTCTAGCTCATTGTGCTACCTTTTAAACAACACTTAGTCTAATTTGAGATTGAAATTATATTTTATATGTGACAAAACCAATATCGGTGTAACACCTTACAGCGATTTGTTTGTCATTTCTTCATAAAAATATATATATATATCCTTAGTTCTTCTAAAGTACTCAAGGATATTCTTACTGTTGTCCAATGATCATCATATGAATCATTCTGGTATATGCTCATAACACTTTATAGCACATGATATCTGATTGTGTACATATTATTTGTGATCTAAAATCACTCATGTGTTTTTACCATCGAGTGTCATATACACTCAAGTCTTGTTAAAACTTCACATGACAAGAACATTTTCTTAATATTTCTATATTGAACTACTTCAATATCCATCATATGTACTTTGACTTAAACTTATTTATGTGTTTCAATCTATCTTCATAGATCTTGACACTAAATTTGTTTCAGTCCATATCCTTTCATTGAAGTTAATTCTCAATGAAACCTTTTAATCAAGTATATAATTACATCATTTATAACCAACTATATGTCACCTACATAAAGTATTATAAATGTGTCTTAGCGCTCCCACTTAATTTCTTGCAAATGCAAGCCTCTTCATCGCCTCTGATGAAATCAAAAATTCTTTGACTATTTCATCTGGTGAAGATTCAAACTCCGCGATACTCACTTCATCAAATTGAAGTTTGTATACCTATCTAATATTCCACGGACCAGCAAAACTCTTGGTTATATCTTGTATACACCTTTAATACACACTTCTGATAAGTAATGTATTTTGCCATCCTACTAACATATCTCATAAAGGAAATATGTAGTGATTACTAGAATAATCCATATAGACTTTAAGCATTTCTACGGAAGATCTAATCTTGTCGTAGTCAACTCTTTGAACTTTGTCGTAAACAACTTTTTGACAAGTTAAGCTTCTTCAAGGATATTTCATCCAAGTCCATCAATTTTATAGATCTATTTACTTTCAAAAAGTATTCATCTATCTTGGATTTCATGGCGTATAGCCATTTTAACGGAGTCAGGGCCCATCATAACTTCTTTGTTTGTAGTTGGTTTATCATTGTTCATAATCAATCCTTTGTCCACAAATCATTTATTTGATCACAAAGTAAACCATACCTACAAGGTTCAATATGTACTTCGATCTCCATGGCTAAAATACTTTGTAGTCATGGGAGCCATGATCGTTATGGCCGCTTCCGAAACCAATTCCGATGCATGCGCTACTCGATCATTATGCTCGAGTTCATAAACCTTATCAAATTATATTGTCCTCCCACTCAAATACTTCACTAGAAACAATTTCTCGGAAATAAGAAACATTGACAAACACTTTTGTCTTTGTCTTGTGGGAAGAATTCTCAATTAAATCTCTGGGATAACCAACAAAGACATTCATCCGATTTTGGTTGTAAACTCTTAGACCAAAATTTAAAGAAAAGACTATTAGGGTTTATACCCATACCATAACTTGTATGGTGTCATTTCAACGGATCATGATGATGCTCTATTTAGTGTAAAAGCGGTAGTCACTAAAGCATAATCCACAAAAATATAATGGCGTCATAATATATTATCACATCATTAATCCAACAAGGTTTGGATACATATCTCGGATACTATATCATCATTATGATACTCCAAGAAATGTGAGTTGTAGAACAATTTCATAACTCTCTTAGATGTTCGCTAAAACTCGTAATTCAAATATTTCCACCATGATCCAATCATAGATATTTGATTTTTCTATTACGATGATTTCCACTTCATGCTGAAATTTATTTGAATCCTATTCAAATGTTTCAAACTTTTCCTTATTGAATATATCCACATATATACTCAATTCATTGTTTGAAAGTTTTCATGAAGTAGAAGAATCTTCCGCACACAACTATGCCCAGTGAACCACATATATCATTATGTATGTTTTCACTAAGTTAGTTGCCCGTTCAACTCTTTGGCCTATGAACGGTATTTCAGTCATTACCTTTTAGAAAAGATTTTGCAAGTGCCAAACGATTCAACAAATCGAATGACTCCAAAAATCCATTTGCATGGAGTTCCTTCATGCGATCTTTTCTAACATGACCTAAATTGCGGTTCCACAAATAAGTGGAATTCAAATCATTTGCCTTATGGCATTTTTAGCGTCAGTGTTATGTATGTGTGTTTCACCATTAAGATTTATAATAACTTATCCATCGTACATGGAGTAATGTCATAATTTGAACAACTCATTGTTTTCATTTGACTAGAGCAAAATAACAATTATTAAGTTCTTTATTATAAATTCTAAGGGCTAGATAGAATGCCAACGACGAACATAATAACACTTTATTTTGTTCCAGACGTGCATTTCTATCATATTCCTTGTCAGTCACTTAGGCCATTGTATTCTTGTATTGCGTTGTTTTGTATGACACTTCATACCAACCAATATGGTACTAATACCCAAGAATTTCATTGTGTGACTTAACTAGGAATACAACCATAACATGTATATCATTTATATACACCTGAGCTAGACTTTCTAGTCTTTTCTTTTCTTTTGCCAAAATATCTTTTGCAGTTTCTCTTTTAGCTTTCCTCATTATTCAGAAAAACATTTCAACATCAATAACTTCTAGGTTTTTTGGTCAAATACCAATAACCTTGAGGTTCTTACTTTGAAGTTGATCATCATATGACAAGTGTTTCAGATTTCACTATTAGTAAATTTGTAATACGATGAACAATTTCACTCATAATTTTATCCATCAATTCATGATAACTTTCTACGAGACCATGTCTCGTACATGCTAGGCTCATAAAGTTTAAACCTTAGTATTCGCATATGCAAATCTGGCTTGCACCCGTTGGAAGCACACGTAGAATCTATAACACCCGATCATCACGTGATGCTTCGAAACGACGAGTCTTAGCAACGGTGCATACTAAGGACAATCACTTCATAGATATGCGAATATCGTTAGTGCCCCAATAGTTGGAGGATTGGGACGCCTTGCGTCTTCAACCTTCGTACATTCCCATAAAACTTATGAGTTTATGTAGTCTCACCAAATTTATATTCTATCATCTTGCAATAAGGTCTTAGATATCACATATATCTCGTACCTTGATTATTTCTGAAAACTAAATTTTCAGCTCCTTACTTTTCAAACAGATTTGAACTTCAAGTTTCACGGAGACAAGATAACTTTAGGTACTAATTGAAACCATAGCTATTTGAATCAACAATGTGAGGTTTACTAAAAGTTTGCAATAGGACTTAATCATTTCTTGATTCATTAACAATACGGTACCAATCCGTAAAGTTTCTTATCAGATTTTAACAGTATTTCTATCTCAATAACAAGACTAGCGCATAGTAGAAAACGGATGCCAATACTACAAAATTAATTCAAAATACTATTCAGACTATGTTTATGATAATTAGTTCATGTTTTAATCTAATTACTAATGAACTCCCACTTAATACAACATCCCTCATAGTTGTTTAAGTGGTACACGATCCACATCCACTACACCAAAACCGATCATCACGTGAGATGATGTAGCTTCAATGGTGAACATCAACATGTTGATCATATCATCCATATGACTCGTGTTCAACCTTTCGGTTTCCGTTGTCCCGAGGCCATGTCTGTACATGCTAGGCTCGTCAAGCAAACCCAAGTATTCCGCGTGTGCAACATGGCTTACACCCGTTGTATGTCGAGTTTATCACACCCGATCATCACGAGATGCTTCAAAACGTCGAACAATGCAACGGTGCATACGAGGGAAGAACACTTTATTATCTTGATATTAATGTGAGGGATCATCTTATAATGCTACCGTCGCGATCTAAGCAAAATAAGATGCATAAAAGGATTAACATCACATGCAGTTCATATGTGATATGATATGGCCCTTTTGTCTTTGCGCCTTCGATCTTCATCTCTAAAGCACGGACATGATCTCCATCATCAACGGGCATGATCTCCATCATTGTCGGCGTAGAGTCAAGGTTCATGGCGCCGTCTTCATGGTTGTTCACCTCATGTAGCAACTATTACAACTACTTTGAAATACTACTCAACATGAAAATTAAAGACAACCATAAGGCTCCTGCCGGTTGCCACAATACAATAATGATCATCTCATACATATTCATCATCATATCATGGCCATATCACATCACCAAACCCTGCAAAAACAAGTTAGACGTCTCTAATTTGGTTTGCATATTTTACGTGGTTTAGGGTTTTCGAGTAAGATCTAATCTACCTACGAACATGAACCACAACGGTGATACTAGTGTTGTCAATAGAAGAGTAAATTGAATCTTCACTATAGTAGGAGAGACAGACACCCGCAAAGCCTCTTATGCAATACAAGTTGCATGTCGAACGAGGAGCAAGTCTCATGAACGCGGTCATGTAAAGTTAGCCCGAGCCGCTTCATCCCACTATGCCACAAAGATGCAAAGTACTCAAACTAAAGATAACAAGAGCATCAACGCCCACAAAACCATTGTGTTCTACTCGTGCAACCATCTATGCATAGACACGGCTCTGATACCACTGTAGGATAACGTTGCATAGAAAACAAAAATTTTCCTACGGCGAACACGCAATCCAAGCCAAGATGCAATCTAGAAGACGGTAGCAACGAGGGGGTATCGAGTCTCACCCTTGAAGAGATTCCAAAGCCTACAAGATGAGGCTCTTGTTGCTGCGGTAGACGATCACTTGCCGCTTGCAAAAGCGCGTAGAAGATCTTGATCACGATCGGTTCCGGCGCCACGAACGGGCAGCACCTCCGTACTCGGTCACACGTTCGGTTGTTGATGAAGACGACGTCCACCTCCCCGTTCCAGCGGGCAGCGGAAGTAGTAGCTCCTCTTGAATCCGACAGCACGACGGCGTGGTGTCGGTGGTGGTGGAGAAGTCCGGCGGAGCTTTGCTAAGCGTGCGGGAAGTGGAGGAGCGGGGCGGCTAGGGTTTGGGGAGAGGGGGGCGCCGGCCACTATAGGGGTGCGGCCACCTTGGTGGTGTTTGAGGTGGCCGGCCCCCTCCCCCTTGGCCCTCATTATATAGGTGGAACCCCAAGAGGTGGTGTCCAAGTCTTCGAATAAGACCCGAACCCAAAACCTTCCATAAGAGGGGGAAACCTAGCCCAACTAGGACTCCCATCCAAAGGTGGGATTTCCACCTCCCATGTGGGGGGGTGGCCGGCCCCCTATGGTGGAGTCCACTTGGGACTCCACCCCATCTAGGGCTGGCCGGCCATGGAGGTGGAGTCCCATGTGGACTCCACCTTCCTTGGTGGTTTCTTCCGGACTTTTCTAGAACCTTCTAGAACCTTCCATAGAACCTTCCGCGACATTTTTATTCACATAAAATGACATCCTATATATGAATCTTATTCTCCGGACCATTCCGGAACTCCTCGTGATGTCCGGGATCTCATCCAGGACTCCGAACAAATATTCGAACTCCATTCCATATTCAAGTACTACCATTTCAACATCCAACTTTAAGTGTGTCACCCTACGGTTCGAGAACTATGCGGACATGGTTGAGTACTCACTCCGACCAATAACCAATAGCGGGATCTGGAGATCCATAATGGCTCCCACATATTCAACGATGACTTTAGTGATCGAATGAACCATTCACATACATTACCAATTCCCTTTGTCTCGCGATAATTTACTTGTCCGAGGTTTGATCTTCGGTATCACTCTATACCTTGTTCAACCTCGTCTCCTGACAAGTACTCTTTACTCGTATCGTGGTATGTGGTCTCTTATGAACTTTATTCATATGCTTGCAAGACATTAGACGACATTCCACCGAGAGGGCCCAGAGTATATCTATCCGTCATCGGGATGGACAAATCCCACTGTTGATCCATATGCCTCAACTCATACTTTCCGGATACTTAATCCCACCTTTATAACCACCCATTTACGCAGTGGCGTTTGGTGTAATCAAAGTACCTTTCCGGTATAAGTGATTTACATGATCTCATGGTCATAAGGACTAGGCAACTATGTATCGAAAGCTTATAGCAAATAACTTAATGACGAGATCTTATGCTATGCTTAATTGGGTGTGTCCATTACATCATTCATATAATGACATAACCTTGTTATTAATAACATCCAATGTTCATGATCACGAAACCATGATCATCTATTAATCAACAAGCTAGTTATACAAGAGGCTTACTAGGGACTCTTTGTTGTTCACATAACACACATGTATCAATGTTTCGGTTAATACAATTATAGCATGGTATGTAAACATTATCATAAACACGAAGATATATTATAATAACCATTTTATTATTGCCTCTTGGGCATATCTCCAACAGAGACAAGCCTCTATTGCATCTCCAATGTACCTAAAACATCATTCAAGTACATCTTGGTCCCCAAACTTATTGGGTCCAACATGGTTAGACTAACCACAATATATAGGACACACTACATATAAACATGTGCATATTTAGATGAAATTTGAATTTCATGCACATCTTAGCCATTTAGGATTTGATGGAGTATATCCTACATAATGGATCGAAAGAAAGCAAGCATGCTATAAATATAAATAAATTACATATAAGCACGCACAAAGACTTTTAAAGATCCAAGAAAGATATACTTTGGACAAAACACCAAAAGTATTGAATAAGGCATAGAGGTTTCACAAAACAAATTTGTTGTCCAAATTATATCTAAGAAGCAAATCACAAAAGATTTGTTCAACAAAGTTCAACAAATGAACTAAGAAGAGACCATTGAGCATAAAGGATGAAATAAAGCAAACATGCTCAAATATTTTATCTCATTCAACAAATAAAGCATAGAAGAAGGAATGAGATAGCAAAACTCCCAAGGGAGCAAGGTTCGAACAAATAAACCAAACCCACTACACTTTTCACAATGGCACAATGTACCGTAAGGAAAAGGTATGTATTCCAAAACAAACACTTAATATGAATCAAGGGGATTTATAAAAAGATTTTTCAAAGGGACAAGGAAGACATATGGGAGCTATAAAGATTTCTTGGAAATAAAATAAGGAAGTAAGAAACAATCCAAGGTGAAGATGATCCAAAAATTCAACCACATACAAGGTTATCAATTGTCAAAGACAATGAGTATGTTGGAAATAATTTCCGGTGGAGTATTGACAATGATAGTAAGGATCAACTTCACAATAAAAGGCATAGGATAAGTATATAGAATTAAGCACTATGCACGGATGAAGATTCTTGATAACTTCAACTAGTCACATAATCACGCACGGCAATGATTAGAATAACTTGAAGCAAACAGTAACCCAAATAAGATATAGAGATATGTATTTGAGGAAAAACCGCACCAAGAATTTCATATTCAAACAAGAGCCCACAAGATGAGTAATAAAGTATTTTTATTGGGAATGGAGCTTGTTTGAGCAAACATGCCACCTAGGAACAAGATAATTAAGAGCATCAACTCTAAGTGGCATAACCTCATATGTTCACATTTTCTAGGCTTGTGATATGTACAAAACATATTACTCCCCCATAATGTGATAAAACATTTCTTCTAAATAAGAGGCAACTAAAATTCTGCGATGACCCAGCATACCACTGCATGTTGTAGTATACAAGTTGTTGATATGATCTTTGCGAAGGGACTTCTTCACAATTTGCCATATCCCTCAGAGTGGTACAACAGAAACATTGCAGGTCATAACACTCCATACTTTATTACAAACATTGTCTTAACAAGTTGGTATTCTCACAGGTCCTATGAGAACACCCTAAGATACTACTTAAGTACGATTACAACTCATAACAAATATAAAGAGCTCAACAACTTATTTAGGTAAGTTCTACGTTGCTCGGCTCTATGATGCTAGGGTATGTCACTACTCCTCCACCTCCGTGTCATCTGGTCCGTAGACTATCCCATAGTCTACGCCTTCCACTCCGCCGGTAAGATCAGGTTCTTCGTAGACCAGCTCGTAACTTCCTTCTGGTGCTCCATCGTTGATGGCCTCCACTTCCGGATCACAGTCTAGCAAGGGTGTCGAAAGAAAGTGAGTACAGGGGTACTCAGCAAGTTCTAAAAGAATAAAAAGGTGTTTGATGCACTAGCTACGACCATTGATCAGGAAATCGCAGGTCAATGCATGTTTTGAAAACATTTCTTCAAAAGGTTGCTTTTATTATGAAAACTATGCCCGTCAGTCTTCACAGGTTGACTAGAACTTCGTGGAGTTCCTTTCCTGCCGCGTTCGCAGTTCCCTTCCCGGAACAGGGAGTGACAGCCACAATTTGATACACTCTGCAGAGGTGCGTTACTTTTCCCACAAGATATCTCACCCTTTTTGCCATCCGTAGGGACTTGCCCCCGTTCACATTTCCTTTGGTGTGAGGCCAGGTATAAAGATCCAAGCCCACACCGCCTTCTCTGCGACTGCAAACCCACCCTTTTGTCCAACCGTACACCTCCAGTAGACTTCCCCCGATAATACGGCTTTACTCATGGTGTACTCCGGACAATCCTTCATAGATCGTAGAGCCATCATCACTAATGGATGGGGATTTAAAAGGCCATCCCAACCTACGGCAGTGCCTCCAACACCCCGCCGGCTCTACCAATCCGTTGGCGTGCAGAAGGGAAAAGATACGACTGGCTTCCCCAGAGCCATTATAGATCTCATGGTCAACGCGGTTTGTACGGCGCTAGAATCACTGGACGGCATTGGTAATTTAATCCTAGGGTGATATAACCCATTGCAATGGAACCTCCACCATATCAACACATACCATGGTTCCATTGCCAGCCACATAGTCATATTCATAGTTGGAAAGTAACATTTTATTTGCGATGCAGGAATGATAAGTATATAGCTTTGTATTAAAGTATTAGAAAATAATCAAGTTGACATGAGCAAGGGTGAACTTGCCTGTGGACTGCGAGATAGTGCAGTTCAATGCAGTTGATGGAACCTGGACCTCGGGTTCTGTAAGAAGCATCATTGTCCGGTAAGGACAATGTTATAAAATCCAAATAATGCAATCATGGATGGATTATTTTATGTTGAATCCCTTTACCCCGTTGAGTTATAGCCATTTAGGGTTGTACTTAAGATTTATGTCTTTTGACGGTAATTTACAGTTGATTTAAAAGTATAAACCATTTAATTCACACAAAGTACAATAATTCAAAGTAAAACTATTTACTTGGTAATTCCCTTAATCATTCCAAAAATAATTGAAAATTATAGAGTTACCTCTATAGTTTTTTGGAATAAAAAGGAGTATAGTATTTTTCTGGGAAAAATACCCTTTTTCAAAAGAAATGACTTGGAATATTAGAATTTCATTTTGAAATGTTTGAAAATAAGTATTTGAACTTATTTGAGATTTTTCCTTGAATTTTAAATACAAGGAAATAATAATTTTTTAAATTCCAAGTTATTATTTAAATTCTTAAAATTCATAATTTTGAATTTGTTTCATAAATTCCATTTCATATTTTATTCTTGTTAAGATTTATTTTTCATTCATTAATCCAATTTTTAATGGATTTTTAGAGTTGTATTTGATTTATCAAAATTTGGTAAAGTTCTGGCTTTTTATTAAATGTTAAAAGACCAAAATACCCCCCTGGACTCATATTGGGCCCAGCCCAATAACTTAGGCCCATGGGACAGCCCACTAAGGCTTGCCCCATAGCGGCTCGGTGGAGCCGAACGGCCCACCGCACTCTCACTCACTTGGCCCTCTCATTCGCTCGACCTAACCCTAATCTCTCTCGCGACGCTCTGGCGATGGCGTCGCCGCCATGGCCGCCGCCTTGCTCCGGCCATCGCCGTGCTTCCCTGACCTCGCCACCTACCTGATCTGGACCGCCGCGAGACGATCTATCGATCTGTCCGCGTGGTTTCTCCGATTGCTTCCTCTCCTGGCGAATCGCCTCCCCTCTGGATCTCGTGGAGAATCGCCTTGAGCGATTGGGGATCTCCGACGAGCTCTCGCCCTCGCCGTCGACGTGTGCGCCTCCGAGACCGACCTGGCGCGGGTGCTGCTTGCAGTACCTGTGCCTTCGTCTCCGTGCCGTGCTGCTGTGGTGGTGTTCGTCGGCGTAACACCGGCGCCTTCCCTGGCTTTGCAGCTGCTATGGCCGCGCGAGCACTGCCTCGCCATGCCATAGCCTCTGCCACCAGGCGCGTGTAAGTTGCTATGCTCCTTCTCCTTCTCCTCTCCATACCTGTGCGCCTCTCTAAGCTACTGTGCTTCTTCTTCCTTATGCTCTGTTGCTCTCTGGTGATCCTGTGATCACACAGAACTCTGCCATGGTTGCTTAATCCTCGTATGCTTCCCTTTGCTGCAAGCTCATGGCCAAATCACCAATTTCTGGTACTGGCCAATGTTGCCTTGCTTGCTGTACATGCTCTGTTTGCTTATCTGTTGCTCCTAGCCTGCTCTAACTTGGCTATGCTCTGTGGTGCTTGCTTATGAACTTGCTATGTCATGCTATTCTTGCTTATGGGCTTGCTTGTGCTTACTGGCATGTTACACTTGCTTGTCTAGGTGTACTGTCATGCATCTGTGACACTTGTGTGTGTGCCAGTGGTGCCTGTGATATGCTTCAGTGCTTCCTCTGCAAGCCAATGATCCATTGGATCATTCCTTGCTTGTTGGCTAACCTCTCTGTGTAACTTGGCTTGCTATAATTGATCCATTTGATCAATTCAATTATCAGTGATAGCTTACTAGTTAATACTGTGACTAAATGATTCAATTATCTTGTGATGTTGATGCTCAAGCATCACTATGATGTTGCTTACTTGTGTTGTTGCTCATCTTAGCTACCTAGACTTGCTCTAGTGGCTATAGATTAACTGTGTTGCTTAATAGTATGCTACTGTCAGTGTTTAGCATGGATCTGTGATAAATTCATGCTTGCATTATTTAAATTATGATGAACTGCTTATGCAGTGATGATTAATTACTTGCTTGTGTCTGAATTTGCTATTCATGATTCTTTTACAAGCAATTAGAGTCTGAATCCATTTCTGGATAGTGATGCTTTGTATTTGGCTTGGCCTTGGGATGGTTCTAAGTGTGCTGTGACCTCAGTAGCCTTGCTACTGACTGGTTGCTCACATGGTTGGTTGGATCTTGTTGGCTATTCATCTTTGCTTGCATATTTGGGGATCATAATAAATATGAATGCCAATATGCTTGCCTGTGAAGAAATCTAGGGTTTCCTGATGGTTGTATGCTTAGGATTTACTGTGTAGTCTTAGCTGCTAATCTTTGCCATCTACTGGTGCTATCTATGCATCTAATCTGGCTAGTGTGTGCATCTGTGCATATGTGCTAGTTTCTGTGTATAAGATCTGTACCTAGATGCTTTTTATTTTAGTGGCTTTTGACTGGCAGTATTCCTTGGTGAAAACCAAGTGATGATCTACCCATATGAGCATCTGCTCATCCCATGCTTATTTCATGCATATGATGGATCAGATCCATTGGATCTGTCCAGGTATTTGGTACACCTTGTTCCAGCTCCTAGAAAGAAATACTTTGTTGATGCAGACTTGGGTTTGTGTCACAACCCTTCACCTCCAGGTTTTGGATGATCTTCTCAGGTCACCATGATTTCTGGTGGTTGAGTGGGTGTGTGTGTGTTGGTTCTGTTCTTGAGCAAGCCTGGATGAACTGTGCTTGTTCTTGCTTCACCCTTACCTGGTGAATCCTTATCTGGTCGACTGGTTACTGTTTCTAGGGTTTGTGTCCCTTTTATATGAACTCTGCTTCTGTTCTTGCATTGACACACAAGCCTGGCTTACTTGAGTGACTAAGCTGATGCATGGCCTTGCTGTTGCTTGCCCAGCACACATGAGCTGTGTGCTCTCATATGCTGAAACTTGAGCCCCTGGTGGTGCTCAGGTTTGGTCTGCTGCTGCCCTTATCTTGTGCTGTCCTTGGTTTTGGACAAGCACAAGTGTGCATGACACTTGGTTCTGTCCAAACTGAATTCTTTGGCTAACACTAACATTCTGGCTAGTGTTGGTGTTTTATTTTGCAGGTTTTTGAAGTTGAATATGACCATGAAGAGATACTTCAAGTCATTTAGTCTAGGTTTTAGTTTAGGAGCAATATTGTAATCTTCATTTTTATTTCTGTTTATTATTCATCAATTCTTGTATCAGGAATATTGTAAAGACTTTGTAATCTATGTTGTGATATCAATAAAGCCCAAGTTTTTGTTTATGAGCTTTTGCTTTATGTAATATTTATATTCTGAATTAAATGTTATATTCATTATTCACTTTGTAATTCAAAGTTATTTGATTTCATAAGTTGTGTTTAAATTATGAATTCATATTTATATTGTTCAATGCTTATTGTTAAATAAATTAACACTTGTCAAATGAAATCAATTCCCCAAATCAACAAGATACAAAAGAGATCATGTCGAAATTTCCCTAACTCAAATTGCCTAACCCTAAGTGCAAAATGAGAGAGAACCTCGATCCCTCTTAGGTTTAGTTGCAATAAGGCGCGAAAATTTCCCCCGTTTTGCGATGAAATGCACATCCCATTTCTAAATCTACCCTTCGTTGTTCCTATGTTCTGGGTTATTACAGCCTCTCCCCCTTAACAGAAACTTCGTCCTGAAGTTAAGATTGGTACCTGAACATCTCGGGGTAAGATTTCCGGAGTTCTTCTTCTGTCTCCCAAGTGGCTTCTCGCTCAGGATGATGTTGCCATTGCACTTTGCAGTATTTGATTGCCCTGTTTCTTAACTTCTTCCATTGTACTTCTAAGATCTTTTCAGGCCTTTCCACATAAGTTAGATCAGATTGCAATTCTATTTCTTCATATGTGATGGGATCATCCGGTGCCTTCAAACACTTTCTGAGTTGTGATACATGAAACACATTATGAACTTGACTTAGTTGTGCCGGTAACTCCAACTCAAAAGCTGTTCCTCGATTCTGACTGAGTATCTTAAATGGTCCTATATATCGAGGACTTAACTTTCCTTTTACTCCGAACCTCTTAAGTCCTTTCATTGGGCTAACCTTTAAATATACCATGTCTCCCACTTTCGGTTCCCAATCTCTTCTCTTTAAATCG
This sequence comes from Lolium perenne, assembly GCF_019359855.2. NCBI lineage: Eukaryota > Viridiplantae > Streptophyta > Magnoliopsida > Poales > Poaceae > Lolium > Lolium perenne. The sequence goes on along the minus strand of NC_067250.2, from coordinate 286,412,832 downwards.
GCGTAACTCTTCTGACGACTCTGAGCTATTTTGAGTCTATCCCGGATCACTTCGATGACTTCTTGTCTTTCCTTGATGTAGTCCGGTGTAAACTCCTTGTTTTCTCCGGTTTCAAACCAACAAATTGGTGATCGACACTTTCTTCCGTACAATGCTTCGTACGGTGCCATCTGGATGCTACTTTGATAACTGTTGTTATATGAGAACTCCGCTAGAGGTAAATGGTCCTCCCATGAGCCTCCAAAGTTCAGAGCACAGACTCTAAGCATGTCCTCAAGTATCTGATTGGTTCTTTCGGTTTGTCCTCCGATTTGTGGATGATATGCTGTACTGAAATCCAATTTGGATCCCAAAGCTTCTTGTAGTCGTTTCCAGAATGCTGATGTGAAAATTGAACCTCTATCTGAGACTATCTTCTTTGGTACTCCATGCTTACTCACAATCTCCTTAACATATATATCCACAAGCTTCTCTGCAGTATCCTTTGTATTTACGGCTATGAAATGGGCACTCTTGGTAAGTCTATCCACTATTACCCATATCATATCCTTCTTCTTACTAGTCATTGGTAAACCAGTAACAAAATCCATTCCGATTTCATCCCATTTCCATTCCGGTATCTCTAGTGGTTTGAGTAATCCCGCAGGACTCTGATGCTCTGCCTTCACTCGTTGACATGTATGACATTCCGAGACATATTGTGCTATTTCTCTTTTCATGTTGTTCCACCAGAACATCTCCTTCAAATCCATATACATCTTAGTACTTCCTGGATGTATGGAATAAGGGGTTTCATGTGCTTCCTTTAATATGATTGACTTTACTTCTGGATCATCTGGTACACAGATCCTTTTCTGGAAGTATAATGAATCAAAATCCCCTAGATGGAATTCCGATGGTCTTCCTTCGCCAATCCTCTTGATTTCCTCTTGGATGAACAAATCATCCGCTTGCTTTCGGATAATCTCATATTTCAAGTCTGAGTACATCTCATCCATAATCCTCATGGTTGCTATACTTCCTTTGACATCACCTTGAATAAATAAAATCTGAGCCTCTTCTAGCTCTTTCCGAAGTTCCTTTGGAATTTCCCATTCCGTAGGTTGACTCTCCGTACTCTTCCTACTTAGGGCATCTGCTACTACATTAGCTTTGCCTGGTGTATAGTTGATCTAAAGGTCGTAATCCTTAATCAACTCTAACCATCTCTTCTGCCTCATGTTTAATTCCTTCTGAGTGAAGAAATATTTCAAACTTTTGTGATCGGTGTATAACTCACACTTGGATCCATATAAAAATTGTCTCCAACTCTTCAGAGCATACACAACTGCCGCTAACTCTAGGTCATGTACTGGGTAGTTGTGTTCATGTGGTTTCAACTGCCTTGATCCATAAGCTATGACCTTCCGATCTTGCATAAGAACACATCCAAGTCCATTCTTGGAAGCACCACAATACACCGTGTAATCCTTTCCAGGTTCAGGAACTGCTAACACCGGTGCTGTGGTTAACTTATCTTTGAGTGTTTGGAAACTGGCTTCACACTCATCTGTCCACACAAATGGAGTATTTTTCTTGAGTAACTTGGTCATTGGTCCTGCAATCTTGGAAAATCCCTCTATGAATCTCCGATAGTAGCCTGCCATACCAAGAAATCCTCGTATCTCCTTAGCATTTTTAGGTGATTTCCATTCCAATACGGACTGAACCTTGCTTGGATTCACCGCTATGCCTTCTTTGGTTATGACATGTCCAAGAAATTCAACACTATCTAACCAAAATTTGCACTTGCTGAACTTCGCATATAGCTGATGTTCCCTCAAAATTTGCAGAACTATCTTTAAATGCTTGGCATGTTCTTCCTTATCTTTGGAATAGATTAGAATATCATCTATGAACACTATCACAAACTTGTCCAAGTACTTCATGAATATCTTGTTCATCAAATTCATGAAAATTGCTGGTGCATTTGTTAGTCCAAATGGTACAACCAAGTATTCATGGTGTCCATACCTTGATACGAATGCTGTTTTTGGTACATCCTCCTTCTTGATCTTGATTTGATGGTATCCTGACCTTAAATCTATCTTCGAGAAGACTCCTGCTCCTTGAACTTGATCAAAAAGGTCTTGGATTCTAGGTAAAGGATACTTGTTCTTGATAGTTACATTGTTCAAATTTCTGTAATCTCCACACATTCTCTTTCCTCCATCTCTTTTATCCACAAAAATAACTGGTGTACCCCATGGTGACACACTTTCTTGAATGAATCCCTTCTGTTCTAACTCATCAATTTGAGCTTTCAGTTCCACTAATTCCTTCGGCCCCATCTTATATGGTGGTTGTGCTATTGGTGCTGTGCCTGGAATCAGATCGATTGTGAATTCTATCTCCCTATCGGGTGGCATTCCAGGTAGTTCCTTAGGAAATACATCCTTAAACTCATTCACTACAGGAATATCTTCATTTCTCACCTCCTTCAGGCTATTAAGTTCCAATCCGATCTCCAACTCACTGTACTTATCTCCTTGGAACATTATTCGACCTCCGATGGAGTTGCGAAGTGATACTGTTTTGTCTCCACAGTTAATCACCGCTCCATTTTCTGTCAACCAATCCATCCCTAGGATGACTGATATGTCCTTCATGGGTATGATGAATAGGTCCGCGAAATACACACAGTCACATATGGTTAGGACTTGTGCTTCTTTCACGTGGGTTACTAAGATCGTTCCCCCCGCGGATAGAACAGTTATAGGGGTTTCTAACTTAGAACATCTAAGCCCGAACTTTTCCACAAACTCTAATGCAAGAAAGGATGTGGTTGCTCCAGTATCAAATAATACTTTGCCAGGATGAGTAAGAATGCTTAGCGTACCTAAGACTGTTTGATCCGACTCTTCCGCTTGTTCCAAAGATGTGCAATTCAGCTTTCCATGAGGCTTTCCCTTCTTGTTGTTGTAGTTGTAGTTGCGGTTGTTGTTGTTGTTGTTGTTGCGGTTGTTGTTTCCACCTCGTCCTCCAGAGCTCTGTCCGCTCCAAGATGCCTTGTTTGGACACTCCGGCTTGATGTGTCCTTCCTTCCCACAACCATAACAAATGATTCTGGGTTTCTGACAATCCTTCTGCAAATGACCCCTTAGGCCACAATTGTTGCAGATGATTTGGCTGATTGGATTCTGATTCTGACCTCCCCGGTTGTATTGATTACCAGTAGTAGGTCTGTATCGGGGTTTGAAACTCCGATCAGGTGTTGGTTTACTGATTGGGTACTTCCTTGGCTCTATACGAGCCCTCTTCCTCCTGTCCTCTTGGACTTGCCGGTAATCATCCTCGAAAGTGATTGCCGAGTCAATCAGTTCCTGGAATTCGGCAGTCCTTGCCAACCTCAGTTGCATTTTCATGTATGGATTCATGCCTTTCATGAACCGCTTCTTCCGCTTCTCCTCTGTATCTACATCCTCAGGTGCATACCTGGATAACCTGTTGAAATCCCGAACATACTGCATGATTGGTGCAGTATTCTGTCTTAGTTCTTCAAATTCCCTCTTCTTCAGCTCCACCACGCTGTCCGGAACATGAGCATCCCGAAACTTCTTTTTGAACTCCTCCCAGGTGAACACCTTATCTGGAGGGTGTACTGCTACAAGATTCTCCCACCATGACGCTGCTGGTCCTGACAACAGATAAGTGGTATATCTGATCTTCTCCTCATCGTTGCAACCAACGGTTTTCAGCTTCCTTTCCGTATCCATAAGCCAATCTTCAGCATCCATTGGTTCTGGAGCTGATGTAAATGGTAGTGGTCTTGCATTTTGGAAGTCCGATAGTGTTACTCCCTTGCCTTCATTACCCCTATCATTGATGACGTGGGTAAAGAAATCTTGCATGTTCTTGCTCTGGCTTTCCTGGTAACGCCTCCTATCTTCCTCCATTGACCTCATATACTGTTGGAAGTCTGGGTGCATCATTGGGTGTGGTGGTGGTGGTGCGTTCTCTGCTCTAGCTGCTGCATCTGCCTCCTCTTTCTCTCTTGTTTCCCGCTCTCTGCGAGCCTCTTCGGTTTCTACTAATGCCATTTTCCCCTAGTCCTGTAACAAAGAGCGATTACTCATAATTACACCATGCAAATGCTTTCTGAGCTCAACTCAATGCCCAGAACTAGTCTGTCAACACCCGGATTATTAAGTCCAGATGCCTATTATGCCATTCATCGCAATCCCAGGAATATTGTTTTTGCGAGACATAATAGATTGATATCACAGAACATCATTCATTACAACATCGTAATTGTCTTACAACAAAAGATCACATGATCCAGTCTCATTACAATAGTAGATGATCTATTGATCAATTACAAAACACATAGCGGAAGCGAAGTAGCGTAGTAGTAGTCCATCTATTCCACAGGCAACTGTTGACGTCAGGAGTGATCCTAGTTGTCGTAGACGTCCTGCTGTCCTTCTTCCGGGTTCTGGTACTCCTCTTCATAGTCTGTCCATTTGAATAGCCAGGGACAAAGCCATGAGTACTTTAAAGTACTCGCAAACTAATACTACGGTAAGTATTATCAACTATGGAAGGGGATGCCAAGCTCTAGTTTTATTTGCATAAAGCTAGTTTTATTTCATAAACACTTTAGTAAACAAAACCTCTTCATTTGCCTAACTTACTCAAGGGGGAACATTAGTGTCATTCCCACAACTCAGTTGTGATTCAAAGTCAAAGTCACCTTTCAAACTCAAGTCACAAGTCACCATTCATATTTTTGGAAAAGTTCTGATGACGGAACAGTATGGCCTTTCCAACTGTCCATGACCGCGACGCGGCCTATTCGAATAGGTTAAACTCTGCAGAGGTTGTACACTTGTGCCACAACAATTGAAATAGCTCGTCGGGGTAATCGGCCCTGATTTATCGTACGCGATACGCGAACTACCAATCCTAACCTTTCATTTACATACTCTAGTATAGGCACCTCTCCCCATGAGCTTGGCCTCCCAGTGAAGACACGCGGTCAGCCTGGGAACTGCACAGGGCTTGGGCCGGACATTCACCTCATTTCACGTCATTTCACATCACTTCACCAGTACGGAGGCAGCCTCGGCATAACCCCTATGATGCTTGTTCAGAGGGAACCCATACTAAAATACATAAGTTTCTAGCTAAGCCTTACCCAGATTCAGGTATTGTGGGGGTACTTGTAAAATTGGAATGGTATCGCATCCGAACCCAACCATCAGTTTTGGTAAAATTCACCAAGTCATTCACCAGTCATATTCACCTTCAAAATCTTTCAATAGAATGACTCATCATTCCAAGGTTTTCAAAGTCATTTCACACACACAAGTTCCCATCTAGAATAGCCACATTTTTATTTAGCACTAGCATCTAGGTATGAGGGGTGCTAAGTAATTTGCTTTGCTTCTAGGCTAACTTTGATACTCTTGTACTAATCCAAGACTAATCAAGTGAATCATAAATCAAAAAGTACTCTGATAAAACAAAAGTAAATAAAGCTTGTAAAGTAAAACTGGGAAATAGGATCATAAGCATAAAGTAAATGGGGTAATGCCTTGCTCATGGTGAGCTTTGCACTTTGCAAGAGTATTATCTTGCAAGAATATTAGCTTGCCACAATATAACTTGCATTAGTCTAGCTTGCATTGGTAATAGCTTGCATTGGTAATAGCTTGCATTGGTAATAGCTTGCATTGGTAATAGCTTGCATTGGTAATAGCTTGCCTTGGTTGTTGAGGTGATCAAAGTTCCCTTCTTCTTCTGGGTAAAATCCTTCCTCTTCCTGGTATTCTCCGGTACTAGCGTCTATACACGAATACGAGGATACAATCACCACACAAGTTCAAGAGCTATACTAAGCACACACATAAATCACGCCAACTATTCTAGCATTATCACATTGTCATCATGTGGGTTGATATGGTTTTATTCTTAAGAAAAATAATTTCCTCTCATTATATATGTAAATGATAGTTTCCTTTTAATTCTTGAGGAATAATTTCCTCTCATTGAATCTTCTTAAGATTTAATTTCTCAAACCATCCTACATGATGTCATGTTGACCTAAGTCAAACATTCATCATTATCTTTTGATAAAAAGATTTAAATGAGGTAGAATACCTCATACCATTTAATAATGCCTATTATGATTTAAAATCTCCAAGTATTTCATGTGAGAGTATTTGACCAGGGGTTCAAACTTCATATGAAAGTACTTGGGACAAGATTTAAATGAAGTGAAACACCTCATATAATTTACACAAATTAAACTAGCATCACACATTACTATTAAGTGGGTGGATGTGTTCCTTTCTTATTTTAAGAAAAAAATAATTTCCTCTCATACTAACTTAGGTGTTACTTTTAATTATTTAGAGAAATAATTTCCTCTCATTATCTTATTAAGATTTAATTTCTCTCATGAACAATATATGACCTAGGTTGACCAAAGTCAACCTCTTCATACTTATCATTTGAGAAAATGATTTAAATGAGGTTCCATACCTCATGCAATTTAATACTAACCTGGAAGTGATTTAATGTCACCAATTAACTCAACATGAGATTATATAGACCATAGTTACTACCTCATGTGGAATTACTTGAGAACAAGGTTTAAATGAGAGGAATACCTCTCATATGATTTAACACATAGTTGTAACTAAGTTAAAAAGTACTATTAAGGTGACTTAATATTCTCAAGAAGAATCCTATGGGGTCATGAAGACTAAGGTCATCACCTCACATTGAATCACTTGGAATACAAATTTAAATGAGATGTTATACCTCATACAATTTAAAAACTATTTTTAAAAAGGTTTATATGGGCTAGTTATTGACTACATAGCCAATATTTTTCTTCTAGCCCATGATCATACACAGTACCCATATCATATTTTTACATAAACAATTAGAGTTTGTGAAATGTGAATTATGAGAGGTGGAATCACCTAAAAATTCAAAAGGGTTGATTTTTAATAATTATTCTAAGTCAGAAAAGTCTATGTCTTGTTTATTTTGCTACTTTAATTCTACAACAGATATGGGTTTGAATCCAGTGTAGCTGGATAGATAATTTCACAGGCTTTCCAACCATATATAATTTGTCGAATTTGGCTCAGTAGATTTGGATCTATTGAATTTTGAAGTTGACACCAGTATTCAAATTTGAGTTAAATTAAATCTAACGAATTCAAACTAACAGACGCGCGGGAAACTTAAACGGGCCGGCCCAGATACGCTGGCGATGCTCGCGGGCCGCCTGACAGTGGGCTCCACTGTCAGCGCCACTTAACCAGCCGAAGCGGTACGATCAACGTGGCCCGCCCGATTAGAACTGGATCGAACGGTTGTCAGCCATCCTCATCCTCGACGAGGCTCGCCGGAGAAGGAACCCTACCGGCGGCCAGACTAGGGGGTCGGGGAGCTACCTGGTGGTGGAAGAGCGTCGGCGAGGTGGGCGGAGGTCGTGGAAGACGGTGGTGAAGCTCCTGGCACCAACATCGGCTCCAATGGGGGCTCCAGTTGCCGGCGAGGTAGCAGGGGTGCTGGCGGAGCTCCGGCAAGCGATTCGAGGGCTACGGCCTAAATTGGTGGGTGGCGTTGCTCGAGGGGAGGTAGTGAGATGAGGGAGGTGTAAGATAACGTTGCATAGAAAACAAAAATTTTCCTACCGCGAACACGCAATCCAAGCCAAGATGCAATCTAGAAGACGGTAGCAACGAGGGGGTATCGAGTCTCACCCTTGAAGAGATTCCAAAGCCTACAAGATGAGGCTCTTGTTGCTGCGGTAGACGTTCACTTGCCGCTTGCAAAAGCGCGTAGAAGATCTTGATCACGATCGCTTCCGGCGCCACGAACGGGCAGCACCTCCGTACTCGGTCACACGTTCGGTTGTTGATGAAGACGACGTCCACCTCCCCGTTCCAGCGGGCAGCGGAAGTAGTAGCTCCTCTTGAATCCGACAGCACGACGGCGTGGTGTCGGTGGTGGTGGAGAAATCCGGCGGAGCTTCGCTTAAGCGTGCGGGATATGGTGGAGGAGAGAGAGACCGCTAGGGTTTGGGGAGAGGGGCGCCGGCTAGGGCACCCTTGAGGGGTGCGGCCATGGTGGTGGCTTGAGTGGCCGGCCAGCCCCTCTCTCCCCCTCTTTATATAGGTGGAAGCCCCAAGGCTTAGGTCAAAGAGTCCGAATAAGACCCCAACCAAAACCTTCCAAGTGTCCAAACCTAGGGGGAGTGGGACTCCCCCCTTTCCTTGGTGGGGTGGCCGGCCACCATGGTGGGGAGTCCACTTGGGACTCCTCCTCCCTTAGATTGGCCGGCCAAGGTGGGTGGAGTCCCTTTGGGACTCCACCTTCCATCCTTATTTCTTCCGGACTTTTCTAGAACCTTCTAGAACCTTCCGTAGAACCTTCCGGATCATTTTAATTCACATAAAATGACTTCCCATATATGAATCTTATTCTCCGGACCATTCCGGAACTCCTCGTGATGTCCGGGATCTCATCCGGGACTCCGAACAAATATTCGAACTCCATTCCATATTCAAGTACTACCATTTCAACATCCAACTTTAAGTGTGTCACCCTACGGTTCGTGAACTATGCGGACATGGTTGAGTACTCACTCTGACCAATAACCAATAGCGGGATCTGGAGATCCATAATGACTCCCACATATTCAACGATGACTTTAGTGATCGAATGAACCATTCACATACTATACCAATTCCCTTTGTCTCGCGATATTTTACTTGTCCGAGGTTTGATCTTCGGTATCACTCTATACCTTGTTCAACCTCGTTTCCTGACAAGTACTCTTTACTCGTACCGTGGTATGTGGTCTCTTATGAACTCATTCATATGCTTGCAAGACATTAGACGACATTCCACCGAGAGGGCCCAGAGTATATCTATCCGTCATCGGGATGGACAAATCCCACTGTTGATCCATATGCCTCAACTCATACTTTCCGGATACTTAATCCCACCTTTATAACCACCCATTTACGCAGTGGCGTTTGGTGTGATCAAAGTACCTTTCCGGTATAAGTGATTTATATGATCTCATGGTCATAAGGACTAGGTAACTATGTATCAAAAGCTTATAGCAAATAACTTAATGACGAGATCTTATGCTACGCTTAATTGGGTGTGTCCATTACATCATTCATATAATGATATAACCTTGTTATTAATAACATCCAATGTTCATGATTATGAAACTAATCATCCATTAATCAACAAGCTAGTTTAAGAGGCATACTAGGGACTTCTTGTTGTCTACATATCACACATGTACTAATGTTTTGGTTAATACAATTATAGCATGATATATAAACATTTATCATAAACATAAAGATATAAATAATAACCACTTTATTATTGCCTCTAGGGCATATCTCCTTCAGTCTCCCACTTGCACTAGAGTCAATAATCTAGTTTACATTTGTAAAGATATAACACCTTGGCCTTCTGGTGCTTTATCATGTATTGCTCACGGGAGAGGTTTTTAGTCATCGGATCTGACACGCTCAGAAATGTATGTATTTTGTAACTCATTTGCGTCTCAACGCATCACTCATTTCCAAATGAGTTGGCATTATATATGTTTGATCTTCTGGTGGAACCTTAATTCCGCTGTCTGAAATATGTCACTTATATTGTCACACACAATATAGCTTCAAAGTTACGACTACGTCGGAACTACACCAAGTTCTCAAAGAACCTCTTGACTTAACATCCTTTGTCATTGTCAAAACAATGACATACTGCCTTCTTTTGTAGAATCCGTCATAATATTTAGAACTCTTCTAAATCTAGCATAGACAACTTCTAGCTCATTGTGCTACCTTTTAAACAACACTTCGTCTAATTTGAGATTATATTTTATATGTGACAAAACCAATATCGGTGTAACACCTTACAGCGATTTGTTTGTCATTTCTTCATATAAAAATATATATATATATCCTTAGTTCTTCTAAAGTACTCAAGGATATTCTTACTTGTCGTCAATGATCATCATATGAATCATTACGGTATATGCTCATAACACTTTATAGCACATGATATACGATTGTGTACATATTATTCGTGATCTATAATCACTCATGTGTTTTTACTCATTGAGTGTCAGATACACTCAAGTCTTGTTAAACCTTCACATGACAAGAACATTTTCTTAATATTTCTATATTGAACTACTTCAATATCCATCATATGTACTTTGACTTAAACTTATTTATGTGTTTCAATCTATCTTCATAGATCTTGACACTAAATTTGTTTCAGTCCATATCCTTTCATTGAAGTTAATTCTCAATGAAACCTTTTAATCAAGTATATAATTACATCATTTATAACCAACTATATGTCACCTACATAAAGTATTATAAATGTGTCTTAGCGCTCCCACTTAATTTCTTGCAAAAGCAAGCCTCTTCATCATCTCTGATGAAATCAAAAAACTCTTTGACTATTTCATCTGGTGAAGATTCCAACTCCGTGATACTTACTTCATCCAATTGAAGCTTGTATAGCTATCTAGTATTCCACGGACCAGCAAAACTCTTGGTTGTATCTTGTATACATACTTCTGTTAAGTAGTGTATTTTGCCATCCTACTAGCATATCTCATAAAAGAAATATGTAGTGATTACTAGAATAATCCACATAGACTATAAGCATTGCTACGGAAGATCTAATCTTATCGTATTCAACTCTTTGAACTTTGTCGTAAACAATTTTTCGACAAGTCAAGCTTTCTTCAAGGATATTTCATCCAAGTCTATCAATTTCATAGATCCATTTACTTTCATAAAGTATTCATCTATCTTGGATTTCATGGCGTATAGCCATTTTAACGGAGTCAGGGCCCATCATAGCTTCTTTGTTTGTAGTTGGTTTATCATTGTTCATAATCAATCCTTTGTCCACAAATCATTTATTTGATCACAAAGTGTCAACACCCGGATTTTTAAGTCCGGATGCCTATTATGTCATACATCGCAATCCCAGGAAATTGTTGTTGCGAGGCATAATAGTTAAGTATCACAGTCATCATTCATTACAAACCATAATGTCTTACAACTTGGAATCACATGATCCATATTACACAAATAGTTGATCTAATGATCAACGAACAAACATAAGTTCATAGCGGAAGCGTAAGATACAAGGACTCTCTAGTCCACAGGCCAACGCTTGACGTTAGAAGCTCCTAGTTGTGGTAGATGTCCTGCTGATCGTCCTCCTCGTACTGCTGCTCGGCTTCATATTCTGGCCATTTGAATAGCCAGGGACAAAGCCGTGAGTACTTTAAGTACTCGCAATCTAACACTAAAGTAAGTACTAGTATGGACATAAATGTGTTCTAAGCTCTAAGTTTATTTGCATAAAGCCAATTTTATTTCGTAAACCCTTTTGTAAACAACTCCTCAAGTGCTAACTAACTCAAGTGGGAACATTAGTGTCATTCCCACAACTCAGTTGTGATTCAAAGTCAAAGTCACCTTTCCAGTTCAAGTTCAAAAACACCAGTCACAAAGATATAAATTCTGATGACGGAAACAGAATGGCCTTTCCAATTGTCCATATCCGCGGACGCGGCTATTCGAATAGTTCTACACTCTGCAGAGGTCGCACACTTGTGCCACAACATTTGATTACATCCGTCAGGGGTAAAACCCTGAATAATCGTAACTCAGTACGCGGATCATCAACCATTAACCTTTCACTTACACACCCTAGTATAGGCACCTCTCCCCATGAGCTTGGCCTCCCGGTGAAAACCAACTGTTAACCCGGGAACTGCACAGGGCTTGGGCCGGACATTCACCTCATATCACGTCATATCACATCATCTTCTTTGTTGTAGAGGCAGCTTTCGGCATAACCCCGATGACGCTTGTTTAGAGGGAACCCATACTAAGACACATAAATTTCCAGCTAAGCCCTACCCATAATCAGGTATTGTGGGGGTACTCAAAAATTGGAATGGTATCGCATCCAACTCAATCATCAGTTTTTAGCCAAAGTCACCAAGTCAACTTCAGTGTCATATTCACCTTCAAAATCTGTCAATGGAAATGACTAATCATTCCAAGGTTTTCACCATCATCATTTCATCAACACATGTTCCCATCTAGAGTAGTCATTTTAAATTTAGCACTAGCCACTATGTGTGAGGGGTGCTAAGTATTTGCTTTGCTTCTAGGCTAAGTTTGATACTCTTGTACTAACTTCGTACTAACCTAGTAAAACATAAATCAAAGGTACTTTGATAAAACAAAGGTAAATAAAGCTTGTAAGTAAAACTGGGAAATAGGATCATAAGCATAAAGTAAATGGGGTAATGCCTTGCTCATGGTGAGCTTTGCACTTTGCAAGAGTATTATCTTGCCTTGGTTGGGAAAGCTGGTCAAAGTGGTCTTCTTCTTCCTGGAAGTAGACCTCCTCCTCCTCCTGGTACTCCTCGGTACTAGCGTCTAAAATACGAATACGGGGTACACAATCATCACACCAAACTAATCTACTAAACTATGCACAAACATGGTTCACACACTTAAACTAGCATCACATATTACTATTAAGTTGGTGGATGGGTTCTTCTTATTAATTAAGAAAAATAATTTCCTCTCACACTAATATTAAAGGTTACTTTGAATTATTCAGAGAAATAATTTCCTCTCATTCTCTTATTAAGATTTAATTTCTCTCATGCATAATATGTGACCTAGGTTGACCCAAGTCAACCTCTTCACACTTATCATTTGGAGAAAAAGATTTAAATGAGGTGAGCACCTCATACCATTTAATTCTAGCATAACAAAGATTTAATATCACCAACAATTCCTATGGGACCTAAATAACCAGAGTCTCCACTTCATTTGGAATTGGTGGTGACAAGATTTAAATGAGGGAAAATCCCACATAAGATTTATTAATAGTTTTGGACAATATCTTTGACTAGAAAAATAGCCATAAAGGCATTTAAAACAACTAAACCATGATCATTCAAAGTAAGCATAGCATATTCTTGTAGAAACAATTAGTATAGGTGAAAAGTGAATTATTGGAGGTGGAATTAACTGAAAAGCATTTATGGTTGATTTTTAAGAATTATTACAAGGCAGAAAAGTCCCTGCTTTGTTTATTTTGCCACTTTAATTCTACACAAGATCTAGGGTTCTATCCAGTGGCAAAGTGTAGATAATTTCATAAGGTTTCCAGAAATATAAAGTTTGTAAAATTTGGCCGAGTAGATTTGTCACAATTGAATTTCAAAGTTTGCATCAGATTGGATATTTCATATACTCTGGAAAATTTGAATTCAAACTGGTGGGCTTGCGCGGGAAAAAGGAGTTGGGCCGGCCCACTTCGCGTCCAGCGCGAGCAGGCCGTCTGACGGCGGGTCCCACGCGTCAGTGGGTTTTAAAACACCGAAACGGTACGGGGGAGGTGGACCGTAGGATTAGAGTGGGATCGCACGGTCGAGGATGGCCTTCGTGTACTGGCGGCGGCGTCGATCTTGCGATTGGCGGTCTCCGGCGGCGTATCTATGAAATTGAGGTGGCAGGGGGAGTTCTGAGGATGTGTGGAGTCGATTGGCGTGCTCAGTTTGGACGGAGGAGTCATCCTTTTATAGCGGCTCCGAGCCAGGGCGGGCGGTCATGGTGACGGTGGCTCTGGCGCGCTCCCGTCGATCAACGGCGTGGGCGAGGGCATGGTCGTGTCCAGGCAGACTCAGGGAGCGTCACGATGTACTCGAAACAGCTTTCGGTGGTCAAGCACAGTGGCGCGCGTCACGCGTCCGTGGGCACTGTGGCGGACGGTCGTCGACGCGGTCGTCGTCCACGGCGTTCCCGCGGCCTCGTGCGCGTGTCTGTGCGATGCGGGCGCCGTGGTGCGTCTGCGCGGTGAGTGTGAAGGCGGAGGTGACGCAGGGCGCGGGGCGGCTGACGCTGCGGCGCGTCCAGCGGCTGGCGCCATGCGCGCTACGGCGCGGCATGGGCGTGCACAGGCGCGTACGGGCGCGACGTTTTCTACCCGTTGCGGTAACATTTTTCGTCGAGGCAGGGTTGGGTCTTGCTCGGGTGAGTGTGAAGGAGCTAGTGGACATGGTGGTGTAGTCCAGAGGTGACCGAGGTGAGGAGATGGCATGAAGTGGCCATGCCATGCCACGGCATGGCATGTTTTTGTTGATTTAACCAAACCCTGGTCAGTGCAAGTGGTGGTGATGGTGTGGTGAGGTGAGAGGGAGGCTCCAGGGTGCAGAGAGGTCAAAGTTGGACCAAGTCCAAGTAGAAAATGCGATATGGGCTCCAATTGATACCCTGCCTGCCAAGTGTTTGTGGAAATGCCCGAAAGAAAATTATTTTTGAATTTTGAAATTCTTTTTGGTGGGTTGGAATCATATATTAAGTGGAGCATTTTGGTGGTGGTGGTGGTCAAAATGAATTTGATATGCAAAATCACATTTTGCATATGATCTTAAATCTGTTTCAAAGTCCTGACTTTGCTTGCTTGTCATTTCAAATTGGTGATGAATTTGGGGTGGTGACTTTGGGCAAAGTTGAAGTGCTTGATGTTGTCTTGGATGAGGTGTGAAGAGTTGACAAAGTTTAGAAGTGGAAAGAAGAAAACCAGGGGCTCAAAGTGGGCATCAGACTAAAAATGGCACAAGTGACCATATTTCATGTGACTTGGAAAATGAATTTGATTTTGGTTTGATTTGAGTTTCTTCACTTCCAATAGTGTTTAAAAGTGTTTAGTAACCATTTACACACAAAGGTGCAAGCCAAAGTGGGCTAGGTTAAGTATTAGCAAAAATGGCATAGGCCTTATGTGAGAGGTAAATGGATTTTTGGAAATTCTTTATATTTCCATTTTATTTGGCTAGGGGTGATCAAGTGATCATTGCTAGGTTTTTAGAGTGAGAGTAACACACAACAAGCATCATGGCAATTGCTCATTCAAAATAATTAATAAGGTGATCTATATGCATAAACCTATATGATAAGAAAAAGTTTTTGTTAACCCTGATTTTTGGATTCTTGAAAATCTCCCTTGTTCATTTTATTGAAAAGTGGGATGTTACAAACCCTTCCCCCTTACAAAAGATCTCGTCCCGAGATCTAGAGAAAACTAGGTACTAAAGAGATTTGGGTATTCCTTCTTCATGTCCTCCTCACGTTCCCAAGTTGCTTCTTCTTCGGTGTGGTTACTCCATTGTATTTTCAGGAACTTGATACTCCTGGTGCGGGTGGTCCTGAATGCTTCTTCAATGATGCGAATAGGCACTTCGCGGTAGGTTAGGTCCTTGTTGATATCAATGGCTCTGTGGTCGATGTTCTTGAATACTTCGGTCTTTTCCGGCACTTCTAGGCACTTCCTAAGTAGTGAGATGTGAAACACATCGTGTACGGCGGACATCTCTTCCGGCAGTTCCAACTGATATGAGACTTCTCCTCGGCGATCCAGAATCTTGAATGGTCCGACATATCTGGGGGCGAGTTTTCCTTTGAGTTGGAATCTCTGCATTCCTTTGAGGGGTGAGACTTTGAGGTACACAAAGTCTCCGATCTCGAACGTCATCTGTCGGCGTCTCTTGTCGGCGTAGCTCTTTTGTCTGGATTGGGCGGTCTTGAGGTACTCGCGGATCTTGTGCACCTTTTCTTCGGCTTCGCGGAGAACGTCGGGGCCGAAGACTTGACTATCTCCGACTTCCGACCAGTTCAGAGGGGTACGGTATTTCCTTCCGTACAGGGCTTCAAAGGGGGCCATCTGTAAGCTGGCTTGATAGCTATTGTTGTAGGAGAATTCTGCATATGGTAGGCAGTCTTCCCATTTGGATCCGTACTCTAGCACACAGGCTCTCAGCATATCTTCTAGTATCTGGTTGACTCTCTCAGTCTGTCGTCGATCTGTGGGTGGTATGCTGTGCTGAAATTCAGACGGGTTCCTAGTCCTTCATGCACTTTCTGCCAGAATCTTGAGGTGAATTGTGATCCTCTATCTGACACAATTGACTTCGGGGTTCCGTGCAGGCTGACTATTCTGGATATGTATAACTCAGCTAGCTTTGGGCCTTGGTATGTGGTCTTGATTGTTGTTGACAAGCTGTTGAAGTGCTGCAATGTTGGCTTGCCTTTCAGCTCTTTCTGCTTCTCTATCTTCCAGCATAACTTGCAACATCTGCATCATAGCGTCTTGGTTCGTGTTGCGATTTGGAGGGGCCATCTGAGTATTGAGATTGATCATGAGAAAAGAGGGAAATTTCTATGGCTTGTTTTGTGTTTAAGTTCAAAGCTTAAAACTTGAAGTCTTTTCATGATGACACAACCATACATTCATTCATAGCAAACAACACACATTACAAGCTAACACACTAAGGGTTTTAAGAACCCTTCTTCTCCAAGCTACGATACATGGGGCGGGATACAACTCACACCTACGATAGTGCATAAGTGAACTACTCCTCCTCCTCATCAACATCGATGGGGGTGTGGTCATCATCCTCGTCGTCTAGGAAGTCGTAGTCTTCCCCCTCGGTGTTCTCATCCTCCTCGAAGTCGTCGTCGTCACTCAGGTAGTTGCTTCCTCCCTGAATATCTTCTCCATCTTCCTCCATCTTCTTCATCTGCTCCTCCTGGGCCTTGACAGTGGCCTCAAGTGCTGCGATCTTCGCGCGGAGGCGGTCGATGGTGGCATCCTTCTTTGCGCGCTGCTGGCGGAGAGTCCTGCGGTCCTTGGCGAGCATCTTGATGCAGTCGCCCTGCTTGATGATGCGGGCGTGAGTCTGGTTGGCGTACTCACGGGAGTGGTCGAGATCCTGCTGTGTGTGGTACAGCATGAAGTCGAGATGCTCCACGTGGTGCTTCAGCTGCGGGTGCGATGACATGTCCATGGGTTCTCCAGCAGAGTTACGCCTCGCGAGGTGAGAAAAGCGAGGGTGCTGGAGTGCCTCCCCG
This sequence comes from Lolium perenne, assembly GCF_019359855.2. Taxonomy (NCBI): domain Eukaryota; kingdom Viridiplantae; phylum Streptophyta; class Magnoliopsida; order Poales; family Poaceae; genus Lolium; species Lolium perenne. The sequence continues at coordinate 286,395,838 of NC_067250.2, read as the reverse complement.
CTCATCCCGCACAAGCGTGCGAGTCCCTCCTGAAGGCCGCGAGCAAGTCCGTCCAGCCAGTTGCTCTCCATGAAGGAGAAGAGGATCCTCTCAGAAGTGGGAGGCTCCATCTTGCCCCTCAAGTCAGCGGTGATGATCCACTGCAGCTCGCCTCCTGGCTGGTTCGCGATCTGCGAACCGTGGAACTCGGGGTGCGGGCGACCAAGGTGGTCGGACAGGGCGTTGAGGTCGTGCTCGAAGATCAAGCTACCCCCGTTCCCAAGCTGGTAAAACTTCGTGTTCACGGGCTCCATCTGAAAGTGAAGTAAAGGATTAAGTTAGAGAAGTGAACAAGTGTGGCAAAATTTTAGTTATCTTTCTAAGGAAGAGCATGAATTTTTTTGTTTTTCCAAAGAGCTCCAGGAGAAGACAAAGACTTACATTTTTCAGAAATACTTCATTCCTTTTTGAAACTTAATTTTTCAGAACGTCCATTTCTAACTAGGGTCTCCTAAGGTCAAACAATGGCTCTGATACCAACTTGTCAACACCCGGATTTTTAAGTCCGGATGCCTATTATGTCATACATCGCAATCCCAGGAAATTGTTGTTGCGAGGCATAATAGTTAAGTATCACAGTCATCATTCATTACAAACCATAATGTCTTACAACTTGGAATCACATGATCCATATTACACAAATAGTTGATCTAATGATCAACGAACAAACATAAGTTCATAGCGGAAGCGTAAGATACAAGGACTCTCTAGTCCACAGGCCAACGCTTGACGTTAGAAGCTCCTAGTTGTGGTAGATGTCCTGCTGATCGTCCTCCTCGTACTGCTGCTCGGCTTCATATTCTGGCCATTTGAATAGCCAGGGACAAAGCCGTGAGTACTTTAAGTACTCGCAATCTAACACTAAAGTAAGTACTAGTATGGACATAAATGTGTTCTAAGCTCTAAGTTTATTTGCATAAAGCCAATTTTATTTCGTAAACCCTTTTGTAAACAACTCCTCAAGTGCTAACTAACTCAAGTGGGAACATTAGTGTCATTCCCACAACTCAGTTGTGATTCAAAGTCAAAGTCACCTTTCCAGTTCAAGTTCAAAAACACCAGTCACAAAGATATAAATTCTGATGACGGAAACAGAATGGCCTTTCCAATTGTCCATATCCGCGGACGCGGCTATTCGAATAGTTCTACACTCTGCAGAGGTCGCACACTTGTGCCACAACATTTGATTACATCCGTCAGGGGTAAAACCCTGAATAATCGTAACTCAGTACGCGGATCATCAACCATTAACCTTTCACTTACACACCCTAGTATAGGCACCTCTCCCCATGAGCTTGGCCTCCCGGTGAAAACCAACTGTTAACCCGGAACGCACGGGCTTGGGCCGGACATTCACCTCATATCACGTCATATCACATCATCTTCTTTGTTGTAGAGGCAGCTTTCGGCATAACCCCGATGACGCTTGTTTAGAGGGAACCCATACTAAGACACATAAATTTCCAGCTAAGCCCTACCCATAATCAGGTATTGTGGGGGTACTCAAAAATTGGAATGGTATCGCATCCAACTCAATCATCAGTTTTTAGCCAAAGTCACCAAGTCAACTTCAGTGTCATATTCACCTTCAAAATCTGTCAATGGAAATGACTAATCATTCCAAGGTTTTCACCATCATCATTTCATCAACACATGTTCCCATCTAGAGTAGTCATTTTAAATTTAGCACTAGCCACTATGTGTGAGGGGTGCTAAGTATTTGCTTTGCTTCTAGGCTAAGTTTGATACTCTTGTACTAACTTCGTACTAACCTAGTAAAACATAAATCAAAGGTACTTTGATAAAACAAAGGTAAATAAAGCTTGTAAGTAAAACTGGGAAATAGGATCATAAGCATAAAGTAAATGGGGTAATGCCTTGCTCATGGTGAGCTTTGCACTTTGCAAGAGTATTATCTTGCCTTGGTTGGGAAACTGGTCAAAGTGGTCTTCTTCTTCCTGGAAGTAGACCTCCTCCTCCTCCTGGTACTCCTCGGTACTAGCGTCTAAAATACGAATACGGGGTACACAATCATCACACCAAACTAATCTACTAAACTATGCACAAACATGGTTCACACACTTAAACTAGCATCACATATTACTATTAAGTTGGTGGATGGGTTCTTCTTATTAATTAAGAAAAATAATTTCCTCTCACACTAATATTAAAGGTTACTTTGAATTATTCAGAGAAATAATTTCCTCTCATTCTCTTATTAAGATTTAATTTCTCTCATGCATAATATGTGACCTAGGTTGACCCAAGTCAACCTCTTCACACTTATCATTTGGAGAAAAAGATTTAAATGAGGTGAGCACCTCATACCATTTAATTCTAGCATAACAAAGATTTAATATCACCAACAATTCCTATGGGACCTAAATAACCAGAGTCTCCACTTCATTTGGAATTGGTGGTGACAAGATTTAAATGAGGGAAAATCCCACATAAGATTTATTAATAGTTTTGGACAATATCTTTGACTAGAAAAATAGCCATAAAGGCATTTAAAACAACTAAACCATGATCATTCAAAGTAAGCATAGCATATTCTTGTAGAAACAATTAGTATAGGTGAAAAGTGAATTATTGGAGGTGGAATTAACTGAAAAGCATTTATGGTTGATTTTTAAGAATTATTACAAGGCAGAAAAGTCCCTGCTTTGTTTATTTTGCCACTTTAATTCTACACAAGATCTAGGGTTCTATCCAGTGGCAAAGTGTAGATAATTTCATAAGGTTTCCAGAAATATAAAGTTTGTAAAATTTGGCCGAGTAGATTTGTCACAATTGAATTTCAAAGTTTGCATCAGATTGGATATTTCATATACTCTGGAAAATTTGAATTCAAACTGGTGGGCTTGCGCGGGAAAAAGGAGTTGGGCCGGCCCACTTCGCGTCCAGCGCGAGCAGGCCGTCTGACGGCGGGTCCCACGCGTCAGTGGGTTTTAAAACACCGAAACGGTACGGGGGAGGTGGACCGTAGGATTAGAGTGGGATCGCACGGTCGAGGATGGCCTTCGTGTACTGGCGGCGGCGTCGATCTTGCGATTGGCGGTCTCCGGCGGCGTATCTATGAAATTGAGGTGGCAGGGGGAGTTCTGAGGATGTGTGGAGTCGATTGGCGTGCTCAGTTTGGACGGAGGAGTCCTCCTTTTATAGCGGCTCCGAGCCAGGGCGGGCGGTCATGGTGACGGTGGCTCGGCGCGCTCCGTCGATCAACGGCGTGGGCGAGGGCATGGTCGTGTCCGAGCAGACTCAGGGAGCGTCACGATGTACTCGAAACAGCTTTCGGTGGTCAAGCACAGTGGCGCGCGTCACGCGTCCGTGGGCACTGTGGCGGACGGTCGTCGACGCGGTCGTCGTCCACGGCGTTCCCGCGGCCTCGTGCGCGTGTCCAGGCGATGCAGGGCGCCGTGGTGCGTCTACTGGCGGTGAGTGTGAAGGCGGAGGTGACGCAGGGGCGCGGGGCGGCTGACGCCCGGCGCGTCCAGCGCCGGCGCCATGCGCGCTACGGCGCGGCATGGGCGTGCTCGGGCGCGTACGGGCGCGACGTTTTCTACCCGTTGCGGTAACATTTTTCGTCGAGGCAGGGTTGGGTCTTGCTCAGGTGAGTGTGAAGGAGCTAGTGGACATGGTGGTGTAGTCCAGAGGTGACCAGGTGAGGAGATGGCATGAAGTGGCCATGCCATGCCACGGCATGGCATGTTTTTGTTGATTTAACCAAACCCTGGTCAGTGCAAGTGGTGGTGATGGTGTGGTGAGGTGAGAGGGAGGCTCCAGGGTGCAGAGAGGTCAAAGTTGGACCAAGTCCAAGTAGAAAATGCAGTATGGGCTCCAATTGATACCCTGCCTGCCAAGTGTTTGTGGAAATGCCCGAAAGAAAATTATTTTTGAATTTTGAAATTCTTTTTGGTGGGTTGGAATCATATATTAAGTGGAGCATTTTGGTGGTGGTGGTGGTCAAAATGAATTTGATATGCAAAATCACATTTTGCATATGATCTTAAATCTGTTTCAAAGTCCTGACTTTGCTTGCTTGTCATTTCAAATTGGTGATGAATTTGGGGTGGTGACTTTGGGCAAAGTTGAAGTGCTTGATGTTGTCTTGGATGAGGTGTGAAGAGTTGACAAAGTTTAGAAGTGGAAAGAAGAAAACCAGGGGCTCAAAGTGGGCATCAGACTAAAAATGGCACAAGTGACCATATTTCATGTGACTTGGAAAATGAATTTGATTTTGGTTTGATTTGAGTTTCTTCACTTCCAATAGTGTTTAAAAGTGTTTAGTAACCATTTACACACAAAGGTGCAAGCCAAAGTGGGCTAGGTTAAGTATTAGCAAAAATGGCATAGGCCTTATGTGAGAGGTAAATGGATTTTTGGAAATTCTTTATATTTCCATTTTATTTGGCTAGGGGTGATCAAGTGATCATTGCTAGGTTTTTAGAGTGAGAGTAACACACAACAAGCATCATGGCAATTGCTCATTCAAAATAATTAATAAGGTGATCTATATGCATAAACCTATATGATAAGAAAAAGTTTTTGTTAACCCTGATTTTTGGATTCTTGAAAATCTCCCTTGTTCATTTTATTGAAAAGTGGGATGTTACACAAAGTAAACCATACCTACAAGGTTCAATATGTACTTCGATTTCCATGGCTAAAACACTTTGTAGTCATGGGAGCCATGATCGTCGTGGCCGCTTCCGAAACAAATTCCGATGCTGCGCTACTCTGATCATTATGCTCAGGTTCATAAACCTTATCAAATTATATTGTCCTCCCACTCAAAAACTTCACTAGAAACAATTTCTTGGAAATAAGAAACATTGACAAACACTTTTGTCTTTGTCTACATAGTGGGAAGAATTCCCAATCAATTCTCTGGGATAACCAACAAAGACATTCATCCGATTTTGGTTGTAAACTTATTTACTTATGCTATGCATACCAAAATTTTAAGAAAAGACTATTAGGATTCATACCCATACCATAACTCGTATGGTGTCATTTCAACGGATCATGATGATGCTCTATTAAGTGTAAAAACGGTAGTCACTAAAACATAATCCACAAAAATATAATGGCGTCATAATATTTTATCTCATCATTAATCCAACAAGGTTTGGATACATCTCTCGGATACTTCATCATCACTATGATACTCCAAGAAACGTGAGTTGTAGAACAATTTCATAACTCTCTTAGATGTTCGCTAAAACTCGTAATTCAAATATTTCCACCATGATCCAATCATAGATACTTGACTTTTCTATTACGATGATTTCCACTTCATGCTGAAATTTATTTGAATCCATTCAAAATGTTTCAAACTTTTCCTTATTGAATATATCCACATATATACTCAATTCATTGTTTGAAAGTTTTCATGAAGTAGAAGAATCTCCCACACACAACTATGCCCAGTGAACCACATACATCATCATGTATTTTTCACTAAGTTAGTTGCCCGTTCAACTTTTGGCCTATGAACGGTATTTTAATCATTCTCTTTAGAAAAGATTTGCAAGCGCCAAATGATTCAAAAATCAAATGACTCCGAAAATCCATTTGCATGGAGTTCCTTCATGCGTTCCTTTCTAACATGACCTAAATGGCGGTTCCACAAATAAGTGGAATTCAAATCATTTGCCTTATGGCATTTTAGCGTCAGTGTTATGTATGTGTGTTTCACCATTAAGATTTATAATAACTTATCCATCGTACATGGAGTAATGTCATAATTTAAACAACTCATTGTTTTTATTTGACCAGAGCAAAATAACAATTTATTAAGCTCTTTATTATAAATTCTAAGGGCTAGATAGAATGCCAATGACGAACATAATAACACTTTATTTTTGTTCCTGACGTGCATTCCTATCATATTCCTTGTCAGTCACTTAGGCCATTGTATTCTTGTATTGCGTTGTTTTGTATGACACTTCATACCAACCAATATAGTACTAATACCCAAGAATTTCATAGTGTGAGTTAACTAGGAATACAACCATAACATGTATATCATTTATATACACCTGAGCTAGACTTTCTAGTCTTCTCTTTTCTTTTTGCCAAAATATCTTTTGTAGTTTCTCTTTTAGCTTTCCTCATTATTCAGAAAAACACTTCAACATCATTAACTTCTAGGTTTGTTGGTTAAATACCAATAACCTTGAGGTTCTTACTTTGAAGTTGATCATCATATGACAAGTGTTCCAGATTTCATTATTAGTAACTTTGTAATATGATGAACAATTTCACTCATAATTTTATCCATCATATCATGACGACTTTCCGAGACCATGTCTGTACATGCTAGGCTCGTAAAGTTTTAACCTTGGTATTTGCATGTGCAAATCTAGCTTGCACCCGTTTTATGCACACGTAGAATCTATCACACCCGATCATCACGTGATGCTTCGAAACGACGAGTCTTAGTAACGGTGCATATTTAAGGATGGTCACTTCATGGATATGCGAATATCGTTAGTGCCCCAATAGTTGGAGGATTGTGACGCCTTGCGTCTTCAACCTTCGTACATTCCCATAAAACTTATGAGTTTATGTAGTCTCACCAAACTTTATTCTATCATCTTGCAATAAGGTCTTAGATATCACATATATCTCATACCTTGATTATTTCTGAAAACTAAATTTTCAGCTCCTTACTTTTCAAACAGATTTGAACTTCAAGTTTCACGGAGACAAGATAACTTTAGGTACTAATTGAAACCATAGCTTTTTGAATCAACAATGTGAGGTTTACTAAAAGTTTGCAATAGGACTTAATCAATTCTTGATTCTTTAACAATACGGTACCAATCCGTAAAGTTTCTTGTCAGATTTTAACAGTATTTCTATCTCAATTACAAGACTAGCGCATGGTAGAAAACGGATGCCAATACTACAAAAATAATTCAAAATACTACTCAGACTATGCTTATGATAATTAGTTCATGTTTTAATCTAATTACTAATGAACTCCCACTTAATACAACATCCCTCATAGTTGTTAAGTGGTACACGATCCAAATTCACTACACCAAAACCGATCATCACGTGAGATGATGTAGCTTCAATGGTGAACATCAACATGTTGATCATATCATCCATATGACTCGTGTTCAACCTTTCGGTTTCCGTTGTCCCGAGGCCATGTACGTACATGCTAGGCTCGTCAAGCAAACCCAAGTATTCCGCGTGTGCAACATGGCTTACACCCGTTGTATGTGAATCGTTGAATCTATCACATCCGATCATCACGAGATGCTTCGAAACGATTTAACTGTTACAACGGTGCATACGAGGGGAGAACACTTTATTATCTTGATATTAATGTGAGGGATCATCTTATAATGCTACCGTCGCGTTCTAAGCAAAATAAGATGCATAAAAGGATTAACATCACATGCAGTTCATATGTGATATGATATGGCCCTTTTGTCTTTGCGCCTTCGATCTTCATCTCTAAAGCACGGACATGATCTCCATCATCAACGGGCATGATCTCCATCATCGTCGGCGTAGCGTCAAGGTTCATGGCGCCGGCTTCATGGTTGTTCACCTCATGTAGCAACTATTACAACTACTTTGAAATACTACTCAACATGAAAATTAAAGACAACCATAAGGCTCCTGCCGGTTGCCACAATACAATAATGATCATATCATACATATTCATCATCACATTATGGCCATATCACATCACCAAACCCTGCAAAAACAAGTTAGACGTCTCTAATTTGGTTTGCATATTTTACGTGGTTTAGGGTTTTCGAGAGAGATCTAATCTACCTACGAACATGAACCACAACGGTGATACTAATGTTGTCAATAGAAGAGTAAATTGAATCTTCACTATAGTAGGAGAGACAGACACCCGCAAAGCCTCTTATGCAATACAAGTTGCTTGTCAAACGAGGAACAAGTCTCATGAACGCGGTCATGTAAAGTTAGTCCGAGCCGCTTCATCCCACTATGCCACAAAGATGCAAAGTACTCAAACTAAAGATAACAAGAGCATCAACGCCCACAAAACCATTGTGTTCTACTCGTGCAACCATCTATGCATAGACACGGCTCTGATACCACTGTAAGATAACGTTGCATAGAAAACAAAAATTTTCCTACCGCGAACACGCAATCCAAGCCAAGATGCAATCTAGAAGACGGTAGCAACGAGGGGGTATCGAGTCTCACCCTTGAAGAGATTCCAAAGCCTACAAGATGAGGCTCTTGTTGCTGCGGTAGACGTTCACTTGCCGCTTGCAAAAGCGCGTAGAAGATCTTGATCACGATCGCTTCCGGCGCCACGAACGGGCAGCACCTCCGTACTCGGTCACACGTTCGGTTGTTGATGAAGACGACGTCCACCTCCCCGTTCCAGCGGGCAGCGGAAGTAGTAGCTCCTCTTGAATCCGACAGCACGACGGCGTGGTGTCGGTGGTGGTGGAGAAATCCGGCGGAGCTTCGCTTAAGCGTGCGGGATATGGTGGAGGAGAGAGAGACCGCTAGGGTTTGGGGAGAGGGGCGCCGGCTAGGGCACCCTTGAGGGGTGCGGCCATGGTGGTGGCTTGAGTGGCCGGCCAGCCCCTCTCTCCCCCTCTTTATATAGGTGGAAGCCCCAAGGCTTAGGTCAAAGAGTCCGAATAAGACCCCAACCAAAACCTTCCAAGTGTCCAAACCTAGGGGGAGTGGGACTCCCCCCTTTCCTTGGTGGGGTGGCCGGCCACCATGGTGGGGAGTCCACTTGGGACTCCTCCTCCCTTAGATTGGCCGGCCAAGGTGGGTGGAGTCCCTTTGGGACTCCACCTTCCATCCTTATTTCTTCCGGACTTTTCTAGAACCTTCTAGAACCTTCCGTAGAACCTTCCGGATCATTTTAATTCACATAAAATGACTTCCCATATATGAATCTTATTCTCCGGACCATTCCGGAACTCCTCGTGATGTCCGGGATCTCATCCGGGACTCCGAACAAATATTCGAACTCCATTCCATATTCAAGTACTACCATTTCAACATCCAACTTTAAGTGTGTCACCCTACGGTTCGTGAACTATGCGGACATGGTTGAGTACTCACTCTGACCAATAACCAATAGCGGGATCTGGAGATCCATAATGACTCCCACATATTCAACGATGACTTTAGTGATCGAATGAACCATTCACATACTATACCAATTCCCTTTGTCTCGCGATATTTTACTTGTCCGAGGTTTGATCTTCGGTATCACTCTATACCTTGTTCAACCTCGTTTCCTGACAAGTACTCTTTACTCATACCGTGGTATGTGGTCTCTTATGAACTCATTCATATGCTTGCAAGACATTAGACGACATTCCACCGAGAGGGCCCAGAGTATATCTATCCGTCATCGGGATGCGCCCGGTTCCTGATCAAGTGTTGGAAAAACCGGAATATGATGCATATGCCTCAACTCATACTTTCCGGATACTTAATCCCACCTTTATAACCACCCATTTACGCAGTGGCGTTTGGTGTGATCAAAGTACCTTTCCGGTATAAGTGATTTATATGATCTCATGGTCATAAGGACTAGGTAACTATGTATCGAAAGCTTATAGCAAATAACTTAATGACGAGATCTTATGCTACGCTTAATTGGGTGTGTCCATTACATCATTCATATAATGATATAACCTTGTTATTAATAACATCCAATGTTCATGATTATGAAACTAATCATCCATTAATCAACAAGCTAGTTTAAGAGGCATACTAGGGACTTCTTGTTGTCTACATATCACACATGTACTAATGTTTCGGTTAATACAATTATAGCATGATATATAAACATTTATCATAAACATAAAGATATAAATAATAACCACTTTATTATTGCCTCTAGGGCATATCTCCTTCAGGAGGAAGGTTGGCGTGCTCCATTTGATCAGGGGGCATCTCTATTTATAGGACGAGGGGGTGCTGCGGCGCTCGGGGCAGGTCGTCGATGGAGTCGGCGTTCCAGGGCGGCGAAGGGGCAAGTGATGGGCTCTGAGCGCGGGCGACGTCAAGGCGAAGCTGGCGAGCGGCGTGGCGAGGCAGGGGAAGGAGGGGTCGCGTCGTCATCGTCATCGGGGACCCGTGTACTGCGGCGGATGGTCGTCGTCCGTGTCGTCGTCTACAGGGCTGGCGCGTCCAAGTGGAGTTGTCTGGGAGGTAGACGGGACCGTGGCGACGCGATTGGTGCCTGGGGAGAGCGAGGGGGAGGTCAGGGTCGATGGAGCATGGCGGTGCTCTGACGCGTCCAGAGGCGTCCTGGCGCGCGTCCATGCCGATCCTGGCAGGTGCTGGGCGCGTCTGGGCGCGCGTGGCCTGGGCAGTGGCGACGTTTCCTCGAGCAAGGGCTGACACGAGCGAGTCCAGTGTGACGTGGAGAACCTCCAGGACATGGGTGGGCATGGTAGAATTGACCAGAGAGGGATTTGGCATGGGGAGTGACATGAGGGCCGGCATGGTCTTGACATGGTTCATTTCCTGGCTTTGTCTATGGTGCAAGTGGGTGGTGAGGTAGAGGAGAGGTGCAGGGAGGCAGAGGCGGTCAGGTTGGACTTGGTCCAAGTCAAAAAAATCCAGCATGGGCTCTAGTTTAGATGCTGCCCACAAGGTGTTTGTTGATATGGCCGAAAGAAAAATGTTTTCAAAATTTTGAAAATTCCTTTGGTGGATCTCATTCATATATTCATAGGGATGGAATGGTGGTGGTGGTGGTCAATTTGGTGTTGTTTTGCAAGTTTTCAAAAAGTGGGTCATCTACACATAGTTTCAAAGTCTCCACTTGTCAAATTCATTCTGGTCAACCTGGTCAACATTAGGTATGGTGGTCAACATGAAAGTTGTTCACCTTGACATGGTCTTGGATGACATGGCAATAGTTGACCAAGTTTGGTTGAAGAAAAGTCAAAGCCAGAGGGGTAAAGTGAGGAACATTTTATAAAATGGCCAAATGACCATTATCACATGTATGTTGAATTTGAGATTTGCTTTGATTTGATTTTGGGTTCTTTGATGCAATTGTGTTTGTTTATCATATATAAGAGTTTTACAAACAATAGATCAAGCAATGGTGGCCTTGGTTGAAGATTTGCAAATTTGGCTAAGTGTATGTGAGTGAATTTTGGGGATTTTCTCCCTATTTGATTTCTCTCCATTTGAGTTGACTTTTGTTGACTCTAATGTGATTCTTATTAGTTTAGAAACATTTTAAGACCATTGAACCCATTTCAAAAGGTCTTGATCAAAGATTTGCAAAAATGGCCATAACACATAAGAGGTGATGTGTTAAATTTTATTATTTTTGTAAATTGTTCACCTTGCTTTACTTGGGCATGGGTTAGGGTCAATTTAGTGTTATATTAGGTTGAGAGATGGTTTCCCATCATTTGGTCAAGGTTTAGAGTCATAGGTCAAAGTTTGGTGAAATGGCTACACATATGCTTCTATGCATATGTTGCATTTGATTTTTAATTTGACTTTGCTTGACCCAAATGGTGTTGTTGAGTGTTGAAATGGTATATGGAAGTGATCCAACCATTCACAACAAGTCCTAGGGTCAATCTTCTCAAATTCACAAATTTGCACTTTTCTCTCATATGCCTCTATGGCATTTTTTTTGTTTCTTTTTATTTTCTTTGGAAACCACTTGGATTTGGTTTGATAAGTACTAGGTAAGGTGTATGAAGGTTTTCCAAACCTCTAAGCAAAGTAGAAAAGATTAGGGTAAGGTTTTATGAATATAGCCATAGGCACATATGCCTTTTTCTTATTTAATTTCCTTTTATTTTATTTTAATTAGGATGGTGAAAAGAGGGGTGAGGTTTATGGTTTAAGAGTATTTCAAATACTAGTTAAACAAGCAATCATGGCAATATCACAAGATTTAAACAAGATCTATATGTATCAATCTTATTTTAATAAAAGTTTTTGTTGGTTCCAAAATTTGGAACTAGGGAAATTTATTTTGTTTGTTTTGAAATTTTTGGGATGTTACAAACCCTTCCCCCTTAAACAAATCTCGTCCCGAGATTTTAAGAGAAGTTAGGTTCCTAAGAAAGATTGAGCAGTGAGATTAACAGGTGAATATACTTGGCATGGCCTGGGGTGCTTCCTGGGCTTCATTGGCAGTCATGTGGTAGAAACGGCCGTTGTTGTTGTTCTGGTTCCTTCTTCCTGCAAAGCGGCGCTGTTGCTGAGCAGGTGCTGCGGTATTGGCGGCAATCCTGGCAAGCTTTTTGGGGCACTCATTGGAGAAGTGACCCACAACTCCACATTCGTAGCAGTTGATGGTGGACCTGTCTTTGGGGATTACTGGGGTAGCATTGCTTCCAGTCCTTGGGGCAGTATTGGGGTTGTTGTTGTTTCCATTGTTGTTGCTGTTGTTGGGGTGGTTGTTGTTGTTGTTGCTGTTGTTGTTGTTGTTGTTGTTGCCTCCGGGCTTTGGGGGTCCTCCGTTGTTGTTGGTGTAGTTGGGGCGATAATTCTGGGCAGGGGGCTTGTTGTATCTTGGGGTGAATCCTCCAGAGGAGTTGTTGCGGTACTTCTGGGTATGGTGGGTTCCATTCTGGTTCATCATTCTGCGTTTGCGGTTCTCATTGGCCTGATGCAGCTTCCCTTCCATCTGTATGGCTGAGTCTACCAGGGCTTCTAAGTCAGCGAACGGAATGTTCACTAACACAGTCTGCATTTCGTTGTGTAGTCCGTTCAGAAATCTTTCCTTTCTCTTCTCATTGGTGTCGGTCTCATCCGGGGCGTACCTTGACAGAGTAAGAAACCTGTCGCGGTATTCTACCACGGACATTCTTCCTTGCTTGAGTTCTCGGAACTCGTCTCTCATTTTCTTGATCAGTCCTTGGGGCACATGGTACTTGCTAAACTTCAGCTTGAAGTCTTCCCAAGTCATCATCTGTCCTGCATTCATGGCACGGGCACTTGTCCACCAGGCTCTGGCAGGTCCTGACAGATAGTGGGTGGCAAACAGTACTTTTTCTGCGGCTTCAACTCCCGCAACTTCGAGGTTGTTCTCCATGGTCTGGAGCCAGTCATCCGCATCGAGGGGCTCTTCAGTCTTGTTGAATACCGGAGGGTTGGTGTGTTGAAAGTTCTTCAGCTTTGATCCAGGGTGATCGTGGTTTCCGTGGCCTTGATTGTTCTGAGCTATCTGTTGCAGTGCGGTAATGTTGGCTTGGCGTTCAGCTCTCTCGACTTCTCGGTCTGCCATCATCGTCTGCAGCAGTTGCATCATGGCATCCTAGGTGGCGTTGCGGGTTGGTGGGGCCATCTAAACATTGATGTAGATGATAAGATAAGAGGGAAATTTCTATGGTTTGTTTTGTTAAAGTTTAAAAAAAATTCGTAATATTGAAAACTTGAGTAGTGTTGCGGGGCTGAAAACCGACAACACTTTTCATCGTACCAAGCATCACACATTACAAAGCTAACACACCGTTGGTTTGAAGAACCATTCATCGCTCTACGATACAAGGGGATCCGGATACAACTCACACCTACTTAAGTGCTGGGGTGGTACTACTCTTCAGGGTGGATGCTTTGTCTTCACGGGTGATGTGCTTGGCGAGAGGCGAGGGCGTTGTCCAAATCCCTGCGGGTTTTGTACATCCTGAAGTCCTGGTGTGCTACATAGGGGTTTATCTCCGGGTGCGGGGGCATGGTCATCGGTCTTCCCACGGGGTCATGTCTTGGGTAGTAGATGAAGCGAGTGTTCTTGATCTTGTCCTCATTTTGTCCGCACAGACGGAAAATTGCTTCTTGCATAGCTCTGACTAGTCCTTCCTTCCAAGTGTTTCCCGTTACAGAAAACCAGATGGTTTCCCATACCGGGGCTCCAAGCTTTCTTCGTAGATCGGTAGAAACTTCCCACCGAGGTGGTTCTCCGAAGTGGTTTTTGAGGGGTATTCCGAAGAACTCGGGATACGGGTGTCCTAGATATTCCACTAGTTGCTTCAAATCCTTTTCGAACCTCAGTTCTCCTCCGTGACCAAGCTGATAGCACTCCCATTTGTATTCCATCGATGAACAAAGAGGAGGAGTAAATTAGAGAAGTATTCAAGTGTGCAAAATTTTAAATAGTTCTACAAAGAAAAAGTAGAGCATGAAATTCTTCTTTTTAAAAAAAAAAAAAGATCTTAAGGATAAGAGTGAGAATAAGTTTTTCACAAATATTCACTTCTTTGGTTTTGAAACTAAGTTTTACAGACGTCCATTCTAACTAGGGTCTCCTAAGGTCAACAATGGCTCTGATACCAACTTGTCAACACCCGGATTATTAAGTCCAGATGCCTATTATGCCATTCATCGCAATCCCAGGAATATTGTTTTTGCGAGACATAATAGATTGATATCACAGAACATCATTCATTACAACATCGTAATTGTCTTACAACAAAAGATCACATGATCCAGTCTCATTACAATAGTAGATGATCTATTGATCAATTACAAAACACATAGCGGAAGCGAAGTAGCGTAGTAGTAGTCCATCTATTCCACAGGCAACTGTTGACGTCAGGAGTGATCCTAGTTGTCGTAGACGTCCTGCTGTCCTTCTTCCGGGTTCTGGTACTCCTCTTCATAGTCTGGCCATTTGAATAGCCAGGGACAAAGCCATGAGTACTTTAAAGTACTCGCAAACTAATACTACGGTAAGTATTATCAACTATGGAAGGGGATGCTAAGCTCTAGTTTTATTTGCATAAAGCTAGTTTTATTTCATAAACACTTTAGTAAACAAAACCTCTTCATTTGCCTAACTTACTCAAGGGGGAACATTAGTGTCATTCCCACAACTCAGTTGTGATTCAAAGTCAAAGTCACCTTTCAAACTCAAGTCACAAGTCACCATTCATATTTTTGGAAAAGTTCTGATGACGGAACAGTATGGCCTTTCCAACTGTCCATGACCGCGGACGCGGCTATTCGAATAGGTTAAACTCTGCAGAGGTTGTACACTTGTGCCACAACAATTGCAATAGCTCGTCAGGGGTAACTGGCCCTGATTTATCGTACGCAGTACGCGAACTACCAATCCTAACCTTTCATTTACATACTCTAGTATAGGCACCTCTCCCCATGAGCTTGGCCTCCCAGTGAAGACACGCGGTCAGCCTGGGAACTGCACAGGGCTTGGGCCGGACATTCACCTCATTTCACGTCATTTCACATCACTTCACCAGTACGGAGGCAGCCTCGGCATAACCCCTATGACGCTTGTTCAGAGGGAACCCATACTAAAATACATAAGTTTCCAGCTAAGCCTTACCCAGATTCAGGTATTGTGGGGGTACTTGTAAAATTGGAATGGTATCGCATCCGAACCCAACCATCAGTTTTGGTAAAATTCACCAAGTCATTCACCAGTCATATTCACCTTCAAAATCTTTCAATAGAATGACTCATCATTCCAAGGTTTTCAAAGTCATTTCACACACACAAGTTCCCATCTAGAATAGCCACATTTTTATTTAGCACTAGTATCTAGGTATGAGGGGTGCTAAGTAATTTGCTTTGCTTCTAGGCTAACTTTGATACTCTTGTACTAATCCAAGACTAATCAAGTGAATCATAAATCAAAAAGTACTTTGATAAAACAAAAGTAAATAAAGCTTGTAAAGTAAAACTGGGAAATAGGATCATAAGCATAAAGTAAATGGGGTAATGCCTTGCTCATGGTGAGCTTTGCACTTTGCAAGAGTATTATCTTGCAAGAATATTAGCTTGCCACAATATAACTTGCATTAGTCTAGCTTGCATTGGTAATAGCTTGGATTGGTAATAGCTTGCATTGGTAATAGCTTGCCTTGGTTGTTGAGGTGATCAAAGTTCCCTTCTTCTTCTGGGTAAAATCCTTCCTCTTCCTGGTATTCTCCGGTACTAGCGTCTATACACGAATACGAGGATACAATCACCACACAAGTTCAAGAGCTATACTAAGCACACACATAAATCACACCAAATATTCTAGCATTATCACATTGTCATCATGTGGGTTGATATGGTTTTATTCTTAAGAAAAATAATTTCCTCTCATTATATATGTAAATGATAGTTTCCTTTTAATTCTTGAGGAATAATTTCCTCTCATTGAATCTTCTTAAGATTTAATTTCTCAAACCATCCTACATGATGTCATGTTGACCTAAGTCAAACATTCATCATTATCTTTTGAGAAAAAGATTTAAATGAGGTAGAATACCTCATACCATTTAATAATGCCTATTATGATTTAAAATCTCCAAGTATTTCATGTGAGAGTATTTGACCAGGGGTTCAAACTTCATATGAAAGTACTTGGGACAAGATTTAAATGAAGTGAAACACCTCATATAATTTACACAAATTAAACTAGCATCACACATTACTATTAAGTGGGTGGATGTGTTCCTTTCTTATTTTAAGAAAAAAATAATTTCCTCTCATACTAACTTAGGTGTTACTTTTAATTATTTAGAGAAATAATTTCCTCTCATTATCTTATTAAGATTTAATTTCTCTCATGAACAATATATGACCTAGGTTGACCAAAGTCAACCTCTTCATACTTATCATTTGAGAAAATGATTTAAATGAGGTTCCATACCTCATGCAATTTAATACTAACCTGGAAGTGATTTAATATCACCAATTAACTCAACATGAGATTATATAGACCATAGTTACTACCTCATGTGGAATTACTTGAGAACAAGGTTTAAATGAGAGGAATACCTCTCATATGATTTAACACATAGTTGTAACTAAGTTAAAAAGTACTATTAAGGTGACTTAATATTCTCAAGAAGAATCCTATGGGGTCATGAAGACTAAGGTCATCACCTCACATTGAATCACTTGGAATACAAATTTAAATGAGATGTTATACCTCATACAATTTAAAAACTATTTTTAAAAAGGTTTATATGGGCTAGTTATTGACTACATAGCCAATATTTTTCTTCTAGCCCATGATCATACACAGTACCCATATCATATTTTTACATAAACAATTAGAGTTTGTGAAATGTGAATTATGAGAGGTGGAATCACCTAAAAATTCAAAAGGGTTGATTTTTAATAATTATTCTAAGTCAGAAAAGTTTATGTCTTGTTTATTTTGCTACTTTAATTCTACAACAGATATGGGTTTGAATCCAGTGTAGCTGGATAGATAATTTCACAGGCTTTCCAACCATATATAATTTGTCGAATTTGGCTCAGTAGATTTGGATCTATTGAATTTTGAAGTTGACACCAGTATTCAAATTTGAGTTAAATTAAATCTAACGAATTCAAACTAACAGACGCGCGGGAAACTTAAACGGGCCGGCCCAGATACGCTGGCGATGCTCGCGGGCCGCCTGACAGTGGGCTCCACTGTCAGCGCCACTTAACCAGCCGAAGCGGTACGATCAACGTGGCCCGCCCGATTAGAACTGGATCGAACGGTTGTCGGCCATCCTCATCCTCGACGAGGCTCGCCGGAGAAGGAACCCTACCGGCGGCCAGACTAGGGGGTCGGGGAGCTACCTGGTGGCGGAAGAGCGTCGGCGAGGTGGGCGGAGGTCGTGGAAGACGGTGGTGAAGCTCCTGGCACCAACAGCGGCTCCAAATGGGGCTCCAGTTGCCGGCGAGGTAGCAGGGGTGCTGGCGGAGCTCCGGCAAGCGATTCGAGGGCTACGGCCTAAATTGGTGGGCGGCGTTGCTCGAGGGGAGGTAGTGAGATGAGGGAGGAAGGTTGGCGTGCTCCATTTGATCAGGGGGCGTCTCTATTTATAGGACGAGGGGGTGCTGCGGCGCTCGGGGCAGGTCGTCGATGGAGTCGGCGTTCCAGGGCGGCGAAGGGGCAAGTGATGGGCTCTGAGCGCGGGCGACGTCAAGGCGAAGCTGGCGAGCGGCGTGGCAAGGCAGGGGAAGGAGGGGTCGCGTCGTCATCGTCATCGGGGACCCGTGTACTGCGGCGGATGGTCGTCGTCCGTGTCGTCGTCTACAGGGCTGGCGCGTCCAAGTGGAGTTGTCTGGGAGGTAGACGGGACCGTGGCGACGCGATTGGTGCCTGGGGAGAGCGAGGGGGAGGTCAGGGTCGATGGAGCATGGCGGTGCTCTGACGCGTCCAGAGGCGTCCTGGCGCGCGTCCATGCCGATCCTGGCAGGTGCTGGGCGCGTCTGGGCGCGCGTGGCCTGGGCAGTGGCGACGTTTCCTCGAGCAAGGGCTAACACGAGCGAGTCCAGTGTGACGTGGAGAACCTCCAGGACATGGGTGGGCATGGTAGAATTGACCAGAGAGGGATTTGGCATGGGGAGTGACATGAGGGCCGGCATGGTCTTGACATGGTTCATTTCCTGGCTTTGTCTATGTTGCAAGTGGGTGGTGAGGTAGAGGAGAGGTGCAGGGAGGCAGAGGTGGTCAGGTTGGACTTGGTCCAAGTCAAAAAAAAATCCAGCAGGGGCTCTAGTTTAGATGCTGCCCACAAGGTGTTTGTTGATATGGCCGAAAGAAAAATCTTTTCAAAATTTTGAAAATTCCTTTGGTGGATCTCATTCATATATTCATAGGGATGGAATGGTGGTGGTGGTGGTCAATTTGGTGTTGTTTTGCAAGTTTTCAAAAAGTGGGTCATCTACACATAGTTTCAAAGTCTCCACTTGTCAAATTCATTCTGGTCAACCTGGTCAACATTAGGTATGGTGGTCAACATGAAAGTTGTTCACCTTGACATGGTCTTGGATGACATGGCAATAGTTGACCAAGTTTGGTTGAAGAAAAGTCAAAGCCAGAGGGGTAAAGTGAGGAACATTTTATAAAATGGCCAAATGACCATTATCACATGTATGTTGAATTTGAGATTTGCTTTGATTTGATTTTGGGTTCTTTGATGCAATTGTGTTTGTTTATCATATATAAGAGTTTTACAAACAATAGATCAAGCAATGGTGGCCTTGGTTGAAGATTTGCAAATTTGGCTAAGTGTATGTGAGTGAATTTTGGGGATTTTCTCCCTATTTGATTTCTCTCCATTTGAGTTGACTTTTGTTGACTCTAATGTGATTCTTATTAGTTTAGAAACATTTTAAGACCATTGAACCCATTTCAAAAGGTCTTGATCAAAGATTTGCAAAAATGGCCATAACACATAAGAGGTGATGTGTTAAATTTTATTATTTTTGTAAATTGTTCACCTTGCTTTACTTGGGCATGGGTTAGGGTCAATTTAGTGTTATATTAGGTTGAGAGATGGTTTCCCATCATTTGGTCAAGGTTTAGAGTCATAGGTCAAAGTTTGGTGAAATGGCTATGTGTCACATATGCTTCTATGCATATGTTGCATTTGATTTTTAATTTGACTTTGCTTGACCCAAATGGTGTTGTTGAGTGTTGAAATGGTATATGGAAGTGATCCAACCATTCACAACAAGTCCTAGGGTCAATCTTCTCAAATTCACAAATTTGCACTTTTCTCTCATATGCCTCTATGGCATTTTTTTTGTTTCTTTTTATTTTCTTTGGAAACCACTTGGATTTGGTTTGATAAGTACTAGGTAAGGTGTATGAAGGTTTTCCAAACCTCTAAGCAAAGTAGAAAAGATTAGGGTAAGGTTTTATGAATATAGCCATAGGCACATATGCCTTTTTCTTATTTAATTTCCTTTTATTTTATTTTAATTAGGATGGTGAAAAGAGGGGTGAGGTTTATGGTTTAAGAGTATTTCAAATACTAGTTAAACAAGCAATCATGGCAATATCACAAGATTTAAACAAGATCTATATGTATCAATCTTATTTTGTTTGTTTTGAAATTTTTGGGATGTTACATAGTCACACAATGAAATCAAGAAGCAAATACAAAACAAACATTTATTATGCATATACTTTGTATAATACATAACACACTCACAAACTTATATTACATGTGGTACATATAAACCACTTATTTGGCTCAAAGCCCAAGCCAACGGGAATTTAAAATACGCTCTAATACAATACCACCTAGATTACTTTATTCTTCCTCGGAGCTCTACTCCTCATCATCATAGCTCGCCTCCGCGTACATTCCTGGGGTCCATCCGGTACAGCGGTCTGTCCTCCGAACACCGTCCGGAATGAAGGTTCTTCCCGTAGGTATGTAGTCTGAATCGGACGAAGTGCCGAGACAGAGATCTGTCATGCCAAAGTAACTAGATAAAGACTCATACATATCCCCAGTGGAATACAGCTCCTCTTCTCCTGTCATCCATGGAGGATTCCTATTCACTTGACCCCTCATCTTCTTCTTCTTCTTTTTCTTTGTTCCAGAACTCTCACCTATGACGTACTGGGATGTTTTGGGTAACCCCATCTCCAAATCTAAAGAAATGGAGTTGGTGTCTTTCTCTTCGTGCCCAAAGCTTTGGTTAATATTCTGGTTAACTGCGCCTCCTTCATCCTCTGACTCACAAGTGATAGGTTCTCCTTCATCTCCAAATGGTTCCCCGAAACGCCAACCAGTCGAATTCTCGATTGGTGACTCCGAGCAGTTTAGGTTCCTGGAATCATCTCCCCCATATCCAGACTCATATGATGCTGACACATGTGGATAATGTGGAACAAAGTTGGGTGTGAGTGGATCTTTATGGGATAACTGGTCACTCAAATCTACATAGCTGTCTAGGCTAAAGAAAGGTGTAGTATGTTGTGGTTGTGCCCTCAAATCACGCATCCGAGTTTGGACTTTATCAGGGTCCGTGAACTCAGCTAGCATGTGGTCAATCTCACCTCTCATCTTCATGTGTAAAAGGTACATCGTGGTCAATAAAGACTTACTGACTATCCATGTCTTTGTCTTTGCAGCTTCAGGACTTACGTGTGCTAACACCAAATGATTGAGAGTGGGATCCTCATCTTCCTCGGCATGAGGTATATGAGAAAACTACGAACATAGCAGTTCTGCTTGACTTGTGCTGCCTTATCTCAAGGATTGCCTTGAATAGGCCCATGTGGTAGGCTGTGGTGATAGTTTTGGCTTCTCCGTATGGCATTATACGACTCATCAGCAGTTTTTCCGGTAGTTGGACCGATACTCTGCACTTGGCTAGGATTTCCCCATCATAGTAGGTATACTTGATAACAGGTATCCGTGGATCACAATGAAGTTCCTTCAGCATCCCACACAGGAGAGCTGTTATTGGTCCATCATAATCACCAAGCCATCCCTCAACCTTCCTCAAAGTCCTCTTAGGAAAAGTGTTCGCCATTATGGCTGTATACAAAAGCAGAATATTAGTAGTGATAATGCATCATAATAGCTATAATAAAGAATTATCGCACTAAAATATATGGTTTTGCTATTCTCAAATGAATAATCACCATATTTCTAGAGAATCCTTTACTATTTCTACTAGACTCCTACAGGTTTCTTCCCTATACTAGGTTTTTCCAACCTAAGGTCGCAACATTTGCTCTGATACCAGCTGCGGTGACCCAGCATACCACTGCATGTTGTAGTATACAAGTCGTTGATATGATCTTTGCGAAGGGACTTCTTCACAATTTGCCATATCCCTCAGAGTGGTACAACAGAAACATTGCAGGTCATAACACTCCATACTTTATTACAAACATTGTCTTAACAAGTTGGTATTCTCACATGTCCTATGAGAACACCCTAAGATACTACTTAAGTACGATTACAACTCATAACAAATATAAAGAGCTCAACAACTTATTTAGGTAAGTTGTACGTTGCTCGGCTCTATGATGCTAGGGTATGTCACTACTCCTCCACCTCCGTGTCATCTGGTCCATAGACTATCCCATAGTCTACGCCTTCCACTCCGCCGGTAAGATTAGGTTCTTCGTAGACCAGCTCGTAACTTCCTTCTGGTGCTCCATCGTTGATGGCCTCCACTTCCGGATCACAGTCTAGCAAGGGTGTCGAAAGAAAGTGAGTACAGGGGTACTCAGCAAGTTCTAAAAGAATAAAAAGGTGTTTGATGCACTAGCTACGACCATTGATCAGGAAATCGCAGGTCAATGCATGTTTTGAAAACATTTATTCAAAAGGTTGCTTTTATTATGAAAACTATGCCCGTCAGTCTTCACAGGTTGACTAGAACTTCGTGGAGTTCCTTTCCTGCCGCGTTCGCGATTCCCTTCCCGAACAGGGAGTGACAGCCACAATTTGATACACTCTGCAGAGGTGTGTTACTTTTCCCACAAGAGATCTCACCCTTTTTGCCATCCGCAGGGACTTGCCCCTGTTCACACTTCCTTTGGTGTGAGGCCAGGTATAAAGATCCAAGCCCACACCACCTTCTCCGCGACTGCAAACCCACCCTTTTGTCCAACCGTACACCTCCAGTAGACTTCCCCCGATAATACGGCTTTACTCATGGTGTACTCCGGACAATCCTTCATAGATCGTAGAGCCATCATCACTAATGGATGGGGATTTAAAAGGCCATCCCAACCTACGGCAGTGCCTCCAACACCCCGCCGGCTCTACCAATCCGTTGGCGTGCAGAAGGGAAAAGATACGACTGGCTTCCCCAGAGCCATTATAGATCTCATGGTCAACGCGGTTTGTACGGCACTAGAATCACTGGACGGCATTGGTAATTTAATCCTAGGGTGATATAACCCATTGCAATGGAACCTCCACCATATCAACACATACCATGGTTCCATTGCCAGCCACATAGTCATATTCATAGTTGGAAAGTAACATTTTATTTGCGATGCAGGAATGATAAGTATATAGCTTTGTATTAAAGTATTAGAAAATAATCAAGTTGACATGAGCAAGGGTGAACTTGCCTGTGGACTGCGAGATAGTGCAGTTCAATGCAGTTGATGGAACCTGGACCTCGGGTTCTGTAAGAAGCATCATTGTCCGGTAAGGACAATGTTATAAAATCCAAATAATGCAATCATGGATGGATTATTTTATGTTGAATCCCTTTACCCCGTTGAGTTATAGCCATTTAGGGTTGTACTTAAGATTTATGTCTTTTGACGGTAATTTACAGTTGATTTAAAAGTATAAACCATTTAATTCACACAAAGTACAATAATTCAAAGTAAAACTATTTACTTGGTAATTCCCTTAATCATTCCAAAAATAATTGAAAATTATAGAGTTACCTCTATAGTTTTTTGGAATAAAAAGGAGTATAGTATTTTTCTGGGAAAAATACCCTTTTTCAAAAGAAATGACTTGGAATATTAGAATTTCATTTTGAAATGTTTGAAAATAAGTATTTGAACTTATTTGAGATTTTTCCTTGAATTTTAAATACAAGGAAATAATAATTTTTTAAATTCCAAGTTATTATTTAAATTCTTAAAATTCATAATTTTGAATTTGTTTCATAAATTCCATTTCATATTTTATTCTTGTTAAGATTTATTTTTCATTCATTAATCCAGATTTTAATGGATTTTTAGAGTTGTATTTGATTTATCAAAATTTGGTAAAGTTCTGGCTTTTTATTAAATGTTAAAAGACCAAAATACCCCCTGGACTCATATTGGGCCCAGCCCAATAACTTAGGCCCATGGGACAGCCCACTAAGGCTTGCCCCATAGCGGCTCGGTGGAGCCGAACGGCCCACCGCACTCTCACTCACTCGGCCCTCTCACTCGCTCGACCTAACCCTAATCTCTCTCGCGACGCTCTGGCGATGGCGTCGCCGCCATGGCCGCCGCCTTGCTCCGGCCATCGCCGTGCTTCCCTGACCTCGCCACCTACCTGATCTGGACCGCCGCGAGACGATCTATCGATCTGTCCGCGTGGTTTCTCCTATTGCTTCCTCTCCTGGCGAATCGCCTCCCCTCTGGATCTCGTGGAGAATCGCCTTGAGCGATTGGGGATCTCCGACGAGCTCTCGCCCTCGCCGTCGACGTGTGCGCCTCCGAGACCGACCTGGCGCGGGTGCTGCTTGCAGTACCTGTGCCATCGTCTCCGTGCCGTGCTGCTGTCGTGGTGTTCGTCGGCGTAACGCCGGGGCCTTCCCTGGCTTTGCAGCTGCTATGGCCGCGCGAGCACTGCCTCGCCATGCCATAGCCTCTGCCACCAGGCGCGTGTAAGTTGCTATGCTCCTTCTCCTTCTCCTCTCCATACATGTGCGCCTCTCTAAGCTACTGTGCTTCTTCTTCCTTATGCTCTGTTGCTCTCTGGTGATCCTGTGATCACACAGAACTCTGCCATGGTTGCTTAATCCTCCTATGGTTCCCTTTGCTGCAAGCTCATGGCCAAATCACCAATTTCTGGTACTGGCCAATGTTGCCTTGCTTGCTGTACATGCTCTGTTTGCTTATCTATTGCTCCTAGCCTGCTCTAACTTGGCTATGCTCTGTGGTGCTTGCTTATGAACTTGCTATGTCATGCTATTCTTGCTTATGGGCTTGCTTGTGCTTACTGGCATGTTACACTTGCTTGTCTAGGTGTACTGTCATGCATCTGTGACACTTGTGTGTGTGCCAGTGGTGCCTGTGATATGCTTCAGTGCTTCCTCTGCAAGCCAATGATCCATTGGATCATTCCTTGCTTGTTGGCTAACCTCTCTGTGTAACTTGGCTTGCTATAATTGATCCATTTGATCAATTCAATTATCAGTGATAGCTTCTTGGTTATCTTGTGACTAAATGATTCAATTATCTTGTGATCTTGATGCTCAAGCATCACTATGATGTTGCTTACTTGTCTTTGTTGCTCATCTTAGCTACCTAGACTTGCTCTAGTGGCTATAGATTAACTGTGTTGCTTAATAGTATGCTACTGTCAGTGTTTAGCATGGATCTGTGATAAATTCATGCTTGCATTATTTAAATTATGATGAACTGCTTATGCAGTGATGATTAATTACTTGCTTGTGTCTGAATTTGCTATTCATGATTCTTTTACAAGCAATTAGAGTCTGAATCCATTTCTGGATAGTGATGCTTTGTATTTGGCTTGGCCTTGGGATGGTTCTAAGTGTGCTGTGACCTCAGTAGCCTTGCTACTGACTGGTTGCTCACATGGTTGGTTGGATCTTGTTGGCTATTCATCTTTGCTTGCATATTTAGGGATCATAATAAATATGAATGCCAATATGCTTGCTGTGAAGAAATCTAGGGTTTCCTGATGGTTGTATGCTTAGGATTTACTGTGTAGTCTTAGCTGCTAATCTTTGCCATCTACTGGTGCTATCTGTGCATCTAATCTGGCTAGTGTGTGCATCCGTGCATATGTGCTAGTTTCTGTGTATAAGATCTGTACCTAGATGCTTTTTATTTTAGTGGCTTTTGACTGGCAGTATTCCTTGGTGAAAACCAAGTGATGATCTACCCATATGAGCATCTGCTCATCCCATGCTTATTTCATGCATATGATGGATCAGATCCATTGGATCTGTCCAGGTATTTGGTATACCTTGTTCCAGCTCCTAGAAAGAAATACTTTGTTGATGCAGACTTGGGTTTGTGTCACAGCCCTTCACCTCCAGGTTTTGGATGATCTTCTCAGGTCACCATGATTTCTGGTGGTTGAGTGGGTGTGTGTGTGTTGGTTCTGTTCTTGAGCAAGCCTGGATGAACTGTGCTTGTTCTTGCTTCACCCTTACCTGGTGAATCCTTATCGAGTCGGTAGTTCTTGTTTCTAGGGTTTGTGTCCCTTTTATATGAACTACCTTCTGTTCTTGCATTGACACACAAGCCTGGCTTACTTGAGTGACTAAGCTGATGCATGGCCTTCTTTGTTGCTTGCCCACACACATGAGCTGTGTGCTCTCATATGCTGAAACTTGAGCCCTGGTGGTGCTCAGGTTTGGTCTGCTTCTTGCCCTTATCTTGTGCTGTCCTTGGTTTTGGACAAGCACAAGTGTGCATGACACTTGGTTCTGTCCAAACTGAATTCTTTGGCTAACACTAACATTCTGGCTAGTGTTGGTGTTTTATTTTGCAGGTTTTTGAAGATGAATATGACCATGAAGAGATACTTCAAGTCATTTAGTCTAGGTTTTAGTTTAGGAGCAATATTGTAATCTTCATTTTTATTTCTGTTTATTATTCATCAATTCTTGTATCAGGAATATTGTAAAGACTTTGTAATCTATGTTGTGATATCAATAAAGCCCAAGTTTTTGTTTATGAGCTTTTGCTTTATGTAATATTTATATTCTGAATTAAATGTTATATTCATTATTCACTTTGTAATTCAAAGTTATTTGATTTCATAAGTTGTGTTTAAATTATGAATTCATATTTATATTGTTCAATGCTTATTGTTAAATAAATTAACACTTGTCAAATGAAATCAATTCCCCAAATCAACAAGATACAAAAGAGATCATGTCGAAATTTCCCTAACTCAAATTGCCTAACCCTAAGTGCAAAATGAGAGAGAACCTCGATCCCTCTTAGGTTTAGTTGCAATAAGGCGCGAAAATTTCCCCCGTTTTGCGATGAAATGCACATCCCATTTCTAAATCTACCCTTCGTTGTTCCTATGTTCTGGGTTATTACAAATTCAACTAGAGATGATTAATGGATATTTAGAATTTGAATTTCTCATGAGTATGACACACCACATAGTGACTAGATAATCTTGCAATATCAATACTAAGTGGTGGTACTCATGTACATACATTTTAAAGAAAGAGAGATGCACAAAGCATATCACTCCCCCAAAATAGGATGTTCCATTAATCACCTCAAAGAGAGCCAAATAAGATATCATCAAGATGCATTAGGCTCAAAACAATACACAAGTATATGATGAGTCAAACAAACATACTTGAATACACAAGATAAGCAAGTAAGACACAACACATACAAACACATATTTGGTACAAAACCAAACATGCAAAGGGGCAAGTAACTTACAATATATATGATGAGTTGAAGTATAAGTTACCGCAAAGAGGAACATTGGATATAAGTTATAGATGATAATCCATACGACTTGGCTTGGTAAAAATATAATATATGAAGATCCCTTAATTCTTCATGAAATAGCCAAGTCTCCAATGCCCTCCACTTGTACCTATTGATCAAGTTTGAGATTGTTGGTCCCCAACCAAGTTGGGTCCTAAGAGGTTAGTCACAATAGGCTTGGCAACCCAAATGGTTCTTTTCTTGAAACCACTTTGAGTTCCAACAAACTTGGCAAACACATTGCCATCCTTATCCTTCCCTAGAGAATAATCATCATCAACAATTATAGGGTTAGATAAGGTACCACCTAAGCAAGAAGAAGCAAAGTGCCCCTTCTCACGGCATAAGTAGCAAGTGTTCCCCTTTCTCTTCTTTATTGATTTCTTCTCTTGGGGAACAATATCTTGATTCTTCTTGGGAAGTGGCCTATCTTCAACTTGAGGTCGAGCATGATCTTGACTTTGACCTTGTGGCCGTTTCCCTTGTTGTTTCTCACTCAAGTGCTTCTTCTTCTTCAATGGGCATGATCTAACATGATGCCCTTCAACCTTGCACTTGAAGCAAACCAACTTGGCCGGATCATCGACCTTATCTTGGCCCTTCTTCTTGTTGCTCTTTCTCTTGGACTTGTTCTTGTTATTGGAGTTGAATCCAAGTCCACTATTGTCATTGGGGGATTGTTGCGCACTCAACATCTTGTCAAGTGCGGATTTCCCTTCATGACGCCTTTCCAAGTCTTTCTTCAAAGAAAGGACTTGAGCCTCGAGCTCTTTTATTTCCTCTACATGGTTAGTTGAAATACAAGTACTAGAGGAAGTAGAAGCTTCATTGTTAGAGCAACAAGGCAAAGTGAGTAATCCAACACAAGGTGTATCACTAGTTTGACTAGATGGATTACAAGGACTAGCACATGGCAATATAGTATTTGTAGTAGAGATTGTGCTAATGTCCACATGAGGCTCACAAGATATTACCTTAGTGATACTAGCCTCATGAGCTAACTTTAGCCCATCATAGGAAATTAGAAGATCATCATGAGAGCTTGAGAGCTTTTTATGACTTTCTTCCAATTCCCTATAATTGCTAGTTAGCAACTCAAGTTGAGCCCTTAGCTCAACATTCTCCTTTAAGGTCGATGCTTCACAAGAATTAGAGTTAGTAGCACAAGCATCATCAATAGATTTTTCATTTTCAAGCTCATAGGATTCAATTTTTTGTGTAAGCATAAAATTAGTATGCTTCTCATCTTTTAGCTCATGCTTGAGGAGAGTGAATCTCATTTCCCCATTTTCAACATGGGACTCCAACTCCACTATGGTTTCCCTATATTTATACAAGGTATCCATAGAGTGTTCGAGATTAGCACGAGCTTCTTTATTACCACGAAGAGAAGCATAAACCATTGCCATATTATGCACCAAGGTATTATATTCTTCATCATTATCATCATCATCGTTCTCATCATTAGAGGATGTGTTAGGAGTCAAAGTAGGAGATAGCTTTGATCCTTTTGCCATAAGGCACATGTGCAAACCGGAGGATGAAGATGAAGATATTCTTGAATCCTCATTCGAAGTCGTGTCTTGATCCATAGAGTGTTCGGTTTCCTCTCGTGTCTTGCTACACGTTGGTGAAGTGGAAGAAGATGATAACTCATCACGACCGGAGGTGGAAGCAACTTGGAGCTCTTCATGATGTGAAGGGGAAGAGAGCTCCTCGGAGTCACCACCGACCAATTGAGAAGTGGATCCACCAAACATTTCCTTAAGCTTGATCCACATCTCATGAGACGATTTTCGCTTTATATATATCAAGAACCTACGAAAATCGGGTCTCAAAGAGAATAAAAGCTCATTAGATACTTGAGCTTCAAGATGTAAGTTTTTCTCATCCTCTAAAGATAGATTTTGAGAATCCATCGGAGGAGAAAAACCGACATCTAGAAATTGCTCTATATGTGGACACAAGGTCCGAAGCTTACAAAGCAAGCAATTTCTCCACAAGAGATAATTTGTGCCATTAAAGACAATTGTGTCATTGTGCACTATACTAGACGACATCTTTACTCTCAAGGCGGTGAAGCCTTAAACAAGGAGAGACCTTGCTCTGATACCAATTGAAAGATCGAGATGTCGCCTAGAGGGGGGGGGGGTGAATAGGCAATTACAAACTCTTGCGGATTTGTCTTGTAAGAATGCGGAATTAAACTATCCTTTAGTTTACAAGCACAAACCCTAAATATGCTAAGCTCAACTAAGTATAACAATAGCAACTAGAGCTGAGCAAGATAGGCACAAGATATATGTAGCACAAGTGATAGCAAGATATATGTACTTCAAGCACGATGGCTATCACAAGGAAAGAGAGCTCGGGTATAGAAATAACCGAGGCACGCGGAGACGAGGATGTATTCCCGTGTTCCCTTGCTTTGCAACAAGGTACGTCACGTTTGGAGGAGTGGAGGTCCCACGAAGGATTCCCCGCGCCACGAAGGCTCACCCTATTCTCCGAACCACACCCACGAAGGATAATGGCCCTTTCCTTATGGTTAGCTTTTCCTCCGCTCCAGAGATGGAAAGCTCCACAACCACTTCACAAGCTCCACGAAGGAGAAGCCCGGGCCCCTTCAGAATCTTCCACGAAGAGATCACCGGGACACCAACCAAGCCAACTAGGAGGTCACCCTCCAAGAGTAACAAGCTCACGGTCTCTCACTCGAACAAATCATGGTGGAGAGCTCAACACTATGCAATGATGCAAAGCAAGAACACCGGAGGTGTTCAAGTCCTTCACACTCAAATCCCACCAAAGCAACGAATGCTAGGATGAGATTGGAGAGGAAGAACAAGGGGGAAAGTCAACCAAAGACTCCAAGATCTAGATCCCAAGAGATTCCCTCACATAGAGAAGAAATGGTTTGGTGGAAGTGTAGATCTAGATCTCCTCTCTCAAATCCTCAAGTATGAGCAAGAATGGTTGGAGGAATCAAGGGAGAGAGCAACTTCTTCAAATGCAACAATGGAGGTGAGAGAAAAGGGAAGAAGTTGTTGCTCAAGGTGGAAGAAGGGCTATTTATAGTCTAAGGAGAAAAATAACCGTTGGGGAGAAAACCGGGTGAAAATCGCATAAAAAAACGGGCTGAAAATGTGCCCAGGCCGGCTGCCGAGCAGTTGACCGAGCTGGGCTGGGGAGACCCGGAGGCCTGCCAGTCCGACCGGCCCAAAGAACCGGGCGGGGCGGAAGCAGCGCACGAGGCGGCGAAAAGGCTACGGACGCGCGGGAAGCGGCCCAGCCGCGTGGCGCGGCGGCCCGGCGGCGCTCGGGGCGGCGCGGAGGGCGAGCCGCGCAGGGCGCGTCGGGGGCGCAGGCCGCGTGGGCCTCCGGACGGAGAGGCGGCCCGATCAAATCCCGGTTGGACCGGAGGGGCAGCTGGGCTAGGCCGGCGCGTGGGCCGGTGGCCGCCCGGTCCGGTTGGCGCGCGGTGCGGACCGGGTGGGCCGGCGTGCGGCCCGGCAGGCCGGGCGCCAACCGGCAGCCTTCCCCTTTTTTCTTTTCTTTTTCTTTTTCTTCTTTTACCTTTTCTTTAATAACTATTGCTCCCGAACTCCGATTGACATGAAACTAATTTCATTGGAAAGATAACAACAAATGCTATCCAATAGAAAGTGCAAACTCAAGAAACTGTAGGAGGGGATTTTATCATGAATATAAAAGGGTAGAACCTTATATCATGAATAACCGGTAAAATCACCCAACCTCGAAAACGCAATAGAAGATGCATGCGAACTCCGTTTTCGATGAACTTGGGCTTATTGTAAAGCTAGCAACAAGCTCAAGAACCTCACATAGAGAAACACCAAGAAGCAATAAGGATATGCAAAGTATGCAAAGGATTGAGCTCCCTAAGACGATGTGATCAAGTTACTCAACCGAAAGCCCCTCTTAATAGTGCGGCTATCTATCCTATAATCCGGTCTCCCAACATCCACCTTGAGACCGGTAAAAGGAAAACCTAGCAAGGCCATACCTTTGCCTTGCGCATCCCGCTTGATCTTGATGATAACTCTTCAAGCTTCACTCAAGCCGGAATGCCTCACTTGACCGATGTTGCTTCGTGAAGACTAACAAATGCTCCCCCATACACTATGATGGGAAAGCTCCATTGATGCACATCTTCACTAGTCCATTATCACCAAATGGACGGCAAGCTTCAAGCATGTGATTCACTTGAGATGCTCATCTTGAACTTGCCCAACTCAACCTTGTATCTTCTCATACTCACATAAGATAGAGCATGGCTAATACTGAGTTCCACATAAGAACTCCATCTTCATTTCTTCTTATTGATCATATCACATATATGTATCTTCATACCGATGATCTTGATGCCAATACACAAAGAATACCTTTTATCTTCATGACATCCATACTTGAATCCAACACATGGAGTACAAGTAGTACCTATGGAATATTTCTTCATATAAACTCAATGAAAACATTAGTCCATAGGGGTTGTCATTAATTACCAAAACCACACATAGGGGCAATGTACCCTTACACTCTGGCCCCAGCGCCTCCCGGAGGAAGCACCAGAGGAAACGGGCCGCAGGGCAAGAGAACATTATGTGGGCCGTCGTTTCCAGGATCGCACACAATGGACAAAGCCCGTCGCCCGGACCGTGCCTCTTCGCAACCTCCACCCCAGAGGGGAGGCGATCCCTAAGCAACTGCCATAGAAAAATCTTCGTCTTAAGCGGGATAGGCGCTTTAAAAAGAGGGGCCGTCCAGAGCAGCAGGGGGCCCTAAACAAGGCCCTATAGGCAGTCCACACGGAAAACGAACCGGAAGGCGTCAAGCGCCAAGAGGGCGAATCTAGTCCTCCCGGCAGAACGTCAGGGAGGAGGTTCCGCAGCAGGGCCAGACTCAGGGCCTCTCCATGGGTAAGGCCGCGACGGAACCGGATGTCCCAGCCCCCCTGGGCAGCGTCGGCGACAAGAATAGGGGGTCGGCGCAAATGGCGAAAAGGTCCGGGAAGTCAAGGCAAATGGGGCGAACGCCCAGCCACGGATCAAGCCAGAACATGGTCCCTCTACCATCGCCTATGGAGAGGGATAGTCCTGCTCTAATCTCATGCTTAATATCCTGGAGGGCCCTCCAAAACTGAGAACCCTCCCGGCGGTCACAAGCAAGAAGTGGCCAGCCCCGCAGGTATTTAGCCTTAACTAACTTAAGCCACAGACCCCCGTCATCAGAAAGGATCCTCCAAACCCATTTCAGCATGAGGGCCACATTCATGTGACGAGAGGAGATAATCCCTATGCCCCCAAGATCCTTGGGGGCGCACACATCGGCCGATTTGACCATGTGGTATTTTTGACGGCCTGTCATGTCCTGCCAAAAGAAGCGAGAGAGCTCTTTGTCGAAGGCCGCATATACCCCTTCAGGAAGGATGTACATGCCCATGATATACATGGGAAGACTAGACAGGCACGAATCAATGAGGATCGTCTTGCTACCCTTGGAGGTGAACCGTCGGCACCACGGTTCAGCCTTCGCTCTAACTCTATCAGATTTTAACCATGAATATTTTTGAAGCTTGCTTAGATGGTTGCTAAAATTGCTTCTTCTCCATTTTTTGTTAGGGGAATAGTTGTTGCTTTACCCCCACATTCACCCAAAAAAAAAAAGCAAAGAAAACCATATTGGATTGGACTCAAAACGAAACACACCAAAAGTGACCAGCCCCATGCACAGAGAAAGTTACTAGGCCCAATAGCCCATAGCGCTGCCTGGGCGGGCGTTTCAATAGTTTTTGCCTCGCGCCGCCGCCCGCGGAACAAGCGGCTCACCGCGAGCGCAGCAGCTCCACCCCGCCGCCGTCCTAGAACACCGCTCGCATCACCGCCGCGCCGCGCCGCACGGCCATGCCGGCATGGTGCACCTCGTCCGGCCGCGTCCCCCACCCGCACTGCTCCTCCACGCGCCGCCGCCGCCGCCGCCACTCCCCAGCACGCTGCCGCTGCCCCTCCTCCCACCGCCCGCGCTCGCCTCGCTCCTCCTCTCAGCCATCGACTCCTCCGCGTCCCTCCGGCGCCTCCGCAGCCTCCACGCGCTCCTCGTCCGCCTCCCGCTGCAGCCCCGCTCCCAGCCCTACCTCCTCTCCCGCCTCCTCCGCCGCCTCGCCGCGCTCCCGCCCCCTCCCGCCCCGCTCCCCTACGCGCTCTCCGTCTTCTCCGCGCACTCGCCGCCGGACCCCTTCCTCGCCGCCGCGCTCCTCCGCTTCGCGCTCCTCACGCAGCCGCCGCTGACCCCCTTCCGCGTCTTCTCCCGCCTCCTCGGCATCACCCACGGCGGCTCCCTCCCCTTCCTCCCGTTCGCCTTCTCCCCGCTCGCCAAGTCCGCCGCGGCCGCCCGCTCCCTCCCGGCCGCCGAGGCCGCCCACGCGGTCGCGATCCTCGTCGGCGGGTTCGACAAGCATCGGTACGTCGAGAACTCGCTGATCGGCGCCTACGTCGCCTGTGGCGACGTAACCGCTGCACGTAAGGTGTTCGATGAAATGGTGGTGAAGGATGCCATCTCCTGGACAAATATCGTGGTGGCGTATTCCAGGAGCGGGGATATGGGCTCCGCGGAGGAGGTGTTCGCGCAGTGCCCGGAGAAGGACTTGGTGGCATGGACAGCGATGGTGACCGGGTACGCTCAAAACTCCATGCCGGTGAAGGCGCTGGAAGTGTTCGAACGGATGGCCGCGCTCGGCGTGGGCATTGACGAGGTCTCCTTGACGGGTGCGATCTCGGCTTGCGCTCAGCTTGGTGCGGTGAGGCGTGCCGCTTGGGTTAAGGAGATCGCGGAGAGGGGTGGTTTTGGGAGCAACGTGGTTGTCGGGTCGGGGTTGGTGGATATGTTTGCAAAGTGCGGGCTTATCGATGAAGCACGCAGTGTTTTTCATGGGATGCAGGAGAAGAATGTGTACACGTATAGCTCAATGATTGTTGGCCTAGCTGCTCATGGGAGGGCAACGGAGGCGATTGCTCTGTTCAAGGACATGGTTAGGAGGGCTGATGTGGTGCCCAACCATGTGACCTTTATAGGGCTATTGACGGCTTGCAGCCATGCAGGGATGGTTAGAGATGGGCGCTACTACTTTGCACAGATGAAGGACAAATATGGGATATCGCCATCTCCAGATCACTATACTTGTATGGTCGACTTGCTTGGTCGTGCTGGATTGGTGGATGAAGCTTTTGGTCTTGTGAGGTCAATGTCCGTGGAGCCTCACGGTGGTGTGTGGGGAGCGCTGCTTGGGGCTTGTCGGATCCATGGGAATACTGAAGTTGCCAAGGTTGCGGCTGAGCATCTTTTTAAGCTTGAGCCAGAGGGTATAGGGAACTACGTGCTGTTATCGAATACACTTGCATCGGCAGGAAAATGGGATGAAGTCTCCAAGGTTCGGAAGCTAATGAGAAGCCGGAGGCTGAAAAAGGATCCTGCTGTGAGCTGGTTTGAAGGTAGAGACGGTCTGGTCCATCAATTCTTTGCTGGTGATAACTCACATCCGAGGACCAATGAAATAAAGAAGGCATTAATAGAGCTAGTAGCAAAACTGAAGCAAGCTGGTTATGTGCCAATCCTGAGTTCTATTGTTTATGATGTGAGCAATGGAGAGAAAGAGCGGATTTTAATGGGGCACAGTGAGAAACTTGCTCTCTTGTTTGGATTGCTGACTCTTGGATCTAGATGCACAATTCGAATAGTAAAAAATCTAAGGATCTGTGAGGACTGTCATTTGTTTATGCGACTAGTTTCAAGAGTTGAGCATGTTGACATTATAGTCAGAGACAATATGAGATTCCATCATTTCAAAGATGGAGAATGCTCATGTGGTGGATTCTGGTGAAAGCAGATAAACAAATAACATGGCAGAATAGGAACTTTGGTGTTTGATTGCAAAAGGTCCCACAATCATTCTGAACTTCTGTACGTGAACTTACATGGGTGATGCAGATAAACAAGAATGCAAATAACAAAGCACTGCGCATGGTAGGTTAGCCAAAACTCCTTTCAGGGCATTGGTAAATATACGTATTGCAGGAGGACGGAAGTCTAGTAATTTCCTACTCGTTCTTGTCTCTTTCAGTCTGAGTAATAGTGGGAAGAAAAATAAGAAATGAATTGCTGCCAATGTTTGCTATCTTCACACTAGATTGGCGTGCTCCTAGCAAGTTCTTGTGCTTGATAACCTGAGAAGTGAGAAGCTTTATACTTTTGCATACAGGTTACTTGTGACCAGTGACCGAGGCATAGTTTGGATCAAAATTTCAGGGCAGCATGTCAGGGAGATATGATTTCTTGTGAGATAGCTTGGAAGTGTTGTGGTCCATTGTTAGGATACTCTGTCTTCCTAGGTGTTGATCCCATTGCTTCTTGTTCCATGTATAACTAACTGATCTAAGATGCCAGTTGTCATCGATGATGACCAGAAGGTTTTCTTTCCCTGTTATCTGAGAAGAGCCAGTGTGGTGCTTTTGTTTCATGTGAACTGGGCGCAATGGTTAGCTTGAGGTCAAGATCACTTTCCATAGAAACGCTCCAACTTTCATCTTGAACTGATTTACTGCTTTCTGGTCTTCCTTCTTGGCTTCTCGAGGTTTCTTCGTTGAAGAGGTTTAAGCATGACACGGGCTTGCATTCTTGAAGAAAAAAATGTTCAGGTACTTGTCTAGGAGCAGAGTATTGTGCACCAGCAAGACGAGCAGATTGGCTGGTCTCTGATGTACAGGGACTATTCTTCAGGTTTGACCTGTGGCCCTGCATCATTTCTCTAGTTTCTTCTGTTCTGGATTGGAAACTGTGCTTCTCACCACCTAATTCAGCCATCAGTGATCTCTGTACACTATATAGCCGATGCAGTTCGTGCACCTGATGCAAGAGAACATGAATGTAAAATTATGATGTGCAGAATGACAAGACAATCACAGAGCAGCATAAAAATTGCTCAGCAACTTCTCAGATGAATGCCTAATGTCGATGCAGGTTAACAGTACTATGCACTGCATTATATCGTATAGCTGGAACACACCTGTTAATAATATTCTTATTGATGACTGCAAGCACATCTTTCGAATTCAAGAGTCTCAAATTTTAATCTGGTATTTTAACTTTGATTTCCTTACTGTCACAATTCCTTTTTTTGTAATGCTGTATAGATGTCTTGTAAATCTGGTGCTTTATGAGATAAATGATGAATAGAAAAATTACTCCTTGTTACCTGTTGTCTGAAGACCTCATCATGTTCCATGATTGTTCTCCGAAGTGATTCCTTGCTATATTGTTCGGAATACTTGTCCATTGGATCTATCAAGGTGTCGTTCAAAAGCCTTCGCCCACTAGCTTTCAGCAGTATTTTAGCTAGCTTCTGAACAGAACCTTCACTTTCTAGCTCTCTAATGATGGTTACGCCCTCTTTCTCCAACAAGGCAAAGAGGATTCTACTAGTACCAAATAAATCAGTTTCCATTCCTGAAACAATCAGAGTCAAAGGTCAGGCCCATCGCCGATATTGTTTGCATGGGTGAGTTAATTATCACATGAAATTTGAACTAAAATAAACTTGATTCAACTATTTGCATGGTAATTATGATATGCCTGACTGCAGAGTAAGAGAGGAAGAGAGCGATGCTGGATGCTGGGCCAATAGAGGATTGCGAGAAGCAAACACGGAGCAATTCACATGAAGATTCACTCACCTGAAAATTGGCGTCTCATGCTGCAGCAGCTGCTTATCTCGCATCTTCACTCTCCTCTGGTTATTGCTCATGAACAGTCGGAATCTCCATATATCAGCAAGGGCACTGAACGGGATGCGGCTTGCGTATATCTCTCCTCAGCACCCATTACTCATTTCAGAGCAGTGGATAGGGCCCGAACTATCGGAGAATTCTGGGGAAGACAGTCTTGGAGTCTGGATGTAGCAGCAAGGCTCTCTCTCATGCTCATGAAGTGAACTGCATCCTTTTGTAGGAAGAACAATAGCTAGGCCAACCAAAAGGAAAGGCAGTAATGCAAAGGGTTGACAGGCTGTGTGTGATGGCTAAGCAGGATGCAAGGGCAGCAACAAGGGAAAAGTTCAGGATTTGAGATCGTTGGCAGGAGGCACAAGTATTTGTTTAACAGGCTCAAGGAAGGATCAGGGAAGTGCAACAACCAATTGGAAGGCCAAATCTCGCTGGTTTAATGAAACAACAAGGCCAACCTATAAGCATGTGGAGCAGATATTTCACGCAGGCCTTGCCGGGACTAAGGATATCAAGGATTTGAACTTTGCAGCCCCCCACCCCACCCCACTCCCCTCTGATATAGATAAGCAAGGCCAGACATATCTTCACATGTTTGCAGTTTGTAGTAGTACAGATCTGCAGATACCGTGGGCCTACACGGCAATGAGTTATCCTAGGCTGTCCTTGGTAGTCGTCACAGTCCCAGCCCTGGGATCTGGCCACAGCCTTGGAAAAGTGAACTACCGTTTGAGTATCCATGTGAGTTGCAAACCCCTTCCTTACTTTGCGTTTCTTTTTTTAACCGGGATAGGTTGTTGCTGTATTGCTGCTTCAGCATGTTCCATCCCTGCCTTCCCAAGATTCTAGGACGCCCCGTATCTCAAACTAAGCCTTTGTTAATCCCTTAATTGCACCGACAAGACACTAAACTAACCTCTCTTGTTGATCTTAATTACATTTGGGTTGACTTAAACAGTAGCTAGGCTGTTCAATGATCAGTTTTGGATTTGAGCTGCAGTCCAGATTCCATATAGTTTGACTTTTATTATTTCATGTGTGCCCTTGATGGATCTGTGCCTTGATTTAAGCCTCACCATATGGGCGGTATCCTGAGCTAGCTAAAAGATTTTTTTGTAAACGGTTTAATCATTTTTTTCAGATGTCGTGCGTACATAGGACAGTAGTGCAGTACAACGTAGGATAAGATTGAGCTGCCCATCACTTGGCCATCCAAGAATCCTATGTCAATAACTAGGATTTATTGTTGGGGCCATGTTACATCCTAGCCACTCCATCTCCAAGCTAATTTTCTTTCTCATGTTTCCTTCTCCGCAAAAGAAAGGGATCTGGATACCAGATTGTCACTGTTGCTGAAAAGGATTTGCACTTGGATATATCACATGATCATAGTTTTGACCCAATCTGTGTCTTGCAGTTTGTTTTCGTTGATGAGCCCTACCTCGTGGTTAGACTTTGAATTATACACCCAACGTTAACGTACGCATGAAGTTTGGTCTTTCTGTCTTTATAGTGAAGTTATTATTTGACCTTCTGCTGCTTCGATATGGTGAGAATCTAACAGGCTTTTCTGTCCAGCAGCATAACTTGTTTATTTGTTCAATTCGGCTCTCTATACCATATGCTGCTAAGGGCCCGATATCACTATATCAGACAAGAAAATATCTAACATGGAAAGGAACTTTGCAACGTCTTGGCGCTCATGGCCATCCACGTACCACTCAAAGTCAGACAAGCAGCATCAACTCTGGATAACTTCGACAACAATCTACTGGCTCTTGTTGCACCCTGAGACCAGATATTCGATAGTTCCTTTCAAGAACGACTAGATACGCATGGACAACTTGCTCATAAAAGGTACGCACATATTAAATCTCTATTTTTGCTCGCCAATTCTTTAGCACAAATAGCACTGCCTGCGTTCGGTGGCTTGTTGATAAACATCAAATCTTTTCTCCATCTAACGTAAAGCTTCTGCCTTTTTTCGGGAAAAAAGTCTCTAACGCATATATCCTCCCGAAAACCTGTGATATGCAGCTCTCCTATGTTGTTAAGGCCTGATTCTACAGTTGCTGGGAGAGAATCAAGTAGTAGTGAGGATCCTAAATAAGGAGCAGCAGCGTCCAAATAATGCAAAGCGACTGTCGCACTCGCGTCCAAGGCCCGACAGGCTACCTGCCGCTGATCCTTTCCCTCGCTGTCGAGAGCTGCGGCCAATCTCTTAATGAGTATTCCTGTGTATGTGTGTAGGTGCGCGCTTGGTGGCCAGCACAAACAACATCAAACTGGCTGGATCACATGGACCACACCGTGGCGTCCAGTCCAGTTGTTCGCGTACGTACGTGCAGCTTTCGTCCTCGGATGCGCTCGAGGGATCTGGACATAGATTATTGGTGGCTTCTCGCCACGCCATGAGTGAGTACTTTGGACCTTTCCTGGCCTAGATCTGTTGGAGTGGATTGTAAAGTGATTTGATGAAGTGATGCGTGGGGGTGGTTACCGGCATCTCAACTGTGAGGGTCGTCATGTGTACTGGGCTATGGTTCCCTTAATCCCTTTTTACTCTGTTATAATGAATGGACGCAGAACCTTTTGCTATTCAAAAAGGTGTGGGCAGCAATGATTTGGCCTGAGTTTGATATGAACCGAGTGCCCTGAATGTGTACCATATGTCGATTTTTGCACTCGTGCACAGACCACGCAGAGAAAGAACTGGATTTTCTGCAGGATGTCAGCTTTGGAACGAGATCTATGCACCTCTCCCTTTTGTGGGCGTTGTTGATAATCTCTTTGCAAAAAACCACTATAGAACTCGGGCTGCAGGTAGCCCTTTATTTTACAAAGTTTCAAAAGATTCTAAACAATATTTCCTAGATGTAGATGCTGATGTACTCTACAACCATACAAAATCTGGACCCCAAAATACCTTATATTCTAGGATTAACATAAATGACAAATTTTGGAGGTTTGAAAGTTCGCAGTGTTCACTACTTTAGATGTCATACTAGGTATTTGGAGTTGAGATATTTTCAGATTGGTAGAGTACATTATTTTCTACATCTAGAATTTTTTCATTGAATTTTTTGAAACTTCAAAACACAGTTATTGAACTGCTCAAAAAATAGGCTACTAAATTAAAAAAAGAGAGAGAAAGAAATAGGCTAGTGTAGCCCGAGACCTAATGTACCCCGTCACCTTCAATCTTACCCATCACTCGTACCCATACCCATCAATGGGTACAAATTTTCCCATACCCGTCACCCGGTAGGGTAAATGGTACATGGGGGTAAAAATACCCGTGCTTACAACACATCAAATTGATCAAAAAAATATAACATGATGTCAAGCAATCCTAAAAAGGGAACTAATCCTCACTAACCTACCAACAATTCTGAGACCAGAAAGCGTGAGGTTCAACCTAGCTATATGAAGGCATGATTAGTGGTGAAATTAAATAATTTAGAATATTACACCACCTACTTGTCAAATATAGATGGGTACATGGGTACGTAGATATGGGTTCTACGTTCCCATGCCTGTACCCACTCTATCAGATGGTTATGATTATCCCATTTACGAACCCATAGGTAATATTGTGTCCCATACCCGTACTCCTATTGGGTTTTTACCCGGCGGGTACGCGGGTCATGGGTACCCATTGCCATGCCCCATCCCATGTCAGAGCCGAAGAATCTTCACACCAGGATCAAGGCAACCCGGAGATGCCGACATCTTGCGACCAATATTATCTCCAACATCCTACGACCAATATGAACTTAATGAATACGCCATGGTTCCTGTTGGGGATATACCAACGAGGCACACCACAGCAGGGCTTCCAGCAAGCCCGAGAACAGAAGTGGTGGGATCCGGCCTGGAGACAAGCTGCCGGATTCGGTCCATGACTTATGTCTGTCAGATCCGTGACGTGAAAGACAATGATTACTTAGCGTAGTCTAGGCTTAGTCATGTCCGGTAGGATCTCTACCCTTGTAATCCTAGATCCGAAGCCTTTATGAGCCACCGTCGTGAGGTTTCCGAAGCTAGGTAGCTTGTGTGTCCCCGGCCCATTGACTCCTCACCCTATGACCCCTCCCTCTCTCCCCTCAGCGAGTCTCCCCTCACCAAAGTACCGTCGAATACACAACGACAGTTCCTAAAAGGGTAATGATGCAATGTGGCACCATAGACGGGACTGAAGATTGGACTAGGGCTTTCACTCGGAGCACTACCACAACAACGCCCCCAAAAGGGAAACAACACCCGCACACCTTGTCGTCACCAATGCTACAGAATGGAGCTTTTACTCGGCCTCACTTATGCCACCCAAGGTTCCAAGGTCACCAGCGGGGGAAAGGGGTGGTGTGCCGCTGGCACAAAACCTTGAGATCTAGACTAGTGAGTAGACTCCAGTCGCAGGAAAGCCAAGACCTTGGCACCAACAACGCAGGACAGGATTTTTTTTTTTCAGAATTTACAAACCTCTTTTCAACAGGCTTTTCAAACCATTAAAAAACAGGCTTTTCAATTTGATCATGGGCCTGGAGTTGGATCACACATTCACATTAGGCCCAACAAACTTCTCCTTGGGTGAATGGTGAACCACATCCAGGAAAAGAAGGAATCACGAACGGGTGAGCCTGCCGCTGGCTGGACGTCCACGATACCAGCTCACACCCGTCGTCTAATTTGTCTCGCGACGAGCTTGTAAAAAGATCTGTTTCAGATGAGGCTCTGCTCGCCCAATCTCCGGCAAGCCACCGCGGCCGCAACCTGCGCCAACACCCCCCTCGCAGCAGCTCTCGGCAAGGTAATTCCACTCACCCAGTCTCTTCCTTTTGAACCATTCTTCTTGGCACTAACCGATCCTACTTCTGCACAGAGTTCTTCAAACTCCCATATCCATGGCCGACTCAGCTTCAGCCACACGTTACTGAACCACCGCGCCAAGAGAGCAGGTACACAAAGAAAATGATTAGAGCTACACCATGCCACAGACGTACAGTATACATGCCAGAATTGTAGTATTGACCATGTTTTGACGATACCTGAAGGATGGGCGGTGCGCGTGCTTCCCCTGACGGAGGAGAACGTGGAGAGGGTGCTGGACGAGGTGCGGCCGAGCCTGATGGCCGACGGAGGCAACGTGGCCCTGCACGAGATCGACGGCCTAGTTGTCGTGCTCATGCTCCAGGGCGCCTGCGGTTCCTGCCCCAGCTCCACCATGACGCTCAAGATGGGCATCGAAACCCGCCTCCGCGACAAGATCCCCGAGATCCTTGAGGTCGAGCAGATCCATGACACCGAGACTGGGCTCGAGCTCAACACCGAGAATGTCGAGAAGGTCAGCCAGATACCTTGTCATATGCTCGCTTACCAATCAGTGTTCATTGTGCACGCCACTTGTCTGTTTTCTGCGCCTCTAAAATTCTTAGTTCAATAAAAATGCAGGTTTTTGGGTGATCAAACTATAATCCTGAATTTTGTTTGATATTGTAGCTGCTAGATGAGATCAGGCCATACCTTTCTGGCACCGGAGGTGGAAGCCTAGAGCTTGTTCAGATCGATGGTTTTGTCGTGAAGGTTCAAATCAGTGGACCTGCAGCCAGTGTGATGACAGTACGTGTAGCTGTGACACAAAAACTGAGAGAGAAAATACCAACGATCCTGGCTGTTCAGCTGATAGATTAAACATGAATTCAGTTGCGCATCAATAAAAGAAAGATAAAATTCAGCTTTGTGATGACTTTTCCATGTCAGTACTTCAGTCTTTTAGTTCCGAATCACAGCACTGAAATATTGAATAGACTAATACAGTTATGTACAAGGATTCTGTGGCTAGGAGAGAAGAAATCTTCATGCCACTGTTAAGTGTAAAAAAAATGTAATTCAACAAAACTTTCAACCAGTGTTATATCAATGAATACGCCATATTTAACATAATC
Source organism: Lolium perenne (assembly GCF_019359855.2). Classification (NCBI taxonomy): domain Eukaryota; kingdom Viridiplantae; phylum Streptophyta; class Magnoliopsida; order Poales; family Poaceae; genus Lolium; species Lolium perenne. Next base: position 286,353,143 of record NC_067250.2, on the reverse strand, counting down.
AATATATTTTTATAATTTTAGACTCAGTGCATTGCGTTGGTAAAGTCTAAGCCAAAACTTTCTACAAGGAAATGACAAATTCAGTTTCTTTAGTAGAACCTGGCTGCACAAACATTCCTCCTCAGTCACTCAAACTCTTTAACAGCTAAAAGTTTCTCTAATCTTCATTTCTTTCACTCAAATTGGCAGCTTGGGACTATACTTTACACTCTGTTTGTCACAGTCAAAGCGAGTTTGGTCATGCAGGTTCTTAAGCAAGTTTGGTCATTGCAACAACGACCATTTCAACATCGCCATCGCAGGGTATCAAGTATGGAGAACTTATAACTCAGGGAGGCTCTGAAATTTTACACGGTCGAAGAAATAAATTTTTTTTCTCAAAAGGAATCGCGAGAGGGTTGATAGATTCACGCAGCTTCTTCTTCTTCTTCTTCAGTTTGATGTTCCTCCACTTGGGCTGCCTTCATCATTTGTCTAATCTCCTCAATCTTCCCGAACTCCCGCTTCTTCTTTAAGAACCCTTCCAGAACCCCAAATGCACGCTCTGTAGGTGCCATCCCCATCTCGATCATCTCCCGAAAGCACCTATATGCCTCACCAACCACATCTCTGCAGCATAAACCAGTAACCAGAACATCCAATGCATGCCGGTGAGGTACACATCCTTTCCCGATGAGATAATCCCACAACTCAAGTCCAAGATCCGGTCGCCCATTCTCGCAAAAGACCTTCATGAGCAACATTGTCGTCCTGGTCCTTGGCACGAACCCCGAGCTAATCATCTTGCTATATATCTTCCATATGCCCTCCAAGTCGCCCACCCTACGGAAGCCACACAGCATCGTGTTGTAGGTAACGTCGTCCAGGCCAATCCCCTTGCGCTCCATCTCGCCCATCAGCGCCATCCCGGACTGCAAATCTTTGGCCCTCACATAAGCCCCCATGAGGGCATTGTGCGCTCCACGGTCCGGAGCCACTCCGCCGCACTGCTCCATTTCGTCAAACAGGCGACGCGCACGAGCCGCGTCCCTCGCGATCCCAGCCCCGTAGATCAGCGTGGTGTAAACCTGCAGCGTGGGCTCGCAGTCCTTGCTGCGCATTTCGTCGAGCAGGTGGAGGGCGTCGAGGAACCGCCCTTTCTTGCACAGGGCGTCCATCCTGACGCAGTAGGACACGGCGTCCGGGACGAAGCCGCGCAGCACGGCGTCGTGGTAGAACAGGTCGAGCGCCTGGGCGTGGCCGGCCTCCTTGAACCCGAGCAGCAGCGTGTTGAACGTGCGGGTGTCGGGCGGGTACGCGTCGCGGAAGCGGTGGAACAGCGCGCGCGCCTCGGCGACGCGGCCCCGCGCGCAGAAGACGCGGAGCAGCGCGTTGAGCTCGCTGGCGCCGAACGAGCGCCCCGCGCGCGCCCAGACGGCGGCGGCGGACTCGAAGCGGGTGACGGCGGCGGCGAAGGACGCGCCCGGAGCGGAGGCGTTGAGGGCGGTGGAGAGGAGGACGGAGAGGGCCGGCACGGAGAGGAGGTGCGGGTGGGTGGACGGGAGTGTGTCGAGGAGCTGGAAGGAGAGCGGCGCGTGGCGGCGGGAGCGCGCGAGGAGGCGGAGGAGGACCGGGAGGGAGCTCTCCGGGAGTTGGGAATGGGGCAGGTCGAGCAGGCGGCGGAACAGGGTGAGCGCCGGGAGCGGCGGCGAGTGGGAGAGCAGGAGGTGGGAGAGGAGTGGCGTGAGGAGGGACGGCGAGGTGGGCAGGATGGCGGTGAGGAGCGGCGGGATCGCCGGCGCGTGCGTGAGGAGGAGGCGGGCGAGGTGCGGCACCGTCGGGGCGAGGAGCCGTGCGGCGGCGCTCGGCGGCGGCGGGAGGAGGGCGGGCATGGGCAAGAGGCGTAGCGGTCACTCTGCGGTTGTGGGTGGGCTTTCTTGCGAACAACGTAACCGGTAAATATTGGGCTGTGTCGGACTCGGATTCAGCCCAGCCAAAGCCCACGGCAGCGATTCTCGTTTGGATTTCTCGTTTCCACAGTTTTACGACTTTCCCCCTTGGTTTCCACTTCCACTTCCACCCTGACTCGCATCCTAGCGATCTAGGTTAAAATCCCTAAATTTTCTTCCTTTATTTTTTCGATAAAGAGCACATATTAATATCGCGGAGATAGCAATTACATCTAGCCTTTGCACCAGCATCATCCCCTAATGACATAAAGGATGCAAACAATCAAAAAAGAGAAAAAAATTACAGAAAAGAAAGGTCCCGCTACAGAGATCCATAACTTGAAACAGCAACACTGACACCACCAAGAATACATCAGAAGCACAACTTCTCCATAAGCGACGCCTCCAAGAAGGAAACAGTGCACAAACGCTGTCGTCGCTCGATCATGGATCTTAGTTTTTCACCCTGAAGAAAGTCTTCTCTCTCAAAACGATGTCTTGTTGAAGAAAGCCCAACCGCCGCCGTCCCACATCCCGTCGCCTTGCTGCCTCCTCCGCCACGCCAAGCTCACCCGCCGCCGCACCTCCCCGCTCAGATGCGCCGCTGGACTTGCCGCCTCCTCTGCCCTCCACCGTTTGGCGGGTCTGGCGCCACCACCGCTGCCAGCGCCGACGACAGCAGCGGCCTAGCCAGGGCAGGCGTGGAGAGGGACGGGGTCGGGGTAGATGGATCTCCTCCGGAGCCGCCCGAGGGGGAGCGACCCGGGAGGGAGAGGGAGATTGAGCGGGGAGGGAGTTATTTTCTTCCTTTATTATCACCATGACGAGTTAGTTCCACGCCAATTCTGGATTCTACCTCCAGCCCGTCATGCCCCGAAGGCCGAAGCAGCAATTGTGCTAAATTTAAGTTGTATGTTACCCACCAAAAAAAAAAGTTGTATGTTACATTAAAAGTTTTCCTTTACCTATTTTCACGATTGGATACATTATATAGCGTATACACATGTATTTATGTGTAGATACATTTGTTCACATATATATTTTTATAATCCTCACAAATTATGATAGAGATTATTAAAGCGAACAGTCAACCAAATATCTTGGCAATTCTAGTGCATCATTAGTCTTTTGGACGCCACTAGGAACCGGCGCCCGATGTATTGTTTCCCATCGGACTAGCTTCTTGTCATAGGATTGCAAGCAGTCTCTCCGTTGGTTTCCGTCCAGGCCCCGCGCAAGGAAATACTCTAATAGACAAATTGACTCCAGGTATACTCCACGGGAGCGAACTGCTATACTCCTAAAATCGGACTAGTTGAAGTTGGTTTCCGTCCAGGCCCCGCGCAGTTCGCTCCCGTTAATCAGTTGCTTTGAATGCCCCACTCCATCGGTGGTTTCCAAACACAAGATGCTTCTATATATACTCCTAAAATTGACTCCAGGTATTTATAATGGAAAATGCTTGGGATCCGGCGACCGATCAGCGTCGCGCGATCGGTCGTTCCTTCACACTCTTGCTTGCGCGCTTACTTTTCGCTGGTCCCGCCGAGCTAGCTCACAGGAGCTCCTCCTTTTTCGTACCCGAGCCAGAGCCTAGATGGCGTGCTCATATCAACTTGCTTTTCTCACGTGGATTGGACCACTTCTGCGCTGCTCTTCCTTTTTGCTACTCATGTACTACTTGCGATCTGTTGTGTGCTAGCCTAGGGGCTGCAAGATAAATGTGAGTAAGAGGCTACGATTGTAACACTAGATAGCTATCCATCATATTTTCAATTGCCCAGCTACAAAAATATCAGTGATTAGTTAAATTTTTAGTGGTGAAAACTAAATTAGATTTTTTGATTTTATGTATATATTATTTTTGACAAACCGGCGTCTCATCTGTCTTTTGCTGCAAACACACGAGTAACTAGTGGAAATGGGAATATTACCAATGTTGGATTAGTTAATTGATTTAGCTAAGATAGTTATGGAATATTGTTGTAAATCACAATGAGATGTTGCGAAAATTTTGAGCCCGGAATTTTTTTGCGTAGTTGACTATTGTTGTAAACACCCCAAAAAAAGGTTAGTTTTACTGGCAATTTTTGTTGTAAATATTATGGTGCATTGTTTGTAAAATATTTTTGGCATGTGAATTTTTTAGTGGAAATTGTTATTTTTTGTTAAAATTGTTGTAGACTATTGTTGTAAACACCCAATTTTTTTTTGTTGGTTTTACTGTTAATTATTGTTGTAAATATGTCGACGATTTGTGGTGAAGATATTTTTTGCTTGGGAATTTTTAGCATTGGAATTGTTGTTTTTATTAAAATTGTAGTCGATTATTGTTGTGAACACCCAATTTTTTTTGTTGGTTTTGTTTTTAACTATTGTTGTAAATATATTAATGATCTGTTGTATATATACATTTTCGCACATACAATTATTAGTGTTAAAACTTTTTTTTTGTTGAAGTCGTTGTTGGATATTGTTGTAAAATACCAAACTTTTTGTTAGAACACTTATTTTTATTAGATAAACTAACCCACTATTCCTAATAATTAAGTGTGGAACTAGCTACCTAAATAGTAGAGCAGGCACATAGCGTATGTGGAGCCCACCCATGTGAGCACTGCCATGCACAAGCTTGTGTACTCGCGCGAGCATGCAAAAGCTAGCAGCCAACTTCAACTAGGCCTCATGACCGTGCGAGCAGTGCAGCAGCCATGAAAGCGACATGTCTTCTCTCTAGTCTGACGCAATGTAGCATCCGGGAGGGACCAGTCCACGTGAGGAGAAAGCAAATGATTTCCTACCGTACAATGGCTAATCAACGGGCGCGGGAACGACCGATCTTTGGCTCGCCAATCCGCCGACCGACGGCTAGCGCACGCCATGTATCATCCATTTACTATAGACAAGCATGCTTCCTTTCCATTCCAAACCGCTTTCCACCACACAATGAACATGCGTCCTAATTGAGTCACGTTTTTATCCAAGCAATGTCATTATTTGGTTCTACTATGAAGCCATATAGATGCATTTCAAAACACAAATTTATGATTGTTGAAGCATGAACGATGTTGTACCAAACATTGTTATCTAGTGTAAGTAAGAGGAATGCATGTCCTGTTTATCATTGAAGCATGTCACATGTAATATTGTTGCTATGGTATTGAGCCATTGAAAACACATTTTGATAATTGTTGGAGCAGGAAAACATTATTACTGAAACATTGCCGTTGTTGTGTAATGGACAAATACCATAAAATAGGTAATCGGAAGAATTTTGTACAAAAGTTCGACACATGTCACAAATGATACAGAAGAAAATATAGTGGTACTAAACCCCATGAAGCACATAGTACATGGGAAATAGGAAACTTAATATAAACAAACCTGAAGCATTGCATATGTGACAACAGAAGTACGACACATGTCCACTCTCAGGAGGAATCTGGTGCATTTGATGGCATGAAGCATCAAGCACTAACTATACTTCTCGTCTTCGAGACTTGGAATCCACCAGCATAGCTGTGAAAATTCATAGCGTTGCAATTTTCGCCATGCTCATGCAATCATCAGCCTGCTCCTCACGGAGAGGACAACGATCTGGTCGTCGAACGTCTTCAAGGTGGCATCCTTGAAGCAAAGCCCGATGATGTTGATGGACACCTTTCTTTTTTCAAGAATACCTCATGAAAAGACATATCGGCTTCATAGAAGGAGTAGCCAAGAGGCTAGATTACAACACATTCGGCACATGCATTGGTGACACACATCCCACGCTACCCAAGAAGCAAGACACACACACACACCACGGACTACTCGCCCGTCCTCCACCTATCTACCGGTGTGAGAGCCTACCTCTAAAAGTCTAAAGAGGCTGGCCGTTGCGCACTACTTTTGTTGAGGGGGTGGTGTCTCCGAAGACAATGCCATTGCAATGACACCATAGGCACCAACAGGCCGGACCACAAGTTAAGAGTTTGCTTCCAACAAATACATGCGAGCTGAGAACAGACCGTCGGTCTGGTGGCAAGGCGTGCGGGAGCGCACGCTACCCACCCGGGTTCGAACCTTGGATTCGGCGGGTGCTCATGAGTTTTCTTCTATAAATATTCCAACAGGTGCTAGTGCCTGGGTTGGTCGCACAAATACATACGAGCTCTGCACTTACGACTTCAACTTTGAGAAGTTGGCCGCCAACTACTGTGAGCATGTCACTTTAGGCAGAGCAGACTAGGAAAGCGATAAATAACCGGTCCAACCCCACCAAAACTAGAGTCCACAGGCGGTAGGTGTTACCTTTTACATATCATCCTTGAAGACGCTGGACTCGGAGATGCTCTTTACGATGCATGGAGGACCTCGTTGTTGGATGCTTCGTCTTGAAGGAGATGGGCATGTGGCGGTGTGGAATTGCACGCTCTAGCCAATTCAACCAAAAGACCAATCTGATGGAAGAGACCAGAGACTACACAATTCTATTGAACACCTAACCCCTCGACCCTCGTCTTAGCTGCTTGGCCTTTTTTAAGATCTCATACATGTCTTAGACGTTGATCGTTGGATCTTTTTTCTAGGGAGGCCGCAAATATTTATTTTTGATTCGTTAGCTAGGATTTGACCCAGGATCATATATATCTGATACCATGTGGAATTGCATGCTCTATCGAGTTCAATCAAAAGACTGATCTGATGAAAGCGACTAGGCAATTATATTCAATAGGCGGCGGGAGGAGGAGAGACGGCTGAGGAGGACCGGGAGTGAGCTCTTAGGGACAGGAAAATGGGGGAGGTCAAGCAAGCGGCAGAACAGGGAGAGCGCCGGGAGCCGCAGGGAGTGTGAGAGCAGGAGATTCGAGAAGAGAGGTGTGAGGATGGGCGGTGAGGCAGGTAGAATGGCAGTGAGAAGTGGCGGACTGTAGAGGTGCCATGACCAAAATGTAACAACGCAACACCCTAATGGAAGTACGGATGCACACGACCAAAATGTTTTGATGTCAAGCTCATAATATTTACATGTTTCAAAAACTCCACAGATTTTCCTTGAATTTTTCTAAAACATACAAACGCTTTGGCACATTTTGGTGCAGTCAATTGACTACACAGAAACCTGCCTACGATACTGAAGGCAGGATCGCTGGCGCGTGCATGAGGACGAGGTGGGAGAGGTGCTGCTTGAGGTTGTGGAGCCATGGGGCGGCGCGCCGCTGTGGCGGTAGGCAGGCTCAGCATTGGCAGAACGCGTACCACTCAAGTTTGGGTTGAAACCCAAACATAGTCGGATTCGGATCCAGCCGAACATAAAAGGTAGGCATGGTAGTAAGTCAGTTTTCACTTCTCTCCCGACTAGGATATAAGGCAACCGCAATCCCCGATCTAGGTCATCTCTCCCTCGAAGCTTTTTCTCTAGTCACCATGGCAAGCTTCTTGCAAGCCAATTCTGGGTTCTCCACCATTTCCGGCTCACCATGCAGCATGGCGTGCCGGCCCCGGAGCGGCAACGTCCAGCCTCGCTCTCCACCCGGCGTCACCTTGGTGAGGTGGACGCCGCCGCGGTTCGGCTGGACGAAGCTCAACTTCGACGGCTCAGTACTACACGACGGCAGCGGCCGTGCCAGCATCGGCGGCGTCATCCGCGACGCCAACGGGCGCGTCGTCCTCTCCTTCGCCGAGCGGACGGAGCACGCACCGATCGGCATCGTGGAGGCCCGGGCGCTGATCCGCGGCCTGAAGCTCGCCTTGGACTACGGATGCGACCGGCTAGTCGTCGAGGGCGACGACCTGACGTTGGTGAAGCTGCTGCGCTGCGAGTCGACGCAGACGCGCATCCCGCACGAGATGCTGGACGAAATAATCTGGCTGCTGGACTCGTTCGACGTGTGCGAGGTGCAGCACAACTACCGCGAGGGAAACTCGGTGGCGGACGCCATGTGCCGGGAAGCGTACAAGACGGCGGTGCCGAGGCTCTTGATCGGCATGGTGCCGCACGCGCTGTGGGACAAGGTGGCTGAAGATCGTCGAGGCGTCGTCCACGAACGAGTCCGCGGGTGAAGTGAACCAGCACAAGATCGAACGCACTGGGATCAAGAAGGACGTACGTGAACTTGGCGGCAAACCTGAAGCGCGGCGGCGGCGACAGCGATGAGCGTGACCGGCAGGCAATGATCATGACGGAGATTTAACGACACGAAGAGACGAGGCGATCCACATCAGGGACTAGCCATATACGATGCATCTCCATGTTGCTGAAGAGTGATCAAGACACCAGAACTTATTTTGGTTCCTTTTCTCGAAAAAAAAAGACACCAGAACTCCACGACGCCATATCCGGCCGGCCAGAAATACAAGGGTGAAGCAGGAGACGAGTAGCACTGATCGTCGATCATGTAGTACAGTATTTTTTTTTTAGTTCCTCAAAAGTTATCGATGGATCTTTGTATCGAAGAAGTTAATTATTTGTATTATAAGAGAGAATATATATGCTGTTTGCATGTGGGATTCTTGTTATGGTTCACTAAATGGTGATCAAAAATAGCTATTGGTTGATGTTATGAAACGTGTTGGTGCCCAATGCTGAAAGCTCTGTCCACATTCCATACATGCTGAAATCGTGGTCCATGGATTACAGGTACGCAGTTCATTCGAAGCCATGTAAAAAATGTAAATAAACCTTAGTAACAAAATTGCAACCACCGCCGGCCTTCCCGGCTGTGGCCGGGCGTGCCGCCGTTCACCTCGCCACTCTGCCCTCCCTAAAACTCCCCCTCCGCTGCCCCACCTCCCTAAGTTTATTCATCTTCTCTGGCGTCAACATACCACCCCACCTCCCTAAGTTTATTGCTCGCCTCCGAATCGGTCTAGTTCACGTCGCCACTGTGGCCGCGACCCTCACCGCCACCACCAATGATGGCTTTGCCTCCTGTCTTCCCCATGCACACATATATTGGATTGTTTACCAACGATGGAGTCAATCGACTGATCAAGCACTAAGAGCAAGTACAATAAATCCTAGTCAGCTAGCTATAAGGATTAAAATAATATATTATTGCTTAATTGGAAGAGAGAGGAGAAGAAAGAAGGAGAGGGGACTCTTATGCAAGAGTCAGGTCTAGCACGTGCTCCTAGACACTTTGTGAGAGTGAAAATGTAGGTCATACATTGATAAAGTACTATATATTTATAGCTTACTATTGTATATGTGGCTCTAAGTTAACTATAAATAACATGACACTTGACTTATAGCCAGCAGGTAGCTACACTATTGAAATTGCTCTAAGCTGGTTCTAGGAATAAAAGAATTCGAGAGAAAAAAGGATCGGTGCTAGTGAAGCCGAATATTCTACACGAAACAATTAAATTTCATGTTCAAAAACATGGTGACGTCTGTGGTGACATCATTTGCGAGAACTAAAATCTGGCAACTGATATTTTTCTACGTAATAAACCCCACATTTTTTTGCATTCCTTGGTCTCCACTTCTCGACCTTAACAGATCCAGTTTTCCACTTCTCGACCTTCTCTGGTGAGGCACTATCCCTAGGATAGACAAGAACTCCACTGACAAATGCTACGGACTCCTTGACCGATGTGGCACTAAAACCACACTCAACCAATTCTTTTTGATATCCCATTAGAAAGTTTGATGGGAGGGGGGGGGGGGATGCAGAGTTAAATTACTTAACAGGGCTGGCGGTCTTGAATTGCTTCCGCACCCCCAACCCACTCCCGCACCCCCAACCCTCCCTAACCCCCAACCCTAGCCGCATCCCGCCGCCGCCGGGGCAAAGACCTCGGGGCGTGGCGGCGTCGGGGGCCTTCCCTCGTGACGCGGTGGGGACGGCGGCCAGGGAGTTCTCACGTGCGGCGGCGGCCCTCCCGCCTCCCGGTGCGGCGGCGGTCTGACGAGGATGGAGGGGCGACGGCGGCCCTCTCGCCTCCCTCATGGATGGACGGGGACGGTGGCCAGAGCCTATGCTGCGGCCTCCCCGCCTCCTATCGGCGGCACACCGGTGGTGGCTGGTGGTGGCGGACATCGCCATTCCTCTCCAAACTTCTCATCATCCACTTATTCCCCAAACCATTCTTGGACCAAATGATCATTTGATCCATTCAAAGGATTAAACTCTGTTTCCCCTTTAGTTCTAGAAACCTTTTCAATCATCATGAGAACCACCCAAGTGATCTAACAATAGAATCTATGCATATTGGTCCATCTACATTGTCCTTTGAACAATTAGTTTTGTCCATCATTGCTTCGCAAGGATGGGAGCCGACCATGCCATGCATCGGCATGGATGGCCACCTCTCTCTCTCTCTCATTTCCATTCTATTTCTACTTGTATAACTCTCTAACTAATCCCATTGACTTCCATCACCTGCGACCATCTCAAGACGGGATCAACATTGCTACAGTAGAGTGCAATACTGCTACGGTGCCCCTTTGGAAAAATGTAGTGAACAAATACCATAAATTAGGTACATGGAAACATTTTGTACAAAATTTCAAAACATGTCACAGATGATACATAAGAAAATATGGTGGTTCTAAAGCCTAGGAAGCACATAGTACATAGGAACTAGGAAACTTAATATAAACAACCGTGAAAGCAGGACACATCTCCACTCCTAGGGGTACTTTATTGCGTTTGATCGCATGAAGCATCAAACACCCGCTATTATTCTCGTCTTTGAGACTTGGACTTCTGATACGTCTCCAACGTATCGATAATTTCTTATGTTCCATGCTACTTTTATGATGATACTCACATGTTTTATACATACTTTATGTCATATTTATGCATTTTCCGGCACTAACCTATTAACAAGATGCCGAAGAGCCAGTTGCTGTTTTCTGCTGTTTTTGGTTTCAGAAATCCTAGCAAGGAAATATTTTCGGAATTGGACAAAATCAACACTCAGGGTCTTATTTTTCCACGAAGCTTCCTGAAGTCCGAAAGGGAAACGAAGTGGGGCGACGAGGCAGCGACACGCTAGGGCAGCGCGGCCCAGGCCCTGGCCGCGCGGCCCTAGTGTGTGGGCCCCTCGTGACGCCCCCTGACCTACCCTTCCGCCTACATATAGCCTTCGTCGAGATAACCCCAGTACCGAGAGCCACGATACGGAAAATCTTCCAGAGACGCCGCCGCCGCCAATCCCATCTCGGAGGATTCAGGAGATCGCCTCCGGCACCCTGTCGGAGAGGGGAATCATCTCCCGGAGGACTCTTCATCGCCATGATCGCCTCCGGATTGATGTGTGAGTAGTTCACCCCTGGACTATGGGTCCATAGCAGTAGCTAGATGGTTGTCTTCTCCTCATTGTGCTATCATTGTCGGATCTTGTGAGCTGCCTAACATGATCAAGATCATCTATCTGTAATGCTACATGTTGCGTTTGTTGGGATCCGATGAATATGGAATACTATGTTATGTTGATTATCAATCTATCATCTATGTGTTGTTTATGATCTTGCATGCTCTCCGTTATTAGTAGAGGCTCTGGCCAAGTCATTACTTGTAACTCCAAGAGGGAGTATTTATGCTCGATAGTGGGTTCATGCCTCCATTAAATCTGGGACAAGGATGTAAAAGTTCTAAGGTTGTGGATGTGCTGTTGCCATTAGGGATAAAACATCAATGCTTTGTCTAAGGATATTTGTGTTGATTACATTACGCACCATACTTAATGTAATTGTCTGTTGTTTGCAACTTAATACTGGAAGGGGTGCGGATGCTAACCTGAAGGTGGACTTTTTAGGCATAGATGCATGCTGGATAGCGGTCTATGTACTTTGTCGTAATGCCCAATTAAATCTCACACTACTCATCATAATATGTATGTGCATTGTCGTGCCATCTTTATTTGTCAATTGTCCAACTGTAATTTGTTCACCCAACATGCTATTTCTTATCGGAGAGACACCACTAGTGAACTGTGGACCCTGGTCCATTCTTTGCATCGAATACAATCTACTGCAATACTCGTTCTTACTGTTTTCTGCAAACATCATCATCCACACTATACATCTAATCCTTTGTTACAGCAAGCCGGTGAGATTGACAACCTCACTGTTAAGTTGGGGCAAAGTATTTTGGTTGTGTTGTGTAGGTTCCACGTTGGCGCCGGAATCCCTGGTGTTGCGCCGCACTACACTCCGCCACCATCAACCTTCAACGTGCTTCTTGACTCCTACTGGTTCGATAACCTTGGTTTCTTTCTGAGGGAAAACTCGCCGTTGTACGCATCACACCTTCCTCTTGGGGTTCCCAACGGACGTGTGCTTTACCGTCACAAGCAGCGCTTTTTCTGGCGCCGTTGCCGGGGACCTGAAGAAAAGTTACACTACAGAGGTCTCTGACTCCCACGTCAACTTTGCGCCAGCAGCGCTTTTTCTGGCGCCGTTGCCGGGGAGATCAAGACACGCTGCAAGGGGAGTCTCCACTTCCAATCTCTTTACTTTGTTTTTATCTTGCTTTATTTTTATTTACTTCTTTGTTTGCTGCATTATATCAAAATACAAAAAATTAGTTACTAGCTTTACTTTATTTACTATCTTGTTTGCGTTCCCTATATTAAAAACACAAAAAATTAGTTACTTGCATTTACTTTATCTAGTTTGCTTTATTTACCACTGCTAAAATGAGTAATCCTGAAGTTGAAGTTCGTTCGTTTAAGCAACCAGGGGAGAATGTTTAAAAGATGCTTGGTATAGAATTAGTGATGCTCATAATAGGTGCACTAAGAAACACTCCACTATTATCCTACTCAGGAATTTTTATGTTGGTATCTCTAGCTGGAATAGGTATGTTCTTGATTGTCTCGCGGGAGGTAAGTTCCTAGGCACTCCTGCTTTAGAAGCTAGTTGCATTATTGAGAGTCTATTTGGAATACCACCTATTAATGAAGTTAAAATTGAAATCTCTCTTGAAGATGTCATGAAAAAGTTGGAGACCATAGAGCAAAATCTTCCAAGTACTGAGACTAAATTGGGAGAATTACTTAATAGCACTGATAAACTTGACAAATCTCTAGGTGGAATTAATGACAGAATTGCCATCTTAGAAGCTTGTGTTATTCATGATAATCAAACTCAAAGGATTAGTGATCTTGAAAAAGCTATGGGAACCTTAGGTTCAACCTTTTCTTCTCTTAAGTTTAAGGAGAAAGCTTATGTGGGTAAGGAGCAAAAGTTCATGTATGTCTCTAAGGTGCCTAAACCAAAAAACTATTATAGGCCTAAAATTGACAAAGCCCTTGATACCACTATAGATAATGGAGCATCTAAGATACCTACTGTGACAAGTTGTGAAAATTATGATGTTGATGCTTCGTCTCTTGATATTACTTGATTCACACTTTCTGCGCCTAGCTGAAAGGCGTTAAAGAAAAGCGCTTATGGGAGACAACCCATGATTTTACTTCTGCACTTTTATTTTATATTTGAGTCTTGGAAGTTGTTACTACTGTAGCAACCTCTCCTTATCTTTATTTTGTTGCATTTTTGTGCCAAGTAAAGTCTTTGATAGTAAGGTTCATACTAGATTTGGATTACTGCGCAGAAACAGATTTCTTGCTGTCACAAATTTGAGCAGTGTTTTCTGTAGATAACTTAGAAAAATCTGCCAATTTATGTGAGTGATCCTCAGATATGTACGCAACTTTCATTCAATTTGAGCATTTTCATCTGAGCAAGTCTGGTGCACCTAAAAAATTCGTCTTTACGGACTGTTCTGTTTTGACAGATTCTACCTTTTATTTCGCATTGCCTGTTTTGCTATGTTTGATGGATTTCTTTATTCCATTAACTTTCAGTAGCTTTGTGCAATGTCCAGAAGTGTTAAGAATGATTATTTCACCTCTGAACATGTGAATTTTTGATTATGCACTAACTCTCTAATGAGTTTGTTTTGAGTTTGGTGTGGAGGAAGTTTTCAAGGATCAAGAGAGGAGGATGATACAATATGATCAAGGAGAGTGAAAGCTCTAAGCTTGGGGATGCCCCCGTGGTTCATCCCTACATATTTCAAGAAGACTCAAGCATCTAAGCTTGGGGATGCCCAAGGCATCCCCTTCTTCATCGACAAATTATCAGGTTCCTCTAGTGAAACTATATTTTTATTCCATCACATCTTATGTACTTTACTTGGAGCGTCTTTATGTTCTTGTTTTTTGTTTTGTTTGAATAAATTGGATCCTAGAATTCATTGTGTGGGAGATAGACACGCTCCGCTGTTGCATATGAACACATATATTCTTAGCTTTATTCTTAATGTTCATGGCGAAGGTTGAAACTGCTTCGTTAATTGTTATATGGTTGGAAACAGAAAATGCTACATGTGGTAATTGGTATAATATCTTGAATAATGTGATACTTGGCAATTATTGTGCTCATGTTTAAGCTCTTGCATCATATACTTTGCACCTATTAGTGAAGAAATACTGTAGAGCTTGTTGACATTTGGTTTGCATGATTGGTCTCTCTAAAGTCTAGATATTTTCTAGTAAGGGTTTGAGCAACAAGGAGGACAGTGTAGAGTCTTATAATGCTTGCAATATGTTCTTATGTGAGTTTTGCTGTACCGGTTCATACTTGTGTTTGCTTCAAATAACCTAGCTAGCCTAAGCCTTGTACTGAGAGGGAATACTTCTCGTGCATCCAAATCCTTGAGCCAAAAACTATGCCATTTGTGTCCACCATACCTACCTACTACATGGTATTTTCTGCCATTCCAAAGTAAATTGCTTGAGTGCTATCTTTAAACAATTCAAAATTTATCATCCCTTATTTGTGTCAATGTTTTATAGCTCATGAGGAAGTACGTGGTGTTTATCTTTCAATCTTGTTGGGCAACTTTCACCAATGGACTAGTGGCTTCATCCGCTTATCCAATAATTTTGCAAAAAGAGCTGGCAATGGGGTTCCCAACCCCAATTAATTAACTTTCATAATTTTACAAAAAAAATAGACACTCCTCCATGGTATGTGAAAGGTTGGACGGCACCCGAGGATTGGGTTAGCCATGGCTTGAGAAAGCAAAGGTGGGGAGGAGTGTCATCTAAATAAAACTAAAATAAAAAGGCACTCCTTCATGGTATGAGATTGTTGGCAGGCACCCGTGGATTCAGTTGGCCATGCTTTGTGAAAGCAAAGGTTGGAAGGAGTGTCACCAAAAAATAAAAAATTTCATGGGAGCCGCTTGATGTCTACTCACGCTTCTTTTCCTGTAGACAGTGTTGGGCCTCCAAGAGCAGAGGTTTGTAGAACAGCAGCAAGTTTTCCCTTAAGTGGATCACCCAAGGTTTATCGAACTCAGGGAGGAAGAGGTCAAAGATATCCCTCTCAAACAACCCTGCGATCACAATGCAAGAAGTCTCTTGTGTCCCCAACACACCCAATACACTTGTCAGATGTATAGGTGCACTAGTTCGGCGAAGAGATAGTGAAATACAAGTGGTATGAATGAATATGAGCAGTAGTAACGGTGCCAGAAAATAGTTGATGTCTACAACTGGCGTGCAGTCAATGGTAGTAATATTGCAGGAAGTAAAGATGCAGTGGAACAGTAAATAAGCGATGATTGCAGTATTTGGAAACAAGGCCTAGGGATCATACTTTCACTAGTGGATACTCTCAACATTGATCACATAATAAAACCACTCTACACTCTCTTGTTGGATGATGAACACCATTAATTGTGTAGGGCTACAAGAGCACCTCAATGCCGGAGTTAACAAGCTCCACAACATTCGATGTTCATATTTAAATAACCTTAGAGTGCATGATAGATCATTGCAATTATACCGAGTACTAACATAGCATGCACACCATCACCGACAGACTATGAAAGGGGGAATAGATTGCATCAATACCATCATAGTAATAGTTAACTTCATAATCTACAAGAGATCACAATCATAGCATATACCAAGTACTTCATGATGCACACACTGTCAACATTACATCATGGAGGAGGAATAGACTACTTTAATAACATCACTAGAGTAGCACATATATGAATAGTGATACAAAACTCATCATATGAATCTCAATCATGTAAGGCAGCTCATGAGATCATTGTATTGAAGTACATGGGAGAGAGATTAACCACATAGCTACCGGTACAGCCCTTAGCCTCGAGGGAGAACTACTCCCTCCTCATGGGAGACAGAAGCGGTGATGAAGATGGCGGTGGTGTCGATGGAGATGCCTTCCGGGGGCACTTCCCCGTCCCGGCGGCATGCCGGAACAGAGACTCCTGTCCCCCAGATCTTGGCTTCGCGATGGCGGCGGCTCTGGAAGGTTTCTCGTACCGTGACTTATTCCTATCGAAGATTTAGGTCAGGGGGCTTCTTATAGGCGAAGAGGCGGAGTCGGAGGGGTTACGGAGGCTCCACACAATAGGGGGCGCGCCTGGCTCCTTGGCCGCGCCGCCACCCTGTGTGGTGGCCCTGTGGCTCTCCTCTGGTCCCTCTCGGGTGTTCTGGAAGCTTCGTGGAATTATAAGATGCTGGGCGTTGATTTCGTCCAATTCCGAGAATATTTCCTTACTAGGATTTCTGAAACCAAAAACAGCAGAAAACAGGAACTGGCACTTCGGCATCTCGTCAATAGGTTAGTTCCGGAAAACGCATAAAATCATCATAAAGTGTGAACAAAACATGTAGGTATTGTCATAAAACAAGCATGGAACATCAGAAATTATAGATACGTTTGAGACGTATCAGCATCCCCAAGCTTAGTTCCTACTCGTCCTCGAGTAGGTAAACGATAACAAAGATAATTTTTGAAGTGACATGCTACCAACGTGATCTTAATCATACTATTGTGAAGCATATGAGATGAATGCAGCGATTCAAAGCAATGGTAAAGACCATGAGTAAACAACTGAACCATATAGCAAAGACTTTTCATGAATAGTACTTTCAAGACAAGCATCAATAAGTCTTGCATAAGAGTTAACTCATAAAGCAATAGATTCAAAGTAAAGGCATTGAAGCAACACAAAGGAAGATTAAGTTTCAGCGGTTGCTTTCAACTTCAACATGTTTATCTCATGGATAATTGTCAACATAAAGTAATATAACAAGTGCAATAAGAAAGCATGTAAGAATCAATGCACAATTAACACAAGTGTTTGCTTCTAAGATAGAGAGAAATGGGTAAACTGACTCAACATAAAAGTAGAAGAAAGGCCCTTCGCAGAGGGAAGCATGTATTGCTATATTTGTGCTAGAGCTTTTATTTTGAAAACATAAAGAGAGCATAAAAGTAAAGTTTTGAGAGGTGTTTGTTGTTGTCAACGAATGGTAATGGGTACTCTAACTCCCTTGCCAGACAGACCTTCAAAGAGCGGCTCCCATGAAACATTTTTATTTTTGGGTGGCACTCCTTCCAACCTTGCTTTCACAAACCATGGCTAACCGAATCCTCGGGTGCCTGCCAACCTCATACCATGAAGGAGTGCCTTTTTATCTTAGTTTTATTTAGATGACACTCCTCCCCACCTTTGCTTTCTCAAGCCATGGCTAACCGAATCCTCGGGTGCCGTCCAACAATCACATACCATGGAGGAGTGTCTATTTGTAAAATTATGAAAGTTAATTAATTTGGGACTAGGAATCCCATTGCCAGCTCTTTTTGCAAAATTATTGGATAAGCGGATGAAGCCACTAGTCCATTGGTGAAAGTTGCCCAACAAGATTGAAAGATAAACACCACATACTTCCTCCATGAGCTATAAAACATTGACACAAATAAGAGGTAATAACTTTTAAAGTGTTTAAAGATAGCACTCAAGCAATTTACTTTGCAATGGCAGAGAAATACCATGTAGTAGGTAGGTATGGTGGACACAAATGGCATAGTTATTGCCTCAAGGATTTTGGATGCACGAGAAGTAATCCCTCTCAATACAAGGCTTAGGCTAGCAAGGTTGTTTGAAGAAAACACAAGTATGAACCGGTACAGCAAAACTTACATAAGAACATATTGCAAGCATTATAAGACTCTACACCGTCTTCCTTGTAGTTCAAACACCTTTACCAGAAAATATCTAGACCTTAGAGAGACCAATCATGCAAACCAAATTTTAACAAGCTCTATGTAGTTCTTCATTAATAGGTGCAAAGTATATAATGCAAGAGCTTAAACATGATCTATATGAGCACAACAATTGCCAAGTATCAAATTATTCAATACATCATACCATTTACCACATGTAGCATTTTCTGTTTCCAACCAAATAACAATGAACGAAGCAGTTTCAACCTTCGCCATGAACATTAAAAGCTAAGAACACATGTGTTCATATGAACCAGCGGAGCGTGTCTCTCTCCCACACAAGCATGAATTCAAACAAAACAAAAATAAAAACAAACAGACGCTCCAAGTAAAGTACATAAGATGTGACCGAATAAAAATATAGTTTCACTAGAGGAACCTGATAATGTTGTCGATGAAGAAGGGGATGCCTTGGGCATCCCCAAGCTTAGATGCTTGAGTCTTCTTGAAATATGCAGGGATGAACCACGGGGGCATCCCCAAACTTAGACTTTTCACTCTTCTTGATCATATTGTATCATCCTCCTCTCTTGACCCTTGAAAACTTCCTCCACACCAAACTCAAAACAAACTCATTAGAGGGTTAGTGCATAATCAAAAATTCACATGTTCAGAGGTGACACAATCATTCTTAACACTTCTGGACATTGCCCAAAGCTACTGGAAGTTAATGGAAAAAAGAAATCCATTCAACACAGCAAAAGAGGCAATGCGAAATAAAAGGCAGAATCTGTCAAAACAGAACAGTCCGTAAAGACGAATTTTTTAGAGGCACCAGACTTGCTCAAATTGAATGAAAGTTGCGTACATATCTGAGGATCACGCACGTAAATTGGCATATTTTTCTGAGTTACCTACAGAGAACCCTGCCCAAATTCGTGACAACAAGAAATCTGTTTCTGCGCAGTAATCCAAATCTAGTATCAACCTTGCTATCAAAGACTTTACTTGGCACAACAATGCAATAAAATAAGATAAGGAGAGGTTTCTACAGTAGTAACAACTTCTAAGACACAAATAAAAAACAAAATTGCTGTAGTAAAATAAAAACATGGGTTATCTCCCAAGAAGTGCTTTCTTTATAGCCATTAAGATGGGCTCAGAAATTTTAATGATGCACTCGCAAGAAATAAGAGTTGAAGCAAAAGAGAGCATCAAAAAGCAAATTCAAAACACATTTAAGTCTAACCCACTTCCTATGAAAAGGGATCTTGTAAATAAACAAGTCATTTAAGCATAATGCAACAAGCATAGGAAAACTAGACAAGCTCAACTTCAAGATTTTTAGCATATAGAGAGGTGTTTTAGTAACATGAAAACTTCTACAACCATATTTTCCTCTCTCATAATGATTTTCAGTAGCATCATGAACAAACTCAACAATATAACTATCAAATGAAACATTCTTATCATGAGTCTCATGCATAAAATTATTACTCTCCACATAAGCATAATCAATTTTATTAGTTGTAGTGGGAGCAAATTCAACAAAGTAGCTATCATTATTATTCTCATCAAGTGTAGGAGGCATAGTATAATCATAATAAAATTTACTCTCCATAGTAGGTGGCACCAAAAGACCACTATCATTATAATCATCATAAACAGGAGGCAAAGTATCATCAAAGTAAATTTTTTCCTCAATGCTTGGGGGACTAAAAATATCATGCTCATCAAAATCAGCTTCCCCAAGCTTAGAATTTTCCATATCATTAGCAACAATGGTGTTCAAAGTGTTCATACTAATATGTTCCATGGGTTTTTTAATTTTTGCATCAAACCATCCATGTCTTAACTCAGGAAGAAGATTAGAAAGCTCCATGTTGCTTTCCATTATGCCTAACTAGTGTAATAAAAAAAAGAAACAAAAAGATGCAATTGCAGGATCTAAAGGAAATAGCTTCGAGCACTTACAACGGTACCAGAAAATAACTTAGTTACCTGGGACCAGAGTGTGAGCGCATTTTACCTTTCCTCCCCGGCAACGGCGCCAGAAAATAGCTTGATGTCTACTCACGCTTCTTTTCCTGTAGACAGTGTTGGGCCTCCAAGAGCAGAGGTTTGTAGAACAGCAGCAAGTTTTCCCTTAAGTGGTTCACCCAAGGTTTATCGAACTCAGGGAGGAAGAGGTCAAAGATATCCCTCTCAAGCAACCCTGCGATCACAATGCAAGAAGTCTCTTGTGTCCCCAACACACCCAATACACTTGTCAGATGTATAGGTGCACTAGTTCGGCGAAGAGATAGTGAAATACAAGTGGTATGAATGAATATGAGCAGTAGTAACGGCGCCAGAAAATAGTTGATGTCTACAACTGGCGTGCAGTCAATGGTAGTAATATTGCAGGAAGTAAAGATGCAGTGAAACAGTAAATAAGCGATGATTGCAGTATTTGGAAACAAGGCCTATGGATCATACTTTCACTAGTGGACACTCTCAACATTGATCACATAATAAAACCACTCTACACTCTCTTGTTGGATGATGAACACCATTAATTGTGTAGGGCTACAAGAGCACCTCAATGCCGGAGTTAACAAGCTCCACAACATTCGATGTTCATATTTAAATAACCTTAGAGTGCATGATAGATCATTGCAATTATACCGAGTACTAACATAGCATGCACACCGTCACCGACAGACTATGAAAGGGGGAACAGATTGCATCAATACCATCATAGTAATAGTTAACTTCATAATCTACAAGAGATCACAATCATAGCATATACCAAGTACTTCATTATGCACACACTGTCAACATTACATCATGGAGGAGGAATAGACTACTTTAATAACATCACTAGAGTAGCACATAGATGAATAGTGATACAAAACTCATCATATGAATCTCAATCATGTAAGGCAGCTCATGAGATCATTGTATTGAAGTACATGGGAGAGAGATTAACCACATAGCTACCGGTACAACCCTTAGCCTCGAGGGAGAACTACTCCCTCCTCATGGGAGACAGCAGCGGTGATGAAGATGGCGGTGGTGTCGATGGAGATCCCTTCCGGGGGCACTTCCCCCCGGCGGCGTGCCGGAACAGAGACTCCTGTCCCCCATATCTTGGCTTCGCGATGGCGGCGGCTCTGGAAGGTTTCTCGTACCGTGGCTTATTCCTATCGAAGATTTAGGTCAGGGGGCTTCTTATAGGCGAAGAGGCCGAGTCTGAGGGGTTACGGAGGCTCCACACAATAGGGGGGCGCGCCTGGCTCCTTGGCCGCGCCGCCACCCTGTGTGGTGGCCCTGTGGCTCTCCTCTGGTCCCTCTCGGGTGTTCTGGAAGCTTCGTGGAATTATAAGATGCTGGGCGTTGATTTCGTCCAATTCCGAGAATATTTCCTTACTAGGATTTCCGAAACCAAAAACAGCAGAAAACAGGAACTGACACTTCAGCATCTCGTCAATAGGTTAGTTCCGGAAAACGCATAAAATCATCATAAAGTGTGACCAAAACATGTAGGTATTATCATAAAACAAAGCATGGAACATTAGAAATTATAGATACGTTTGAGATGTATCACCGCCCTTTGAAAGTCTGCCTGGCAAGGGGGTTAGAGTGCCCACTACCATTCGTTGACAACAACAAACACCTCTCAAAACTTTACTTTTATGCTCTCTCTATGTTTTCAAAATAAAAGCTCTAGCACAAATATAGCAATCCATGCTTCCCTCTGTGAAGGGCCATTCTTTTACTCTTATGTTGAGTCAGTTTACCTACTTCCTTCTATCTTAGAAGCAAACACTTGTGTTAACTGTGCATTGATTCTTACATGCTTGCATATTTACATTCATCATATTACTTTATATTGACAACTATCCATGAGATATACATGTTACAAGTTGAAAGCAATCGCTGAAACTTAATCTTCCTTTGTGTTGCTTCAATGCCTTACTTTGAATTTATTGCTTTATGAGTTAACTCTTATGCAAGACTTATTGATGCTTGTCTTGAAAGTACTATTCATAAAAAGTCTTTGCTATATGGTTCAGTTGTTTAACCATTATCTTTACCATTGCTTTGGATCACTGCATTCATTACATATGCTTACAATAGTATTGATCAAGGTTATGATAGCATGTCACTTCAGAAATTATCTTTGTTATCGTTTACCTACTCGGGGACGAGTAGGAACTAAGCTTGGGGATGCTGATACGTCTCCAACGTATCGATAATTTCTTATGTTCCATGCTACTTTTATGATGATACTCACATGTTTTATACATACTTTATGTCATATTTATGCATTTTCCGGCACTAACCTATTAACAAGATGCCGAAGAGCCATTTGCTGTTTTCTGCTGTTTTTGGTTTCAGAAATCCTAGTAAGGAAATATTCTCGGAATTGGACGAAATTAACGCTCAGGGTCTTATTTTTCCACGAAGCTTCCAGAAGTCCGAAAGGGAAACGAAGTGGGGCGACGAGGCGGCGACACGCTAGGGCGGCGCGGCCCAGGCCCTGGCCGCGCGGCCCTAGTGTGTGGGCCCCTCGTGACGCCCCCTGACCTACTCTTCCGCCTACATATAGCCTTCGTCGAGATAACCCCAGTACCGAGAGCCACGATACAGAAAACCTTTCAGAGACGCCGCCGCCGCCAATCCCATCTCGGGGGATTCAGGAGATCGCCTCCGGCACCCTGCCGGAGAGGGGAATCATCTCCCGGAGGACTCTTCATCGCCATGGTCGCCTCCGGATTGATGTGTGAGTAGTTCACCCTTGGACTATGGGTCCATAGCAGTAGCTAGATGGTTGTCTTCTCCTCATTGTGCTATCATTATCGGATCTTGTGAGCTGCCTAACATGATCAAGATCATCTATCTGTAATGCTACATGTTGCGTTTGTTGGGATCCAATGAATATGGAATAGTATGTTATGTTGATTATCAATCTATCATCTATGTGTTATTTATGATCTTGCATGCTCTCCGTTATTAGTAGAGGCTCTGGCCAAGTCATTACTTGTAACTCCAAGAGGGAGTATTTATGCTCGATAGTGGGTTCATGCCTCCATTAAATCTGGGACAGTGACAGAAAGTTCTAAGGTTGTGGATGTGCTGTTGCCACTAGGTATAAAACATCAATGCTTTGTCTAAGGATATTTATGTTGATTACATTACGCACCATACTTAATGCAATTGTCTGTTGTTTGCAACTTAATACTGGAAGGGGTGCGGATGCTAACCTGAAGGTGGACTTTTTAGAGCATCCCCACTCGTTGGCGCTCCCCACGCCCAAATCCGGCGAAATTTTTGTCCGGATTGGAGGAAGATTTGGCGTGGGGGGCAGTATATTTCCAGTCGTGTGCTCCCCAAGCGGCGTTTCTCGGGGAAAAAGAGGACGGCTCGGGGAATCCGGACAAAAGAGGAGACATGTGGGCGTGGGCGGTTGGTTTAGCTTCATCCGGAGTCCCCGAGCGCTCCCCGGGGGGCCGGGGATGGCATGGGGAGTCCGGACGAAAATAGGCTCAAATCCGGATCAAAACGAGGAACCGGGGGCCTGACTGGGCCGTTTTTCGCCGTCCGGATGAAAAAAAGTGGCCGTGGGGGGCTCTGCGGGGAGACGAGTGGAGATGCTCTTAGGCATAGATGCATGCTGGATGGCGGTCTATGTAATTTGTCGTAATGCCCAATTAAATCTCACACTACTCATCATAATATGTATGTGCATTGTCATGCCATCTTTATTTGTCAATTGCCCTACTGTAATTTGTTCACCCAACATGCTATTTCTTATCGGAGACGTGAACTGTGGACCCCGGTGCATTTTTTACATCGAATACAATCTACTGCAATACTCGTTCTTACTGTTTTCTGCAAACATCATCATCCACACTATACATCTAATCCTTTGTTACAGCAAGCCGGTGAGATTGACAACCTCACTGTTAAGTTGGGGCAAAGTATTTTGGTTGTGTTGTGCAGGTTCCACGTTGGCGCCGGAATCCCTGGTGTTGCGCCGCACTACACTCCGCCACCATCAACCTTCAACGTGCTTCTTGACTCCTACTGGTTCGATAACCTTGGTTTCTTTCTGAGGGAAAACTCGCCGCTGTACGCATCACACCTTCCTCTTGGGGTTCCCAACGGATGTGTGCTTTACCGTCACAAGCAGCGCTTTTCCTAGCGCCGTTGCCGGGGACCTGAAGAAAAGTTACACTACAGAGATCTCTGACTCCCACGTCAACTTTGCGCCAGCAACTTCACAAGCACAGCTATGCCAATTCATGGTGTAACAATTGTCACCACGCTGTAGTCACCCTGCTTCTCGCGGAGAGGATATCGATTATGTCATTGAGAGTCGTCTAGATAATATCCTTGAAGCACAGCTCGATGCTGTTGATGATCACCTCAATTTGTTCAAGGATACCTCATGGAAAGACGTATCAACTTCATAGGAGTAGCCAAGAGGCTAGATTACAACATATTCGGCATAGACACTAGCGATGGACACCCCATGCTACCGAAGAAGCAAGACACATACCACAGACTAGCCCGTCATCCACCTATCTACCGCTGAGAGATCCTACCTCTGAAGAGGTTGGCTGAGCCCCACAGATCCTCCTCAGAGTAGATCCTCCGACACACTACCTCTATCAACGGGGTGGCGTCTTCAAAGACAATGTCATTGCATTGACACCATGGGCACCAAAAGGCAAACCATGACTCAAGAGTTTGCCTCGAACTAATACCTACGAGCTCGACACTTAAGACTTGAACTTTGAGATGTTGGCCTCCATCAACTGCGATCATCTCACTTTGGGAAAAGCAGAGTAGGAAAATGATAAGTAACTTGTCCAACCCCACTAAAAATAGAGTCCCCAGGCATTACCTTTTACATATCGGCCTTGGAGACGCATGACTCGGAGATGGTTTTCAAGATTGGTGATGGATGCTTCATCTCGCAGGATAGGGGAACATGGTGGTGTGGAGTTGCCTGCTCTAGCCGATTCAACCAAAATACCTATCTTATGGAAGAGAACAAACAATTATATTTAAGACCTACTTCTCTTCTAGGCTGGTGGACCTTTTTTAGATCTCGCAAAAGCCTTAGACGTGGATCTTTTTTCTAGGGAATCAGCAAATGTTTATTTTAAATTCGTTAGCTAGGATTTGACCCAGGATCTTGTAGGTCTGATACCATGTGTAATTATATTCTCAAGCCAACTCAATCAGAAGACCGATCTCATGAAAGAGACTAGGAATTTATATTTAACATGCGGCAGGAGCGGGCGAGGAGTTGGAGGAGGACCAGGACGGAGCTCTCGATGACTGGAAAATGGGGGGAGGTCAAGCAAGTGGCATAATAGGGAGAGCGCCAGAAGTGATGGGGAGTGAGAGAGCAGGAGGTGGGAGAAGATATAGGCGTGAGGAGGGACGACGATGCAACTAGAATGGACGTGAGGAGTGGTAGACAGTAGTGGTGCCACGACCATAATGTTGTGATGTGAAGCTCATATTATTTACTTGTTTTCAAAACTCCACTCTTGATGCACGGAGAGCGACCGTGACCTTGAAAGCCATCCCTTCGGCCATGAGATGGTATATCCGAGAGCGAGGAGCCTTGACGCGCGCGAGGTGCTCCATTGAGGCTGGAATGTCGACGGGAGAGAGAGCTTTTGTGGGAGAGATGAGAGATGTGATAAGAGATGTGTGGCAATGGTGAGGAGATAGAAACATATATGAAGGTGAGGAAGGTGAAGATGAAGAGGCCGGCCACCGGGTGATCAATTCCCATGGCCGGCCGTCGGCGACCCGAATTCTGTGTGCGTCAGCGACCCGAATTTTGTGCGCCAGTAATGGCGACGATCGGGTTCCGCGCGGGAACGAACTGTTGGACTTTATGTCCTGGCTCGTGTCTCCAGCCGGGACAAAAGGGCTGCCAGCAGGCCGCAAAAGGCCTCAGACTCTTTTGTCCCGGTTTGACGCTCTAACCGGGACAAAAGGCATTAAACCGTGATAAAAGATCCCGTACCTTCTCGATGATTTCGGGGCGACATGATCTGTCCATTTGTCCCGGCTCCGGAATGGACCGTGACAAAAGGTATGGAACGAAGGTTCATTTTCTAATAGTGGCGGTAGCTTTGCGTTGACCGATGCGTAGGACCGTCGGGGGCGAGTAGCTTTGGGTCGGCACGCGGTCTCTCTGAGTTCCCGTAAAAATCACAACACAAAATTCTCGACGTTCCAGTAAAAATCACAGCACGAACAGTTGTCTCGGTTTCGGATGCTTGCTACTAACGTCACCGGCGTGGTATGTACGCTGTGGGACTCGATTGTGTGGGTTTCGGATGCTTACGATAAACGCCACCGTTCTGATTTCTACTACTATGCATAGCCGGACTCGATTTGGCCTGAATGGCTGATAATATAAGCCAGGGCATGAATGTCATCTAGGTCATAATTTTTCTCCCTCCCCGCAACCTTCCGCCCATCCAACCCAATGGCGACTTCCTTCCACAGGGCTTCTAGCTTCTCCACCGGTTCGCCATCGCCATGCAGCATGGCGTGCCGACCCTGGAGCGGCAACGCCCAGCCTCGCTCTCCACCCAGCGTCACCTTGGTGCGGTGGACGCCGCCGCGGTTCGGCTGGACGAAGCTCAACTTCGACGGCTCAGTGCTACACGACGGCAGCGGGCGTGCCAGCATCGGCGGCGTCATCCGCGACGCCAACCGGCGCGTCGTCCTCTCCTTCGCCGAGCGGACGGAGCACGCGCCGATCGGCATCGTCGAGGCCCGGGCGCTGATCCGTGGCCTGAAGCTCGCCCTGGACTACGGATGCGACCGGTTAGTCGTCGAGGGCGACGACCTGACGCTGGTAAAGCTGCTGCGCTGCGAGTCGACGCAGACGCGCATCCCGCGCGAGATGCTGGACGAGATCATCTGGCTGCTGGACTCCTTCGACGTCTGCGAGGTGCAGCACAACTTCCGCGAGCACTACAAGAAAACTAGCCCATAGAGGCACTATTTTGGTCACGTAGAGACACTTATATTGCCTTTACATTCCTGTAAAGGCATTTTACCCATTGTCTTAAAAGTGTCACTACGTGCAGTGTGTCTTATACCATAGAGACATTTTGAAAAATGTTTATAAATGATATATGGTCACTTCGTAAAGACACCAGGTTTTGTATGTACACACATAGAGGCATTTCAAAGATACACTTCGAAAGTGTATGTATAGGTATAGAGGCACTTTCTTGCGGCATTTAAGCTTGTCTCTAACATTAATACAAACATTTTGGTGTGGCAACGTATCCATCTCTAGAAATGTAGAGACATTGAATAAAGGCATATTGTTTTGTCTATAGAAATATATCTCACACTGTGTAGAGACATAGATTTTGTCCTTTTTGAATATCTGGTAATGGCATTTTTAGGCGCATATATAGTCCCTATAGAGGTATCTTAACAAGTCTCCAGAGCGACATCATAGAGACATTCTTTTATGCCTTTACTTAGATCAAAACATTTGCTCTCTAAAAATTACACTACCGAGATTCAATAACATAATACACATACAAATTAAATGACATAGGAACAAAATATACTTACTCTTATTCACTGGGATTTCACTAAATGTAGATAAAGACATGAGTATTACAAATAAAATATTGACACCAGAGTGTGCCAGCTAGATGCCCATTAAAAAAAAGAACTGAAGAAAAAAAATCACAACTAACTTCTCTCTGCTATACAACATCACAAAAATCAAACGACATAGTCTTAATACTACACACCATTATACCATGTGACCAAACACTATAGAGTTCCCTTCCGAGCTATTGTTGCCAACCAACATATAAAATTCAGAGACCTTGGAGCCACCGAACCAATGCCACTTTCGTCAAAGAGCCAACCGCTGATATAGAAATATGTATTCCCCCTATCACAAATTCAAAGAAATTATCATTACTATCATCAACCCGGGCACTCCATGGGCTAGCAAATCTTAGAATCGCTTAAAACAATAGTAGTAAGGATATACTCATTTCATTTGTAATGGTGCGACTTCTTAAGAAACCTGCTGTGAAGCTTCTAAACATTGATGATACCAAATATATGTTTATATTGGTAACTTATTAGCATGAAACTGAATCCAAACTGATCAAATCCTATTTACATGGATTGTCACACCATAAATAGTGCATGACTACAATATGTATAATGCTATGGTACTTTTAATCTCCAGAAATTGGTTGTGGGCCACAAACACCAAGCAACAACTAAATAATAAGTTGTTACTATGGTCTATACAAAATATTACCTTTTGTAAGCCGAAGTTGGTTGCATAGAGAAGTAAGAAACAAAGACTACGCAATAACTGGAGAAACCATGGGTGTCGAGATTGTATATATCTTACTGAACTTTCCCACTATTGATTTCAGTCTGGATGTAAATTCTTCTCTTGTAGTCTCCACGGACATTAGATGTACTAACCTGGCTATATGCTTCGTAAATTAATTCCGCAGGATAACATAGCAAAAGCTTAACTCCGCCACCCAACATAATTTTAACTCTGTTAGGAAAGAGGCAAGCATTGAGCAACCTGCTTGAGCTCCACACTTACTTGTTGGCAGCAGAGCTGAGCATAGAGTCCTGGCCAATGCTGCAACAGATGTCTAGGCAAGCTTTTCTTAATCGATGCAGTTTGGTCAAACAATTCATCAAACTGATGGTGTGCACTGATAATGGATCATTAGTTGGATCTGTGTATCTATTCATCAAAGTTCCCATCTGCACGTCATATAACTTGATGTATAATAGAGTATTTTTTTTACTATTTGGTAGAACAAAAACGGAAGTGTTAATTGGAAGGCCTTCATACTGGAGATCCAAAATAATTGGTAGGCATTGGATTACCAGAAGCTGTATGTTGGCTTCCCTAGTGAAATTGGGGATGAGCAAAGATGGACCTCACCTGCGTACATATATTGCATTACACGAATACATGATACCTTGCGCCTAACATATGAAGCTTGATCTCTAGCAGGAAATATGCACAGAGTTAGATCAGTACGGGACCATATATATACTATTGAAAATTTGGTGAGGTATAGTGCTAATCCAATTTTGCCAAGTAGAGATAGAGATGCAACCGAGCAGCCAAATCAAGTTTTGGAAATGTTAGCTTAAATACTAAGCTTAGGCATGAGGGCTTGACTACCAGATGTACTTACACAATAACAACAGATAAAAGTGGACTTAAAGCCATATGTCTCTAGAGTTTTATTATATGAATATTAGTAGCAATCAACAGAGTGAGAGCGAGAGCACTAAACTGCAGTCGAATCTGGAGCAGCTCCTCTGCGGTCGCGTGGCCGGCGACCTGAACCTGGAGCGGAGGTAGAAGAGTCCCAGCAGAACCACAACCTGAAATCCAAAAGCAAGAGAAAATTAGAGAATTTGGGGCTATAACTGAACGGGAAATTAGAGGAATAGGTTCAGGAGAGGGTAGGGATTCTAAGAGCCAGTATCCGCCCCAATAGCCCGTGGTCGTTGGCGGATGAGAGACCTGGTCAAGAAGAAACAAAGAGTTGATAGGTCAGGGGAATGTACGTGTGTGTGGAGAATAGAGTGCAATATGGTGTTCCCTCCGTAGGATAAGCCCCCGCTGCCGCCCGCGCCGGACGAGGAGGAGGTGCGGCCTCGTCGGAGAGCTCGTCCAGGAGGAGACTGACCAGCGGGGCCCGGCAGGATAGGAAGGAGGCCGACACGGCGCTGAACCGCCCCACGGAGTCACGGCGGTAGCCTCGACGGTGGAGTCGAGGAAGGCAGCCGGCTTTGGCTATGGCGCTGCCCCTTGCTGCTCTCACGGTGGCGGCGGGATACGGGTACTGCAGGATATGGGGAGGGGCGGCGGGCTGGTGGCGGATAGATCGGCAGTTCCTTCTGAGTTGAGGTTGAGGAGAAGGTGGGGCTGTGTGTGACGGGTACTGCGGACGCCCGGCCATGTGCGGGCTATGTGTTGCGGTTGCGGCTGCGGCTATTGGGCCATTGTGTTTGGTGCGGTGCTCCATCTTTCGATGTAGTAAGAGAACTTTCCAGAATTTTTTTTTTGCATATTCAAAAAATGATGTTGCTATAGATGTTTTACATTTTACATAGTCACCTATGTTCCACGATTTACGTACATAGTAAGTTTATATTTTCTACTTCATATTTGGAAACTTGTACTGTGATATATTTTGAAGCTTCTCCAACTTTGTATTAAATGATTGTCCTATAGTGGTTGTGTTATACATCTCACTTTTAAAGAATTCTACAATGTGTATCTCGAGTGTGCCAAGAGACATTATGAGGATTGTCTACAATAAAATGTTTCTACGGTTGAGTCAATCTAAAAAATGTCTCTTAGAGTGTCTTTATAAGCATGTTAAGAGACACTTTGGAGAATGTCTCTAGGTAGATGTCTCTTCCGCTAAGGCATTCTCTAAAGTGTCTCTCTTAATACCTCTATAACAAATTGCATTAGAATTTAGGAGACATAGTGGAAAGTGCCTCTAGCAAAATGTCTCTACTGCATGTTTTTGTTGTAGTGGAGGGGAACTCGGTGGCGGACGCCATGTGCCGGGAAGCGTACAAGACGGCGGTGCCGAGGCTCTTGATCGGGATGGTGCCGCATGCGTTGTGGGACAAGGTGGCTGAAGATCGTCGAGGCGTCGTCCACGAACGAGTCCGCGCGTGAAGTGAACCGGCACAAGATCGAACGCAATGGGATCAAGAAGGACGCAGGCGGCAGGGTACGTGAACTTCAGACGGTGGCAACGATGAGCGCGACCGACCGGCAGGCAACGATCATGACGGCGACTTGACGACAAGACGAGACGAGGCGATCCGCATCAGGGACTAGCCACATCCGATCCATCTCCATGTTGCTGAAGAGTGACCAAGACAACTCCACGACGCCATCAAGAATTACAAGGGTGAAGCAGGAGACGAGTAGTACAGTAGTTACTCAGAAGTTATTGATAAATCTTTGTATCGAATTGGCAAGTTAATTATATGTACTGTAAGAGAGAATATCTACACTGTATGCATGTGGGATTCTTGTTATGGTTAACTAATGGTGATCGAAAATAGCTATTGGCTGATGTTATGAAACATGTTGGTTCCCAATGCTTGAAGCTGTGTCCACGGCTCCACTCATGCATGCCGAAATCGTGTTCCATGGATCACGTGTACCTAGGCGCGAGCGGCTCCAAAGAGCCCCTAAAAACCAATAGATCCCCTCGATCCGGCAGTGGCGGCCGTGCCCGGCTGTCGAAGAAAGAGTTTTCGAAAGTTAGCCTCTTATGTTTTTGCATTTTTTGTTTGTTTTCAGTCCTTGCTATTGGTAGCAAGTATTATTTTTTGTTTTCTCTCCTATTTTTGACAAAAGTGCAAAGTTTTACCCATTTCGATTTGATGGATGTTCGAAACTATATGAAGCAGCTGTTTTCTAGGCATTGTTGTTGACTGTTCAAATTATTGAAAATATTGGCGACTCGTAAATCAAAGGAAAAATAATGTAAGAACATATTTTAGTTATATAAATGCGTCATTTTTCAGATTTTCTAACATTTCTAAGTGGCTGAATAAAATATGTTTTCCTGCTGCTATTTTTGTCAAATAGATTTTGTATTTTGTCGCAAGACTGAATTTTTTAAGCTTTAACTAGTAAAAGTGCCCGTGCGTTGCATCGGAACAAATAATTGCGCAAATGCTTCTACAATTATATGTGATGACACTTTTTCTTTCTGGCACAATCGTGGAAGGTTGTCACGTTAACATAATTAATGCTAAAATGATGTGCGAGCTCTCACTTCACTAGTTTGTAGTGGCTTCCACCGCTATGTGATTTTAATTTGGTGCATACTTCATCCTACACATGTCTGTCATGTTGGTTGGCAATAGCTGTGTCTAATATACATACATTGTTGCGCAACAAAGAATGTTCATCAGAACCGATGGATTAGAAGCCAAATTTTCGCTTTAAGTTGAAAAACATGTCACTATTTTATATTTGCTCAAAGTTCATTGACCCGCCTTAACCCTATACTTAGTAGTATTAATTAACATTATTACTATTCAAATTTTGGCTCAAAGTCGATTCACCCGTATTTTTTTACTTCCTCCATCTATAAAATTGTCTCAAGTTACTTAAATTTAAATGTATTTACGTACTAAATCGGATCTAGATACATCCAATTTTAGACATTTTTTTATTTTTAATATATAATTTAATGCGTAGAATTGGTCTATTTTTTGTCTCTCCTTCCTCTTAGCCTGATCTCTTCTTTTCAATTCCCGAATGTTCATGACCCCCTCTCTCAGTAATGTCCGAACCACTCCACTGTGTCATGACCAATCCCCTCCTTGGGTATTATGCCCAGGTTAGTTCATGGTAGGATCATATATATATTTTTTCGTTTGTGGTATCCACTAATTTAGCTTAATTATTCACTGCAATTCGCATCCTGAAAGAAATATTGTGCCTGTCATTATACCTTTAGATGATTGCTGAAACAGTCTTATAAGATACTATTGACAAGCGAAACTCTGAAACTTGTGACTGATTGCTTCATTGCAAGGTACACTAACAATCTGTACAAAATTGTCTGTATCACACAAAAACATACTACAAATTACAACTATTTAGTTAGGACTTCAGTGTACACAATATTTTTTATGTATGTGTCGCTTGTATTTATTTTCTTCTTCTTCTTGTCCTTCGTGTGCATCTTCTTGTCCTCCTTATCCTCATCACATGTACCTATTAGTACCTTTATGTTCGTTGTCACGGTTGCTCGGGAAAGCGCGACGTATAGTTGACCATGTAACAAACCCGGTTCAGGTAGGTAGACACCTACATTTGGTATTGTCTGGCCTTGTGATTTAGTTATTGTCATCGCAAAGCTGAGCCTCATAGGAAATTGTTTCCTATTGAAATGGAACGGGAACATTCCGTCGTCTGTCCTAGCATAATCTCTACGTCAATTGCATTTTTCTAGAATCCTCGTACGACCAATCTTGTGCCGTTGCAGAGGCCATTTGGGGGGTCGATGTTTGTGAGTAGTATGATCGAACAATTAATCTTGAGCTTAAGCATATGTGGAGGCAGTCCGTTTGGGGTAAGGGTGTTTAGGAAGTCTTCTGGATAGTATCCATGTGGGTCTTCTTCTATGGAATTCGAAGCTATGGTACACCATCTCCACCCCTTGGAATCGATCAATCACTTTTAGGTTGATTCTGTTTACGCAGTCGTTCTTTATTGTTAAAATTGATCTTGACGTGATGTATTTTGGATCTTCTAGGGAAGAGCTTGGCGTTCTGTAGATATGCTCGATGAGTTTGTGAAGGCCATTATCACCCGCCTTATTTGGCACGCATATACTTGTAGGTAGAAGTATTTCTCCGTTCTCATTTGTCTTATCGGTTTCGTTTCCCACTAGGTATTCTGCGAACCCCGGGTCGTTTTCAGCCCTCATATTACGCACAAGCTTCATTTGTTTCATGCATTTCCATAGCTTGAACCTGCTTAGTGACGTGTCTACCATATGGGCTCTTGTACCCTTTCAGACAACAGGGAGCACTTGTCTAAAGTCTCCTCCAAATACGACCGTTTTCCCACCGAATGGAAGATCTGGTCTGTTCATTATGTCCCTCATGCTTCTATCTAGCTCCTTAACTGCCTGCCTCTTGGATTAGAAATGGCTGTTCCGCTTTGTTTTCTGAATCCACAAATCGCTCCACTGTCTATTCTAAAATGACAAAAGGGGCTAGTAAAGTGAAACCATAATCTGTTATTTGAGCATGAACCACACAAAGAAATATTACCGCAATTTTGACCATGCCAGAAATGTAATAACATTTTGCAGGTGACCATGAAATACATATACACACATGCAGCTTGTCCGTTCCTGTCCAGCCTATGCTGAAATACATCTATACAAATGCAATATCCCAGGTTTAGAGACGATCGAGGGGTAGATTTTAGAAAGGGATGTGCATTGCATTGTAATTTACGGGGAAATTTCGCGCTTTTAAACAAAAACTGCATCGAAGGGGGACAAGTTTCTCTCTCGACACCTTACAGGGTTAGGGTTTCGAGAGTGCGACAAACCTGTTCCTTATTCAACTAAACTAGGGTTTTGAGAAGAGAGGGGAGAGTTTGCATCACAAACTTAAGTTGCATGATTGAATTAAGTTGTATGAATGAATTCAACCCAAGTTTGAATTTGAATTTCAAATTCAAACATCAAATGAATATCACATTATCCAAACTTGAGATAATTTAATAAACAATTAGCCTTAATCAAGATTATAAATAATACAACAATTAAGTAAAGCTCATTAAGGAAAACTTGAGCTTTATTAATAATCACACAAGATACATTGTCACTTACAATATTCAAAATTGGAACAAATGAATATTACAACATATTACAAGAATTGGACAAATTGGAAAATGAAAAGAAAAGAAAAGTACAATTTAATGTTATATCCTAACACTACAATCTAGTCTTCATTGAGCCTTGTACTTGATGATCTCCATGATCCTTGGAGCATCAGGTTGTTTCCCTGCACACAAACACAAAGCAAATAAAAAACAAGTGTTATGCCAAGTGGCATAGCCACTTGGCAGGTTAGCAAAGAAATAATGAACTAGAGAGGATATTATCAAGATCAGCCGAGCTGATCCACCAAATGGACCAAGTCCCAACAGGGAACCACACAGGCAGCTCACCGGGCTATGTGCATGCACAACAGCACACATAAGCCAGGGGAGTCACCAAAATGGTGCCAGGCTCAGCTGTCGACCAGGAGAGCAAAGAGAGGATGATATAAAACCTTTTTCCATCCAAACCCTAACCATTCCATCGACACAAGCTCCTGGGTAAGTTCACCAAGAACAGCAAGAACACTTAGAACAGGAAGAACAACAAGCCATCAGAAACCATCCAGGGACAGCTTCACCAAGAACTGTCAACTGTGAGCAAGCACCAGATGGAGTAAAGCACCACAAGCTTGCAAGGAGGAGCAGGGCAAGCAAACCAAGCATCACAAAAGCAAATCCTCTACACCAACACCTATTTCTAGGAGCTGGAGTGAGGTATACCACACAAAAGCCTGAGCAAGATCATATCTTGCTCATACATAAGCATGCTTGCAACACAGGAGCATAAAAGGGTGGGGTAAACCCTGTTTTGATCATCATTTGGTCAGAGACCAAGTGAAACCTGGAAGAAGTGGAAAGGACCAGGGATCAATCAAGCCTATACCCATGGTTATGCCAACCAGAACAGTGGTAGCATCATCCAAATGGAAATAGGAAAGCAAACAATCCCAGAGACTATCCAAGTACAACCAGACCACACTAGCCCTTCTAAGACCATCAGAATATAGACATTTCTATGTCTATTTTCATTTCAACATCAATTATACTGGAAGCCATTTGACTACCAGTAATATTGCATAGTAGCATACAGAAGAGGTAGGAGCAACCTTTACTAGCACATCAAGCAGTGCTAGGGTCACAACAACTACCTAGCCACACAGAAAAGCCAAAAGAGAAGCATATCATCACTCCATGGAGTTCATGCATCACAGGAGGTGCCAACACATGTTGGTTTCCATCCAGATGGGGCATAGGATGCCCAGTCTACTACTGTATCAAGTAGATCATGTATATTGTCAGAAATAGGAAGCCAAGCTTCACTGACAAGCATAGATAAATAAGAAACAACCACACACTAAGCCAAGCAATTGTATCATTACTCAGATTGAGTTCATAAAGGAGCTAGGGTCCCCAACCACTGTTGGCATCCCTCTAGCTCAATCCAATTCATTATAAGAATCATCACTGCAAGCAGTTCATCTCATTTATCCACTTAGTCAAGCAAGACAACACTGATAAATGAATGTCCAGGAAATCTACACACCAGAGCCTTGCAGTGGATCCAAGTGATCACAGCAAGCAACAGCAGTTAACTGAGCCAAGCACATCACACACCAGCACAAGGCATGGTGATGCACAGTCACCAGAATAAGTCCAGACAGGCATAGGCAGTAAGTAAAGCAAGCCATAATCAAGCAGCTGATGATCACTGGATCACCAGAGCTTGCTAAAGCATGCTAGCACCCAATTCTAGCATCACACAAACCACAGCTAATTAAGTAGCCATATTTAATCAACAGTTGCTTCACAGATAATCAAATAGATGATATATGATTGTATCCAGAAGCACATCAAAAGCTTGATGAACCACTAGATCTTGCTAAACAACTAAAGCATATACCAGTAATCACTGAATCATGCAGTTAAGCCAATAGCAATGCTCAGATGAGCCTACTCATGAATCTGAGCACAAGAACTAGCCATAGGAGCTCTGGCACTTGCAAATTTGCAAGAATTGCATACTGCAACTAAGCCATGGAAGCATCTTTGAATACACATGAGTGCCAGACAAGCATAGAAACAAGAACAGAGGCACAGGGAAGAAATTCTAGCAAGTAAAGCAAGCTTGCACAAGCACATCAGCATCAGCAGCAACGCAGTAGCAGCAAGCCAGCCATCGTGCAGCATAGGCACCAGGAACCGCAAGCCATGGCTAGAGCTACTGAGAGAGGAAGAAGAACAAGCACATGAGAGAGAAGAAGAAGTGGAGAACATACCAGGGTCGAGCAGGCCGACCACCATGGCGGCCACGGCGGCACACGCCAGGGCACGGCGGCGCCAGGCCAAGCCAGGCCATGGCGGCCCACAGCACCACCCCACCGTGGCGGCCACAGCACCAT
This sequence comes from Lolium perenne, assembly GCF_019359855.2. NCBI lineage: Eukaryota > Viridiplantae > Streptophyta > Magnoliopsida > Poales > Poaceae > Lolium > Lolium perenne. The sequence goes on along the minus strand of NC_067250.2, from coordinate 286,316,378 downwards.
CACACCAGGGCTTGGGGAGCCGCGGGATCAAGCGGATCCCGAACCCTAGGCATGGCGGTGAGGGTCGATGACGAGCGAGGGACGGCGTCAGCTCCAAATCGACGTGGATAGAACGCATCGCCATCGTCTGGCAGTTCGATTGCGCCCCATGGCGTGGGCCATGGCGGCCGGGGACCGCCGGAATCGGCCGGCGGAGGTGCGGGCGACGCAGGTCGCCAGTGAGAGAGGAGGGGATTAGGGTTAGGTCGAGCGGCGCGGGGTGAGGGAGTGAGCGAGCGACCGCTCGGGTCGGTTGGACCCGAGCTGGTTTAGCCCAACCCACTGGGCTCCACTGACAGGTGGGCCCAGGGGCATATATGTCTTTTCACAATTCAATAAAAACCTGAAACTTTGAAATTCCATAGAAAATTGATAAAAGCTCTAAAAAAATAATTAAAAATATGTAAATGGATCAGCATAAAATTCTCTATTTAAATAAAATACCAAACAGAATTTTTGAAGACAATTAAGAATAAATCTTATTCTGATGATTTAAATAATAATTTAAATCACTCATATTATTTTCAATAATGAAAATAAGTCCATTAATGCAATTGGACTCTCAAAAACACCTTGACAATATCTCAAGGTTGTATTTACCCTAAATCAAGTATCTCCAAGAGGTTGTTAGTATTTAACCTCTCACATGAAATTACAACGACATCGGAAGGGGAAACAAACCCTAAAACTGGAATCAAGCATAATTGCTTCTTCAACCATTGCCCTTATCGGACAATGATGCTATTTTTCAGAAACAGAGGACAAGGGTCAGTCCACACCTTCCAACTGCAAAACTTTGCAGTGTTCAGGCAAGTTCATCGCTTGCTCATGTCATTTGAGTATCTTTATCAAATTACTTGCAAAGTACTATGACTATCACTATTGCATAAAAACCAAAACCACTATTTTCATAACTATGAATATGACTATGTGGTGGGCAATGGAACCATGGATTGTGTTGATATGGTGGAGGTTCCATTGCAAGGGTTTATATCCATCTAGGATTAAACAACAAATGTCGCCAGTGATTCTTGTGCCGTAATACCCGTGTTAACCATAAGATCTGGAAGGGGACGGACTAGTCAATCGTATTTCCACCTCTTGTACATCAACAGATGCGCTTACCGTAGCAGTTGTATCTGGCGGAACAACCGGAGGGTGGGGATCCCACTCTAATTCCCCACGGTAAAGCATTGCTTGCCGTAGCAGTTGTGTCTTGCGGAACAACCGGAGGGTGGGGATCCCACTCTAATTCCCCACGGTAATGCGGTCTATGATGGGTTGCAGCTACCGGCGTAGGAGTGTATGGTAGAGCCCAGCACTGTCGTCGTGGTCGGGGTCCACCTTGAAATCTACAGGAATAATGGGACCGGCGTGGACCCAGGGTCGGGGCATGCAACAACGGGTGGGTGTGCGAGGTAGCGGAGGAATATGATTGACTATGACCTTACTCCTGGCCTCACACCAAAGGAAGTGTGGACAAGCCTGCAGCTTGGTTGGCAACAAGGTTAAGATCTCTTATGGGTAAAGCAACACCCCTCTGCAGAGTGTAAAGAACTGTGACCTGTCACTCCCTGTTCCGGGATAAGGAACTGTGAACGCGGCCGGAAAGGAGCTCCATGAAGTTCTAGTAAACCGGTGAAGGCTGACGGACATAGCTCTTTGGAATAAAAGCAATCTCTTGAAGAAATGATTATCAAAACCTGCATTGGTATTAGACTTTCTGGTCTAATATCGTAGCTAGTGCATTAAACACCTCTTATCTATAATGAACTTGTTGAGTACGCTCGTACTCATACCACTCTTAAATCCCATGCTTAGATTGTCTGAATCGTCTAGAGGAGGACTACGACAACAATGAAGGAGCCGAGATCATCGGCTATGAAGAACCAGACCTCTCTGGAGGTATCGAGGGCGTATACTACCTCATCGTCTACGGAACCGGGGAGGCTTCCGGAGGAGATCAAGCCTGAACATCTCGAGTAGTAGTAGTAACCGAGCAGCCCAAACTCTTAGTATTTAGCTGCTCGAGGAAATAAATGTATAACTTAATGAGACTCTTATATTGTAAGCTAAGTTGGGTTCGCCTCGAACCCAGGAGTATTCCTCTTAGGACCCAAGAGGAGCTCCGAGACGACATGTGTATGATATTTGTAATAATAAATGAATGAGTTATGGACCTGCTATGTTCTGTTGTACTACTCTGAGGGATGTAATATTTGCGGAATGGTACTTCGTGAATGTTATATCAACGACTGGCATACTACAACATGCAGTGGTATGCAGGGTCACCACAGTTGGTATCAGAGCAAAAGCTTTGACCTTAGGTTGGAACCTAGTAAATGGGACCAAACGTTAGGAGTCAAATAGGATTAGTAAAGAATTCTCTAAAAATATGGTGTATATTCAATTGAGAATACAACAATCATATCTTTTAGTGCGATAATTCTTTATTACCTCTATTATGATGCATTATTACTAATCTTATAATCTTTCTATTTCTACAGCCAACATGGCAAGTTCACGTCCCGGAAGAAACGTGAAAGTGATGGATTCCACACTAAGTGAATACGAAGGAGGACTTGCAGATATTCTACGAGCCATGTTACTTGAATTTGGGTGTGATCCCCAGATCCAAGTAAAGAAATACATGTACTATGATGGTACTGTATTGGCCAAGTGTAGGGTAGGACTGCGACTTCCCGAATCTTTGGGAATGAGCGTAGTAATGCCAGCAGGGGAAGCCAGAACTATCAACACAGCCTACCATATAGCCGTTATGAGAGCCATAACCGACATTCGGGAGCATAAGACGAAAGAGCTTATGGGTTCCGAATTCACCCACATCCCTCATAATCAGGAGGAAGAGGATCCCATGCTTAACCACTACAAATATGCAAAACGCAAACCAATAGCAGCTGCAAAATACATGGACAATAGTCGCAACTTTATATCATTGCTCTTTCAGTTGAACCATCATCTGACGGGATAAATTGATACGATGCTAGAGGAGTTTACTGAACCCAAGGAGGAGAATAGGGGGAAAGAACCTATGGAGAATGTAGTGCACACACCAGTTTACTCAGCTAGTGACTACATTAGTATTGATCCCCTTGAGCGTGAACCTACACCTGTTACACCTGAGAACTACCTGGGTAGTTCCTATGGGGGATATGAGGGCGGAGAGGAATCCGGAAACAATCAGCGTTCCGAGACTCCTATCGAAAATTCCACGGGTTGGCGTTGGGGATCTGATACGGGAACCCATAGTACTTCAGTGTATTATGACGGGGAGATGAATGATGACGCCACAATCCAGAACCAGAGTTATCCTAGTAATGAAGGAGTTGATGGAGGGTATCCGACACAGGTTGAGTCGGGTACAAGTGTTGGAAACACCTATGGTGGAGCTACCGGGGAGTACACCCGATGGGTGGACTATGATGCACTTAACGATCAGTTTGTGAACACTGACTTCTCCCTAGGATCATCATCTGATTCGGATTACCAGCCGACGGGGAGACCTTATGTTCCAGGGTCTATCAGGAGGACGACACGTTCGACCGGATGGAAGCCTGGGATGTACCGGGAGTGAAGATCGACTAGAGTCCACCAAGGGAGGCGAGGCTATAATACACAAGTACCACGTGTATTATAGTATGTAATATTTGTATAAATTTGTACATACACTTTAATAAGTGAGTTTGCATACTCACATCGACTTGAGTATTGTAATAAGACCACTTAAGTATGTATATACATGGTATATGTTTTGTATGATTTGGATTTGCTTCTTGATTTCCATTGCGTGACTAGTTCTGTGCACAAATTTGAGCTCAGAAAACTTGCGCATGGAGTAATTATGAGTATCATCTTGTGTTGCAGAACTAGGGGGTTATGTCGGGAGCGTTAGGAGAGGAGACCGAAGCGCAGCGCATGGAGCGCGAGGCAAAGCAAAAGGAAGAGGCTGAGGAAGTAGCCAGAAATCAATTTCCACCACCACCACCACCCATGACGCAGCAGAATTTTGTCCAGTACATGCAGCTGGTGGAGGAAAGACAACGTGTAACGTTGGAGCAGCAGAATAAATTCTTCCAAGAATTGCTGCAACAGAACCGGGTAGAGAGACCCGAGAATCCGGGAGTCACACTAGCAGACTTCCAGAACACCAAGCCTATATCTTTCGCATACGCGCCCGAGCCAATGGACGCGGAAGATTGGCTTATGGATACTGAGCGAAAGCTCAATACCGTTGGATGTAACGACCAAGAGAAGGTTCGTTATGCTACCCATCTGCTGTGTGGACCTGCCGCATCATGGTGGGACAATATAGTAGCCGTTTATCCGGCTGGAAAGGTATTTACCTGGGAGGAATTTGGAAGAAAGTTCAGGGAATCCAATGTCCCTGAAAGTATCGTGGAACTGAAGCGTCGAGAATTTGAAAGTCTCGAGCAGAAGGACAAGGCCATCCTGACGTATGTCAGGGAATTCTCAAAGCTGTCCCGGTATGCGGTTGAAGAAGTCAACACCGAGGACAAGAAGAAGAAAAGGTTTCTGAGGGGGTTAAGTCCCCAGTTTAAAGTACAGCTCCGTATGATGAGAGCAACCGAGTTCCAAGAGTTGGTGGATGCTGCCATCACTTTGGAAGATGATTTCAAACAACTGCAGGAGGAGAAAAGGAAAAAGGCCAAGTTTGAGCCTAAGAGGTTTGTTAGTAACAAACCTAATACCAGCTTGAGTTTCAAGCCCAGATACAACAACAACAACAACAACAACAACAACAACAACAACAATAACAACAACAACTACTACTACTACGGTAGTAGGAAGAACCAAGCATTCCAGTCTGCAAATCAAATAGTTTGCAGAAACTGTGGATTCACAGGGCATTTTGCCAAGGATTGCAAGAAACCAAAGATCATATGCTTTGGTTGTCGCCAGGAGGGGCACATGCTGAAGGACTGCCCCAAGAGAAACACCGGAGGAGGTCAGTCTGGAGGAGGTGGAAGCCGAGGAGGAAACACCGGAGGGAACTGGAAGAATAAGAAGCCCTTCGGCAAGCTGAACTGCACCAGTCTGGAGGAGGTGGTCAACTCCGATCAGGCGGTGATAGGTACGCTCCAGATACTCACTCATCGTGGCAAAGTACTTTTTGATACTGGTGCAACTACATCATTCATTTCTCAACAATTCATCATCAAACATGGATTAGTTGCACTAAGTTAGATACACCCATAACCATACTTTCTGCGGGGGGAACTATAGTAGTAACCCATACCAAACAAAAACAAGTCATCATGATCAATAAGTGCGCGTTTGACGCGGACCTGTTCATTTTACCGATGAAGGACATTGATGTCATTCTTGGTATGAACTGGTTGGAAGCTAATGGAGCATTGATCGACTGTGTGAACAAGACAGTATCCTTGAAAAGCCCCAATGGAAGTAGAATGATCTACCAAGGCGACAAACATACACAGATTGAAGTGGAGCTACAGTTAAACAGCATGAAGGAGGTGAAGTTAGAGGATATACCTGTAGTGAATGAATTCCAGGATGTGTTTCCTGCGGAATTACCTGGTATGCCACCAGATAGGGAGATAGAATTCACTATCGACCTAATTCCAGGAACAGCTCCGATTGCTAAAGCACCATATAAGATGGGGCCTAAGGAGTTGAAAGAACTTAAGGAGAAATTGGATGACTTGGAACAGAAAGGATTTATACAAGAAAGTGTTTCACCATGGGGATCACCTGTGATCTTCGTGGATAAAAGAGATGGAGGAAGAAGGATGTGCGGAGACTACATAAATCTGAACAACGTCACAATCAAAAACAAGTATCCACTTCCAAGAATACAAGATCTATTCGATCAAGTTAGAGGCGCGGGAGTTTTTTCCAAAATTGATCTAAGATCCGGTTATCACCAGATAAAGATCAAGAAGGAAGACGTTCCGAAAACTGCATTTGTCTCAAGGTATGGACATCATGAATACCTTGTAGTGCCTTTTGGATTAACCAATGCCCCAGCAATTTTCATAAATCTCATGAATAAGATTTTCATGCCATATCTAGACAAGTTTGTCATCGTATTCATCGATGATATCTTGATCTATTCCAAGAACAAGGCCGAACATGCTGAACATTTGAGGTTAGTGTTGCAAACACTAAGGGAACATCAACTCTATGCCAAATTTAGCAAGTGTGAATTTTGGCTAGATCAAGTGGAATTCCTTGGTCATGTCATTAGTAAAGATGGAATAGCAGTTAACCCGAGCAAGGTAGCAGCAGTTCTAGAATGGGAAGCACCCAAGACTGTCAAGGAAATCCGAGGATTCCTAGGAATGGCAGGATATTATCGGAGATTCATTGAAGGATTCTCCAAGATAGCAGGACCCATGACAAAGCTGTTAAGAAAGAACACACCATTCGTGTGGTTAGAGGAGTGTGAGAAGAGTTTTCAAACTCTGAAGGAGAAACTCACCACAGCACCGGTGTTAGCGGTTCCGGAAGTTGGCAAGGATTACACCGTGTACTGTGACGCATCCAAGCATGGATTGGGTTGCGTACTCATGCAAGATCGGAAGGTCATATCTTATGGATCGAGGCAACTCAGACCTCATGAAGTGAATTATCCAACACATGATTTAGAGTTAGCAGCAGTGGTATTTGCACTCAAAACATGGAGACATTTCCTCTATGGAGCCAAGTGTGAGCTCTATACAGATCATAAGAGTCTCAAATATTTCTTCACTCAGAAGGAACTCAACATGAGGCAGAAAAGATGGCTTGAATTGATCAAGGATTATGATTTGACAATCAATTATACTCCAGGAAAGGCCAATGTCGTAGCAGATGCCTTAAGTAGGAAGAGTACCGGAGGAGTGGAACAAGAAATATCACCGGAGTTGAGGAAGAAAATAAGTCAAGCCCAAATACAACTTTGGGAGAAGGAAGCTCATGAAGGACTATCGGCCTTACAAGTAGCCGATGAGCTAAATGTTAACTTGAAGAATGGGATAATGATGGGTCAGTTGGACGATCCATTCATCATGGAGGAGATGAGAAGAATAGATGAAGGAAGACCATCAGAATTTCACCGCGGAGAATCTGGATCATTATGGTTTCAAAAGAGAATTTGTGTTCCGGATATTACTGAAATTAAGGAAGTAATACTCCGGGAAGCCCATCAAACACCATATTCCATACATCCGGGAAGTACAAAGATGTACATGGATCTAAAAGAGTTATTCTGGTGGAATAACATGAAGAGAGAAATAGCCCAATACGTGGCGGAATGCCATACCTGCCAAAGAGTGAAGGCTGAACATCAGAGTCCGGCAGGGAAGTTACAACCTCTACCTATTCCAGAATGGAAATGGGAGGAGATAGGGATGGATTTCATCACCGGACTACCCATGACCAATAAAAAGAAGGACATGATATGGGTAATCGTGGATCGGTTGACGAAAAGTGCACACTTTTTAGCGGTAAATCAGCAAGATAAAGGAGAGAAACTCATCGATCTTTACATCAAAGAGATCGTGAGTAAACATGGAGTGCCCAAGAAGATCGTGTCGGATCGAGGATCCGTGTTCACATCAGCATTCTGGAAGCAACTACACGAAGCTTTAGGATCCAAGTTGGACTATAGTACCGCTTATCATCCCTGCAGTGTGGACAAACCGAGAGAACCAACCAGATCTTAGAGGATATGCTTAGGGCTTGTGCCCTAGACTTCGGAGGATCATGGGAAGAGCACTTACCACTAGCAGAGTTTTCATACAATAATAGCTACCAAAGCAGTATCAAGATGGCACCGTTTGAAGCTCTGTATGGAAGAAAGTGTAGATCACCGATATGCTGGTATGAAGCCGGAGCAAGTAAAGAGTTTAACCCTGATTATGTCAAGGAAAAGCAACAAATAATTGACATTATCAGGGATAGGCTCAAGATAGCCCAGAGCCGACAGAAAAGTTATGCCGATCAAAAGAGGAGAACATGGGAGCCACGAGTTGGAGACATGGTATATCTTAAGGTGAGCCCGATGAAAGGACTTCAGAGGTTTGGAGTGAAAGGAAAGCTAAGCCCTAGGTACATCGGACCTTTCAAGATTTTGAGTCAAAACCGATGGTTAGCCTTTGAATTGGAATTACCGGGAAGGTTATCTCAGGTTCACAATGTATTCCATGTGTCGCAACTCCGAAAGTGTCTGAAGACCCCCGATGAACCAGTATCACATGAAGAGCTCGAGTTGCAACCAGATTTGACATACATCGAGAAGCCAGCAAAGATTCTCGAGGAAAACTGGAAACAACTCAGGAATCGAGCGATAAAGTACTGCAAGATACAATGGAAGCACCATCCCGAGAGGGAAGCCACCTGGGAAAAAGAGGAAGACCTGAGGAAAACATACCCCGAACTCTTCAAGTATTACAACCACAACTTCGGGACGAAGTTTTCTTTAAGGGGGAAAGGCTGTAATATCCCAGGTTTAGAGACGATCGAGGGGTAGATTTTAGAAAGGGATGTGCATTGCATTGTAATTTACGGGGAAATTTCGCGCTTTTAAACAAAAACTGCATCGAAGGGGGACAAGTTTCTCTCTCGACACCTTACAGGGCTAGGGTTTCGAGAGTGTGACAAACATGTTCCTTATTCAACTAAACTAGGGTTTTGAGAAGAGAGGGGAGAGTTTGCATCACAAACTTAAGTTGCATGATTGAATTAAGTTGTATGAATGAATTCAACCCAAGTTTGAATTTGAATTTCAAATTCAAATATCAAATGAATATCACATTATCCAAACTTGAGATAATTTAATAAACAATTAGCCTTAATCAAGATTATAAATAATACAACAATTAAGTAAAGCTCATTAAGGAAAACTTGAGCTTTATTAATAATCACACAAGATACATTGTCACTTACAATATTCAAAATTGGAACAAATGAATATTACAACATATTACAAGAATTGGACAAATTGGAAAATGAAAAGAAAAGAAAAGTACAATTTAATGTTCTATCCTAACACTACAATCTAGTCTTCATTGAGCCTTGTACTTGATGATCTCCATGATCCTTGGAGCATCAGGTTGTTTCCCTGCACACAAACACAAAGCAAATAAAAAACAAGTGTTATGCCAAGTGGCATAGCCACTTGGCAGGTTAGCAAAGAAATAATGAACTAGACAGGATATTATCAAGATCAGCCGAGCTGATCCACCAAATGGACCAAGTCCCAACAGGGAACCACACAGGCAGCTCACCAGGCTATGTGCATGCACAACAGCACACATAAGCCAGGGGAGTCACCAAAATGGTGCCAGGCTCAGCTGTCGACCAGGAGAGCAAAGAGAGGATGATATAAAACCTTTTTCCATCCAAACCCTAACCATTCCATCGACACAAGCTCCTGGGTAAGTTCACCAAGAACAGCAAGAACACTTAGAACAGGAAGAACAACAAGCCATCAGAAACCATCCAGGGACAGCTTCACCAAGAACTGTCAACTGTGAGCAAGCACCAGATGGAGTAAAGCACCACAAGCTTGCAAGGAGGAGCAGGGCAAGCAAACCAAGCATCACAGAAGCAAATCCTCTACACCAACACCTATTTCTAGGAGCTGGAGTGAGGTATACCACACAAAAGCCTGAGCAAGATCATATCTTGCTCATACATAAGCATGCTTGCAACACAGGAGCATAAAAGGGTGGGGTAAACCCTGTTTTGATCATCATTTGGTCAGAGACCAAGTGAAACCTGGAAGAAGTGGAAAGGACCAGGGATCAATCAAGCCTATACCCATGGTTATGCCAACCAGAACAGTGGTAGCATCATCCAAATGGAAACAGGAAAGCAAACAATCCCAGAGACTATCCAAGTACAACCAGACCACACTAGCCCTTCTAAGACCATCAGAATATAGACATTTCTATGTCTATGTTCATTTCAACATCAATTGTACTGGAAGCCATTTGACTACCAGTAATATTGCATAGTAGCATACAGAAGAGGTAGGAGCAACCTTTACTAGCACATCAAACAGTGCTAGGGTCACAACAACTACCTAGCCACACAGAAAAGCCAAAAGAGAAGCATATCATCACTCCATGGAGTTCATGCATCACAGGAGGTGCCAACACATGTTGGTTTCCATCCAGATGGGGCATAGGATGCCCAGTCTACTACTGTATCAAGTAGATCATGTATATTGTCAGAAATAGGAAGCCAAGCTTCACTGACAAGCATAGATAAATAAGAAACAACCACACACTAAGCCAAGCAATTGTATCATTACTCAGATTGAGTTCATAAAGGAGCTAGGGTCCCCAACCACTGTTGGCATCCCTCTAGCTCAATCCAATTCATTATAAGAATCATCACTGCAAGCAGTTCATCTCATTTATCCACTTAGTCAAGCAAGACAACACTGATAAATGAATGTCCAGGAAATCTACACACCAGAGCCTTGCAGTGGATCCAAGTGATCACAGCAAGCAACAAGAAGCTTAATCGAGCCAAGCACAAGACACACCAAAGACAAGGCATGGTGATGCACAGTCACCAGAATAAGTCCAGACAGGCATAGGCAGTAAGTAAAGCAAGCCATAATCAAGCAGCTGATGATCACTGGATCACCAGAGCTTGCTAAAGCATGCTAGCACCCAATTCTAGCATCACACAAACCACAGCTAATTAAGTAGCCATATTTAATCAACAGTTGCTTCACAGATAATCAAATAGATGATATATGATTGTATCCAGAAGCACATCAAAAGCTTGATGAACCACTGGATCTTGCTAAACAACTAAAGCATATACCAGTAATCACTGAATCATGCAGTTAAGCCAATAGCAATGCTCAGATGAGCCTACTCATGAATCTGAGCACAAGAACTAGCCATAGGAGCTCTGGCACTTGCAAATTTGCAAGAATTGCATACTGCAACTAAGCCATGGAAGCATCTTTGAATACACATGAGTGCCAGACAGGCATAGAAACAAGAACAGAGGCACAGGGAAGAAATTCTAGCAAGTAAAGCAAGCTTGCACAAGCACATCAGCATCAGCGACAACGCGATGAGCAAAGCAAGCCAGCCATCGTGCAGCATAGGCACCAGGAACCGCAAGCCATGGCTAGAGCTACTGAGAGAGGAAGAAGAACAAGCACATGAGAGAGAAGAAGAAGTGGAGAACATACCAGGGTCGAGCAGGCCGACCACCATGGCGGCCACGGCGGCACACGCCAGGGCGCGGCGGCGCCAGGCCAAGCCAGGCCATGGCGGCCCACAGCACCACCCCACCGTGGCGGCCACAACACCATCACACCAGGGCTTGGGGAGCCGCGGGATCAAGCGGATCCCGAACCCTAGGCATGGCGGTGAGGGTCGATGACGAGCGAGGGACGGCGTCAGCTCCAAATCGACGCGGATAGAACGCATCGCCATCATCTGGCGGTTCGATTGCGCCCCATGGCGTGGGCCATGGCGGCCGGGGACCGCCGGAATCGGCCGGCGGAGGTGCGGGCGACGCAGGTCGCCAGTGAGAGAGGAGGGGATTAGGGTTAGGTCGAGCGGCGCGGGGTGAGGGAGTGAGCGAGCGACCGCTCGGGTCGGTTGGACCCGAGCTGGTTTAGCCCAACCCACTGGGCTCCACTGACAGGTGGGCCCAGGGGCATATATGTCTTTTCACAATTCAATAAAAACCTAAAACTTTGAAATTCCATAGAAAATTGATAAATGCTCTAAAAAAATAATTAAAAATATGTAAATGGATCAGCATAAAATTCTCTATTTAAATAAAATACCAAACAGAATTTTTGAAGACAATTAAGAATAAATCTTATTCTGATGATTTAAATAATAATTTAAATCACTCATATTATTTTCAATAATGAAAATAAGTCCATTAATGCAATTGGACTCTCAAAAACACCTTGACAATATCTCAAGGTTGTATTTACCCTAAATCAAGTATCTCCAAGATGTTCTTAGTATTTAACCTCTCACATGAAATTACAACGACATCGGAAGGGGAAACAAACCCTAAAACTGGAATCATGCATAATTGCTTCTTTAACCATTGCCCTTATCGGACAATGATGCTATTTTTCAGAAACAGAGGACAAGGGTCAGTCCACACCTTCCAACTGCAAAACTTTGCAGTGTTCAGGCAAGTTCATCGCTTGCTCATGTCATTTGAGTATCTTTATCAAATTACTTGCAAAGTACTATGATTATCACTATTGCATAAAAACCAAAACCACTATTTTCATAACTATGAATATGACTATGTGGTGGGCAATGGAACCATGGATTGTGTTGATATGGTGGAGGTTCCATTGCAAGGGTTTATATCCATCTAGGATTAAACAACAAATGTCGCCAGTGATTCTTGTGCCGTAATACCCGTGTTAACCATAAGATCTGGAATGGGACGGACTAGTCAATCGTATTTCCACCTCTTGTACATCAACGGATGCGCTTACCTTAGCAGTTGTATCTGGTGGAACAACCGGAGGGTGGGTATCCCACTCTAATTCCCCACGGTAAAGCATTGCTTGCCGTAGCAGTTGTGTCTTGCGGAATAACCGGAGGGTGGGGATCCTACTCTAATTCCCCACGGTAATGCGGTCTATGATGGGTTGCAGCTACCGGCGTAGGAGTGTATGGTAGAGCCCAGCACTGTCGTCGTGGTCGGGGTCCACCTTGAAATCTACAGGAATAATGGGACCGGCGTGGACCCAGGGTCGGGGCATGCAACAACGGGTGGGTGTGCGAGGTAGCGGAGGAATATGATTGACTATGACCTTACTCCTGGCCTCACACCAAAGGAAGTGTGGACAAGCCTGCAGCTTGGTTGGCAACAAGGTTAAGATCTCTTATGGGTAAAGCAACACCCCACTGCAGAGTGTAAAGAACTGTGACCTGTCACTCCCTGTTCCGGGATAAGGAACTGCGAACGCGGCCGGAAAGGAGCTCCATGAAGTTCTAGTAAACCGGTGAAGGCTGACGGACATAGCTCTTTGGAATAAAAGCAATCTCTTGAAGAAATGATTATCAAAACCTGCATTGGTATTAGACTTTCTGGTCTAATATCGTAGCTAGTGCATTAAACACCTTTTATCTATAATGAACTTGTTGAGTACGCTCGTACTCATACCACTCTTAAATCCCATGCTTAGATTGTCTGAATCGTCTGGAGGAGGACTACGACAACAATGAAGGAGCCGAGATCATCGGCTATGAAGAACCAGACCTCTCTGGAGGTATCGAGGGCGTAGACTACCTCATCGTCTACGGAACCGGAGAGGCTTCCGGAGGAGATCAAGCCTGAACATCTCGAGTAGTAGTAGTAACCGAGCAGCCCAAACTCTTAGTATTTAGCTGCTCGAGGAAATAAATGTATAACTTAATGAGACTCTTATATTGTAAGCTAAGTTGGGTTCGCCTCGAACCCAGGAGTATTCCTCTTAGGACCCAAGAGGAGCTCCGAGACGACATGTGTATGATATTTGTAATAATAAATGAATGAGTTATGGACCTGCTATGTTCTGTTGTACTACTCTGAGGGATGTAATATTTGCGGAATGGTACTTCGTGAATGTTATATCAACGACTGGCATACTACAACATGCAGTGGTATGCAGGGTCACCACAACAAAATAGCAATGAATACGAAATACAATAGAAAAATAATCCAGCTGATGTAACTTTCAACTTTTCATTAAAAATACTTCAAAGAACGCACAACAGATAAGAAAGAATTGCCTTTAATCTTTTATTTTTACCGTGGAAAAGGTGGGGGTGGCCACTACGGTATATTTTTCATTTAAATAGATTTAAAAAAGCACAGAAACCAGGGTCTCTAGATAATTTACATGGGCGAATTGCTTATAATCTAAAAACCCGATATTTGTATTTTTCATAAAGACTTTCATCATCCCCACCAAACACGGTGTATCACCTTGCTGAATCTTTCCATTCATGTTGTTTTACTACACTACAAAAGGACCATCCCATCGAGTACCTACTTATTTTTATTCTCAGATTGACATATCGGAAGAACTACACCAAGAGGTATTACACCATGTAAACAGAGTATCTAGTTTTGGGAAACAAGTTATCTCAACTGCCCATTTACGCTTTTAAAGGTGAATCTCATAGGCTACTGTAGACACGGCTGAAAACTGCTAGATTACATCTCTGAGTGGCATCATCACCTGTTTAAGATTGCATATCACACATGGCAACCAATCCATACTGTTCCACATTTTCTGGTAGGAGGACAAAAAAGAAAGAAAGAAAGAAAAGGTCAATTATGAGAAATAGTATTGAAATAAATGAAGAACGGTTAATTGCAAACTCAAATCAGTCTCGAATATAGATCGTTACTGGAAATAATTGAGCATAAGACTAAGTGTAGCAATAAACAGTGAGGAAGATGCATGATTTCCAGTTCCAGTGTAAACTTTCCTTGTTCTGGCTTATGACATTATTAGTGATCAGGGTTTAGTCTATATAATCCTAAGATATGGAAATACACTCCGTAGGGAAAACTATCAATATCTAATCTATAACTGGTATACTGGAATCCTTGAAAATCAGCCTAAGCGCATCAAAGAGTCAAAACATCTTAGTTGGCATTCATGCATTTCATGAATATAGGACAAACGGGATAGGACCCAGATGATTAAGGTAGAGGAATACAGTATATCAAACCTGAAAGTTTGAGGGGCCAAAATTGCTTCATGTGACAAGAAGATGATTGAATCCGCCCAGATCTAGTCGCTGGATCATTCCTTCGTAGTTCCAGCTTAGAGATGCTTCGGTATTGGTGGTGATGCTCCTCGTCTCCAGCTCGGAGGAGGACGGCAGAGTCATGGTCACTGGTCGTGGTTCAGGCGCACCGAAATGGGGGCCATTTTCTCCAGTTCATCCATCTTCAACAGATGCAGTAAATACTCACTCCATCATGTAACATAAGATGTTATTACGACCAATTATAACATGTAAGACAATAATTTTAGATTGTGCAAAAACATGTAAGACACTATATCAGACCATTTTTATTCAATAGATGCACCAAATACCCCCTCCACCCCGTAATATAAGATGCTATTACAACCAATGACAACCAATATTGGTTAGAATAGCATCTTATATTATGGCACAGAGGGAGTACCAATCAACATAGTGAATTCGGAGTGCTCTATGAAAAACTACTTAAATAACCACAATAGCAAGAATCTGATGTCAAAAGTCATTCACCTTTTTCACTTCCAATATCTATAGGAAGTTCCTGGGAAGCCTCCGTGAAGCTGATGTCATGAAGACATGAATCAGAGCTATAATTACCTTGATTTGAGCTACTTGTCTCTTCAGTACTCAACCTCATCCCGCAAAAAGTTAATTTTTTTTTTCAGTTGCCATTAACTTACAGCATCGTTAAATAAAGTGAAATAGTCAAATGTATCACTAATACCACATTTTGTGTTCTGCGTTCATAGAAACAATGGAATGATCCCTCTAACATGCCAACCCTGCGAGGACATGGTGCATAATATAGTGCAGCGGTGTCCACACATTGTTCCATAAAAAAATTCAGTAAAAACATGATAATATGAAGACCAACATTTTGAAGACATCATGAGAAAGAACAACATTGCACCATCAAAATCAAAATGTTGCAACTGACAAAAGGTCAAAAAGTACAAACAATGTGTCAGCCTCCATGTGGCTCTACCCAATTTTGTACAGCAGTTTGGAAAAAAAATCAACATTAACAAGATCTGGCCTCTTTGTCCACTCAAGCTCTTCTGGGTTTAGATAGGCTGTCAATTCCATAACGCCGCCATGTGGCTCTACCATCATGATCCTCTAATTCGGCCTCTTATTCGTTGTCGCTGTTGTTTCTGCCGGCAGGCATGCCACCTGACTCAAGCCCCATCTCACACAACCTCCCTGTTCAACAAATGCTCCTGACTGCGGCGATGTCACAAAACCGAGACATCAAATGAGGGCATGAGTCATATCACGAACTGGGTGAAATGGGGGGACTGGCTTGTAGGAATATTTAACACTTGCATAACAAGATTGATTTAGTGCACTTGTCAAATTCTTTAGGGCATTTTACTAAACTGGAACATCGACAATCAACATGCAGAGAAATTAACGGGAATGGGTTGTTAATTATCTTGTTTTTTTTCAGAAATGAATTGTCGTTCGAAGATGACATTCTGTCATTTGCTTCCTCTGTCCAGGAAAACTACCTCCGATTGGTGAATAATACCACCTCCCCGTAAATTTTAATAGCATGCCTGACAATTATTCTACAAACTGCGATTGTGGATTAAAATCTATATAGAGAATAGTCACATCATGAGTCTGATGAATCTGATTTTAACATTACTCAAATTTCAGAATCACCACTAATACAAAAAAAATTAAACCCTTTTCCATTATTCCTTCGAATAATGACAAAAGAGAAGTACATGGCACTATAGTTCAGGATGTGCATATGAAAAGATTGATTTTTGGAACGTTGCATCTTGACACAAACCTTGATTTTCCAGCGTTGATCCGCGACAGGGACTCGGCCCCTTTCGTCGTGCTGGCTGGGACGGTCTGCCAGCGGGTGCAGATAAAGGCGGACAGCGGATGGGATGCAGCGTAGCCGGTGGCGGCGCTGTGCATTCAATCTTGCGTAGAGCGTCGGGCGGTGGTGGGCAGGCTCATGCTACCTCTGCTGCTGCCAGATTCGTGTCCTTCGTCGCCGCCTTGACGTTAGGGCATGTATAGTGATAGAGAAGGCATGCCTTCCCTTATCTCGCCACATCATCTAGAGAATACAATTGGTATAAGTCCTACAATGCGTTATCTTTTATAGCCATCCCTAGAAATTAATGATAATCAATTTAATTTGGTAGAAAAATATGTTTCTAAGGGAAGACATGTCGTACAATGAAGAAAATAGCCTTCATTTTTTTTGTAAGAGATGATCCCTTAGCCAAGGGAAGACAACCTTCTCTTCTTTCATTCTCTCGTCTCCAACTAAGCAAAAATCTAACGTGACACCTCTAAGGAAAGGTTGGCGTCACCCCATTGCACGTGCCCTTAGGGCATGTGCAATGATTGATAAGACTGTTTTATCTTAGCACTGCCACGTAACTTAGATATAACAACAAAACATGATGTACAATGGGTTATTTTTCCAGTGTTATCTCTAGTAATCAAATATCCTAAATTTGTGGTGAGAGAGATTGTGCTAAGAGATTATCTCTTAATTAAGAGATTGCAAACCCTTTTTTAACATTCTCTCTCCTCCACCTCAGCATTTACCCTACGTGGCACTGCTAAGATATCACCATTGTACATGCCCTTAGGGCCTGGCGAGGGGGAGGTGTTGGGGCCCTGCGGTTTGCCGACTGCAAGGGATAGAGAGAGATGGGCGAAGGTTGCCGGTGCTGCTGAGGGACATACGGGGGTGAGATGGAGATGGGAACGGGAGAGATCGAGGAAGTCGGGACAAGGTAGTAGAGATTTGTTTGGTGGAGAGGGCGTGATTTCTGGACACGTTAATGGGCAGGGAGCCAGGCCTATGCGGAGGTGGACGATGGACGAAGCAGGAAACGAAGCTGACGACCAAAAAGTCGACTAGTGGAAGGTGGGGAGAGTAGGGAACATGTTCCTCCTTTTAAGTAGTGTAGATAGATATGATTATTTATGGGTCTTTTTTTTTATGTTAGCCACTTAAGACTGTTTGGACATTTGAAACCAATTTGTTTTGGAATTTTGATGATATTGATATTATCCATGTCATTAATGTCTCCCCACAGGAAAAGAATGAAAAAGTTTTTTGTGGTGAAGTTATTTTTATAGAAAACTAAGGAACACAAAACTGATAGCCATCAAAGAATAGATGAAAACCTCAAGCTTCTGGATGCCAATGCATTCCCCTAAACCAGCAACCTCTCGCCAGCAACATCTTAGGTTTGAAACCTTCACCTTGTCTTTTTAGCACAAATTCGTATAACCTCGAAGCGTCTTTTGAAATAGAAGTAAAAGTGCAATAGGATCCACCCAAAGAAAAGGAATAGGAAGAATTATCAAAACTATGGCAAAATATATTAAACAGAGGGAGTAGGACGGCGCCGTGCCGTGTAATACGAGAGAAAGAAATACTCCTACATACACAGATACACTGCTCGTATTTCCTGTCAAAATAACAAAATTATACATGCATCACGTTGCGTATACATCAGTGCGGTGCCCGACTGCTCGCTCAGTATACTGTTCCTTCAGATTAATATTGGCAAGAACAAAATAGCAATCTCGCTATATATTACACGGTTCCGATGAGATTACATGATTACATTATCATCTAGTCGTCGTAATCGTCGTTATCCCTGCGGTTGAGGAACCGCCTGACGGCGCCGACGACCGCCCCGCCCACTATGAACAGGACGAGCGTGTCGAAGCCGCCGCCGACCCCGAGGGCGACGCTGGGGCCACCGTAGAAGCCGAACGGCGACAAGCCGTACCCGCCGTAGCCACCGTATCCGTAGCCGCCCACCAGCGGCGGCGCCACGCCAGGGTTGACGTAGATGTTGGTCCTGCGCGTGCGCGCGCGAGCATCGGAAAACAAATCAGAATTCAGAACTAAACTCATCCTCCAACGCAAGCTAAATGGACCAGCGTGATTGTCAATTGCCTACCTTGAGTTGTTTATCCGTGGACCGGAGGGTCGCGGCGCCGCAGACCGGAACGCCTTCCCGCCGACCCTGCCGCCGGACTTGCCCGCCATGGCGTCATCGACGGGCGAGAGCACGAGCACGCCAGCGGCCAGCGCGACCATCGCCAGCTTCCCGAGCTTTTTCAGCTCTAGGTTTCCGGCCAACGAGGGAGACGCGTCCTTCTCGTTGGAGGCCCTGCACGAGAGCCTCGAGGATGCCGGCCTTGACGACCTCGTGAGCTGCAGGGCCGTGCAAAGGGGCCTCCCTGCAAGAGATGTGGGTGCTAACGCCATAGCTTCTTCTAGCTTGCTTGCTCTGTCTTCTTCCTCTGAGCTTCTTGAATTGATTCAGTTTTAGATGGGTAGTGGTAGTAGAACTGTAGAAGGCTAGCTAATCTTGAGCTTCTTGGTCTTGGACTTGGATTGCCGCGTTTTGGCACGAAGAGGAGGAAGGGTAGTAGGAGAGTAGAAGGCTTATCTTGAGATGAGAAAGCGGCCACTTGGCCAAATGTGAGCGGCCGGGTGAAACGTCTAGAGGAGAGAGATCTTTTGAGCTCTCGTCTGTTTCGTAGCTCAACTTGGTTTCAACACATGCAGCTGGTGGCACACGGCTTCGCCCGGTATTTTCGCAGCTTGGTTTCTCTGGTAATATTTGTGGTAAGTCTAAATGGGCAAGCGTTTTTTTTTTCGACGAGATATTCTAGGAGCCAGGTGGGACCGCATGTGAGCCGCCGATCTAGCCATCCACGGTGCAGGTTTTTTCACGAAAAAAAACTAACATTGGCATGGCCCACTGAAAAATTAACCTGGCAACTTATTTTTCGTTCGTGCCAACCTCCTACCGTGGACACGTTTTGCCAATGCAAACTTCCTTTTTTTTTCAACTAGTACAAATGCCCGTGCGTTGCCACGGGTCCTTAAAATTTATTTTTCAATGCACATATAATTCACAACTCACTGACAAACTACATGACATTAAACTCTGGGGCCTATGTATCGATCAGTAAGAATGACAACATTATTCTAGTGATGTGCATCAGCTACAAGATATAGGATGATCTTAGCATCAAGGGAAAAGAAAAGAAAAGGTACAACACATGTGGAGCAGCTGGAGACTAAGATCTTATCATGAAAGTGTGCCTTTTCGCCCTTCATTCATTCACCTGAAGTGTAGCGACCTTGGCCTGATCACCTGCTTCATTGACCTCCGACCTGCTTCATTGACCTCCGACGAAATAGTGGTATATGCATACTCGCATAACACTTTCTTGATTGGCTCGTAGTGGAACCACAACTCGACAAACAAGTCCACCACCTAGTGCTGACCAGCGATGGTGCCTGCCGTTGACGCCAAATTTACTGCCTTGACGGGGGAAATCACAAACCTTACCAAGTCCAGAGAAATGTTCAATGTAGAGGGTTACAATTATGAAGAATCAAACATAGACTCATACAAAATGACTAAATACAGCCGAATCAAATGTTAACTATTAGCAATCCCTCACTGAAGTTCATTATAACCCTTATATTTATTTAGTACTCAAGAGTGGTTCAAAACCAAAACTCGAAAAAAAGACCACATTCTCAAGTCCCGGTGACCAATTATCTAGATGTAAAAGGAAGTAGCAGTATATACATAATCGTAGAGCACTTTCTTGATTGGGTCGTAGTGGAGCAGAATTTCGACAAATAAGTCTACCACGTAGAGCCAAACAAATTAACAAAAAGATAATAGATAAATCATTTGAAGGGATCATACATTGGCTGGTATACCAGACAGACAATGATGACAAACTGAAAACTGCTTTATATGTACTCAGAGATGGAAAAGAATGAGAGGTGGTACCTTATCCTTCATGTACCTAATACAAGCAGAGTCAATTGTGGGCAGCATCACCCTCGGCGCACCTCCAGGGGCTTGGTGCACGCCTAAGCCAAGGGATAAAAGCCAGAAGCGCATCTCGCCAGCTCCCACAAATGTATCTTGCCAGCTCCCAGCAGCATCTCGACGGCTCGCTCTTTGCCTGTTCCTAGCAGCACACCCCACCAGCTCCCAGCAGCGCAGATCACCAGCACCGGCAGCAGCAACACCTTGATGGCCCAGCAATAGAAGATCGCTGAGATCAAGCTGTTTACTACCCCAGTACCTTGCTAGGATCGAGCTCTTCAGTTCTGCAATCTCTAAACCAAATTCTGGTTCCAATGTTACACTAAGACCTGAATCTTACTACAACTGAAGTACCTGAAGAAGAGAGTACACCATTTAAGTTCAGAGAGAAGACATAAGAGAGTACATGCTATAGTTCAGTACTTTCATTGAGAAAATGACAGAAAATGAACTACGATTCAAGAGATACCATCTTAGATGCAAATGCTTATATCCAAGACACATCAATGAACAATAAGTACACCCATTAACCAAAGCAAGCAGTGAAAGGTCCAATCTTTCTGGCGGACGCACCTTCAGCCCTGGACGTTGATGCACATGATGTCCATGCGTCCAGCAGGTGGACGATAGACCCGTGGTGGAGGGTGTCATCCATGACGACTCGGTTAAGGTCGGTGGAGACCATGGACTGCAGCGAGTGAACACCGTCAGAGAACAACATCCGGAAACACTCTGACTGCTACGCCCCTATCACGCCCTTGGCGTTGACAGGACGCATGTCCGCCACCTGCAGCACAGGCTGGATCGTGTGCCCGGACCCTTGGGGAGCTCCGCGATATCCTTCACCGCGCCCGAGGTCATCTTAAACACTTCTTTTACGACATGAAGCCTGCACATACATTTTTATAGCATATACATTACATAGATCAAGAGCATATACATGACATACCAGAAATTGGCTGAACCTAGACATTGCCCTAGTATATGCAGCATGGGATTCACATTTTTTTATATGAAGCTTAAGCATTGTACTTGATGTAGATACTAAAAACTTTGTAAGCACGCACATCTTATGATTAGAGTAGCCGTGGTACAGTAAGAATAAAATGTTTCAAAGCAAAGTACAGACCAAAATATTAACTGATTTCTGGCAGCATTGATTCCCCAAGCTTACCCAAAACTGTCCACCATGAAATTTGTTGTCATTCCAACCAAGATCGATGCAACTGGACTGAGCTTCAACAAGCTATGCGTTGCGATCCAATTTCCCATACTCCCATGGAACCCAGCATTCTCTTTCCCATCATAAAGACAATACAAATCAAGACCAAGTATGTGTCTGTCATGCCCAAAATCTACTTCCCATCATAGGTAATATCCACATGAGTAATTGGTGATCCAAGCACAGGTAACACTGTCTTCGCCATCTTTCATCGAACTCTTTGAGTAGAGCATGATCTTGCCATCCACAGAACCAACAACAACTGAACCATTCCTAGTACTTGCATAGCACTGGAAGTTGATGCCCTATGAGAACTGATGGCCCTGCAGATAATGCAGCACTGGTGACCCATAGGAGCTACCACTGCCTACAGGCTACACCTCACACATCACACCTACATAGTTGTCTTCCAGTCCCAAAAAGATTGTCCCGGAAGGTTCAAGCTGCACACTCTTACTATCGTTGGCAATGTCTCGCATCGTGATGTCAGATCCATCCTTCTAGAATCGCCACTCAGTGACAACCTTCCCGGTGTTGATGTCGACATGGTGGGCGGCGTTGGAATGGGAGCGCCCATGTCTCCAGGGCTCATGAGCATCATGTTGGTCTCGCTGCGCATCAGCAGGGCCTTCTTTAGCATCGAGTAGGAGCTGGTCTTAATGCCAATGCGGCCGACGGAGATCTTCACTGAAACGCCCTACCCGTGCATGTTGTGGCAGAAGTTCTTGACCACCTCTATCCCAGCGCCACCGACCAAGAAAATGTTGTCGAGTGTGCCGAGCGTCAGGCTCTGGATGCCGCTGTCGTCGCTGGCCTCCTCCTCAAAACAGGGTGATAATTAAATACTGCAGCCATAGAATTGAAATCTTAACCGTTTGATGATTGAAATTTAAGCTAATTTCACTTCTGAGGTAAAAGGACATGTTCCTGGGTTGTTTAATCAAATCAACCAGATTTATGTCTAAACAGATCATATTAGACATTTGGCAAAAACCACTTGCAATGAAAATAAGTATTGCAAACATTCCGGTCTTTCTTTTTGGAAATAATCACATCTCAAACAGAGAAATAAAGTGTGTTCTGCGTATGTGGGGGTGGGGGGATGAAGCCACCCTTTTACCATAAATGCAAGACCTGGAAACATTACTATTTTTACTTGATCTGAATGTGATTTTCCATTACATGAATAGAGTACCGACTATTGAATTAGATTGAAGATGAAATATAACTAAAACCAGTGCTCACTCTCAATGTCATCTTCATCAGCCACGACAGGGCCACCATGTCCAGCAGCTTGTCTGGTACCTTGCCGCTCAGCTGCATCCACCGTTTGCCTGCCCAAATGAGTGTATTCACAAAGGAATAATCCACGAGACAGATTAAAAATATAGCATGTCGGGCATCACCTGCCAGAAGTCTCCAATATCCCATGCTCTATTTCTATATTCCGTGGAGCCTTAAGAAGCCAACATGTGTGGCTAGTATTTATATACCTGCCCAAAACTAAGGCGCGTCATAGAGCAGGATGTATATCAATATACCATGACAACATCGTTGTTTTCTTCTCAAGTCTCTTCTCATACACGATGGCATGGGAAAGAAACAATCACCAGTTAGTTCATGAAAAGAGTTTCTTATTTTGGTACTGTATTCCAGCAGTCTCCAGTATCACATCCTATGTTTTTGTATCTGAAATATCCCTGGATGTAGTAGCAAGTTGAAGAGCATCTCTTGCATTTTGTCGCGTCTACTATTATTTAATTTGGAATGTTAAGGAAGGCAGTGTACAAAGATAAAGAAGCAGACAACATAAGTCCCTCCTTTGCAACATGGAGAAAGAAAAGACTCTGTTCAATAAACATGAAATCTAGAACTGATATTTGTCTAGTAAATAACTGCTTGAATATATACCAACATTTTAATCATGTAAATGATCATATAGTACTACTATTTACAGCTAGTAGCTATTTTCTTAGCAAAGTGATAGTACCTCAAAAACTGAATTCAGCTCAACTAAAAGGGTGGGGGGATGAAACCACCCTTTTACCATGAATGCAAGACCTGGAAACATAACTAATTTTGCTTCAGCTGAATTTTCTTTGCTATTACATGAATAGAGTACTGACTATTATATTAGATTGCAGATGAAATATATGGCCACTAAAACCAGTGCTCACTCTCAATGTCATCTTCTACAGCCACGACAGGGCCACCAAGTCCGGCAGCTTGTCTCGTACCTTGCCGCTCAGCTGCAGCCACGGTTGGCCTGCCCAAATGACTGTTTTCACACAGGAAATATCCATGAGGCGATTGAAAATATAGCATATCGGGCATCACCTGCTAGAAGTCTCCAATATCCCATGCTCTGTTTCTGTATTCCAAAGAATGTTATGTTGCTACTTCAAAACCAGACATATGTGGACTGTGGAGCTTTAAGAAGCAAACATGTGTGGCTAGTATTTATATACCTGCCCAAAACTGAGGCGCGTCATAGAGCAGGATATATATCAATATACCATGACAACAGCGTTGTTTGCTTCTCAAGTCTCTTCTCATACACGTCTGCAGGGAAAGAAACGATCACCGGTTAGTTAATGAAAATAATTTCTTATTATGGTACTATATTCCACCAGTCTCCAATATCTCATGCTCTGTTTCTGTATTCAAAATATCCCCGGATGTAGTAGAAAGTTGATGAGCATCTCTTGCATTTCATCGTGTCTACTATTATTTCATTTGGAAAGTTAAGGAAGACAGTGTGCAAAGATAACGAAGCAGACAACATAAGTCCCTCCTTTGCAACATAGAGAAAGAAAAGACTCTGTTCAATAAACATGAAATCCTTTTTTAGATAAATAAACATGAAATCTGGAACTGATATTTGTCCAGTTTATAACTGCTTGAATATATACCTACATTTTAATCATGTAAATGATCATATAGCACTACTATTTACAGCTAGGAGCTTTTTTCTTAGCAAAGTGATACTACCTCAAAAACTGAATGATCGGTGTAGAGCTTGTTTCTCACATATGGTTATTATAGGGCGGAGAAACTGGGAATGATAGAGAACATAATTCAGTTTGATCACGTTTTGAGTAACCAGATCCTGAGAAAAACACTGCTGTCACGATAACATTGTACCAACAAGAACGCATTTGTATACTACCTACGAACAGAACTGTAGAAGGTTTTCCAAGTTACTAAATAGCAACGCATGCATTGTCTCGAACTAAGACTGACAATAACACAAAAGAAAGACCTCACCAAGGTATGTCAACAGTATGCTCTTTGTTCCACAAAATTCTTTGAGCAAAAATTTCAACTAACATGTATATTAGTTGTGGCTATTTTTCTGTCTGCCAATAACTTAATTGACATGCATAGAGCCCGTCAAATGAAGATTAATTAATTATCATTGCAATGTTCACTTAGATTAATGATTTGATAGCTTATGGTTCTCTACAGTGAACTTAAAATTTGAATAAACACACACTGATAACAATAGATTGAAGAGCTCTAGATATTCATATCAATGTACGGTAAGAAAATACCATTAGGAATTTTATCTCCTGCATAACAATTTTCAAAGCCAACTTTGCAACCAATCAGGCTGAATCTATGTGAATAGAAAATAAAGAAACTTAAACTCAGAGGCCATCAATTCGGTCATAATTCACTCCTTTTGCTTGCTTCAGAGCACTCTGATTCACTACTCAAGTGTTCACTTCGGATTCTGAAACTAAGTTTGAACAAATCTCAACAAGAACCATCAACTGTTGGCTCCACTTGTTTATATAACAATTAACAAACGCTGTAGCACCTAGAGGGTTATCAAGCAGCATGATTTATTTTTTGTTTCAAGAATCAAGCAGCATGATACATTTTTTCTACTGATCAAGCAGCATGATTTTGATTGATTGACCTATACTTACTGTGTCGATATGCTATCCCTATTCTGGGACATAGCCTTCCATCTCCACGCGGAGCTACATGACCCATCGTGCTATGGGAGAGGCGTGAGGTAGACTCCCAGTGCCGGCGCACAGACGGCGGGATGCCCCACCCGCGGAAGGCCGCTGCTCCTCCAGTCCATGGGTCATGCCATCACGGGAGGTGGCTTTTACAACATCGACGTCGAGCCGATCAAAGAGCCGAACCAGGGGGAGCTCTACGAGGCAGTCATCCACTTCGCCTCGGCACCCCTGTCGCCGGAGCTCTTGTCGGACGAACTCAAATACCTCATGGATGTCAGCTGGGACTGGCAAGTGACGAGGGTCTCCGAGACGGAATTCACAGTCCGCTTCCCCTCGCGCGAGACTCTGAGGATGAACACGCGCAGGGGTCAGATCTTCCTCCCGCTCTGCAAGCGCGATGTGGACATCCGCGAGGCCTTTGTCACTCCCAAACCAGGGAAGGCCTTCCCTTCGGTGTGGGTCCAGATTACCGGCCTTCCCGGCGACCTGATGGAGAAGGAGAGGCTCTTGGCGGCGCTTACCATGCTGGGTAGGCCTATCGACGTGGATGAGCTCTCCCTCAAGAAGTGGAAGACCGAGCCCATCCGCATCCGTTTCCAATGCCGTCACCCGGAGCGTATCAAAGGGACGGTGCAACTCTGCGTCAATGGCGAGCCTTACACTTTGGGAGTGTTCGCTGAGCTCAACGCACCCGGGGGAGGTGGTGCGAGCGGCCCTCCAAAGCCGCCTGCTCCTCGCGATGACGACGATGACGATCTGGATGACCTGGACTCCGACGACAAGAGCGACGGGGAGCGCTGGAACCGTCACCGCAGGAATGACAAGAACGACAAGACGGGAGCTGCTACCAACACCAAGGCCGGCCAAGACGGCGGGTCGCTGGGTGGGTCAGGGAAGACCACTCGGGCTGCTGCGCCGGGCTCGCGCAGCGCGCCCTCGCTGGGTGCGATTCCAGACCAGTATGGGTCCAACCTCGCTGGTAACATCCCGGGCCTCTCCCTCTCCTGCAGGTTCGAGGCCCTTGCTGATCTGGACCAGACGGAGCCTGGAGACGGTGCGCCCACCCCCTTGGACACCTCCCTCCCTGGCCTGGAGGAGTCCCTCGCGTCGGGCGAGACGGTGTCCCATGTCACCGACCCCGTGGATGCTTGGCTCCTGGACAGCCCCACCGGCCAGGCCCCCGGGGATGCGCTGGGCTCGAAGCCCCCGGTCTCTGAGCCGGACCTCCGCGGCGAGGTGATCGCTGCCATCTCCCTCTCCCAGGGCAAGCGCACCAAGGTGGTGGAAGTGCAGGCGTCGCCAAGGACCACCAAGAAGACGACGGCGGCGAGTGCGGTGCGGAAGAGCTCCAGGAACCAGGGGCCGGCGGCCAACCGCCCGGTCATGGAGAGGGCCAAGATGCTGACCAAGGCCAAGAACCTCGATCCCCCTTCTTCTGGACCAGGTAATCCCTTCGCTGCCCTGCCCTCCCTCTCTGACACGCACATTTCCTCCGTCATCACCGACAGCTGCATTGTTTTCGTACCAAGCGCGGGCCCTCGGGAAGAGGCCATTTCCCTCCTTCGCGCGAAGGAGCAGGTCCAAGCTGCCCTCGCGGAGGCCGCGGCCGACAAGGCACGCCATGCCGCGGAGCTCGCTGCCAGGGAGGCAGTCGAGAACTCCGCCGACCCCCCCAGGGTAGGGGGTACGGATCTTCCCAATGCGCTTGATCTCCCGGCGGAAGCGGACTGTGAGAAAGCCAGTTCTTCCTCGGCCAGGATCACTCGTAGCATGTCGCGGAGCAAGCGCTCCACGCGACCTCTGCTGACGGCCCGCAAGGGGCGCGGGATGAAGCTAAAGGGCAAGCCATGAGAGCCCTAATCTACAACATTAGGGGCTTCGGCGAACAGGGTCGCCGCACGCAGCTCAAAAACTACCTGCGTCACAACCGCTGCGACATCATCGGTCTCCAGGAGACTATCAAGGCGGACTTCTCAACCGCCGAGCTCCGTAGCCTGGAGTTTGGTAGCCAATATGTCTGGAATTGGGTTCCGGCTGACGGACATTCGGGAGGAATGCTCCTTGGCTTCAATGATGATACCTTCGAGGTTGGGGCCTGGAAGAGCGGCTCCTTTTTCTTGTCCGCTCCGGTGTTCCAGCGTAACAACCGGCTACGGTGGACTTTCTTCCTTGTCTATGGGCCGGCCGACCATCGCCGCACGGACGAGTTCCTGGGGGAGCTCATCCAAGCCGTCAACGCCTCGCCTTACCCGGTGGTGGTAGGGGGCGACTTCAACCTAATCCGGTGTGGCGCGGACAAAAACAACGGGAACATCCATAGGGCAAGGATGCTTCAGTTTAATGAGGCCATTGCTTCTATGGCGCTCAGAGAGCTTGAACGAGCAGGGGCTCGGTTCACATGGACCAACAAGCGCCTAGACCCTGTCCGCTGCGTTCGGACCGAGTCTTGGTATCCCCAGCTTGGGAGGCTGCCTTCCCTCCGTGTTCCCTCACTGCCACGACTAGGATCGGTTCAGATCACACTCCTCTCCTCCTATGCGACGGCATGAACGCACCACGAGGACCTCCGGTTCTTCTTCCAATCTTGGTGGTTTGAGGTTCCGGGATTTCTTGAGCTGATGAGGGACAAGCTCACCCACTTCCTCCTCGATCCGGGTCCGCACGAGATGCTGCATTGACCTTTGGCAATGCACATCACGCCACTCCCGCCAATTCCTGAAAGGATGGGGAGCTAACACGGGTAAGGCGCGGCGAGATCGCAGAGCCACACTTCGGCGCAGGTGGGAGACCTGGATCGTCAAGCTGATGGGCCAGGCCTTGACGAAGAGGGTTGGGCCCTCGGGTATCACCTCGAAGATCAGCTGATCTCCATGGACGGGATCGACGAGGAATACTGGAGACAACGCAGTCGCCTCCGTTGGACTCTGCAGGGGGACTCTTGCACGGCCTACTTCCACGCGATTGCGAATGGGCGTAGGAGGAAGTGCTCCATCCCCCGGCTTGTGACCGATCTGGGAGAGATCGATGACCAACAGGCCCTAATGGAACACATTTACCAGTTCTACCAGGGCCTGATGGGTTCGGTGGGCGAACCTAGGAGGTTTGCCCTGGGCGACAACCTCTGGGAGGACGAAGGCAGGATCTCGGAAATTGATAACCGGGATCTGGAGCTCACCTTTACTGCTGAGGAGCTTGACGAGGTCCTTCACAGCATGAAGCCCGACTCGGCCCCTGGCCCGACGGCCTTCTGTCCTCTTCTTCAAGAGATTCTGGGAGACTCTCCGCGCGCCCATTCTGAAGATCCTGAACGACTTTGCCCTAGGGAGGGTTGACATCGCACGCCTCAATTTTGGGATCATCTCCCTGATCCCGAAAGTTAAGGGTGCGGACCAAATCAAACAGTTTAGACCTATCGCCCTTATCAACGTTATCTTTAAATTTGTTTCTAAGGCCTACGCGATTAGACTTGCTCCCCTTGCCCATAGGACCATTGACCGCGGACAGTCGGCTTTTATCCAGGGGCGATGCCTACATGAGGGAGCTCTGGCCCTCCATGAGATTATCCATGAGCTCCACTCTAAGAAGCAAGAGGGCTTGCTTCTTAAGCTTGACTTCGAGAAAGCCTTTGATCGGGTTAACTGGGACTTCCTCCAAGAAGTTCTGCTCCGTAAGGGTTTCTCGGGCATGATGGTTCACCGACTCATGCAACTGGTCAAGGGTGGCCAAACTGCGATTAACGTCAATGGAGAGATTGGACCATTCTTCCGAAACGCCAGGGGTGTGCGCCAGGGAGACCCCCTCTCACCCATCCTCTTCGACTTCCTCGTAGACAGCTTTGCGGCGATGCTTTCCAGGGCATCTGCAGCAGGCCACATTCGAGGAGTGGTTGACCACCTCATTCCAGGGGGAGTGACTCACCTGCAATACGCGGACGACACCTTGGTGCTCATTGAGCCCTCTCCGCTGGGTATTGCTAATCTCAAGACCCTTCTTCTTTGCTTTGAGAATATGTCGGGCCTTAAGATCAATTTTGACAAGAGCGAGGTTCTCCTGACAGGGGGGTCACAGAAGGGGCACGGATTGGGATTGCCCAACTCCTCAACTGCAAACTAGGTAGCTTCCCTATCCGCTACTTGGGTTTGCCGATTAGCGATCGTCCGCTTAGGGTAGCGGATTGGGGCTTCCTCCCGGATAAAGTTGGTCATAGGGTGGACCCTTGGCAAGGCCTCTACCTTGCCTCGGCTGGCAGACTAGAGCTGACGAACTCATGTCTGACCAGCCTTCCCTTGTTTGCCATGAGCATGTATTTACTGCACGATGGCACCCACAAGGCGATGGACAAACACCGCGCCCGATTCTTCTGGGAAGGAGTCGGTAACCGTCGGAAGTACCATATGGTAGACTGGGCTACAGTTTGTAAGCCCAAAGCGTTCGGTGGTCTGGGGATCCTGAACACCAAACTCATGAACATCTCCTTGATGCTCAAATGGATTTGGAAGCTCTACCAAGATGAGGAGGGTCTATGGGCGGACCTTATCCGGGCCAAATACTTGGGAGGGCGAGACCTGTTCTCGAGGGAAGTCCCTACCAATGGCTCCCAGTTTTGGAATTCCATTCAGAAGATCAAATGGTATTTCAAAATCGGGGCAAAGCATGAGGTGCGCAATGGTGAGCGCACCTACTTACTGGCTGGACCGGTGGATGGGTGCGGGCCCTCTTCACTCCCGCTTCCCACGCTGTTCAGCTGTTGTTTGTCCCCCTTCGCCACCGTCAAAGACGCGCGTGTCATTGATGGTGCGCATGGGGAGTGGCGGATAGGGTTCCGCCGCCAGCTTGGGATGGCTGAGCGGGTGGAATGGGACAACCTTTGCAGGGAGGTTCACGCCCTTTTTCCCTCCACCCGGGAGGATATTGTCACCTGGTCCCTGGAGCCCTCTCGGGTCGCTTCACGACCAACTCGACCTACCTCCACCTGTCGCGGGGGGCGACTACTACCTGCTTCAAGGAAGTTTGGCGCACTCGTGTTCCACCCAGGATCAAAGTCTTCCTCTGGCAACTGATCCGTAACAGACTTCCTTCCTCGGCTCAGGTGGCCAAAAGGCGCGGACCTTCGGATGGTCTATGCTCGCTTTGCCACGAACCTGAGGACTGCAACCACATCTTCTTCCTATGTCCTATGGCTAGATTCATGTGGGCCGGAGTCGGGAGCTTCTCCGGTGCGGCGGAACCTGCAGGGGCGGGGGATTTCATCGCGTTGGCCAATGGTCTTTCGGGCCCCTTGCGTAGGCTAGTTTGGTTCACTTTTGCGGCCCAATGCTGGTCCCTTTGGAACATTAGAAACAAACTAACTATCGAGGGAAAATTGATTGGCTGCCCAGCTGATGCTTTCTATCATATGCTTCTTCACATGCAGCACTGGAGGGCTCTGGTCAGACCGACGGACCTGGCACTGGTGGACACGGCGGTGGGCGACGTCCGGAGGCTATACTCGCGGACTAGAGGCGACAGGACTCCATGATGAGGATCGTATCCGTTGCAGCGCTTCTTTGTTCCGTAGCTATTTGCCTCTTCTTAGGACCCAGGGGGGTTGGCTATCTTCATGTTTCTTAAGACTTATCTTGTATGGAACTGGTTATTGTATGACTTGTATCGGTGGTTGCCGTGTTGGCTTTATCTATAAAGCTGGGCTTAGGCCTTCTCTTTAAAAAACTGCTGGTCTTGCGGTGGACTCCAGGCGGTTGACGGCGCCGCGACCCGAACGTCCCAGCGAGATAGTCCTTGAGCGGCCGGAGGTCTGGGATCCGATTCCACCCAAGCCAATAACCTGATTAATCTCCAAAACGGCAGAGAAAATTGAACAAATAAACCTTCAGATTTATTAAGATTTTCCAAGAAATCGAAAGAAGAAATTGAAAGATTCGTCCCTCGCTCGGATACCGGCTCACCATGATCTGATCGCCTCCACGGCCGGATCGAGGTTCTCCTCGACACCGCTTGTAACGGGACGCATCGGCTTCGCTCCCCGCCGCATCTTTTCCTTCCGGCGGCTTCGCTCGAGATCGAGGCGCAGAGGCCCACGGACGATCTCACATTGGAGCATCGAGGAGAGGAGCTGGCCGGTTGGGTCGTGAACAGAAAAACGAGGCGGTGCGCCGAAGAAGTAGCAGGCGTGTGCGGCGTGTGGGAGGAACGTGGCATGCATGCGGTTGCTACGATGCCGGAAGTGGGGATGCGGATGATTTCTTTACGATCGAAGAGAGGCGCGCGAAGGATGAAGTGGAGCGGGCGCTGACGACGCGGAGCTGTGCCGAGCCTGCGCGGCGGCCGTGGAACCCACAAAGGACGAATCGGCGGGAGGAGACACCACCAGCGCCCATCGATCCAGTCGAGGACGACGCGCCCACGTCCGGGGCGGCGGTGGCGCGCTGAAGAGGAGGCATGCGGCGTTCCCAAGTATGGGGAACGGCAGGCGGCGCAGGAGGCACCATCGGCGAGGGCGAGGAGCCTTGGCAGGGGCGGAGGCGAGGATGATCCTTGGCGTGTGTGCGGCGGTGCTCGTGTGGTGGAGGCCGGCCGCGACAGGGTCGGATTGGATCGGGAGGGGCTAAAGTGTAAAAGTGCAGCGACGCAGTGCGACGAAACGGACGAGGTAGGTGGGACGACCAAAACTACCAAACGTATTGGGCAGAATAAGGAACCAGTTTAGTCTTTTTAAGTAGTATAGAGATAGAGAAAAAGAGAGCATGGGCACTCGCGGTCTTAGCCTTGTCTTTCATGCCGCCCGTGCACCCTACTTGCAGCGGCAACTACACCATATTAACAGTAAGCGCGGAAGCATGGAGGTCTAGAACACTGCCCTGGGACCTTACGATAGTGGCTAGACTGCCGTGGAGGTTAGTCGGCGCTAGTTAGACGACGGTGCCAAGCATGGTGGACCTGGTGGGGGTTCTATGGGTGCATGCCACCCCAAAATATTGCAAAATGATTTATTCAATATATTGAACACTAGTTTAACAATAACTTAAATCCTACGATGGAAATATTTGTTGGAATTCTGATGAACTTTAGACCAAATTATACTCGTGGCACCCCTGGTTTTAAGACGCTAGATCCGCCAGTGGTGCCAAGGGCCAATGCATCTACGATCTTCGGGTGACGGGCTATGGAATGGGATGGAAGCACCTTGTGTCAGCGTAGTGGTGACACCCCCATCCACCTCCAGCTCAAGTTCAATCTCTCTCGACATGTGTGTATGGTGTTTTTTATGGAGGGATGAAGTCATGCATGTGACCAGCAAGTGCTACGAACGATGTCCCACACCTATGTACATGGACAACAAGATGACCATGAAGTGGCTAGAGAGGCAGCCGTAGTGCACCTAGGCCTTGGTCACCGGCAGCGCAAACAACGACACGTATAGGATGGGATGCCGCTCAACTGCGCAACACCATCGGAATGGCCAGGCGGTGTTGCTCACCAGCACCGGTAATGGGGGCCAGGGCCAAAACAAAGTACTCTACCCGCGTTACATCCCAACGAGGACGACACCGTGGTGACAGTGTCGAGCATGTGATAGTTGTGGCCTCCGCTGGATCAACCTCATGGAACAAACACACAAGAGAACACAAGTGAGCTTGAGAGGCTTAGATACTACTCCATCCAACCTAAGAAAAGTGTCGAAATTTAGTTCAAATTAAGATAAAATTAAAAAAATGCCCCGACACTTATTATGGATCGGAGGGAGTATTTACAAAGAAAAACAGGACATTACCGATTAAGTTTCTTAAACTAACTAAACCGCTGAAACATGCCACAGTGTGCTTGGACTAGAACCAACATAGCTATTCTCCAGCCGGCAACTAGAAAAGCTCGATGTCATTGTTTATCCCGTTAGGCATTAGCGGTGGTACGTAGCTACCACCTTGGGAAGACGAGGCGCCAGCACCCACTGACCCACAAATTGGCCACAAACTGCATAGGCAACTTTGATTCCGCGAGGCTGCAAAATTTGAGAACAATTTAATTCATGCCCAGGGTTGGCAACAAATCACTATAATGAAACCAGCAACAAAACTTATGTTTTCTGGTAACTGTTCAGTAGAAAACCCATGCTATAAGAATAAATTCTAGTAAGAGAAATGGCATTCTCCGTCAATGAAATATGTCCTTTTTATGCTTGACAATTCTTGTTGCCCATATTAGGAAATCAGGAAAAGCCTCCGGCTTTCTGCTAGATAGGAAGGCACAAAGGAACAAAGCATATGCATGCACACTGTAACTTGTAATGCGGATACATCTTAGGGAAATTTTGGTACAACATCTTGTTTAAAAATATACGGTTATATAATTTTTTTAGCATTTACGGTAATATAAATATTTCACGGAGGAAGCAGGCCAGCCTGACGGGCCGGCATCTCCTTCGACGCAAGCCCCATTGTTTGCCAGTTATACATACATCATCTATGTGATCATTGTTCACTAATTAAGGAGGCCAAATTTATGACTCGTTGTCGAAATTTTACCTCAGGTACATCGAATAAACCTTGTTGAATTTTCATGCATATTGCTCCAGAAGTCTTAATAAAAGCCTGCATTACAAATGGCGTGAGAAAATTGTCTGGAGAAATGGCTTAAATCACATTCGACATGCATCAGTCATCACCTCCTCAGCATTTTGGCTGTTTTCGCAGATGTCTCCATAAAGATCAAGCCATGCTCGATCCCTTGCAAATTTGTCATCCTCAACATAGCTCACGGCAGGTCTTTGAGATAGATGAATAGATCACATTTGTTTCCAACAAGCATTATTGTTACCATGCCTTCGATTACAAAATTCTTTACTTCTTTCAGACAGCTCGCGAGATGATTAAAGGTTTCCCTTCTAAAATGCCATTGTAACACAAGCACCATGGTGAACTTCGGGAAAACATGAGAGGACAACATGCACTTTGATCTGGATTTGCAATGTCAAATAAAAATCTCATGAATTCGTAGCCGATAAATGAGGGAAGGGAAAAGGAGAATCAACTAGGACAATTTTGTAGTTTTCGAAAGGGAAGTCATGCATGAACTCTGTAGTCTCGAATAGGTAAAGCACATAGGATTTTCTCAATGAATAAGTAATGCGTAGAGGAAATAAATGATCCGACCTGTACCGCTGCTTCATGGGGACACGGGGAAGGTGATGGTGAGCGACACCTCGGAGGTGGCGGCAACGACGACCAATGATCCACGAGTTGGTGCTGCTGGGAGAGAGAGGGGCAGGGAGGAAGACGGTGAGGTCGCATCGAGCCTGCAGCTGGCTCACTGCTCGCGGGTGGATAGCAGCGCCGCCAAAGAGTCAGCGAAGGAGCGCGGGGTGGCTGCGAATCGAACGGGCGAGCAGGATGCGGTGGTCAACAGATGAGTTTTTTCGGGGCGATATTAGTATTGCGCTGGATTAGTTAGAAGGGCTATATCTCTACTACTTAAAAAGAACGAACGTGTTCCCCCTTCTCCCCCAGTTTGGTCGTCCTCCCATTCTGTACGCTCCGCACGCGCCTACCTGGGCTGGGCCAACATGGGCCGTCGCCCTAATCCCGTCACACCTCCACCTTGCACGTATGTGCTTCAACTTTCCTCAAGCGTGGCCGCCGCCGTCCTCCCGTCGTACACAAAATAGGATGAGCGTCCCTTGGCCACTGCCGCTCCGCCGGAGACGGCACTCCCCATGGCGGACGGCTCCTCGCAGGAATCCATGGCCACCACCGCCGCTCTGCCGGAGACGACGTTCAGATCCAGCTTCCCCGCCAGCAGCCCCCACTCGGCTCGAGCCCTTGCCGCACTCGCTCTGGTGGTGCCCCCAATTGAACTCCGTCGAAACCCTTGGTTCGCCGTTGGGAGGTGTGCACAGGGGGAGGTAGTGGGGGAAGACCGGGATTCCCTGGGAGTTCAATGTTGAGGTGGATTGCTCCATGGACGCGCGAATCTAGGTCGAGGAAGCTCGGGCGTCTGCCAGAGGTAAAATCTACCGCGAATACACCCAACTCTCGTGCTATTTCTCACCAGACCGAATCAGCATCGTGTGCG
The DNA here is from genome assembly GCF_019359855.2 of Lolium perenne. Lineage (NCBI taxonomy): Eukaryota > Viridiplantae > Streptophyta > Magnoliopsida > Poales > Poaceae > Lolium > Lolium perenne. Next base: position 286,280,446 of record NC_067250.2, on the reverse strand, counting down.
TGTACGTATTACTTCCGAGTCTCTCGGGTGTAAGGTAGAGAAGAAAATAATCCAGCCAACAATTATACGAGGTCTTGGTGGGCTTTTAAAATTAGGTGGAGAAGACACGTATAGCTATGCTGCCTATCCATATACACGTCTCTCAGATTTACTTGGTGAGGTAGTATTTTTTTTTCTTCAAATCTTACCTTTGTGTGTATGCCTTGTTGATTACATTTTGTGTTGTAAATTTTGGTGATTATACAACACTTCTGTTTTTAACTGTATATTATTTTTGCATTATCATTTCCGCCACACCAAAAATTTAGTTCGTCCTCCGCCACTGGTGTTGGTGGCCTCGGGGGAGGAGCGGACGAGGTGGACTTGCTGGTGTGATGGTGGTGTCAAGGTGGGAGAAGAAGAGGGCGATGAATTTGAAGAAGGATGCAGAGGAGGAGGAGGACAACCTCTTCGATCCAGCGATCACCGTGAGTCTTGCTATCGGCATGACGTGCCAGAACTGCTTCCGCGATGTGATTCCACCACTACCGCGTCTTCTCCAGGTAAATGATGTTAACAATCCTCCCACGGACAACCAATTGAGTAAATTCTTTCTTATTTCCTTATGTAGTTGTAAGAGAAAATAGAATGGAAAATAATATCAAAAAACTGCAGTGAAGCAAATGGTGCATCAGCTCATTCAGATTATGGCAGCACATGGCACTCCTGGCATATGGTACGCTGTAATTTAATTCTTCAATTCAGTTTCGTGACTTCTGTTTTCTTCTGCAGTTAATCACTCAGTTAATTGGCTGAGCAAGGGACTATGTGCTCACCATTTGCCACTTAACAAATAATAAATCTTGTTTTAGAAAAATACAAACAGCGATATGATTGTTTTTTTTTTTGCATCTATAAGTATGGGTTGGATTCTTGCAATGTTGTGAGAGAAGATATGCAGGGAGAAGGATAGTCATCCCAGCTCTGGGAAGATGTTTATCATGCTGATGGGTAAATACCTCTATCATAAACAACAACTATTATATTTTAGAAGATAATTCTATATCTGCGTGTTGGTTTTGTTCTATATCAACCTGCTTGACCGCTATTTTGCGTGTGTTTTACATTTACACGACGCCCTTATGCCCGCAGTAGCAGCTATTTCAAAATCAAAAGTAGTAATCGTTATGAGTTACTCAATGTGGCTAAATATGGTTGGATTCGGCTTGTGAGAATATACCAGGGTAATTTTAGGTCATGTGAGAATATACCAGGGTGCTCCAAATTCCACCTGGATTTTTCTCTTGGATTATGATGTCTCATGAAATTCTTTCATAGTTCATCTATACAAAAACCTTGTGTATGAAGTTCGATTGATAATTTGATATGCACTTTTCTCTAATTTCCAGTTCTACAATTCAGTATGTTTTCGCAGTTGGCAAAGAGCGTACTTTATTAAAGATTTTCTTTTCGTTCCTGAACTTCGTTTAGTCCAAGCTTGGGCGCTGCTATGCTGCTTCGCTCCTTCCTCCCTGACACCTCATTGTCCCTATTTTCATCCTCTTTTCAGGAATGTCTACTAGACTGCTTTAATTCTATGCTGAAATGCTCCTACCTCCTAATGAATTGAAAGAAACACATGCAGGTAATGTATGCATGCAAGGAGTATTTACATAATTTGTATTTTATTTAAATGCTTTACTGCATATCTATATTTGACAGATCATTGTTGATGCAGGACAATGGGAGAAATCTCTACAGATCTGTGTCGATGTTTGCACTGCAGTTGGAGCCATATTTTTTATCCTGGAAAACACTATTGTTACTATGACTGAGCAACAGACCAAGCTAAAGTACATCCAAGAGATCAATAGATAATTAACTCAAGAAGAAGAAAAGATCAATAGATCAAGTAGCATCGCTTGCTTTCTTAGTCCTCCCAATAAAAACAGTTCAGTAAGGTTAGGTATGACTTCTATTCACCTTCCTCAGCCTGTTTTGGTTTTCACATGCTTTTTGATCAGTGGTGAAATTTTATAGGGAACAAAGAAAACACCTACATATTTGCTAGCAAATCATGCTAATTTATTACTTTATATATGATTGTGGTTCTCCTAATGGTGGATGACTAAACGTATTTACAAGAATAATAAGGCTAATGTTGAATGGCTAAACCAATTTACTCAGTGGCTTAGGGGAAATTGCTACTCTGCTTAAGTTAATTTATGATGATGCCTTGTGAACATCGTTCTCTCTCAGTTAGTTGACATAAAGGGAATTTTAACGGAGTTGGTTCAGGTTTTGCTTGATGAGACTGTGATAAGATGCTCATTGTACTTGATTTTTTTCACCAGGCTTATCGGGAAGAAGCACTACTCGGATGAGTTTGTCGTGGGTGGGTATAAATGGTGAGCCCTTGGCTTCTTCACTTATCAGACTAGCAGGTGTAGGATGTTTTTACAATGTTTTATCTATGTAACTTCCATGTCTTTGATGCAAACATGGGGGCTGCTTCTCCTTGGCCTGGAAGAAGGCTCTTCTCCTCTTCCACGGTTAGTCAGTATCAAATCCGCGTGGCCATCTTGTTTCCACTACTGCATATGGGATGATTGACATGTTGTACTCCATTGACTAAAATAGACCAGGTAGTTTCAGTTCAAGTTATTCAGTTAGCCAAGGTAGTTTTAGCCAAACTCAGAGGTATCTATGCTTCGCCCTGCTCATGCTTAATGTCATATGGTTTACACTTTACACCCATCTAAGATGTGGGTGCTAATTGCTACTTGTACTCATGAAGTAGGATTAGTTCTTTCATTCTGATTTAGAGTAGGGTAGAGTGGATTTAGGTTTCCACTATTAATTTTTTCTGTGATGTTCGAATTTTTGTGTATCTTGGGAATGTATTAGTCTTTGTTTGCTGCATTGCAAACAGTGGTTGTTGAACATGTTTGGCTCTATAGCTAGCAGGGACAAATTAATTATTAAGCGATACTATGGCTGGTTGTTGTTTGATGTTTGTTTTATGTTGTTCTGTAGCCAGTTAGGCGTGAAGTTAGTGAATCTGGAAGTGCTTTGAATCTGGAAGTACTTTAGCGGTTGATGCTCAATCCATGGTTAAACATGTTCTACTAGCAAAGAGGTATGGTGCAAACATTATTGTAGCTGGTACAATCTCAGTTGTTCTGAAACGCTGTTATTTCTTTGTTTAGCTCTTGAGCATAGGCGTTTACATAGCTTAATTTTCTTTTGCATCTACTCTCAATTTCAGTAATTGAGGATAAGCCAAAGGAATCATTCCCGGAGCATGATACTCAAATGTCAAGCATTAGATGGCACCTTTCTGAAGGTTAGAACCATTTCAATACAATGACTACTTAGTCAACTGGGGTACAAATATGAATCAGTCGCAAGATCAAATTGGCAAGTTACAGGTGAGTGAGACAGAACTTTTGCTAGCTTGCCAAATGCACTTTCTGCTTATTCGTGTGCATGTCCTTTTAGAGCATAATGAGAATCATGTTCTGTTTTTCTTCATTTCTTGATTGCAATAGAGTTGTCTGATATCCTCTCGTGGTCAGCGAGAAATTGTCCATCTCCTAAGCGCCGCTAGACCTTTTTTTGCTCCTGATCCACCTATGCTGGAAGAGTACTGATATTGAGAAACTAAAGTCTACAATCCTACGAAGTTTGTTTGGGAAGTATAGGGAAGCCTTTAATCTATGAGATACTAGAGAAGCCAGCCAGTAGCAGCGTTATATGCTTTTCTAAGATAGCTCTCATTTATTTTCCGGATGCATGTTCTCAGGTTATGTATGTTTCTGTTTTGGTCCTTCCTCTTCACTTCTGTCAAAGGTAAATTAAGAAACTTATTCTGTTTTAGCTGTTGCATCTTTGATGAAAAATAGAACCCCTTTTAGCTTGTCTATAATGTTTGCGTGTGTGCTTAAATTTTCTACCATCTGTGAGGTATCCTGTAATTTTCATATACAACTACAAATTACAGATGAACTTTCTTTGTATTCCCCAACTAAGGTTCCAGTTCATTGCACTGTTGACATACATTGTTAATATTAGTTTATACTTTTAATAGCTACCCGATTGTAGTTATTTATATTGTCTTGAAGATGAACCTTCTATTATCCAGAAACTTACGCTGGCTGATAAAGAACCATTCACGGTTCAGTTTGAATTTCCAACACTTTCAAAGGAAAATTGATTATATGTACATACTACATAATCTGGGAACCTTTTTAATATTCAGCTGATAGTTTATTAATTATCTTTCATCCTGAACAAATGCATTATTTCTATATCATCAATATGGATCAACAACGGTATATATATCATCATACTAATTTCTTTAATTTGTTGTGAACTCTCATGATATTTAAAGTCACAAATAGGAGGACTTCATTGGAGAAAAGAAAGTTTGGTGGGAAAGAGAATAGAGGAGTGAGATGTCACGGGAGCACCAATATAAAGCCGTGAGCTTCTCATTACCTAATAGTTAGATGACTTGATTTATTCGGGATATTCGGGCCTGCAAGATACCAATGCCTAATACCAAGCCCGAAAGCAAACATCCAAACAAACCGTTATAGATACATGAGGAAGATTTTTCACTACTTCAGAAACGAACCGTGAATTGTCCATGTGTTGGTAATATAGCTAGGAGCTGCAATGTATTAAAGAGATTCTCTTGATATCAACCATACCCAACCAATAATTTAGTCAATTGAGCATTTCTATTGGCTTCTATAGATGAACGAACAATTTGAAGAATGATACTTTGAAAAGAACTATTGTATTCCGCACCGTTGTTTTGCTATAGATGTTAAAGCATAGCTGTCATGTCAAAATTTTGTATATTACTATTTTTTCTGGCTTATTTCTATGTATAACTTGTCAATGTGTCTGGCCTTTTTTCTCTCGGCTGAAACTTCTGGATGTGTTCAAGTGCTCTAGCTGTCTAGCATTTGGTGTGATACAAAAATGTGTATTTCGACTTTGAAGTTAAGGATATATTGTTTTATAATGTATATATTTTTGGTACTTGACAAAAGAGCTATGATGTTTGACATACAAGAATTTGAAATTTAGGGTTGCAAATATGTTTGATGATATTTATATTAGTCAGCTTGCATTGCACGTGTAAGCTTACTATCAGTGTTATGATTTGGATTGCTTATCTTTTCAATGAGAGACCTGAAGGCCAACCTTCCTATATGCCACTATGAAAAAAGTAAATTTAAAGACAAATCGCTCTCAAATTTTACCAACATCCAACCTAGACGAGCACTGATCGAAACAAAATAAAACATGTTGCGTGGATAAAAGAAAGAGTTTTCTTACCAGATTTCTCCTCCGACTCCTCTAGACGAGGCGGCGTTCCTCCACCGCCCATGGATGCGTTGGAATCAACACCACCACCCGCGCCCTTCCTCCGTGATCAGGTGCATGGAACCTCGTTGCCTTCCCAACGCGAGGGCATCGAGTTCATTGCTTGGCATCAGTTGGGCGGACCCTGATGCGGTGCATTGGACCTTGCCGCCTTCGCTGCCCGACGCGTCATTGGGCGCGTGTTGGCTGCACCCCGACAAGTGCAGGTGACCTGCCCGTATTCTCCATGGAAGTCCGCACTTTGTCCTCCGCCATCAGTCGCCACGCTCCGCGGTAGCTAGGGTCTGTGTTGGCAATGTGGATTTTGGGGATTGAAGGATGGCACAGGTTGGTTTAGCCTGTGTGTGTGGCTCTCGTGCACGCTCGGCCGCGGAAGGTGCTGAGCTGGGTTGGCTTCCGGCCTGGCTCGGTCGTTTCCTTTTTTCCTTTTTTCTTTTCTTGCTTTGCTTTTTTCTGTTATTACTTTCTTTTCCGGTGAGTTGTGAAGTAATATGTGCATTGAGAAATGAAACTTGAGTACCCGTGGCAACGCACGGGCATCTGAACTAGTAAATAGGAAAAGCGTTTGTAATCTGCCCACCGATCAAACGCTAGAAATCGGTCGTGTCCACTAGCGCCGCGTGTCCCGGTTACGTGGCAGCATACAGAAACGGGCCTTATCTCCTCCACTAGTGCCTTATCTCCACCACTAGTGCGTCTCTCCCCATCGTTCTCGTGAGCCCCCGCCGCCTAGTCGTGCGCGCCCGCCGCCGCTCAGTCATGCGCGCTGTCCGGCCGCTCCCACCGCCTAGGCATGTGTCGCCGCCTCTTCTCTGGAGAAGGCAGCCATGAACGGAGGCGGAGGCGGGGTTGGGCGGGGCTGCCACCGCTTCTCTGGAGACGGCGGCCGTGAACGGAGGCGGGGTTGGGCGGGGCGGCGCCGTCCGCCACGAGGGCCACCACCCTCGCCCGTTCTGGCAGCGCCACCGCTGCTTGGGGAGGGGGCTAGGGGCGGCGTTGGCTGCGCGGGGACGAAGGTGGAGGCGGGAGGAGTAGGGCGGTGCGAGCGGTGGGCAGACGGCGGCGCTGGCGGCGTGGGGACTAAGGTGGAGGTGGGAGGAGTTGGGAGGGACGACGACAGCTGCCGAGGAGTAGAAGTCGCCGCGCGCTGGTGGCCATGGACAAAGATGGGCGGGCTCCATTAGCCGCCACGGCTTGCCCATGAGAGCTGCAGGCCCCCTCCCCCTACGGCTCATGCCCATTTTCTCGCACCGATCCAGAGGAGGAGGTCACGGGAGAGGGTCTCCGCCGACAGTGTAACATGGAGGAGGAACACCGATGTAAGTTTTGCAATGTATTTTTTTGTTGGAAATGTGGATGTTTTTTGTGGGAAACATCTATGCAATATGTTGTAAAGGGATTTTTCATAGGAAATTTGTAATGGTGAAGTGGCCGATCCCGCACAGAGAACTATAATGTTGGAATTTGATGTAATCTATAAGTGTTTTTTGTTAAAAAGTTATGAAATTATTGTTGAAAATTGTGGTACTAATTGTTGTTAATCATCCTCTAATGTGCAAAGAGTTTTTTATGATTGGATTAATGTTAGATATGTTACTTTTTTTATTAAAAATCGTGAAATCTTTTGTTGTAAATTAATCTCTAATATTGTTGTAAAGTGATTTTCAAGTGTGATTAATGTTGTCGTTTGTTAGTAACTTTTGTTGGAACTGTGGAAATTTTTGTTGTAAATTAATCTCTAATATTGTTGTAAAGAGATTTTTAGATATGCTTAATGTTGGCTTCTGTTAATATTTTTTGTTGGAAACTGTGGAAATTCTTATTGTGAATTAATCTCTAATTTTGTTGTGAAGAGATTTTTCACATGTGATTAATGTTGGATTTTTTATATTTTTCAAAACTTGGGAAAATTTTGTTGTAAATTAATCTATAGTATTATTGTAAAGAGAGTTTTGGGATGTGAACCAATTTATATGCAGGGAAGAGCCAAAATAGTTAACGGTTGCAGGAGGTGAGGAAACGTGGGTGACAGGTGACGTCTATAGAAAGCGACGTTTCTAAACCAGGTGGGGCAACTGAAAGCGACGCTTTCCACTAGAAGCATCCAACGGTCATACGGGCCCATCCGACGACACGGGGGTGATCGTTCCCCCCCAAATCGGTCGGCCGACGCCCAGCACTCGCCATATAAATAGGAGCAATCAATAGAGGGTGTGTATAGTGGGAATACTATGGGCTTGTTTGGTTTAAAGGATTTTTAAATAAATTTTATAGGATTTTTAAACAAATTTTATACTACCTCCGTTCCAAGGAATAAAGCGCACGCGTATTCCAAGATGAACTTTGACCACAAAAATTGAGCACCAAAATCTTGGTTATATTATATGTAATTAGTAGCGTTAGATTCCTATTGAAAAGCACTTTCTAATGATGTTAATTTTATACAAACAATCCGGAAAACCAAAACTGATCCCGGGTGCATATGCACCCTATATGTATAAAATATATTTTTAAAATGTAAAAATTTGGAAAAAAAAATAGCATGTAGAGAGACATGTTTTATATGTGCACGTCAAGTTTCACATAAAACCGAAAATTTTTGTATCCTATGTAAAAAAGATAAACAATGCTTCGAGAAATAGACTATTTTAGCACCAAAAATTTATCTTTTTTGCACAGGGCACAAAACATATCGGTTTTTGCTGAAACAACTTTATGATCATGTAACATGTCCAGGTATACACGAGGCATTTTATTTATATTTTTTTACAATTGTAAATATGTTTAATATGCATTTTAAATAAAGGGTGCATATGGACCCGGGTGAAGAAACACCATGTCCCAGATAATCTTTATATATTTGAAGTAATACTTAGTCAAACGAAAAAACGTAAAACGAGAACGTCTTATTCCTTGAATCGGAGGCAATAAAAAAATAGCGCGCTAACACTAATAGCGTGGGCTTCAGAAAAACGCTACATGCGCTATAGCGTGCTAATAGCATGCTATTTTTCAAAATACCGTTTAACAAAAAAATTATGAAAATTCAGTATTTCAACATATATATATATAATAGTAATAGATATAGCACTCTGCAGCTATAAAATCTCGGATATGATATTTTGCAGCCAAACATCAACCAGAGATAGTTCACATAGTCCATAACTTGATATGCCATAGTCTCAAAATCACAAACCGTAGTTCACATTCACATTGTCACGAACTAGAAGGATTGAAGGAGGGGAACGGAGGCACGGGGTGAAAGCGTGAAGGTGAAGCTAGGAGGAGAAGGGGGCGGAGCTGCGCCGTCACGTCGTCGCCTACCGGGCAGATCGAGCAGGTGACATGGAATTGAGGAGTGCGCGATCTGAATTTCTTAGTCTAGAGTTGCCTGGATTAGGGATTTAGGACACCCAAGTGGATCAAAATGTGGAATGAACTACTAAAAAAACTACTCTGCAAAATAGCGTGCTATGCGGAATAGCGAATAGCGTGAAAGAGCGCGTCTTTAGCGCGTGTAGCGTCGCAACGTGCCTAGAATGCATAGTGTAGCGTTCAACTCGCAAATACGCTGTAGCGCCGCTATTAGCATGAAATAGCACCCTATTTGTTTCGTTGATTGGAGGTAGTAGGATTTTTACCTATAGACCCCGTTCGATTCAAAGGATTAAACCTCCAAAATTCGTATTGATTGTTTTCCTATACTACAATCTATATGTTTTCTAACAAGAGGTTAGACCCCTTGGAAAAATTTCTATATGTTTATGATAACTATGCTATGCACTTAATATCTATAAAAAAAATTCTACGGCTTTCATATTCTACCATCAAACAACTAGTTGTAACAATTTATGTTGGTTTCTTTTTCATAGGATTTAAAGGGACACGTCATAGCAATCCTCCATTTTCCTATTCCTCCACTTTTTCTATCCCATGAATCAAACAAGTCCTAATATTTTCCGTTGCAATTTTTTCGTCTCAACCAAAATAACCACATTGATGAAGAGAAAGCATATTGTTCTTTACTTCTTGTAGAGGGAAAATGATTTGACTCGGGTGAAATTAAGAAATAGTAGAGATGTTTTCTCTTTAAATTAATAAATATATAAGAAAAATATGAGATGATTTGACTCGGCTGTATGCATCCTAATTATGCAGAAGCTGAGTGTAATGCTTAAAACTATTTTAAGTAATAAAGCTCCCCTTATCGAAAAAATAAGAAAAAACAAACTCTAATTAAAAGCAGGTTCACTAACACGACACGAATTTATCCACATCAATATGTATATTAAGATGTCAACACCAAACGTAACAAGATGGTTGGTTCGATGTGCTGGTCACTAGAAATCGATTTGTGGTGTAGAATTCTCTAGTGTTCCGAGAAGCTTTATTTTAAAAGAATCACAAAGAGGAGCACCTACGACGAGCTTATTTGAGGAGACGGTGCCCTGCTTAACCACTACATATGGCTTCAACCTTTGGAGCACCGCAATCATCAGAATCAACAACACCATGCTCCGGACGCTGCTCGGAAGCATCCGGAGCTCCCTCAACGCCGGCATGGAGCCAAAAGCTAGCAGGGCAATTAGAAGAAAAATTAGGACACAAATCCGCTTGGGGTTTCTGCTCTATATTGGGCTATTGGGATTATCGAAATGATACTTCTTTTAACATCAAACAAGCTTTCAATTTCTTTGAGATTACCCATATGTCAACCTGCTGAAACCGTATATGTTCTTTAGTGCAGCGCGTGAACATTGCATGAGGTATTCTCAACCGGTGCGAATTTTTTTTAAATAATACACATTTTTTTGTTTATTTCAGAAATAATACTCGGTTTTGAGATATTTCAGAAATAATACACTGTCGGGTTCAGGAAACCCGAAATTTGAAACTCGGGGTAGAGGAACCCGAAATTTCAAAAATCGGGGTAGAGGAACCCGACTAATCCTGTTTCCGCGCGAAAAAGAAGGAATTGGGGTAGAGGAACCCGAAATTTCAGAATTAGGGTAGAGGAACCCGAAATTTCAAAAATCGGGGTAGAGTAACCCGAAATATGTGGGAATCTCGGGGTCGCCTAACCCGATTCACTAATATCGGGTTTCTAAAACCCGATTCTTTCTTTTCCTTTTCTTTTTCCTTTTTCGCCCTCCCGCCAAAAGAATAAGTCGGGTTCCTCTACCCCGATTTTGAAATTTCGGGTTCCTCTACCCCGAGTTTTAAATTTCGGGTTCAACGAACCCGACGGTGTATTATTTCTGAAATATCTCAAAACCGAGTATTATTTCTGAAATAAACAAAAAAAAGTGTATTATTTAAAAAAAATGCGCCTCAACCGGTATGGTTAGCGGATAAAACAGAATAATGTGATGATATTTTTTTTTGGAAAATGATTCGTTGCCCCTGGGGGATAAGGCTCTCCCAGCCCCCGGGTCCCCAGCCGCCGGATCAACCATTTTGATGGTTAGATTTGCATGTAGCAAAAAAACACCTTCGGCAGCAAAAAATCACCCCCGGCAGCAAATGACTGAAGCAAAAAACGATTCGTTCAGAAAAATAAAAATAAAAATGCTGGGCTTGCTGGAGACCTCCCCGGAGACCACGTAGCAAAAAAATATGATAATGTAGCAAAGATGAAAATCGTCAGAGACATCGCCGGAGACAACGTAGCAAACATATTATCACGATGTGATGCTATTTTTTTGCTATAATTGTTTTGTTGTTTTGCTACTTTAATTTAAAAAATTGCTACGATCTCTCCGGCGAGATCTCCGACGAGGTCTCCGGCGAGTTCAGCCTTTTTATTTGATTTCGTAACTGAACCATTTTTTGCTAGCGGGTTATGTTTTTGCTGCCGGGTGATGTTTTTTTGCTACATTCAGTAGAAGCATATCTGACCGTCCAAGATAGCCGATCCGACGGCTGGCGACCCGGGGGCTGGGAAATCAGATCCCCCGGGGGACGCCCAGCAGTTTCCTTTTTTTTTGCTTGCCCTTGTGGGCATAAACGAGTTGTAACGAATCGAGAACATATCTAGTGCTCCCACCCCTTTGTATGCTACCATTGCTACCGTATAAAAAATGTATTTTATACGTGTCAAAAAATTATACGAAAAATTGTGAGTGCTCATGACCTACAACATCCCAAAATTTCATCTCCAAATTCGACATGGACACTGAGAAACAAAAAAGAGAAAATCTGCATGAATAGTGCTATTTAGTGTCACAAAAAGACAAAATCAGAGAATGACACTATTAATGCTGATTTTCTCTTTTTTTTTTCTCAGTGTCCATGTAGAATTTGGACATGAAATTTTGAGATGTTGTAGGGGCATACTTCATGAGCACTCACATTTTTTCGTATAATTTTTTGACACGTATAAAATACATTTTTTATACGATAGCAACGGTAGCATACGAAGGGGTGGAAGCACTAGATATTCTCTCGTAACGAATCGTATAGTTCTGATGAATGTTTAGGAGTGTGCATGGAATCAGTCTCTCCGTCGCCAAGGGTTTTCCGTTTTCCTCATTTTGGCAAAAGAAATCCAAACATTATCTCTTGCATACGGAGCCCAAGTTAAGAAAGGTATCGGACCATAGTACAAACCATTTACGGCTCGCTTTTCCAACAAGTCGTTGCACCAGAAAGAAACAAACTACTTCACCCGACCAAAGTTAGTTGACGCAGCACAGAAATGCACTTGTACTAAACATAGTATATGGTGCACCAAGAAAATTTTACTCCCTCCGATACATGTAAGGGCCGTGGTTTTGAACTAAAGCGACTCAAATTTAAACTAAATCCACTGTATTTAATATGGATCGGATGGAGTATTATTTCACCCACCAACTAATTGGGGCAACTCACAAATTTACATCATCAATTAATTTGGGGTGTAAAAGAAGGGAAATGCACGTCTACACCTCGCGCAACCATTCCATGACAGACTCAGGCTCAGCTGAGGTGCCGACGATCACGAGACCCGTCCGGCGCGTAGCCCAGGTTATCCGGCGTTGCCCAGAAACGCAAGCCCGGTGTCCATGTCAGCTCTGAGTAATAGTCCTTGCACACCCTGGAGTAACTCCGCAGCGAGGGATCCAAACTCTGAATTCTCATCTCCGGGGTATTACCCTCCCCGAAACGCGCCTCGCGTCGTCTCCTCCAGGCGACGTGGGGGGCGAAACCCTAACCCTCCCCGCCACCGCCCCCCTCTCCCCTCGCCGCCCCCGGAGGCGCTGCCGGTCGAAGACCACGGAGCCGGTGAAGGGGACGGCGGGGATCTCGGATCTCGGCCCCCGGCTCCTCTACGCAGCCACAGGGAGGGAGGTCGCCGCGCGTGGCTCGCCGGCGCTGCTGTCGCCGCCCGCGGCCGCCCCGGTCCAGGTACGTCTCTCCAGGCCGGCGGCTCCTCTGGATTTGCCGGGGTTGGGGTAGGTGATGGTGCGGGGGTGGTTGTTGGGGGAGACTCGGTGGGGGCTTTTGGGCGCCGGAGCGGCGGCTCCGGGCGGTGGTCTTCGGCGCTGCCTCGCGCGGCGGCCGTGTTTGGCTCGCATCTCCGGCCGTGAGGGCGGCGGGGCGGCGTGGCCTTGGATGCCGGGCGGCGGCCTGGGCAATCTGGTGGGCTCGGCTCCAGGGGTGGGCTCAGGCGGCGGCGCTGCTCCAGGGGTGGACAACGTTGCCTGGTGTTGGACTGCTACCGGCCGCGGTCACTCAGGTGATGCGGAGGTGGTGGTGTGTAGCACCTGTCTCTCGCTGTCGCCTCGCCATGTTCTTGACGAGGTGTTGGGCCATTTCCGCGGTAAATGAACCTTTTTTTCCCCAGATCCGAGATTGGTTGGGTCATTCTGTGAGATGGGATGAACTATGGCGGACTGGACAGGCCATCGCGTGATCTTGGAGGTTGCTTGCTTGATTGGTGCAGTCGGTGTCGGCGATGAGCTTGGAGTTGGTGACTCTTGGGATTGAGTCTCCCCATCTCCTTGGGCCGGCAACACTTGAGGAGGTGTCGTCGGCGGTGTCTGGTTTCTGGTTCCTCTCTACGGTCTCACGGTGTTGGCCGGCTACTGGTACGGGACGGGAAACCGGTGAAAGCCGTGCAAGGCTACGGCCGGTGCGGGTGACGATGACGTCCTTGACGCCATTTACCTTCTTGGAGGCGCCACCAAATTTCCCTCCTTTCGTGTGGCTGGATCACGCCTCCGTGCAAAACTTGCGTGCTTCTTCGGTCAGGGCGAAGTCTATCTTCATCGACTCTAGGCTCACCCTCTCACCCTCCTTGCGCTTCTCGCCGCCACTGTCTCCTGGTTACAGTTACACGGTGGTTATCCCGGTTCGGTCGGTGATGACCCACAAGTATAGGGGGTGTATCGCAGTATTTTCGATAAGTAAGAGTGTCGAACCCAACGAGGAGCAGAAGGTGTTGACAAGCAGTTTCGATGAAGGATTCACTGTAAATGCTCACAGACAAGTATTCAGGGGGTTTTGATGTAGATGATAAATAAAGTACGAGTAACTAAAATGCGAGAGAAATAATTGCAGCGAGTGGCCCAATCCTTTTTAGCACAAAGGACAAGCCCGTTTGTTTACTTATAATAACCAAACGTTCTTGAGGACACACGGGAATTTAGTCTAGTGCTTTCGCTTCATATAGCTAATTAATATTCATTGTTTTGATAAGTGTTGTGTGGGTGAACCTATGCTAATGCACCGCCCTTCCTAGGACTAATACATACTTGTGATTATACCCCTTGCAAGCATCCGCAACTACAAGAAAGTAATTAAGATAAATCTAACCACAGCCTTAAACTCTGAGATCCTGCTATCCCTCCTGCATCGATATACCAATGAGGGTTCAGGTTTCTGTCACTCCGGCAACCCCGCAATTGCCAAACGAGTACAAGATGTATTCCCCTAGGCCCATAAAGGTGAAGTATCATGTAGTCGACGTTCACATGACACCACTAGAAGAATAACATCACAACTTAAATATCATAACATTGAATATTACTCAACCATAATTCACTACTAACATTTAGACTTCACCCATGTCCTGAAGAACTAAACGAACTACTCACGAGACATCATATGGAACATGATCAGAGGTGATATGATGATGAATAATAATCTGAACATAAACCTTGGTTCAATGATTTCACTCAATAGCATCAATAACAAGTAGAAATCAATACCGGGAGAGTTTCCCCTATCAAACAATCAAGATCCAACCCAAATTGTTACAGCGGTGACGAGGTGCAGCGGTGGAGACGGCGGTGATGATGATGGAGATGATGGTGATGGCGATGGAGATGATGTCCAGCTCGATAACGGTGACGATGGCGTCGATTTCCCCCTCCGAGAGGGAATTTCCCCGGCAGATTTCAGCCTGCCGGAGAGCTCTTTTCTCTCTGGTGTTTTCCGCCCCGCAGAGGCGGCTGTGACTCTTCGCGACTATCCTCTGGAGCTTAGGTTTTCGGGACGAAGATGTACGCGAAGGAGTGGAGGCCAGAGGGGGCTGTGGGCCCCCTCCCCACAAGGCGGCGCGGCCAGGCCTAGGCCCGCGCCGGCCTGTGAGGTGGGCCCATGGTGGCCCTCCTCGGCTCCTCCTTCTGGCTCCCTTCGTCTTCTGGAAAAATAGGATTTTTCATATAATTTCCGTCAATTGTTGATCTTCCGAAATATTGCCTTCTGACGACGCTTTTTCCAGCAGAATCCTGACTCCGGTGCGCGATCCTCAAATAATCATGAATCATGCAAAATAGATGAAATAACATAAGTATCACCTCTAAATATGAAATATATCAATGAATAACATCAAATTATGATATAAAATAGTGATGCAAAATGGACGTATCAACTCCCCCCAAGCTTAGACTTCGCTTGTCCCCAAGCGAAACTGAACTCGGTAAACAGGACCACATGTTTATGGAGTGAAGAGTCGATAAATAAAATACGGACAAGAAGCATCATACTCATTCACACAAGACATTCTAGTGAACAACTTCCTCATATGATTCAACTTGAAACAAGTAGAAGGTAATCACAAATAAAGGTGCATAAGAAATCATAATTGGTGATGGCAAACTTCGTTCTTGGTCAGAGAACAGTTAACAGATTATGTTAAAGCTTATATGGCACAACTTGAATACTCAATCATAATAGTCTTCTCATAATCATTGATAACTTTTAAAACTATATTCATTCAGATAAAACTTGTACTAACAAGGAAGAGTAAAGGACACGATGAAGTAAATCACAATATAGATGGTTTGATCACAACAACTCAAATGCTTGCTTAAGATGGAGGGAAATAGGTTTACTGACTCAACATAAAGTAAAAGACAGGCCCTTCGCAGAGGGAAGCAGGGATTAAATCATGTGCTAGAGCTTTTTCAGTTTTGAAATCATATAAAGAGAATAAAAGTAACATTTTGAGAGGTGTTTGTTGTTGTCAACGAATGGTAGCGGGTTCTCTAACCCCCTTGCCAAACAAACTCTCGAAGAGCGGCTCCCATAAAGTTTTATTTTTAGTTGACACTCCTTCCAACCTTTGCTTTCACAAACCACGGCTAACCGAATCCTCGGGTGCCTTCCAATCATTCTCATACCATGAAGGAGTGTCTTTTTATTTTAGTTTTATTTAGATGACACTCCTCCCCACCTTTGCTTTCTCAAGCCATGGCTAACCGAATCCTCGGGTGCCGTCCAACAATCACATACCATGGAGGAGTGTCTATTTGTAAAATTATGAAAGTTAATTAATCGGGACTGGGAACCCCATTGCCAGCTCTTTTTGCAAAATTATTGGATAAGCGGATGAAGCCACTAGTCCATTGGTGAAAGTTGCCCAACAAGATTGAAAGATAAAATACCACATACTTCCTCATGAGCTATAAAACATTGACACAAATAAGAGACAATAAATTTTGAATTGTTTAAAGGTAGCACACGAAGTATTTACTTGGAATGGCAGGAAATACCATGTAGTAGGTAGTTATGGTGGACACAAATGGCATAGGTTTGGGTTAAAGTTTGGATGCACGAGAAGCATTCCCTCTCAGTACAGGTTTTTGGCTAGCAAGGTTCATTAGCAAGCATAAGAGTTGAGGGAAACAAACAAATATACATGTGATACAAACAATCATGCATCTTCCTTGTAAGCACAAACAATTTTAACTTCAGAATAGTAAGCTAAGAGCTAACAAGAAAGGAAGACAATGAAACAACTACATGTATTTCTCTTTTCTACTTAAACCTCAAAATGTTGTTGCTATTGACCAATGCTAAGTTTGCCAAAACCAAATAGATTAACTCAATGCTCCCAAAGTGATACCAATACTAATAACAAGATCAATCATATAATAGAAATTGCAAACTAAAATAATATGTGCAATATGTAAATGATAGGACTTCTCATTAATATTCCATAACGATAACTCACACCAAGGGATACATAGACAACCAACTAAAGGAGAGATACTTCCACACTGCAACCCATCTTATATGATAACTTCCCTACTCATGATATGACACTACTTGATAGTAAAAAGTAAAAGATAGTGATGATGTGATACCGCGGCACTCCCCAAGCTTGGAACAAACCAGGGGATGCCAATACCGATGATGAATTACTCCTTCGGTGGTGGTGGTGATGAACTCTTCCCATCATCAGACTTCCAAGGAAGAGGCTCTCCATCAACAAACGACATCTTGGTCTCGGGAATCCTGAAACTAGCAGCATAGCTTATGTGTTTAAACCTATTTTCATACTCACAGTTCTGATTCTGAACGTCATAGAGTTGAGCTTGGAGTTTGTTGGTGGTGTCGTGAAGCGAGAGGATGTCGTCCCACAGCTTTGCAGTCTCCTTCTTGTGTACATCAATAAGTTCAGACACAATCTTGTGGAAGATGTTCACTTCACGCTCAGCCATCTTCTTGTAGTTGAAGACCTCTTGTTCTAGCTTCTCCATCCTGTCTTCCAAGCTTCCTTCTCCCTTAGGACCCTGGACATCTTTGATCTGCAACTCTCCATCAACGAGCAGCAACTCCTTGGGGTGCATCTTCAGCTCGTTCATGTACGGGTTGACGACGTCCTCACAGAAGCTGTCCTTCGGAGTTCCCGACGCATACATGATGGCTCTAGCTCCGAAGCAGATCCTGGCAGAAAACAGCTCAAAACAAAACACGTCGAGAAAACGATATACGGACCTCCATGGGTCCGGAGGATTATATAGCAGGAATTTTTACGACATAAGGAAAGTACCAGGTCGAACCAGAGTCGAAGAGGGGCAACGAGGGAGCCACCTCATAGGGCGGCGCGGCCAGGCTGGGGCCCGTGCCGGCCTATGAGGGCACGCCCTCGTGCGTCTCCTCCACTCCGTTTCGATCTCGTAATTTTTCATATTTTCCAAAAACAGCAAAAACATTGTTCGGAAAGTAAAACGCGAACTTTTTATTACCAGTACTGTTACCTATTCAAAGTCGAACTTTGCCGGGCTGTCAATTTGACCTTTGATGAAAGCCTCCGGTGTCACAACTCGAATAACATCAACATCTTCATTATAAGAATCACCTGAGATATAATGCTTGAGTCTTTGTCCATTCACCACTTGTGTGGCATCGCCTTGGAGAGAACTAATTTTAATTGCTCCTGAATGATGCACCTCCTCAATGACATATGGTCCTTCCCATTTCGAGAGTAATTTCCCTGCAAAGAATCTGAGACGAGACCGATACAATAGGACTTTATCCCCAATATTATATTCTCTTTTGATAATTCTTCTATCATGCCATTTCTTAACTTTCTCTTTAAAGAGTTTAGCGTTTTCATAAGCTTCACTTCTCCATTCATCTAGAGAACTCAATTGTAGCAATCTCTTCTTACTGGCAAGTTTAGGATCTTTATTTAGTTCTCTTACAGCCCAGTAAGCTTTGTGCTCTAGTTCTAAAGGTAAATGACAAGCTTTTCCATAAACCATTTTATACGGTGACATACCCATAGGATTTTTATAAGCAGTTCTATAAGCCCATAGTGCTTCCTTCAATTTACTAACCCAATTCTTTCTAGATTTATTAACAGTCTTTTGCAAGATAGATTTAATCTCTCTATTTGATAATTCTACTTGCCCACTAGTTTGAGGATGATAAGAAGAAGCAATTCTATGATTAATATCATATTTAGCAAGAGTTTTTCTAAAACCACCATGAATAAAATGAGAACCTCCATCAGTCATAAGATATCTAGGAACTCCAAATCTAGGAAAAATAATATCTAAAAGCATTCTTAAAGAAGTCTCACCATCAGCACTTTTTGTGGGTATAGCTTCCACCCATTTAGTAACATAATCAACAGCGACAAGTATATGAGTGTTACCTTCTGAAGAGGGGAAAGGTCCCATGAAGTCAAATCCCCAACAATCGAATGGTTCAATCACAAGAGTATAATTCATAGGCATTTTATTGCGTCTGGAGATATTACCAACCCTTTGACATTCATCACAAGATAAAATAAACTTCCTTGCATCTTTGAAGAGAGTTGGCCAATAAAAACCTGATTGTAGAACCTTTTGCGCGGTTCTATCTCCGGCGTGATGTCCTCCATAAGCACTACCATGACATTTACTCAATATCTCTTGTTGTTCATATTCGGGAACACATCTTCGCAGAATACCATCCACTCCTTCTTTATATAAGTGTGGGTCATCCCAAAAATAATGCCTCAAGTCATAAAAGAATTTCCTCCTTTGCTGAGCTGAAAAGGTTGGAGGCAAGTACTTGGAAACAATAAAGTTAGCATAATCAACATACCAAGGGCTATCTCGCGAGCTCACCTTTATTAAAGCCAATTGTTCATTTGGAAAACTATCATTAACAGGAACAGGATCATAAGCAATATTTTCCAATCTAGACAAATTATCAGCAACAGGATTATCAGCTCCTTTCCTATCTATAATATGTAAATCAAATTCTTGCAACAGAAGCACCCATCTAATAAGCCTTGGCTTAGCATCTTTCTTTTGCATAAGGTATCTAATTGCAGCATGATCAGTATGAATTGTAACTTTTGAATCAACAATATAAGATCTAAACTTGTCACAAGCAAAGACTACTACCAACAATTCTTTTTCAGTTGTAACATAATTTCTTTGAGCAGCATCAAGAGTTTTACTAGCATAATGAATAACATTCATTTTTTTATCTACTCGATGTCCAAGAACAGCGCCTACAGCAAAATCACTAGCATCACACATAATTTCAAAAGGTAAGTTCCAATCAGGAGGTTCAACTATAGGAGCGATTGTTAAGGCTTTCTTTAGAGTTTCAAAAGCTTCCTTACAATCATCATCAAAAACAAAAGGTACATCTTGGAGAAGTCTTTAATAAATCTCCTATAAAACCCAGCATGACCAAGAACACTACGAATACCTTTAACATCCCTGGGATAGGGCATTTTCTCAATTGCTTCAACTTTAGCTCTATCAACTTCAATACCTCTGAATGGATCGTAGCGAACAAGAGGGGGGGTGAATGGCGCTACGGCAAGTTTTAGTATTGTTCAAGTTTTATGCAACGGAAGGTAAAGGTGTGACTTTTAGAAATGGGGGTGATCCTACAATGAATATCGGACGAGTGCAACAAGTAAAGGAATCAACAAGATAACGAGAGTAAGGAGCGAGACAACCGGGGGGCGCGAGGCGAGTCGAGGTTTGTTTCCCGCAGTTCCTTCCACTAAAGGAAGTACGTCTGCGTTGAGGAGGTGCTAGTCTCACACAAGAGACTAGGCGGCCACACCACGAAGGAAGGCCTCACCCTCTTCCTCGAGAGAGCTCCACGGAGGTGCTCTCCCTCTTCCACTAAGGCACCGGTCGAGGCGGTGATTCCTTCACAAGGTTGGGGCGAGCTCCACACACAAGGATGCTCCCAACACCCTATGGATCTAGTACATCACCAAGCTAGACTCCATAGCTGCACATCTCCAATGCTCCACCATAGGAACCCATCACCAATGCTCCACCATAGGAACTCTTCCAATGCTCCACCAAAGGAACTCTCCAATTCTCCACCAAAGGAACTCTCCAATGCTCCACCAAAGGAACTCTTCTCCAAGATCCACCAAAGAAACCCTACCACCAAGATCCACTAAGGAATAGCTAGTATTTGTGAAATCTCTCTTGGTAGAACTATAGATCGGTGTCTCCTCCACCTATCCTCAAAGTTTGGGCAAGATTGGTTGGATGGGGAAGGAGATCCTCAAGGATTAAGCTCAGCAACAATGGAGGAGAGAGAGGGGGAAGAGATAAAATCGTGTTGGGGAAGAAGAGGCCCTTAAATAGGCTCCTCCAAATCCAACCGTTATGTCCAGATTTGGCCTAAGCGGTACTACCGCTTTGGGGTAAGCGGTACTACCGCTCTGACTTCGAATTCGATCCAGATCTGGTCAAAGGACGCAGAGCGGTACTACCGCACGAGGTACCTGATACGTCTCCGACGTATCGATAATTTCTTATGTTTCATGCCACATTATTGATGATATCTACATGTTTTATGCATACTTTATGTCATATTTATGCATTTTCCGGCACTAACCTATTAACGAGATGCCAAAGAGCCGATTCTTTGTTTTCTGCTGTTTTTGGTTTCAGAAATCCTAGTAAGGAAATATTCTCGGAATTGGACGAAATCAACGCCCAGGGGCCTATTTTGCCACGAAGCTTCCAGAAGACCGGAGAGAAGACGAAGTGGGGCCACGAGGCGGCGCCACACTAGGGCGGCGCGGCCCAAGCCCTGGCCGCGCCGACCTACTGTGTGGGCCCCTCGTGACGCCCCTTGACCTGCCCTTCCGCCTATAAATAGCCTTCGTCGCGAAACCCCCAGTACCGAGAGCCACGATACGGAAAACCTTCCAGAGACGCCGCCGCCGCCAATCGCATCTCGGGGGATTCAGGAGATCGCCTCCGGCACCCTGCCGGAGAGGGGATTCATCTCCCGGAGGACTCTACACCGCCATGGTCTCCTCCAGAGTGATGAGTGAGTAGTCTACCCCTGGACTATGGGTTCATAGCAGTAGCTAGATGGTTGTCTGATGACCCACAAGTATAGGGGATCGCAGCAGTCTTCGAGGGTAGTATAACCCAATTTATTGATTCGACACAAGGGGAGACAAAGAACACTTGGAAGTCTTAACAGCGGAGTTGTCAATTCAGCTACACCTGGAAACAGACTTGCTCGCAAGAGTTTATCAGTAGCAATAGTTTTATAGCAGTAGCAGTAGTGAAATAACAGCAGCAGAGTAACAGAGACAGCAGTAGTGATTATAGTAAACAGCAGGATTAAAATACTGTAGGCACGGGGACGGATGACGGGCGTTGCATGGATGAGAGAAACTCATGTAACAATCATAGCAGGGCATTTGCAGATAATAATAAAACGGTGTCCAAGTACAAAGCAATCAATAGGCATGTGTTCCAATTATAGTCGTACGTGCTCGCAATGAGAAACTTGCACAACATCTTTTGTCCTACCAGCCGGTGGTAGCCGGGCCTCAAGGGAATCTACTGGATATTAAGGTACTCCTTTTAATAGAGTACCGGAGCAAAGCATTAACACTCCGTGAACACATGTGATCCTCACATCACTACCATCCCCTCCGGTTGTCCCGATTCTTGTCACTTCGGGGCCATTGGTTCCGGACAGCGACATGTGTATACAACTTGCAGGTAAGACCATAAACAATGAATATCATGATGAAATAATAACATGTTCAGATCTGAGATCATGGCACTCGGGCCCTAGTGACAAGCATTAAGCATAACAAGTTGCAACAATATCATCAAAGTACCAATTATGGACACTAGGCACTATGCCCTAACAATCTTATGCTATTACATGACCAATCTCATCCAATCCCTACCATCCCCTTCGGCCTACAGCGGGGGAATTACTCATACATGGATGGGGAAAACATGGCTGGTTGATGGAGAGGCGTCGGCGGTGATGATGGCGATGATCTCCTCCAATTCCCCGTCCCGGCGGAGTGCCAGAACGGAGACTTCTGGCTCCCGCGACGGAGTTTCGCGATGTGGCGGCGTTCTGGAGGCTGTTGGCGACTTCGACTTCTCCCCGTGCGATTTTAGGTCGAAGGCAATATATAGTCCGAAGGAGGGCGTCGGAGGCCGGCCGAGGGGGCCACACCACATGGCCGCGCGGGCCCCCCCTGGGCCGCGCCGCCCTATGGTGTGGGGCCCTCGGGCCTCCACCTGATTTGTCCTTCTGGCTCCGTCAGTATTCTGGGAAAATAGGGTCTTCTGCATAAATTCCGAGGATTTTCCTGAAAGTTGGATTTCTGCACAAAAACGAGACACCAGAGCAGTTCTGCTGAAAACAGCGTTAGTCCGTGTTAGTTGCATCCAAAATACACAAATTAGAGGCAAAACAATAGCAAAAGTGTTCGGGAAAGTAGATACGTTTTGGACGTATCAACTCCCCCCAAGCTTAGCTTATTGCTTGTCCTCAAGCAATTCAGTTAACAACTGAGCGATAAAAGAACTTTCACGAACACATTTGCTCATATGATGTATATATTCTCATGCTATGGCTAATACTTAAGCAGTTCATAATGAGATACATGCAAATAAGATCATCCAACAGCTATGTCAATCATGGAGAGGTACCAACAATTAATAATAAGCATCATGAATCATGTATATAAGCAGGATTGCACTGTTCATAAGAGAGTATGATAAAGTGGTATCTCGCTTGCCCGTATTTGATCGGCAAAACATAAATGCCCAGGCACCTCTGGAGTTCATAGAAAGACTAGAAGTAGTGATTATCAAAGATAAAAGCATCAAAGTTATACCACAATCAATCATATTTTGAGACAAGCATATTATACTAAGAATGACAGTTGTGCTCTCAAGATAGTGCTCAAAGAAAGAGTGGAGACACAACACAAAAGTAAAAGATTGACCCTTCGCAGAGGGAAGCAGGGATTAACATGCGCTAGAGCTTTTCATTTTTGAAATCAGGAGTAAAATTATTTTGAGAGGTGTTTGTTGTTGTCAACGAATGGTAATGGGTACACCAACTACCTCGCCAACCGGACTCCCAAGAGCGGCTCCCATGAATTATTTGCATGTTTATGTGGCACTCCTTCCAACCTTTCCTACACAAACCATGGCTAACCGAATCCTCGGGTGCCTGCCAACAATCACATACCATGAAGGAGTGCCTTTTTATTTTAGTTTTATTATGATGACACTCCCCCCAACCTTTGCTTACACAAGCCATGGCTAACCTAATCCTTCGGGTGCCGTCCAACAATCACATACCATGGAGGAGTGTCTATTTAAGTTAATTAATTCGGGACTGGGAATCCCATTGCCAGCTCTTTTTGCAAAATTATTGGATAAGCGGATGCCCAACTAGTCCATATGAGAGTCCGTCAAAACTAAATGACAAGGTTGAAAGCTAAACACCACATACTTCCTCGTGAGCTATGAAACATAAACACAAATTGAGAAGCATTTTGAAGGTTTTAAAGGTAGCGCATGAGAATTTACTTGGAATGGTTTGAAATGCCATGCATAGGTATTTATGGTGGACACTTTGGAACAACTTGGTTTTCAGGTGTTTGGAAGCACGAGCAGCGTTCCCGCTCAGTACAAGTGAAGGCTAGCAATAGACTAGGGAGCGACAAATCAAGAGAGCAGTAACTGTCATAATCATGCTTGCGGCAAAATAAATTAACGGAGGCATAAAAGTGATACAAGAACTCTGAAGCAATGTAAATCATCGAGGCTTAATTGACTTTTGTTCAGTCATATGCATGCGTGAGCATGTGCCAAGTCGATATAAATGAATTATTCAGAGGAGGATACCACAATGCCATACTTACTTATGAATAAAACAATGCAAGCAAACATCCATGACATGCTACTCATATTAATAGATTGGAGCTAAACATGAGAGATCATAAACTACTAGACTTTCTCAAATAACATACACCTCACATGAACCAACTAAGCATGCTCACATGGATGAGTATATGTACAAAAATGAAAACAAACAGAGTTCATACCAGCCTCTCACCACAATCCAAATGTCGTAGATCGTCATTATTGCCTTTCACTTGTGTAGCTTGGATAATATAAAATGAAAACCACGCTCCAGCCACCGAAGACCATTGAACTCATGATAAACTTTACAAACCAAAGAAGAACAGCAAATATTTTTGGTGTTTTCGAATTGGAAACAAGAACAAAAGGAAACAAGCAAACAAAGCAAAATCTTTTTGGGTTTTCTTATAGCAAACTAGCAATAGCAAATAAAGCGAAACAAATGCAAGAAACCAAAGCAAACAAATTATGAAGAGAAACAACAGAAATATTTTTGGTCTTTTTGTGTTTTGGGAAAGAAACAAAGCGAAAACAAGAATTGGCAAACTAGAAAAGTCACATAAACACAAAGCAGCAGAAATTCGTCAAACTTGACAGCAGTACAGTACTTGATTTTTAATAAATTCTTCCACTGCTCAAATCGAAAAGTGTTCAACTAATGAAAGTTAGATAATAACCTGGGGAACATGCACAAAAATTGGCTTTGCAAAATACTGTTCTGGCTATTTTTGAGAATTTTTACGGTAACAGTCCAGAATCTGTTTTCAGGCAGCACTTCCCCAAATATCATCTCCCTCTCATTAGAAAACCACTCAAACGAACAAAACAAGTATATACAAGTATCCAGCAATCATAATATGCAAAGAATGAGTGATGCCGGTATACCTCCCCCCAAGCTTAGGCTTTTGGCCTAAGTGGAGTTCAACCCCAATGAGGGTCGCTGTTCCTCGCCGGTGGATAATTCATGGCGTAGTCATAGTAAAGTTCCCGTGCAGAAGAAAAGCGTGGAGGCTCCACATGCCCAACATGTTGATGCGAGGAACTTGCTGCATCGGACGATGAGTCGAGGTGTTCCTCGTCCTCCTCCGTGTTGTCTCTTGCATGATGGCCTCCTCCCTCTATGTGTGCATTCAGTGCACCTTCTGTGACTGACCAATCTTCCCTGGGATCAAGGTTAAACAGAACAGGCGCAGGCAGTCTTACTAGTTTCTCAGTTTTCTTAGTTATTCTCCAGACTTTCTTATAAAATGTCATCTTGTAAAACAGGTTACCCAAGTTAGACGAATCAGAAACAAATTCATGTCTAATCATAGAGACTATGTCAAGTTTTTCTATGGAAAGTGGAATGTCAAGATGATGAGGTTCTACATTATGCAAAGCTAGTAAACGAGAGGCGATGAGACCTCCACAAATTCCACCTTTCTCATGGTTAGTAGCAAGTCTATAAGCTATCAATGCCCCCAAATTATAAGTCTTACTACCTTGCAGTGCCGCAGCTAGAAAAGCTAAATCCGGGATAGATAGTTTACCACCAATCTTTCTAGCAAGAACGCATTTAGTAATGAAATAGGCAAAGTATCGGATAGCCGGGAGCTGAATGCTAGTGATTTTACCACTATCCTCTGAGAAACTCCTTCCATAGCAAATCATCTTGAAGAGGCTTAAGAGTTCTTGCGGCGATCCCCTTATCTTCTCGCATGATCCCCATTGCGGTACTCTAATTGCTGCACAAAAATCACTGAATGGCAAGTTGACAGTTTTATTATAAATCTTATATTGAACCATGGGGTTAGATCGCGACCAATTGAACTTAAAGTCCTGCACAACAGACATAGTTAGTTTTGCATATTGGCTTGGTTCTCCATCAACAAAATCACTCAGCCCTGCACGAGAAATTAGACTTTGAACATCTTCCAATATTCCTGCGCTTCTCATGAAATCCTCGCACGGGTAGTAAGAGGGGTATACTCCCTCTTCACGGTTCACTCTCATGACTTGTTGGACCTCCAATTCTTGTTGGTTAAGTTGATATCTATTCCACTCCATTTTCTGAAATTTTCAACAAACAATATAAAATTTGATTTGGTGACATATAATCAAGGGGAACTACTATAGGAACTTGCTAGAGTACTAATCATGCATCAAAACTAGTTTATACAACTTAGAACAAGCATGCAAGCTCACTAAACATGTTACCTACAGCAGCAAAATATTCAAGATATACTCAACCAAACAAAATTCTACTTGGATAATTGGAGGAGTCACATACCGGAGAGCAAATGTGCCAAATTTCAGACAGAAATCTGGGCTGAGCAAAGAGATCGAAAAATCCTGAGCTCTTGAGCAAAAACGCGAGTGAGAGAAAGCTGGTTCAAGTTTTTTCGGGAGAGAGAAGATTCTGGGAGAAAGAGATGAAGTAGTGGGGCAAGGAGGGGCCCACACCACAGGGTGGCGCGCCCCCCTCCTTGGCCGCGCCGGCTGGTGGTGTGGCACCCTGGGGTGCCCCACAGGTCATCCTCTGGTGCTCCCAGGTGCCTCTTCGAAAAATAGGACCAACGGTATAATTTTTGTGAATTTTTGAAAACTTTGAAAAATGCACATTTCTAGGCATTAAGTTTATTATTACTGGCCAGAAAAAATTTTAAAATCTCTAATTAACTAGGAAACTTTGCAAATCAAAAGTGCTACAGCAAATAAGTCAAGTGGAGTGAGAAAGAGATGTTGTTTACCTCCTCTATGCATATAGAAGGTATTCGTTAACAAGGTTGATCAAGTCTTGCCACCGAATAATTTTTACATAAAATAAGAAGAAATAAACCTCAAATCAATCATGTTACCTTGAATTGTATTGATATGGATCCAATCATAAGATTTTGATAACCTTCTTTAGGCTCATATATAGGACAATCGATAGTTCCAACTTTGATAGTTCTCACATTAGAAATAGTATTGAGTCCACATACTTTATCAATCTTCTTGGGGAAATAAACAGTATGCTCCTTATCATCAACATTGAAAGTAACCTTTCCTTTATTACAATCAATAACAGCCCCTGCGGTGTTAAGAAAAGGTCTCCCAAGAATAATATACATATTATCATCTTCAGGCATTTCCAACACAACAAAATCAGTTAATATCAAGCAGTTATTAGTAACTTGAACAGGAACATCCTCACATATACCAACAGGAATAGCAGTAGATTTATCAGCCATTTGCAAAGATATATCAGTAGGTATTAATTTATCTAGATAAAGTATCTTATAAAGAGAAAAAGGCATAACACTAACACCGGCTCCCAAATCACATAGAGCAGTTTTAACATAATTATTCTTAATAGAACAAGGAATAGTAGGTATACCTGGGTCGCCCAACTTCTTTGGCACTTTGCCATTGAAAGAGTAATTAGCAAGCATAGTGGAAATCTCCTCATTGGGGATTTTCCTTTTGTTAGTAACAATATCTTTCATATACTTTGAATAAGGAGGCAATTTAATAGCATCAGTCAAAGGGATTTGCAAGAATAATGGTTTCATCCAATCGCAAAATTTATTATAGTGTTCTTCTTCCTTTGATTTCAATTTCTTAGCAGGAAAAGGCATTTGCTTTTGCACCCAAGGTTCTCTTTCATTACCATGTTTCTTAGCAATAAAATCTTCTTTAGTATACTTTTTATTTTTATCATGCTTTTCAGGTTCATCTTCTACCTCTTCTTTATCAGAAGCATCATTCTTATTATTATCATTATCATTATCATGTTCATTACCACTTTCAGTTTCAGCATCGGAAATAGAAATACTATTAGGATCATTAACAGGTTCAGAGGATTCTACAACATTTTTATGTTTCTTCTTCTTTTTCTTCTTAGAATGAGCACTAGGTTCAATTCGTTGAGAATCTTGTTCAATTCTTTTGGGATGCCCTTCAGGATATAGAGGATCCTGGGTAGAGACACCACCTCTAGTTGTTACTTCATAAGCATGTTTCTCTTTAGAATTATTATTTAGCAAGTCATTTTGCACTTTAGTGAGTTGATCAATTTGAGTTTGAACCATTTGAAAATGTTTAACAAGCATCTTAACATCATTGGAGGTTCTCTCCACAATATCATGCAAATTGCTAATAGCTTGAGAATTTTCCATTAGATGATTCTCTACTCTCATATTAAAATTTTCTTGCTTAACAATATAATTATCAAACTCATCTAAGCATTGCGCAGGAGGTTTTGAATACGGAATATCTTCCCTAGTAAAGCGTTGAAGGGAGTTTACCTCAATCATGGATGAAGGGGGAATTATCTCACATATATCCTCTATGGGAGGTAGATTCTTCACATCTTCGGATTTAATACCTTTCTCCTTGAGAGACTTCTTAGCTTCCCTCATATCTTCATCATTCAATTCAATTAAACCCCTCTTCTTCAATATTGGCGTTGGAGTTGGTTCAGGTGTATCCCAATCATCATGATTCCGGCTTATTCTAGCCAATAAATCTTGACTTAAATGCTGAGTCCTTTTCCTGAAAACACAACCAGCACAACTATCCAAATATGCTCTAGATTCAATGGTTAGTCCACTATAAAATATATCAAGTAGATAATTCTTTTCCAAATCATGTCCAGGTCGAGCTCTGATAAGAGAACAAAATCTTGCCCATGCCGCAGGCAATTTCTCTTCATCTCCTTGGTCAAACCTATAAATTCTCTGTAAAGCAGCATGTTGAGCACTAGCAGGAAAGTATTTTCGAAAGAAAACATCACGCAAATCAGCTGGACTTTTAATAGAACCAGGAGGCAAATTATTATACCAAGTTTTAGCATCATCCTTTAATGAGAAAGGAAAAATCTTAATGACAAAGTAAGTACGCATCTTGACATCATCAGAAAACAAGCTACTCATAGAAGAAAGTTCATTCATGTGTTCTACAGCACTTTCTTTTTCAGTACCACAAAAGGGTGCTTTCTCTACAATAGCTATATGAGATAGATCAAGAGAAAAATCATAATCTTTATCCTTAATGCATATAGGAGATGTGGCAAATTCAGGATCAGGAGATAGCTTATGTCTAACAGTATATTGTGCGAGAAACTTTTTAATGTTTCTTGCATCAGTAGCATTGCATCTATTAATAAAATCATCATTAAGCTCCACATAATCTTCATCAGGATCATCACTAGAATAATCAAGTTCAGGTGAACTAACAGGTGTAGTGGCATTTTCATTAGGAGTTTCAGCATTTTCAATTTGTCTAGACCTAGCAATTGTAGCATCTAGAAAGGATCCCAATGAACCACTATCATCAAGCACAACAGAAACATTATCAATATTATGAGAATTTTCAGATTCAGCAGACGTACCAGCTTGTGGCGGTGAAACGAGTTGACTTATCACAGATGGTGAATCAAGTGTAGCAGAGGTACTCAGAGTTGTACCTTTTCTTGTAGTGGATGGTAATATGGCGACTTTAGAATCGCGAGCTTTACCCATGATGGAGAATTTGCAGCGAACAATATCAATCCAAGTGAACTTCCAAATAAAGCTATGCTCCCCGGCAACGGCGCCAGAAAACAGTCTTGATGACCCACAAGTATAGGGGATCGCAGCAGTCTTCGAGGGTAGTATAACCCAATTTATTGATTCGACACAAGGGGAGACAAAGAACACTTGGAAGTCTTAATAGCGGAGTTGTCAATTCAGCTGCACCTGGAAACAGACTTGCTCGCAAGAGTTTATCAGTAGCAACAGTTTTATAGCAGTAGCAGTAGTGAAATAACAGCAGCAGAGTAACAGAGACAGCAGTAGTGATTATAGTAAACAGCAGGATTAAAATACTGTAGGCACGGGGACGGATGACGGGCGTTGCATGGATGAGAGAAACTCATGTAACAATCATAGCAGGGCATTTGCGGATAATAATAAAACGGTGTCCAAGTACAAAGCAATCAATAGGCATGTGTTCCAATTATAGTCGTACGTGCTCGCAATGAGAAACTTGCACAACATCTTTTGTCCTACCAGCCGGTGGCAGCCGGGCCTCAAGGGAATCTACTGGATATTAAGGTACTCCTTTTAATAGAGTACCGGAGCAAAGCATTAACACTCCGTGAACACATGTGATCCTCACATCACTACCATCCCCTCCGGTTGTCTCGATTCTTGTCACTTCGGGGCCATTGGTTCCGGACAGCGACATGTGTATACAACTTGCAGGTAAGACCATAAACAATGAATATCATGATGAAATAATAACATGTTCAGATCTGAGATCATGGCACTCGGGCCCTAGTGACAAGCATTAAGCATAACAAGTTGTAACAATATCATCAAAGTACCAATTACGGACACTAGGCACTATGCCCTAACAATCTTATGCTATTACATGACCAATCTCATCCAATCCCTGCCACCCCCTTCGGCCTACAGCGGGGAATTACTCACACATGGATGGGGGAAACATGGCTGGTTGATGGAGAGGCGTCGGCGGTGATGATGGCGATGATCTCCTCCAATTCCCCGTCCCGGCGGAGTGCCAGAACGGAGACTTCTGGCTCCCGCGACGGAGTTTCGCGATGTGGCGGC
Organism: Lolium perenne; assembly: GCF_019359855.2. Lineage (NCBI taxonomy): Eukaryota > Viridiplantae > Streptophyta > Magnoliopsida > Poales > Poaceae > Lolium > Lolium perenne. The sequence continues at coordinate 286,249,596 of NC_067250.2, read as the reverse complement.
GTTCTGGAGGCTTTCTGGCGACTTCGACTTCTCCCCCTGGGCCGCGCCGCCCTATGGTGTGCGGCCCTCGGGCCTCCACCTGATTTGTCCTTCTGGCTCCGTCAGTATTCTGGGAAAATAGGGCCTTCTGCATAAATTCCGAGGATTTTCCTGAAAGTTGGATTTCTGCACAAAAACGAGACACCAGAGCAGTTCTGCTGAAAACAGCGTTAGTCCGTGTTAGTTGCATCCAAAATACACAAATTAGAGGCAAAACAATAGCAAAAGTGTTCGGGAAAGTAGATACGTTTTGGACGTATCATTGTCTTCTCCTCATTATGCTTCATTGTCGGATCTTGTGAGCTGCCTAACATGATCAAGATCATCTATCTGTAATGCTATATGTTGTGTTTGTTGGGATCCGATGAATAGAGAATACTATGTTATGTTGATTATCAATCTATCTATGTGTTGTTTATGATCTTGCATGCTCTCCGTTATTAGTAGAGGCTCTGGCCAAGTTTTTACTCTTAACTCCAAGAGGGGGTATTTATGCTCGATAGTGGGTTCATGTCTCCGTGAATCTGGGGGAGTGACAGAAACCTCTAAGGTTATCGATGTGATGTTGCCACTAGGGATAAAACATTGATGCTATGTCCGAGGATGTAGTTCTTGATTACATTACGCACCATACTTAATGCAATTGTCTGTTGTTTTCAACTTAATACTGGAAGGGGTTCGGATGATAACCTGAAGGTGGACTTTTTAGGCATAGATGCATGCTGGATAGCGGTCTATGTACTTTGTCGTAATGCCCAATTAAATCTCACTATACTCATCATATCATGTATGTGCATGGTCATGCCCTCTCTATTTGTCAATTGCCCAACTATAATTTGTTCACCCAACATGCTATTTATCTTATGGGAGAGACACCTCTAGTGAACTGTGGACCCCGGTCCATTCTTTACATCTGAAATACAATCTACTGCAATTGTTCTACTGTTCTCTGCAAACAATCATCATCCACACTATACATCTAATCCTTTGTTATAGCAAGCCGGTGAGATTGACAACCTCACTGTTTCGTTGGGGCAAAGTACTTTGGTTGTGTTGTGCAGGTTCCACGTTGGTGCCGGAATCCCTGGTGTTGCGCCGCACTACATCTCGCCGCCATCAACCTTCAACGTGCTTCTTGGCTCCTACTGGTTCGATAAACCTTGGTTTCGTACTGAGGGAAAACTTGCCGCTGTACGCATCACACCTTCCTCTTGGGGTTCCCAACGGACGCGTGCTGTACGCGTGTCAGTACCGCTCGAGGTACCGCAATAGGGTCCAGACCTTACTGGATCCAGAGCGGTACCAGGGCGGTACCAGGGCGGTACGACCGTAACTCGGTTACGGTACCTAAGCGGTACCTTGAGCGGTACTACCGCTCGTGAGCGGTACTACCGCTCCAGGTACTGCAGGGGTACCGCAGCGTGTTTCTGGAGGGCGAATCAGTACAGACTCAGAGCGGTACCTATAGGGGTAGCGGTACTACCGCTACAGGTACCGGTAGTACCGGCCTGGCTAAATCTGGTTTTCTTCCCTTTTTCTCTCCAACTTTGTTACCTCGCTAAACACACACAAAACCAGAAAACCTTTCAACTACGCTTCAGTCTTCCGATCTTGACGCGTCCGGCGAGGTCACCGTATACTTGCAAATCTAACAATGATACTCAAGGCACACTGTGAGATTACTCAAGTGTTGTCATCAAACACACAAAACTTGGGGTGTGAATTTTGCTCTTACAATCTCCCCCTTTTTGGTGTTTGATGACAACACAAGAGTGTACAATAACATATGATTTTATGATGAGAACATTAGATTTGCAAAAACTCGACGGAGCTCCCCCTACACATGTGCATATCATGAATATGTATTTGAATACAAATACACATGTTATAGAGACATCACTCCCCCTAGTTTTTACAAACCAAGCACATATGCAACATAGATAGATGGCATGTTCAAGAGGCATATGCACAATATGGAGGCAACATAAGATCATATACGGAGATTTGGGTGAAGTTATCATACCATAGCCTTGAGAATACCCAAACTCACAATAAGATGCCTCCATAGGGTTGTTGATGTAGCTATGAGACAAGATAAGCAACTAGAACCAACCGGCTACAAACAACAAAGGTCTCCATTCACCTAGGAACCTCTCCCCCTTTGGCATCGGAACACCAAAAAGGAGGGTAACGAAACTAGAGAAATGGAGAAAAAGAACATACAACCAAGCTTGCAAAAATCACGAGAAAACAAGCTTGATGGAGGTTCTTAAAACAACAAGAAGAAAGCAAAGAAGAAAGACAAAACAAGGTCACAAAGAACCGAAAAACCCTCAAAGAGGGGGTGTTGGTGGCCGAAGCCACCGTGTAAGAGTATAGTAGTTGTGAGGTCGCGTAGATGTATCTAGGACTCACGGACTACGACTCAACATGAAGCTCATAAGTCACTTAATTGACAAATAGCAAATGTTTTGGATTTCTTTATGCATTATGGGGGGAGTGATAGCTCAATGGATTTAAACCGCACTCCCCCTATGTCCATGCGTGCCTTTCATCTAGATATGACGGTAAGATTGGTATGTGCACACGACGGTCAAGCAAAGTTCGATGGATCGATGATATTTAGCTCATGCCTCAACTCAATAAAGCGCTTCTCATCCAAGGGCTTCGTGAAGATGTCTGCCAATTGCTCCTTGGTGCCAATATAGGATAGTACAATATCTCCGCGAGCAATGTGGTCCCGGATGAAGTGGTTCCGTATCTCAATGTGCTTCGTCTTGCCATGAAGAACCGGATTGTAGGCGATCTTGATTGCGCTCTCATTGTCACACAAAAGAGGCACCTTGCTATACTCGAGTCCATAATCTCGCAAGGTTTGCCTCATCCATAAGATTTGAGCACAACTACTTTCCGCGGCAATATATTCGGCTTCCGCGGTGGAGACGGAGACACAATTTTGCTTCTTCGAGGACCAACACACCAAAGATCTCCCAAGAAAGTGACATGCTCCGAAGGTAGACTTCCTGTCAATCTTGTCGCCCGCCCAATCGGAGTCGGTGAAACCAACCAAGGCAAAGTCCGTGTCCCTTGGGTACCATAGTCCGAAGTGTGGGGTATCAACTAAATATCGAAAGATCCTCTTGACCGCCACAAGGTGGCTTTCCTTCGGACTTGCTTGAAACCGTGCACACATACCAACGCTTAACATTATATCCGGGCGAGAGGCACAAAGGTAGAGAAGCGAACCTATCATCGAACGGTAGAGCTTGGTATCCACCGCCTTGCCGGCCTCGTCAAGAGTGAGTTGACACTTGAGTTGCATTGGAGTTCCAATCCCCTTGGCACCCTTCATATCAAAGCGCTTGAGCATGTCTTGGAGATACTTCGCTTGATTGATGAAGGTGCGGTGTTGCATTTGCTTGATCTCGAACCCAAGAAAGTACTTGAGTTCACCCAGCATTGACATTTCAAACCTATTTGTCATCAACATAGCAAACTCATCATTGAATTTTGTGTTAGTAGAGCCAAATATGATGTCATCTACATACAGTTGGCATACGAAAAGCTCCCCATTGACCTTCTTAGTAAAAAGAGTGGGATCAATTTTCCCCACTTCGAAACCACGGTCTTCAAGCAACTCCTTGAGATGCTCATACCAAGCTCTAGGAGCTTGTTTGAGACCATATAGGGCCTTTTTGAGCTTGAAGACATGGTCCGGGAAATGGGGGTCCTCGAACCCCGGGGGTTGCTTCACATATACTTCCTCATGTAGAGGACCATTAAGAAAAGCACTCTTAACATCCATTTGTTGCAACTTAAAGCCATGATGTGAGGCAAAGGCCAAAAGGATACGGATGGACTCAAGCCTTGCAACGGGTGCAAAGGTTTCACCAAAGTCCACGCCTTCGACTTGAGAATAGCCTTGTGCCACCAATCTTGCTTTGTTGCGGATGACCGTGCCACTTTCATCTTGCTTGTTCTTGAAGATCCACTTGGTGCCGATAACATTGCGGCAATAATCGGGTCGCTTCATGAGAGTCCATACATCATTCCTCTTGAAGTTGTTGAGTTCCTCTTGCATTGCATTCAACCAATCGGGATCTTTGAGAGCATCATCAACTTTGAGTGGTTCCACTTTGGAGACAAAAGCATGATGTGCACAAAAGTTTGCAAGTTGCCTCCGAGTGGTAACATTCCTCTTTAGATCACCAATGATGTTATGCAAGGAATGAGACTTGAGACGCAAGTGTCTTGTAGTAGGATCTTCACGGCGAGTGTCGGCTTGAGGAGATGGTTCTTGTGAGTCCTCTTGGCCTTCATCACGGTTTAGGTCCTCGCCTTGACCTCCATTGTCGTTGAAAGAGGCAACTTTGTCATGAGATCCAGATGGCTCGGGGGTATATGGAATATTATTGTCCATGAAGACTATCCCCGAACCACTCGGAGAAGAACTTTAAGCTTGACCTTGGTCACTTGATGTTGGGTGTTTAGGTAGACGAGCTTGCGGTGTATGTCGTTCTTGAGCTTGTTGAGGTGAACTTGGACTTGATTGTTGTTGTAGATGTCGAGGTTGATCTTGAGGTTGAGGTTGAACTTGAGGTTGTTGTAGAGGTTGACTTGCATTTGTTAGATCAACGGAAGAAGCTTGGCCTTGTGGTGTAGATGGCTCCACTTGGGTGGAACTTGGTCCTTCCCCGGTACTCATAGAAGGTAGCGTTTGAGGTAGGCGAATGCCAACACCCATCCTTCCTATGGTATCCGGGGGAATTGCATCTCCTTTCTCACAAGAAGCACTTCGCTCCTCCAAAGATCTATCATCTTCATCGAACTTCACATCACAAGATTCTACAACACGTCCACTTGACTTGTTGAAGACTCTATAGGCGTGAGAATCCGTAGCATAGCCAACGAAAATTCCTTCTTGAGCTCTTGAATCAAACTTGGATAGGCGCGTGTCCTTGACAAGTACGTAGCATTTGCATCCGAAGACCTTGAAGTATGACACATTAGGCTTGTTGCTGGTGAGGATCTCATATGGTGTCTTCTCAAGGCCTTTGCGAAAGTAGAGGCGATTAGTAGCATGGCAAGCGGTAGAGATAGCTTCCGCCCAAAAATTTTAGTTGGACTTGTATTCCATCATCATGGTTCGAGCGGCTTCGATCAAGGTTCGTTTCTTCCTTTTGGCGACCCCATTTTGTTGGGGAGTATATGGCGTGGAGTATTGGTGTTCGATTCCTTCCTCGCCGAGGAAGTCATCCAATGTGTAGTTCTTGAACTGCGTTCCATTGTCGCTCCTTATTGCGAGAATCCTGTTGTCGTACTTGCGTTGAACTTGGTTGGCAAACTCCATCATGGTCCGTTGAGTCTCACTCTTGTACTTGAAGAAGAATACCCAACAATAGCGTGAATAGTCATCAATGATGACGAGGCAATACTTCTTTCCTCCAAGACTTTCATGAGATGGTGGACCAAAGAGATCAACATGTAGGAGCTCCAAGCATCTTGTGGTAGAGATGATAGTCTTGGCCTTGTGAGGAGCTCCATGCATTTTTCCTTGTACGCAAGCCCTACAAACATGATCCTTGCAAAAAGAGACATCTTCTTTAGTCCGAGAATGTGGCCACCCTTGTGGAGACTTTGCAAAGTCCTCATGTTGACATGGGCTAGTCGGCGATGCCATAACCAACCCTTGTCACCTTTGGCGAATAGGAAAAGAGCGGAAGACGTTGTCTTTCCGGAGAAATCAACAACATACAAACTGTTCTCTATATATCCAACAAAAGCTACATTGAGTGTCTTGCTCCACAAGAGGACCACCATATGTTCATCAAAGAATATGCATAGTCCCATACGAGCAATTTGATGAACGGAGAGTAAATTGTAACCAAGGGTCTCGACAAGGAGGACATTCACAAGTGAGATGTCGGGTGTTACCACCACCTTACCAAGACCCAATACCTTAGAGCACGTGTTGTCGCCATATGAAACGGTAGAGAGAGAAGGCACGAGGTCGACAACAATATCCTTGCTTCCGGTCATATAACTTGTGGCTCCACTATCAACCACCCATTTAGCGCCACCGGAAGCATAGTCCTACAAGGAATCAAGTCTTCGATTTAGGTACCCATTTTTCAATGGGTCCTAGCATGTTAGTAACAAGGGGTTTGGGAACCCAAATAGTCCAATCAACATTGTCCTTTTGAGGACCAATAAAGCGAGCACGAATATGTCCATAGTAATCAACAAAAAGAACATGAGAAGGGTTGTTAGAGCCGGCGAAACCCGTCGAGGCGGAGTTGGGTACTCCATCCCTTCTTGAACTAGCATTGTTCCCTTCACGGTTGGTCTCCATGTTCTTCTTGTTGATTTTCTTCTTGGTCCTCCTCTTCCTCTTTCTCTTTGGCTTGGTAGCTACTCCTCCTTCATTGCACGAGCCCTCTTTGGCTCCATCTTTTGCTTCAATGATTCCTTCCAAGTACTTGGCTTGAACTTGGAGTCTATCACCTTGGCCTTCAAGCGATTGACTTCATCTTCATGCTCCGGGTGTGGATGGCAAATATCAAACACTTGGACCTCCTTTGCCTTGTTCACCCGGAAGTGTTCCATCAAGGCTTATTCTTGGAGAGCATTCAACTTCATGAGCAAGCGCTTGTCATTCTCCATCTTGGCAATGTCGCTTTCATGAGTGCAACATGCACGGTCCTTGCTCAAAGGAAAGTACTCCTTCAAGGTTTCTTCTTGCATGGAGTTGACCTCCATGAGCTTGGCTTCCCTTCTCTTCAAGGCGGCTATTTGCTCCTCATGATCACAACACGTATCCCTCTCCTTGCTCATGCGGAGACACTCCACCAATGACTCTTCTTGCTAGCTACTCAAACTCAATAGCATGGCCTTGGTGATCTCAAGAGCGGAAATTTCTTCTTCATGGTTGCAACATGAGGTCTTCTCTTTAAACAAGCGATAGTACTCATCCAAGGCTTCTTCTTGAAGAGAATTGACTTCCAAGAGGAGAGCATTGTGCCTCCTCAAGGAAGTAACTTGATCCACAAGCTCATCATGGGAAGAATCGGGGTCTTCATCATCTTTTCCTTTGTTGGCTTCCTCGAGCGAGAGCATCTTCTTCTTGAGGTCACCAACCAACTCAAGAGCATGGTCTCGATCCTTGGTGAGACATGAAACAATAGCTTCATTCTTGTCATCAAGAACAATGACACTAGCTTCAAGAGACATGCGAAGATTCCGTTCATCATCAAGCTCCTCCTTGAGATTGGCAAGCTCAAAAGCCGCTTCCCTTTCCAACTTCTCCCTCTTCTCAATAAGATCTTGTGCCGCACCAAGTTGGGCTAAGAGAGCCCCAACATGAATCTTGGTGTCCCCCTTCATGTTAGTGAGAAAAGAATCCAAGGAATCCAAACCCATAATCTCACGTTTAACGGTGAGACTAGTGGCATCATCAATATATGAGGCATTAGTCAAAGATGATGGTTTGGAAGGGGATTTTACCTCCGTGGATACCTTTGCCATGAGGCAACATGCATTGTTGGTGACGAGGTTCTCATTAGGAGAGTCGAAGAGAGAGGTAGAGGGAGTGGAAATGGCGATGGCGGCCACTCCCTCTCCTTCCTTGTTGGAGCGCTTGTCCTCATGCTCTCCATCTTCATCGGAGGAGTACTCTTCTCGAATGATGAAGGTTTTAGGCTTCTTGTTGGAGGAGACCTTGTCGTCATCGGACCTTGGGGAGAACTTGGAGAATCCTTTGGAGAGTGGCTTGTACCTATCCTTTGGGATAAGCCTTCCACCATGATCTTCTCTTCTCTCAAACATACAATCCGCGACAAAATGATTCTTGTCACGACAATTGTAGCATGTTCTTCCCTTTGTCCCTTCTCTTGGGCTCTTGGAGAGTCTTCTTGGAGAATCACGTGATCTTCTTGGTCTTGTGTTTCGGGACATGTTTCCATCCCAAAACTTCTTGGCGGAGAGAGCCATGTGCTCATGGTAGTTGAGCTTGAGATCATCCGAACCCCACTCAACGGGATCCTCATCACTTTCACTAGCTTCATGCACCTTCATCTTCAATGCAAGGTTGGGCTTGCGGGAGTTGTGGGCGCGAGCAACAAGATCCTCCGCATTCTTCTTGGAGATGTCCAAAGCGATGACTTCGCTAAGGACTTCATCGGATGTCATAGCACGGAAGGAGGCGTTTTGGCGGATGGCCGTCAACTTCACTTCCTCATAAGGGAGGAGAGCGTTGTAGAACTTGCGCTTGATCCAATGGTCATCCACGAACGTTGCTCCAAGATCTTGCATTTGTATGGCAAGAGCGATGAGGCGCCGATACATTTCTTCGGGGGTCTCTCCTTCAATCATGATGAAATTGTCGGCCATGTTGTTCACTTCATCAAAACGAGAGCTTTGGATGCTTGCATTGCCGAGGAAGAGCTTCTCAAGTTTGTCCCATGCTTCCTTGGCGGTCTTGAGCGAGCGGATATGAGCGCGGTCCTTGGGGGTGATGGCCATATGAATCATGTTGATGGCGGTGGCGTTGAGTTGGTCATCCACCACATCTCTCCTTGTCAATTTCTTGGGATCTCGTGGTGAATAGCCCTCCTCAATGATACGCCAAAGCTCGGTAGAAGCGTTGCGCACATGTGAACGCATTAAGAATTGCCAATTATCAAAGTTGTTTGACTCAAGAGACGGTGGTGAACCATGCGACAAGATATGCGGCATCGGTATTGGAACGTTGATGGTGTAATCATTTGGTGGTGGCACCGCATGATAACTCCCTTGACATTCCTCAACCGGTGTGTCATCATCCTTCCCTTTTGTTGAAGTGCCGGTATCCCCAAGCCCTTCCTTTTGTGGATCTTTTGTCGCTTCCGCGACAAAATCAACAAGAGGAAGGGTGTTAGCTTTTGGTGGCGGATCCTCGGCACTTGCTTTTGGTGGAGGGTTTGGTTTTTGTACAACCAACTCCATCATCATCGCCTTCATTTGGGCAACGATGGATGACTCCAATTTCTTGAGGTCATCCAACGTAGCCGTCGTGGAATCGATGGGCGATGATGGAGCAGGTGGCACAAGGGAAGGTGACCCATTCTTATCCGCCTCTTGTTCGGCCATTTCTTAGGCGGTAAAGCCCGAGCAAGAAAACCTTGCTCTGATACCACTTGAATGGATCGTAGCGAACAAGAGGGGGGTGAATGGCGCTACGGCAAGTTTTAGTCTTTTTCAAGTTTTATGCAACGGAAGGTAAAGGTGTGACTTTTAGCAATGGGGGTGATCCTACAATGAATATCGGACGAGTGCAACAAGTAAAGGAATCAACAAGATAACGAGAGTAAGGAGCAAGACAACCGGGGGGCGTGAGGCGAGTCGAGGTTTGTTTCCCGCAGTTCCTTCCACTAAAGGAAGTACGTCTGCGTTGAGGAGGTGCTAGTCTCACACAAGAGACTAGGCGGCCACACCACGAAGGAAGGCCTCACCCTCTTCCTCGAGAGAGCTCCACGGAGGTGCTCTCCCTCTTCCACTAAGGCACCGGTCGAGGCGGTGATTCCTTCACAAGGTTGGGGCGAGCTCCACACACAAGGATGCTCCCAACACCCTATGGATCTAGTACACCACCAAGCTAGACTCCATAGCTGCATGATGTCTATGGGAGCTTCTATTCTTGTAGACAGTGTTGGGCCTCCAAGAGCAGAGGTTTGTAGAACAGCAGCAAGTTTCCCTTAAGTGGATCACCCAAGGTTTATCGATCTCAGGGAGGAAGAGGTCAAAGATATCCCTCTCATGCAACCCTGCAACCACAAAGCAAGAAGTCTCTTGTGTCCCCAACACACCTAATAGGTGCACTAGTTCGGTGAAGAGATAGTGAAATACAGGTGGTATGAATATATATGAGCAAAGAGTAACAAAGCACTTAAAAGTGCTTTGCTGTCCAGACTGGCGTGTGATGGATGGTGGTAATATTGGGGTAAATAGAGATGCAGAGAACAAGAAACAAGCAGCGATAGCAGTATTTGCGAACAAGGCCTAGGGATTATACTTTCACTAGTGGACACTCTCAACATTGATCACATAAATAAATAGATAGATGCTAGACTCTACACCCTCTTGTTGGATGATGAACACCACTAATTGCGTAGGATTACACGAACCCTCAATGCTGGAGTTAACAAGCTCCACAATATTCAATGTTCATATTTAAATAACCTTAGAGTGCAAGATAGATCAACATAACCAAATAGATCACATCAATACCATCATAGTAATAGTTAACTTCATAATCTACAAGAGATCACAATCATAAACTACGCCAAGTACTACATGATGCACACACTGTCCACATTACATCATGCAGGAGGAATAGAGTACTTTAATAACATCACTAGAGTAGCACATAGATGAATAGTGATACAAAACTCATATGAATCTCAATCATGTAATGCAGCTCATGAGATCATTGTATTGAAGTACATAGGAGAGAGATTGACCACATAGCTACCGGTACAGCCCCGAGCCTCGATGGAGAACTACTCCCTCCTCATGGGAGACAGCAGCGGTGATGAAGATGGCGGTGGTGTCGATAAAGGAGCCTTCCGGGGGCACTTCCCCGTCCCGGCGGCGTGCCGGAACAGAGAGTCCTGTCCCCCAGATCTTGGCTTCGCGATGGCGGCGGCTCTGGAAGGTTTCTCGTACCGTGGCTTTTCCGTCTCGAGGTTTTAGGTCGAGGGGCTTCTTATAGGCGAAGAGGCGGCGGCAGAAGGGGTCTGGGGCCACCAGACAATAGGGCGGCGCGGCCAGGGCCTGGGCCGCACCAGCCCCATGTGTGGGCCCCCTGTGGGTCCTCTCTGGCGACTCTCGGGTGTTCTGGAAGCTCCCGGGGATCCTAAGATGCTGGGCGTTGATTTCGTCCGATTCCGAGAATATTTCCTTACTAGGATTTCTGAAACCAAAAACAGCAGAAAACGGCAACTGGCCCTTCGGCATCTCGTCAATAGGTTAGTTCCGGAAAATGCATAAAAACGATATAAAGTGTGCATAAAACATATAGATATCATCAATAATGTGGCATGGAACATAAGAAATTATCGATACGTCGGAGACGTATCAGCATCCCCAAGCTTAGTTTCTGCTCGTCCCGAGCAGGTAAACGATAACAAAGATAATTTCTGGAGTGACATGCCATTATAACCTTGATCATACTATTGTAAGCACATGTAATGAATGCAGTGATCAAAGCAATGGTAAATGACATGAGTAAACAAATGAATCATATAGCAACGACTTTTCATGAATAGTACTTCAAGACAAGCATCAATAAGTCTTGCATAAGAGTTAACTCATAAAGCAATAATTCAAAGTAAAGGTATTGAAGCAACACAAAGGAAGATAAAGTTTCAGCGGTTGCTTTCAACTTGTAACATGTATATCTCATGGATAGTTGTCAATGCAAAGTAGTATAACAAGTGCAATATGCAAGTATGTAGGAATCAATGCACAGTTCACACAAGTGTTTGCTTCTTGAGATGGAGAGAAATAGGTGAACTGACTCAACATAAAAGTAAAAGAATGGCCCTTCGCAGAGGGAAGCATTGATTGCTATATTTGTGCTAGAGCTTTGGTTTTGAAAGCAAGAAACAATTTTGTCAACGGTAGTAATAAAGCATATGTGTTATGTAAATTATATCCTACAAGTTGCAAGCCTCATGCATAGTATACTAATAGTGCCCGCACCTTGTCCTAATTAGCTCGGATTACCTGGATTATCATCGCAATACATATATTTTAACCAAGTGTACAAAGGGGTACCTCTATGCCGCCTGTACAAATGTCTAAGGAGAAAGCTCGCATTGGATTTCTCGCTATTGATTATTCTCAACTTAGACATCCATACCGGGACAACATAGACAACAGATAATGGACTCCTCTTTAATGCATAAGCATTCAACAATTATTAATTTTCTCATATGAGATCGAGGATATTTGTCCAAAACTGAAACTTCCACCATGGATCATGGCTTTAGTTAGCGGCCCAATGTTCTTCTCTAACATTATGCATGCTCTAACCATTAAATAAGTGGTAAATCTCCCTTACTTCAGACAAGATGGACATGCATAGCAACTCACATGATATTCAACAAAGAGTAGTTGATGGCGTCCCCAGGAACATGGTTATCGCACAACAAGCAACTTAATAAGAGATAAAGTGCATAAGTACATATTCAATACCACAATAGTTTTTAGGCTATTTGTCCCATGAGCTATATATTGCAAAGGTAGAGGATAGAAATTTGAAGATAGCACTCAAGCAATTTACTTTGGAATGGCGGAGAAATACCATGTAGTAGGTAGGTATGGTGGACACAAATGGCATAGTGGTTGGCTCAAGGATTTTGGATGCATGAGAAGTATTCCCTCTCGATACAAGGTTTAGGCTAGCAAGGTTATTTGAAACAAACACAAGGATGAACCGGTGCAGCAAAACTCACATAAAAGACATATTGTAAACATTATAAGACTCTACACCGTCTTTCTTGTTGTTCAACCCAATACTAGAAATTATCTAGACCTTAGAGAGACCAATTATGCAAACCAAATTTTAGCAAGCTCTATGTATTTCTTCATTAGTAGGTGCAAAGTATATGATGCAAGAGCTTAAACATGAGCACAACGATTGCCAAGTATCACATTATCCAAGACATTTTACAAATCACTACATGTAGCATTTCCCGTTTCCAACCATATAACAATTAACGAAGCAGTTTCAACCTTCGCCTTGAACATTAAAAGCTAAGAACACATGTGTTCATACGAACCAGCGGAGCGTGTCTCTCTCCCACACAAGCATGAATTTATTCAAACAAAAACAAAAACAAAAACAAACAGACGCTCCAAGTAAAGTACATAAGATGTGACCGAATAAAAATATAATTTCAAGAGAAGGAACCTGATAATTTGTCGATGAAGAAGGGGATGCCTTGGGCATCCCCAAGCTTAGACGCTTGAGTCTTCTTGATATATGCAGGGGTGAACCACCGGGGCATCCCCAAGCTTAGAGCTTTCACTCTTCTTGATCACATTGTATCATCCTCCTCTCTTGACCCTTGAAAACTTCCTCCACACCAAACTCAAAACAACTCATTAGAGGGTTAGTGCATAATCAAAATTCACATGTTCAGAGGTGACACAATCATTCTTAACACTTCTGGACATTTCTCAAAGCTACTGGAAGTTAATGGAACAAAGAAATCCATCCCACATAGCAAAAGAGGCAATGCGAAATAAAAGGCAGAATCTGTCAAAACAGAACAGTCCGTAAAGATGAATTTTATTGAGGCACCAGACTTGCTCAAATGAAAATGCTCAAATTGAATGAAAGTTGCGTACATATCTGAGGATCACTCACGTAAATTGGCATAATTTTCTGAGTTACCTACAGTGAATTAGTCCCAGATTAGTGACAGACAGAAATCTGTTTCTTCGCAGTAATCCAAATCTAGTATCAACCTTTCTATCAAAGACTTTACTTGGCACAACAATGCAACAAAATAAGATAAGGAGAGGTTGTTACAGTAGTAACAACTTCCAAGACTCAAATATAAAACAAAGTACTGTAGCAAAATAAACTCATGGGTTATCTCCCAAGAAGTTCTTTCTTTATAGCCATTAAGATGGGCTCAGCAGTTTTAATGATGCACTCGCAAGAAATAGTAGTTGAAGCAAAAGAGAGCATCAAGAGGCAAATTAAAAACAAATTTAAGTCTAACATGCTTCCTATGCATAGGAATCTTGTAAATAAACAAGTTCATGAAGAGCAAAGTAACAAGCATAGGAAGATAAAATAAGTGCAACTTCAAGATTTTAAGCACATAGAGAGGTGTTTTAGTAACATGAAAATTTCTACAATCATATTTTCCTCTCTCATAATAATGTCCAGTAGCATCATGAGCAAACTCAACAATATAATTATCACATAAAGCATTCTTATCATGAGTCTCATGCATAAAATTATTACTCTCCACATAAGCATAATCATTTTTATTAGTAATAGTGGGAGCAAATTCAACAAAGTAGCTATCATCAAATATAGGAGGCATATTGTAATCATAATCAAATTTATCCTCCATAACAGGCGGCAACAAAAGACTACTATCATTATAATCATCATAAATAGGAGGCAAAGTATCATCAAAGTAAATTTTCTCCTCCATGCCCGGGGGACTAAAAAGATCATGCTCATCAAAACCAGCTTCCCCAAGCTTAGAATTTTCCATATCATTAGCAACAATGGTGTTCAATGTGTTCATGCTAATATGTTCCATGGGTTTTTTAATTTTCGCATCAAACCATCCATGTCTTAAATCAGGAAATAGAGTAAGAAGCTCATTGTTGTCCATTATGCCTTACTAGTGTAAACAAGAAACAAAAAGATGCAATTGCAGGATCTAAAGGAAATAGCTTCAAGCACAAATACAATGGCGCCAGAAAAGTACTGTTACCTGGAACTGGAGTGTGCGTGCCTTTTACCTTTCCTCCCCGGCAACGGCGCCAGAAAAGTGCTTGATGTCTACGGGAGCTTCTATTCTTGTAGACAGTGTTGGGCCTCCAAGAGCAGAGGTTTGTAGAACAGCAGCAAGTTTCCCTTAAGTGGATCACCCAAGGTTTATCGATCTCAGGGAGGAAGAGGTCAAAGATATCCCTCTCATGCAACCCTGCAACCACAAAGCAAGAAGTCTCTTGTGTCCCCAACACACCTAATAGGTGCACTAGTTCGGCGAAGAGATAGTGAAATACAGGTGGTATGAATATATATGAGCAGTAGCAACAGCACCAGAAAAGTGCTTTGCAGTCCAGGACTGGTGTGTGATGGATGGTGGTAATATTGTAGTAAGTAGAGATGCAGTAGAACAGTAAACAAGCAGCGATAGCAGTATTTGCGAACAAGGCCTAGGGATTATACTTTCACTAGTGGACACTCTCAACATTGATCACATAAATAAATAGATAGATGCTAGACTCTACACCCTCTTGTTGGATGATGAACACCACTAATTGCGTAGGATTACACGAACCCTCAATGCCGGAGTTAACAAGCTCCACAATATTCAATGTTCATATTTAAATAACCTTAGAGTGCAAGATAGATCAACATAACCAAATAGATCACATCAATACCATCATAGTAATAGTTAACTTCATAATCTACAAGAGATCACAATCATAAACTAAGCCAAGTACTACATGATGCACACACTGTCCACATTACATCATGCAGGAGGAATATAGTACTTTAATAACATCACTAGAGTAGCACATAGATGAATAGTGATACAAAACTCATATGAATCTCAATCATGTAATGCAGCTCATGAGATCATTGTATTGAAGTACATAGGAGAGAGATTAACCACATAGCTACCGGTACAGTCCCGAGCCTCGATGGAGAACTACTCCCTCCTCATGGGAGACAGCAGCGGTGATGAAGATGGCGGTGGTGTCGATGGAGGAGCCTTCCGGGGGCACTTCCCCGTCCCGGCGGCGTGCCGGAACAGAGAGTCCTGTCCCCCAGATCTTGGCTTCGCGATGGCGGCGGCTCTGGAAGGTTTCTCGTACCGTGGCTTTTCCGTCTCGAGGTTTTAGGTCGAGGGGCTTCTTATAGGCGAAGAGGCGGCGGCAGAAGGGGTCTGGGGCCACCAGACAATAGGGCGGCGCGGCTAGTGCCTGGGCCGCGCCAGCCCCATGTGTGGGCCCCCTGTGGGTCCTCTCTGGCGACTCTCGGGTGTTCTGGAAGCTCCCGGGGATCCTAAGATGCTGGGCGTTGATTTCGTCCGATTCCGAGAGTATTTCCTTACTAGGATTTCTGAAACCAAAAACAGCAGAAAACAGCAACTGGCCCTTCGGCATCTCGTCAATAGGTTAGTTCCGGAAAACGCATAAAAACGATATAAAGTGTGCATAAAACATATAGATATCATCAATAATGTGGCATGGAACATAAGAAATTATCGATACGTCGGAGACGTATCACTGCACATCTCCAATGCTCCACCATAGGAACCCATCACCAATGCTCCACCATAGGAACTCTTCCAATGCTCCACCAAAGGAACTCTCCAATGCTCCACCAAAGGAACTCTCCAATGCTCCACCAAAGGAACTCTTCTCCAAGAACCACCAAAGGAACCCTACCACCAAGATCCACTAAGGAATAGCTAGTATTTGTGAAATCTCTTTGGGTAGAACTATAGATCGGGGTCTCCTCCACCTATCCTCAATGTTTGGGCAAGATTGGTTGGATGGGGAAGGAGATCCTCAAGGATTAAGCTCAGCAACAATGGAGGAGAGAGAGGGGGAAGAGATAAAATCGTGTTGGGGAAGAAGGGGCCCTTAAATAGGCTCCTCCAAATCCAACCGTTATATCCCGATTTGGCCTAAGCGGTACTACCGCTTTGGGGTAAGCGGTACTACCGCTCTGAGTTCGAATTCGATCCAGATCTGGTCAAAGGACGCAGAGCGGTACTACCGCACGAGGTACCGCTCGAGGTACCGCAATAGGGTCCAGACCTTACTGGATCCAGAGCTGTACCAGGGCGGTACCAGCGCGGTACGACCGTAACTCGGTTATGGTACCTAAGCGGTACCTTGAGCGGTACTACCGCTCGTGAGCGGTACTACCGCTCCAGGTACTGCAGGGGTACCGCAGCGTGTTTCTGGAGGGCGAATCAGTACAGACTCAGAGCGGTTCCGACGGCGGTACCTATAGGGGTAGCGGTACTACCGCTACAGGTACCGGTACTACCGGCCTGGCTAAATCTGGTTTCTTCCCTTTTTCTCTCCAACTTTGTTACCTCGCTAAACACACACAAAACCAGAAAACCTATCAACTACACTTCAGTCTTCCGATCTTGACGCGTCCGGCGAGGTCACCGTGTACTTGCAAATCTAACAATGATACTCAAGGCACACGGTGAGATTACTCAAGTGTTGTCATCAAACACACAAAACTTGGGGTGTGAATTTTGCTCTTACAACCTCTCTCGGAAATTTGATGTCCCAATACAATTCCTTCATTAACCATAAAGTGGCATTTCTCCCAATTAAGAACAAGGTTAGTTTCTTCACATCTCTGCAAAACTTTATCAAGGTTCCGCAAGCAATTATCAAAAGAATTCCCATAGACAGAAAAATCATCCATGAATACATCCACAATATTCTCGCAAAAGCCATGAAAAATAGCAGATATGCATCTTTGAAAAGTAGCAGGAGCATTACATAAACCAAAAGGCATACGTCTATAAGCATAAGTTCCATAGGGACAAGTGAAAGTGGTTTTCTCTTGATCTTTAGTTTTAACAGCAATTTGTGAAAACCCAGAATATCCATCAAGAAAGCAAAAATGAGTATTTTTAGACAACCTTTATAACATTTGATCAATAAAAGGCAAATGGTAATGATCTTTCTTAGTAACCTTATTAACTTTTCGATAATCAATGCACATTCTATACCCTACAACTACTCTTTGAGGGATGAGCTCATCATTATCATTAGGTACAACAGTCATTCCTCCTTTCTTAGGAACACAATGCACAGGACTAACCCATCTACTATCAGCAATAGGATATATAATACCAGCTTCAAGAAGTTTTAATACATCATTCCTTACCACATCCTTCATCTTAGGAATTAGACGACGCTGATGTTCAACAACAGGCTTTGCATCATCTTCCATATTAATGGCATGTTGGCAAATAGAGGGAGAAATCCCCTTCAAGTCATCAAGAGTGTAGCCAATAGCTCCTCGGTGTTTCTTCAATATTTCCAATAACCTTTCTTCCTCAATCTCTGAAAGCTTAGAACTAATAATAACAGGATATATTTTCTTATCATCAATATGAGCATATTTAAGATTATCAGGCAATGGTTTTAAATCAAAAACAGGATCTTCCTTTGGTGGTAGTGTTGTATCTAGATCTTCTACCGGTAAATCATGCTTAAGAATAGGTTGACGAAGGAAAATTTCATCAAGCTCATTTCTTTCTTCCCTAAAAACTTCACTCTCACTATTCTCCAAATGTTGCTGCAAAGGATTATTAGGAGCAAGAGCAATAGATGCACATTGTTCAACTCTAAAATCATTATTAGGCGAATCAGCTTTATAAGGAGTTTTGGCAAATTTAGAGAAATTAAACTCATAAGATTCACCAGCAAATTTAGTCAAAATTTTCTCTTTCTTGCAATCTATAACAGCTCCACAAGTATTTAGAAAAGGTCTGACAAAAATGATAGGACAATACTTACTAGCAGCAGAACCAAGTACCAAAAAGTCAGCAGGATATTTAATCTTACCACATAGAACTTCCACATCTCGAACAATACCAATTGGAGAGATAGTTTCTCTATTAGCTAGCCGAATAACCACATCAATATCTTCAAATTCACAAGAAACAATTTCGTGCATAATCTCCGTGTAAAGCTCATAAGGAATAGCACTAATACTTGCGCCAATATCGCATAAACCATAATAACAATGATCACCAATTCTAACAGATAGCATAGGAACACTAGTTTTCCTAGACTTATTAGGATGTGAAACAATATTAGAAGCATCTTCACAGAAAATAATATGACAATCTTCCACATTTTCAGTCACAAGATCTTTAACTATTGCAATAGCAGGTTCAACTTTTATTTGCTCTTCAGGTTCTATAGGTTTCTTTTCACTTTTACTAACCGCACTATTTATAACAGAATACTCTTTCATTTTAGCAGGGAAAGGAGTTTTTTCAATATAAGCTTCAGGAATAACATGATCAACAGTTTCAACTACAACACATTTATTTATAGATGAATCAATTTTATCTTTATACGGTTCATGATACTTATCAAAATTCTTCTTAGGCAATTCATAATGAGAGGCAAAAGCTTTATAGAGATTTGAAGCAACTTGAGAATGAAGACCATAAATAGCACTCATATTACGAAATTTATCAGTATCCATAAAAGATTCAATGCATTTATAATCATAGTTTATACCTGACTCTCTATCTTTGTCGTTCTCCCATCCTTCAGTATTCTCCTGGATCCGATCAAGAAGGTCCCTTTTAAACTCTTCTTTGTTGCGTGTAAATGATCCAGAGCAAGAAGTATCCAGCAAGGTCTTGTCTTGAAAAGAAAGTCTTGCATAGAAATTATCAATGATAATATTACCAGGAAGCTCATGAATGGGGCATTTGAGCATTAAAGACTTCAATCTCCCCCACGCTTGGGCAATACTCTCTCCATCATGAGGCCAGAAATTATATATGCGGTTCCGGTCTTTGTGAATTTCACTTGGAGGATAGAATTTAGAATAAAATCGGGGCACAATATCATTCCATTCAAGAGAATCCCCATTATTCAGTAATTTATACCAATGCGCCGCTTTACCAGACAGCGATATAGAGAATAGCTTCTTCCTCACGTCATCCATAGCAATACCTGCACACTTGAATAAACCGCATAATTCTGTAAGAACAGTAAATGATCTCTAGGATGGACAGTTCCATCCCCTGTATAACGGTTATCCACAACACGTTCAATAATTTTCATAGGTATTTTGTATGGAACTTCTTCCTCACCTGGCGCCTCATCCACTACCTTTGCAGTAGTAGTAGATTTTCCAAATAAAAATTCAAGAGAAGATCTCTCCATAATGAAAAATTATGGCAGCAGGCAGAAATAAAATCAGCACTAACAGTAAAAGTTCCCTTACCAATTCCACTTACCAATAGCGCTTCACTCCCCGGCAACGGCGCCAGAAAATAGTCTTGATGACCCACAAGTATAGGGGGTGTATCGCAGTATTTTTGATAAGTAAGAGTGTCGAACCCAACGAGGAGCAGAAGGTGTTGACAAGTAGTTTCGATGAACGATTCACTGTAAATGCTCACAGACAAGTATTCAGGGGGTTTTGATGTAGCTGATAAATAAAGTACGAGTAAGTAAAATGCGAGAGAAATAATTGCAGCGAGTGGTCCAATCCTTTTTAGCACAAAGGACAAGCCGATTTGTTTACTAATAATAACCAAACGTTCTTGAGGACACACGGGAATTTAGTCTAGGGCTTTCGCTTCATATAGCTAATTGATCTTCATTGTTTTGATAAGTGTTGTGTGGGTGAACCTATGCTAATGCACCGCCCTTCCTAGGACTAATACATACTTGTGATTATACCCCTTGCAAGCATCCGCAACTACAAGAAAGTAATTAAGATAAATCTAACCACAGCCTTAAACTCTGAGATCCTGCTATCCCTCCTGCATCGATATACCAACGGGGGTTCAGGTTTCTGTCACTCCGGCAATCCCGCAATCGGCAAACGAGTACAAGATGTATTCCCCTAGGCCCATAAAGGTGAAGTATCATGTAGTCGACGTTCACATGACACCACTAGAAGAATAACACCACAACTTAAATACCGTAACATTGAATATTACTCAACCATAATTCACTACTAACATTTAGACTTCACCCATGTCCTCAAGAACTAAACGAACTACTCACGAGACATCATATGGAACATGATTAGAGGTGATATGATGATGAATAACAATCTGAACATAAACCTTGGTTCAATGGTTTCACTCAATAGCATCAATAACAATTAGAAATCAATACCGGGAGAGTTTTCCCTATCAAACAATCAAGATCCAACCCAATTTGTTACAGCGGTGACGAGGTGCAGCGGTGGAGACGGCGGTGATGATGATGGAGATGATGGTGATGGCGATGGAGATGATGTCCAGCTCGATGACGGTGACGATGGCGTCGATTTCCCCCTCCGGGAGGGAATTTCCCCGACAGATTTCAGCCTACCGGAGAGCTCTTTTCTCTCTGGTGTTTTCCGCCCGCAGAGGCGGCTGTGACTCTTCGCGACTATCCTCTGGAGCTTAGGTTTTTGGGACGAATATGTACGCAAAGGAGAGGAGGCCAGAGGGGGCTGTGGGCCCCCTCCCCACAAGGCGGCGGGGCCAGGCCTAGGCCCGCGCCGGTCTGTGAGGTAGGCCCATGGTGGCCCTCCTCGGCTCCTCCTTCTGGCTCCCTTCGTCTTCTGAAAAATAGGATTTTTCATATAATTTCCGTCAATTGTTGATCTTCCGAAATATTGCCTTCTGACGACGCTTTTTCCAGCAGAATCCTTACTCCGGTGCGCGATCCTCCAATAATCATGAATCATGCAAAATAGATGTAACATAAGTATCACCTCTAAATATGAAATATATCAATGAATAACAGCAAATTATGATATTAAATAGTGATGCAAAATGGACGTATCAGTCGGCTACCTAGAAACCCAGGGGTGGTTGTCTAGCTTGGCGTCTTTCCACGGGTGACGCCGATGATATCTTCTTCAAACCGTGGACTTAGTGTGTCGTTCGACAAGCGTCAAGGTTGCGTATTTGGGGTGGTGTTTTGGGCTAGGGCGAAAGCTCGGCAAGGCCTTGGCCAGTGCAGGCGACGTCGACGCCCTTGGGCGCCGTCTTCCTCCTTGGACGCGTCGCATTCAAGCCCTCCGCCTTCAGAATCTCGAATCATGAAGTCAACCAAGCTCCTTCGGTCATGGGCGTGCTCTGTTTCTGTTCGGGAGGTCTGTTAATCTGGACAGTGTCGGCGCCGCGCCCTCTCAGCACGATTCTTCGCTTCTTCGCTGGGCTCAAGATCTCTACCTAGTTCCTTGTTAGCGCTGCTTATTCCCCTCTTTGTATCTCCTGTTGTCCTCCTATGCTGTAATGTTGAGCTGGTAACCCCAGCAGGTCCTTGTAAGCGTCGATGTACTGGTTTCCGTCCCATCGGGCGTTATTAATTTAACGCAGGGCTTATGCCTTCTCTTTAAAAAATTCTCATCTCCGTGCATGGACGCACGCATGTGCCGCAGTGTCGGCTACTGGCCCCACGAAGGAAATGCAGTTCAACTCTTCTGATTCATGATAAATAAAGCGCAAGTTTGCTTCAGCTGTGGCGAATTGCAGGCTGTCCAAGGGATTACTGAAGAAACAAGATAGAAATGAGAGCACTCCACAAGCAAAACTCTGAACAGCTGTGTACTGGTACGACGATCATGTAATGCCTCGGGTTCGGGTTTGAAAAATTATTTTAGAATGCCATGTTGTCGATTTTTATTAAGGACTGTCCATACGCCTGGTCGTCCTAGAATTTCCTTCAAACGTAGTCGATCTTGGCATCTGGCTACTCTTTTCTTCTCTCATGTTCACACTAAGTGTTGGATGTAGATGGGCTGTAGTTTAGTAAGACAATTCCTATAAATTCTAAAATCTGAAGGTCCATCTTTGATGGCAGCTTGGTTGGGGACAGCTTTGAAAACAAAGTTTAGTCCCGGGTTTCTAGTTAGAAGAAAGTTGAAATGGTTTATGAGAGCGATGTTCTAGTCCTTATAAGTGAGTGAGAAGAGAAGAAGATTTTGTGCACTCCACCACCGCCCGGAAGTTCGAGTTAGAAACCTATTTTTGTGGAAACCTAATTGGGTACGTGTTTCAAGTGCGTGTGCATACTTGCTGCATGTTCATGGCTTCTTTTGCGTGGTGGTTCTGTCGACGCTCTTGTCCCAGGCTATACCAGGAGACGAGATACAAAAACAAATCTAGAGTTCTCCTCTCGCCTATGTCTCTCTCTCGGGCTAGTTTCTTTTGTTGCGTTGCTCTATAGTCTTCCCCATCCCAACGACTGCATGTAGGCTCATTCTGGGAACAGACCTCCGAAACTCCATCGTCGAGATCCTGCACTGAGTGGCGGGCGATAAAGTTTTTGAGGAGCGTCTCGGAGCAACTGCTCGTTGTTGCGCGCACTCTTCCTCGTTGGTGCATCTCCTTCCTTGATAGATCTGGTGTCTCCGACAACATCATGGGTGACCTCAATAATAGTTATGGTGATGGAGCGACATTCCCGTTCGCGATGTACATGCTCATCCTCTCTTATCTTGGCGCTGCTATTTGTTTCATGTTCAGAGTGCTTAGTCTGATTTGTATGGTTAACTATGCTAGTGCATCTTTGAAGTTGCTTTCGGTAATGAACTCACTCAGAAATTACCTAACACTCTAACACTAAGAACCTCCTTCGATTAGCTCTAAGTTAATAAGAACATGTAGGTGCAAAAACCAAAACCTTTGAAAATACAAATATGAAAATTATGTACTTTTTGTAATATACTTAATCTAATTTGTTAGTGAATTGGTATCATAGGTTGGCGATTTCTGCTGGTTACTAGTGGCAGCATGGGTTGTAACTAAAAAAAGAAGACCCGGCCCGTCAGATTGCTTCGTGACACATGCTAATTATGATTTACAACATGAGTTGGAGTTGAGATTTAATAATATCACCCGACTGAGAATTAGTCACTCCCATATTAATATAAGGAAATACTCAATTGCATCTAGTCTTTGCAACAACTCAATTAATATCAAGAGCAATCCAAGACATCGAGAATGCACATCACTAATTTGTTAAAAAGTTGAAGGAAATTTTAAGTTCCATGAGATGCAACAACTAGTAAATCCACCAGCTACTGCTACGGCAAAACACGGAATGAGAGAAGGTTATCTACAACCAATGCCTTCGAGAATCAATTGTCGTCGATTCCAGTAAAAAAATTCAGATTATGTGGTTGCACCCTGATGAATAGGACTAAGAAAACTTCGTGTAAATTATTCAACATCGTATCAATGCCCATAATTGTCAGGTATAACCAACAAAAATAAGACGACCAAGGATTTTCAGCCATGAGCTCTGGTCACAATACTCTCAAGTAGCAACACCAAATGTGGATTTTATTTACGTTTTGTCGTCTCCTATTGACCATCACCTCCGTCCCCTCTAGTATTGACATGGTCATACTCTGTGTCCCATGCCACTCGGCTGAATAATCCTCATGCATGAGATCCATGAAACATGATACTCTCTCCATTTCAGTTTACTAGTCCTACGTGTATCCCTAGATTGTCGATTTAACCAACTTAACATAAGATATATATTATAAAAAATTATACCATTGGAAACTTTAGGTTTTATACTTTCTAATGGTATAATTTTTGTGTTATATAATTTATATTATATAGATCAAATTATCGACCTAGATACACGTGCATGCCTAGCAGCCTAGTAAACTTAGATAGAGGGAGTATGTTGCATGCATCTTCAGGCACCTCCTTCTGTTTTTTTTCCAACACCGCCAATTTTTAAATGTATATTCCTGCAAGTTCTGAGAGTTTTTGTTTCGAAACACATAAACAGGTGACTACGTTTTAGCCAAGACGATTTATTTCAATTAGCAGATTCCTTGAAGATACAAAGTGACACCTCGGTGAAAATCAACCGGTTCGCGCAATGTGCCAATCAGGGCCGGTCCATACACATCAGGGGCCCCGGGGCGAAGCAAAAATTTGGGCCCCTTCTTACAAAGTATATGTTCAAACTACTTGGTGTTGTTGTAGCAAAATAACTATTCTTTGTGCCTTTAAAAAGAACATCACAGTGAACTCTTCATTTTGATCACTACATGACACCACCTCCTTGAGTGGAGGCATTCGAAAAGTAACAATTATGTTTCAAATGCAAAATTGTCAAATTTGTTAATCTCCTTTAGCATTTTATTTTTCCTAGATGAAAGATCATTTAGGTGTGTCCTTCGAGGGGGAAAAAGGCTCTTGGAGCTCCTTTCTCGCAAGGGAATAAAATGTGTTAAACATACTCCAAAAAAATCATAGATTTGATTGAATTTGGATATTATCTATACACAAAATCATGTCTACATAAATCCAAATTTAGTGTAATCTGTAACATCCTTTTAAAACGTAGAGAGTACTATTTTACCCTAATAAACTTGTGCCGTGAAACACAAACGATATTTCCTCACCCAATGTTCATATCCTAACTCATACAATTTTTCAAAGAACTATCTAACTAGGAACATGTAAAACCATTCAGAGCTGAAGGAGAAGCTCTCTTTAATAAACTCAATTGCGACATTTACTCCATTAATGATGGTGACCATTTTAGAAAGACAAATTAGACATGGTGACATGCTATTATCGGTTCTTTCTCTAGAGAGACACTATTACTACTTTTGTTGAGACTCACTATTATTACATGGGGTATAGTATATGTTTTTAATGAACGCTTCGGTTGTAGGCTCGGCGCCCCGACCTTCCAACATGTGCCTATTTTAATTGGGACAAAACTGCACCTAAGGACAAGAATTGGGACAAACAGTGTAATTAGCTCTTTAATATTTCACTGGGTGCAACAATCAGCGGTGGTGTGATTATCTACTAGGCCTGTTGCGATGCTTAAAAAAGAAACTAGGCCTATTGCATTTATACACGAGGCATGGAGTGCACAAGAAGTAGCAGTTTAAGTAGACATGGGTTGGGGCCCCTGCAGTTCCAGGGCCCAGTGCGGTTGCACTGTTTGCCCGGGCTATGGGCCGGCCCTGGTGCCAATGCTTAATTTCTTTTACAAAAAGAGTTGGACATAAATCCAGATCGAATGTACACGCGAGTGAGTCAGCCCAGTAGTTGCCACGAGTGTGGGTCCCGGCAGATTGCCACGTGGCAGTTTTTTCAATATAACAATATCATCCACCGTACATTAGAAGATATTGATGCATTTGCTTCGAAAGATTAAAATTCTCACATTCGCACAATAAATGCTTTGTTAAGATTTGCTGGGTCGCCTTAGAGTAATGCTACAACTACGGGCAGTTTTTCTTACCGAATTGAGTTAGGGACTGACGTGGACGAAAATCAGAGGGATTACACCCTGAAATCAAGGAAACGAATTAGATTTGCACCAACCCGGGCCTTCCACTTCATCTCGTAAGGTACTCCCGTAACCAATTTTCCGTACGTCCAGCATTATTGGTCGTCTTATGGGAAGGAGTAATGCTACACCTACGGGCAATTTCATTTACAAAACAGTTTACGGACTGATGTGGCAAGCCATGGATCCATACGCGTGAGTATTTTTCGGAGCAACCACCGGATCTCACCAACTGTATAAGGCCACGTTCATCCGTAAGTTTAGTCCGTAAGTAGTTTTCCGTAGATGTAGGATTACTGTATGGGAAGAGTGTACTGAACAAATTAACGGTCAGGGCCAGCGTGCAACGCACGTACATAGCTGCAGAACCGATTCCTTGGTTCTTACTTTCGGGCGGCTATCAGTTAAAATGAGGTGTGATGTGTAGCCATCATGCATGAGCATCATCGCCTACGTATAGACATCACCTTGACCAAACCCAAGCTGGCAAACATGCTAGCTCTGGTTCTCTACGCTATATAAGCCCATATATACCTGCACTCTCCGTATCTGATATCTCCCATCACTTTCAAACCGCCTCGATCGAGCTAGCCCAGCAAAGCACTAGCTAGCTAGCTGGTCGGCCAGCCACGCTTTGGGAAGAGCACGCAAAACGCAACAGTCTGTTGTCTTCCCTAAGCTACTGAACGAATCAATCCATGATGCATATGATTCGGTCATCTTTCCCTGCCGCCGCCGCCGTCCTCGTGGCGGTGCTCTTGTGGCCGTTGGCTGCCGCGCAGCTGAGCACGGGCTACTACGCGAGCATCTGCCCCAGCCTGGAGGCCATTGTCCAGAGCTCCGTCAAGCAGTCCATGGCGCAGTCGCAGATCGCAGGGCCCGCTGCGCTCAGGCTCTTCTTCCATGACTGCGCCGTCAAGGTACGCGCGAAACTTCTCTTGGTGCCATGCAATGCATGATGCATGAATCGTCTAGTACGCGACGCGATGATCGGTGGCTGACAAACGCAGTTCGTTTTGTGCAGGGCTGTGATGCATCGATCATGATCGTCAACTCGAACGGCGATGACGAGTGGCGGAACCCCGACAACCAGTCGCTGAAGCCGCCGGGCTTTCAGACGATCCTGGACGCCAAGGCTGCCGTCGACAACGACCCGCAGTGCCGTTATAAGGTGTCCTGCGCCGACATAATCGCCCTCGCCGCAAGGGAGGCCGTCTCCCAGGTACTACCTGCTATAAACATCTCGAAATTGACGGCCATGGATGATGGTTTGCGCAAAATCTATGCGTAAAATGTTGGACACATTCTGTAATTGCAGAGCGGAGGTCCTTACTACCAGGTGGAGCTGGGCAGGTACGACGGGAGGATCTCCACGAAGAGCAGCGTCGTGCTGCCGCACGTCGACTTCAACCTTGACCAGCTCAACTCCTTCTTCTCGGGCTTAGGCCTCTCCCAGACCGACATGATCGCCCTATCAGGTAATTTACCTGAACTCTGTCAACTTCTGAATTCTTATCATGCACACTCACTTTCCCTGCACTCCATTTGCAACACACGCCGACGACCTTCCGAATTAATTGCACGATCAATCACTTGCCTGTTACGTGAATTCAGGTGGCCACACGTTGGGCGCGGCGGACTGCACCTTCTTTCAGAACAGGATCGGCACCGACCCGAGCATGGACTCGGGCTTCGCCGCGCAGCTCCAGAACACCTGCGCCGGCCAGACCTTCGCGTTCCTCGACGGCGCCACGCCGGGGGGGTTCGACAACTCCTACTACAAGAACCTGCAGGGCGGCAGGGGCCTCCTGGGCTCCGACCAGGTACTGTACACGGACCTGAGGTCCCGCGGCACCGTGGACTACTACGCGTCCAATCCGGGCACCTTCTTCTATGACTTCACCAACGCCATGACCAAGCTCGGAAGGGTCGGTGTCAAGACGGCCGCCAACGGCGAGATACGCCGCGACTGCCGGACCCCGAATTAGTCATAGAATCGTCGCCAACGGCGAGATACGCCGCGACTGCCGGACCCCGAATTGGTCATAGACTCGTCGCCACCGGCCGGTTGCTCATACACACGCACATAAACTGTCCATGCCTTTCGACTGTGATTGTTATAATAAGATCGATCTTGTATATATGGATTTGATTCGAATTATGGAGCCAAGCAAGGATATCGGTATAGCATCACCATCGAGTTGGAACACACTGAATGGCACAATCCAAATATTGTTCAAAGGATCTGAAAATACAATTCAAAATATTCTTCAATGTGAGAATGTTATACACAAATAGAAATATCATAATATATACCAATTGAAACAATTAGTCACTTACCTGC
The DNA here is from genome assembly GCF_019359855.2 of Lolium perenne. Taxonomy (NCBI): domain Eukaryota; kingdom Viridiplantae; phylum Streptophyta; class Magnoliopsida; order Poales; family Poaceae; genus Lolium; species Lolium perenne. The sequence goes on along the minus strand of NC_067250.2, from coordinate 286,221,398 downwards.
AACTTGAGATGGCATGGCCCAAGGCAGAAAAGCTGTGAGCTTCAGCCTCCTTATTTTCTTATAGCCATATATTTCTGCATATAATTATCATAATTATCATAAATGTGAGAAGGCTATTCTATATTTTTCGTCTTATAATCTGCAGTCATATGGTTAGGGAACATAGCGGCATAACACATGGCTGTAAAAAGAACAGAGAGTGACGATACGACAATCGGATGCATCCCCCGCCTGTTTTTATGCAGTGTTACCAAAATAAGATCTCTATTAAACGAGTATAGAATGAAAATATATTATTATAGATGGTGATACACAGTCGGCCTAATAAATATGTAGATCTAACACAGAAATTCAATTCGGCTCCTGGGTGCGTATGCTCCCTCTACTAAAAAATTATATTTTGAAATGTCAAAAAAATTGGACAAAAAATTCTACATATACATCTTCATAATATACATGCGTTCGTCAAGTTTCACGAAAAACCAATATTTTGTGTGGTCTATATAAAAAAGAGAAAGTTTATCTTGTGAAAAGCATTATTTTTAGCACTGAATTTTGTTTTTTTACACACGTCAGATGAAAAGTCGATTTTTATGAAATGACTTTGTGAGCACGTAGCACGTGAAGATGTACGTGCGAACTTTTAATTTCAATTTTAAAAAAAAAAATTAAAATGTATGTAAGATGCATTTTGAAATATTGAGAGCATATGAACTATACAAAACTATACAAGTTCACTGTTATACAAGTTGAGTTAACAAATAATCCATAGATGTGAAGTAATTAAAAAAAGACCACATTCAGTACATATACTATCTAAATTACAAGACTATCCTAATAACAAACTAGATAACAAATCAATCGTGCATAGATATATCTAACAAATTAACTAAATAAAAAGTTAACAAATCACCGATTCATTCGAAGAATTTAAGCACGCACCATTGATTTAACAACCTGCTTTGCGAGGAAGCAGCGGTGGGGCCTGGGTCGGGAGGCTGTGCATCTCCACTCGCGTTGATGAACAAGACGTGACGACGCAGATGCAGCGTGTTACCGACGTGGATGCACATCGCACCGGCGATGCAACACCTCGCCGGAGTTAGCTCTGATCATATGCGCCTTTTGGTATAGTTAGCAAGAATAAAAGAGGAAGTTGTTGTTATTATGGGGAGTGTTGTGTGGTATGAAAATGGTTGGTCCCCTTTTATAAGGTAGGATTCCACTAAATGGACGCTGACGGGCCCTGAACATCGCTCACGGGAATTTGGGAGAAAACCATGTGCGACATTCAAAAATGAAGGATGTCAGAGAAACCATTTTCGAAAATTTCCCACACATATTAGAAAGCCTGTGTGATGTGATAATCTTCACAAATGGTAAATAACAGGAAAATCGCGCGAGAAAAGTACGCACACGAATGTTCTTTTAAATATATATAAATTTACAAACTACGAGACACCAAAAATATATTTCATACATTTACATTATTACATATATATTTAGATCCTAAATCTACCCGTCGTCGGGGATGACGATGATATCGGCAGCGCCAGCGGCTATCTCCGTGCACTCACTATCTTCCTTGTGTTTGTACGCGAAGGACGTCAGGAGAACCTCCTGCACCTTGAGAAACTCATCCTCCTTCTCCTCCTTGGCCTGCCGTCCTACACCTCCCATCACTGTAAGAACCATGATGAAGTGAAGTGCTTGTCTACCATAATGATGGTGTGTGCCGGCACTACAGCGGCGGGGGCTTTATGTAGGCCGGCGGGGAAGCCAATTCATCCGCGACGCGTGGCTTGCGGGAGGAACGCGAAGAGGCTACGCATCGATGAAATGGGAGGAGGCAACCTCGGGAAAGACTGACACACGACTTTGCCACGACCACTCGCGTTTGTGATAGGGAGAAGAAAAGAGACGGGTCGGAATAAAGGCTCGCCGCAAAGTAGTCGCACACGATTCTCCTACCATGACCTGTTTGCGAAAAACTTGTGTATGGTGACGGTTTTTTCGAAACCTTCCATGTGCTAACTTTTTGTTACGACGTACGAACATTTTTCTGTGTGTCTATCCGTCCATGGAACTGCCTGGAGCCCACGCATATGGTTTGTGTTTTGTAACGTTAGCGTTGGTTCTTACCACACACAAAAATTGTTTTTCGTGTTCCACTGAGTTCTTAAAAGGCTCGATCTATACTAGTGCGGATGCTCCACCTTTTTTGTAAAATATCTACGCTCAATATTTACACATAAAAAATCACGCCATTACTATACTAGTATTTTCACCTGTCTCATCACTCCCTCGATATGAAGAGGGGCCCTGGAATATTATACATTTCAGTGATCTCTCACAACAACAACAGAAAATGAAACACTGTCTAGAGAAAATTAGACACTGATATAGTAGAAGTAGGACTTGGCGTGACAATTTCAAAAATTCATCCCTAATGGAGATTAAACTCTGGTCGTTGGGGTGCACCACTACTACTCCAACCACTAGCCTATGCTCACATCGTGAATCTTCCACAACAACTATGCGGAAACACCATGACCGTTGACAATTCGCTGCTATATTCGAAAGTGGGGATTAGACAATATGGCGAAGCCAACATCATCCTAGATGATCTGGGATGTGAGGTGGCTTTCAGATACCACTTCCTCAAGACCTTCAATTCCTCCGAATGGATCCATGACTCGAGTTCGTGCCAAAGGTCTACAACATGAGGTTAAATCGCTCCTACCGTAATGTAATTTTGACACTCATTTGGATGATATGCTACTCAAGAACACAGGTACCAGTTCTAAGATCACCACCCATCAACAAGAGAGTTCAAGTCTGGAAGCAAGCATCAAGAAGAAGGAGCTGAATCTAACCAGGGCAGTAGTACCGCTCCTTGTATCTCAGAACTGAACTACCCCTAATGCTGCCCCACTACCGCCCTGCTCCAGGCCCGGTACTACCGGCCTCACCACTGGCCCACTATCTCATAAGAGCATCTCCAGCCATGTTTCCAAAGCATCCCTCAAAGGTTTTTGGGGCGCGCCGGATATTTTTTGGCTCCAGTCGCGCGTCTCAAACACCCCTTCCGTCCGGTGCAGCTCAATACGCTGTCCGGCGCTCCGAGCCCGCTTCGGGCGCACCGGATAGAGAGCGAAGTGAAGTGGGCCTCACGCGTCATTGACACACGAATGACGCCCAACCGTCGCCTACCTCGCGTCAGAAGTTATTAGTGCGCAGCGACTATGCAGTTGCTAGGAAGGAGAACCGCCGGAGTGACAACCGCGTCGATCGATGCGCGAACCGCCGGAATGGAGCGCGAAATCCGCGGAAGAGCAACCGCAACCCTCTTTGATATCTACGTCGTCATTCATACCCTCTCAATAAGACCTCTACGGCTACGCATTCGGGTCTCCAACCGGCCGGCGCTCTTTATCTCTACGACTGAGCAACCTCTCCTCTATGACCATGAGCAACCTCTCTTTGTCACCGGACTCCGATAGCGAGGGGAAGTCACCGGGATGGCGCCATTGGTGGGAAAGAACAGCCACGCCTAGCACCTCTAGCTCCCCGCCGATGGACGGCCAGGAGGAGGAGGGGGAGACCATCGCCGACGATGGCCATGAGGAGAAGGAGGAAGAGGATGAGGATGAAGATGCCAGGTGGAAACGGCTGGAGGCAGAGGAGGCAGCGGCAGCAAAGAAGGAGGCAAGAGCCTGGGCGAGGGAGAAGGCGGAGGCGCAGCCAGCATGCACCAAGGACGACGAAGACGGAGACACCAAGGACTACTCGTCGGAGGCGGGACACAAGCTCCTTGGACGCGTCGAACGCCACTACCTCTTCGTAAGAGGTGACGAGCAGGAAGCGCCTCCGTGAGGACGATAAGGCGGGGCCATCAAAGAGTATCTTAGTTTAAAAATTAATTTGAACATATTTTTTCGCAGTTTTTATGTTTATTTTTTTTTTCAACATGCTGCACTATTTTGAAAATCTGGATTCTACCTACAAATTCCTTCTCTTTATTGAAATGAAAACGCAAAAAAAGTATAATGTTTGGAGGGCACATTTAGGGGTCACGGCTGCGCAGCGACGCGCCCGAAACACAACACGAAGTGAAGCCGTCCCCAAACACACGATTCAGCACCGTTTGGAAGATGGTTTGGGGGACGCAATGAAAACGCTCTAGACATCGCACCGGTGCTAGACTGGCACGTAATTACCGCCGTCCAACCAACGTCGAAGCCTTTGGTGGTACGGTCGCTCTATTAAGCGGTACTACAATTCGACAGGCACTGCCGTCTACATAAGCGACACTACCACTTAAGCGCCACGGGAACTTGTTAATGAGATGGGCCGGTACCCATAGCTCCTGGTTTCCTATATATAGGCCGGTACCCTCTTTTTGGAGACCCTAGATAAGATTTAAGATTAGAATTGGGCATGTGCTCATCTATGATCATTCATCACTACTATGGGGTTCAAGACACGATCTCTTTAGCTACAAACTATTGAGTTGTATCAAGACCCTTTTTGTGTGACTGGTCTCTCTCTCGTGTGATTTTAGTAGCAGATGTGAAGTCTCTCGCGTGACCAAGATCTTACCTAGCTACTACTTTGTCACAAGAGACTACCAATTGCATACCGGTCTCTCCCTTTGAGATTCTACCTACGGTCTCTCCCTTGAGTAATTCTATTAGGACGGTGATTCGGACCATTGAGAGCAAACCGAAATTGTATCGACTTAGAAATTATTTTAAGAGGTAACCCCATGATCACCACTAGGGGTTTACTCGTATAATCCAAACTCAAGAATACCATCGTTAGTGGAAACCAGTAGAAGACAACACCAACAAGTGATGCAGAAATACCAACATAAAAAAGCTGACATGGTTACTCTGTACACCATATAATATTGCCGCATAGATAGTACATAAGGGGTAAACATATTTGCGGCATGTTTGATTCGTAAGATTTTTAGAACGCAGATTGGAATGTCATGTCCAGTTAAATACTACATGATTTGAAACATACAAGATTTTTTTTTCATGTAGTGTTTGATTCACATGAAAGTCAAAGGAATTGTAACATGAGAGTGGATGGAAATATTCCTCCAAAATGTAGTACAATGCAACCCTATAGGAAAAGTTTATGTGCATTCCTATGGATTTAATCCTACAAATCAAACCGAGCACACAGGAAAATTTTCTAAGGATAAAAACCCTACAAAATTTCTATAGGATTCCTTTGAATCAAACAAGCTCTTCGTGGGTGTATGTACAAGGATAACAAGATGACCTTGAAATGGCTTGAGAGGTGGCGCGGTGTATGTGGGCCCTTATCACCAGCAACACAAACCACCACATGTAAAGGATGGGAAGCCCCCTCAACTTCATCGGAATGGCCACCTGGTGGTGCTCACCGGTAATGGGCCCCAAACAAAGTCCTGTGCCCGCATCTAGCCAAACGAGGAAGAGACCGTGGAGACAATTGAGCATGTGGTAGTTGTCGCCTACGCTGGAGCGGCGTAATGGGAAAAACGCATAAGAGAGATACGGTTGGGAGGGGGTGACGCAAGAGAGCTTATGAGGATCGGATACTATTTAAAAAAATAGGATTGTACTAATTAACCTCCTTAGAGTAACTAAACCAATCAAACATGGCGCGGTGTGCTTGGACTAGAACACCATCAGCATTATTTCCAACATAGCTATTTTTCAGTTGGCAACGAGAAAGCTTTAAACAGGAGGCTCGAGACGAGCTTGGCTCTGAATTAACGAAACCCCCAACCGGCCAGGGAATACACAAGGCCACACAAGGCCACACACCGCAACAACACACACCACAACACAACACAACGTTCCAGTGGCCGAACAGAGCCAACATGAACACACGGCAGATATAAGGTGTTTAATGGTGTTTTTTGCGCATCATTATTCATTCCATTAGGCATTAGTGGTAGTAGTAACCCCCTTGGGAAGACGAGGCACGAGCACCTGCATAGCCAACTTTGATTCCGCGAGGCTGCAAAAGTTAAGATCAATTCAGTTCATACATAGGATTGGCAACAAATCGCTGTAATGAAAGCAGCAAGAAAACTTATGTTTTCTCGTAAAAGCTCAAGAGGAAACCCATGCTATAAGAATAGGTTCTAGTTGTAGAAATGACACTCGCTGCTATTGAAATATTGCTTTTTTTTTTTTGTGCTTGACAAGTCTTGTTGTCTATATTAGGCTATCAGGGAAAGTGTCTGGATTTCCGCAGGATGGGAAGGCACAAAGGGACAGAGCATATGCACACTATAACTTGTCATGTGGAAAAAAGGTATCCTTGCTTCCTTTCATGGAATTTTTTATGGTACAACATCTTGTTTAAAATGTATGGTTAAATAGTTTTTTAGTATTTACGGTTACTTAGATATTTCAAGCAGGAAACATGCCAGGCCCGACGTTCCGGCATCTCCTGCTACGCAAGCACCATTGTCTGTGGACGTGGCGTTTTGGCTTATTAGGAAAAATAATTTTTTAACCCAATTCAATATGTTAAAAAAATCGAATAAAATTTCTTTAGTGTGCATCAGAGCATCCTATGTTAGCTCACAAAAGTTTTGCATGAAAAAACATTTTGTGTGACCTATGCAAAAAAGACAAATGAATGTTCCGTAAAAAACATTTTTGGACCACCAGAAATTATCTTTTTTTGCACAGGCGAGACTATGTGTGAAGGCATAAAATTTGTGGAAGTACACCACTAAATTTTTTTCAAATTTTTTAGAAATTTTAAAATATATTTTTCTAGCAATAGGTGCATCTAGACTATAAGCCAAAATGGATTTCTCCATTGTCCGCCAGTTGTACGAACAACATCTATATGCTCATTGTTCACTGAGCAGGCAACATTTATGATTGACTTTCGAAATTTTACCTCAGGTTCATCAAACAAACCGTCCTGAATTTTCTTGCATATTGCTCCAGCAGTCTTAACGAAAGCCTGCATTTCAAATGGCGTGAGAAAATCCTACAGAGAAATGGCTTCAAACACATTCGACATACATCAATCATCACCTCCTCAGCATTTTGCGCAGTTTTCGCAGAAGTCTCCATAAAGATCAAGCCATGCTCCTTTGCAAACTTCTCACCCTCAGCATAGCTCACGGCACGTCTTTCAGATAGATCACATTTGTTTCCAACTAGCGTTATTGTGATCATGCCCTTGATTGCAAAATTCATTACATCTTCCAGCCAGCTCGCGAGATGATTAAAGGTTTCCCTCCTAAATGTCATTATAACACAAGCACCATGGAGAAGTTCAGGAAAACATCCACTTCGATGCTTCATCCAACAGGGTAGCTTTCAGTATATTGCCCAAGTATTACCTTGTGATGTCATACACCAGAAGAGCACCAGCAACTTCATCGTAGTATGATCTGGTTATCGATCTGAATCTTTCTGCACCTGGCTGTTATGTTTTTTTAACACAACCACATGATATCATTAGTTCTTTTAACACAACCACACGTATAATCCACAGTTATCAACGGTGAGCACATTGGCATCCACTACAAATGTAGTACTCCATCCGGACCAAATTAATTGACACAGATCAAGATCGAGAACAATTGTATTGGTCGAAGTATATGGCTGCGCCAATTAGTTTGGACAGGAGGGATTAACTTATAATTTCCAAACAAGCTTTAATAATCCTACTTTCGCCAAGTAATTCCAAGCGCCACCTAGCACTTCGTACTACGTGGTAACTGCTAACTCTACAAGGACCCAACGATCTATGCACACCCAGAAAAGGTAAAAGAGGAAACTAGAGATTGCACAGAGGATACTGTCATACCGTGTCCCAGATCTGGAGCTTGATGGGCTTGTTGTCGACGGTGATCATCCTGGTGCCGAAGACGTCGGGCTCGACGTCGATGGTGGGGTCTTGGACAGGCTGGAAGCGCTTGTCGGTGAGCTGCTGCAGCAGGCACGACTTGCCAACACCTGCCCAACAGCACAACATCCGATCAGAAACGAAGGCAGTTGGGGGATAGATCTCCTAGACTACGAGAGCATATGCCGTTCCTTCTCCACCCTCTGAGATGCACTACTTGAGTCCAGTTCAGAAAAGAAATCTCTACCAGCAGCAAAAGAAATGGATCGATCGGGGAAGAGCCAAGAGGACCGGACCTGAGTCGCCGATGACGATGTACTTGAAGAGATAGGCGTACGACATCTCCTCTGCTGCGGTTGCTCTGAGAGCTAGCGTGGGGTTCAGGGGATTCGGTGTGTGCTCGAGAGATCGAGGGAGGGATTCGGGGGCTGAGTGTATTTGGGAGGGGAGGAAGTAGATCGTTGGAACTAGAGCCCTGGCAGTGGCATGGCTCTGATTATCTAGAGGAGTGGAGCAGCAGGTGTAGTGCCATCACAGACTCACAGTGAACTCCAATTTCCATCTGGTAGTGTAGACCTGTCTGGCATGGCTCTGATCATATATACTAGATTTAAATGTGCGCCTTGGCGCACGATCCCGTGGAGCTCATGCCAATGTAACGATAAAATTTACTACCAATATGATAATACAGAGCAACAAATTGTTAAAAGTGATAATTACTATTAAATAGGAGTTGTGGAGAAAATTTGAAGAGCCCCATTTACAAAAAAAAAAACAGTTTCAAGCTAACTAAATTACGATACGGCCATCTATTCAATTTCATGGTAGCATAAGATTGTTTCAGAGCACTATATTGATACCAACAGTAATCTCCTAAGCAAAATACAGTATTTGTGATGGCCAAAGTAAATAAGGTAGTAGATGGCCTTACTCATACAGGAAATTAAAACCTGGAAATAATTAACCTCTGCGTTATTGCCTGTGACTATATTAAGGCGGAAGTCTGAAATTATGGCATGAAAATCGAAAGATCCAATATTAAATAAAATGTAATACATGCAGCCATACTGATTATATCCCCATATTACTCATGTATCCTTTTTGTACCCATTTTCCAAATCTAAAACTTACCACATTGCTTTCTTTCCTGTGTATATATAGGTGTAAGACAGAATATATCAAAGCATACACCTAAAGCCTTGTAGTATCTATAATGGGAACTTTCTTATTCATAAACGAAAAAAACCACGACAAGTAGAAAGTGTGCTCTGAAGCAAGAAACAAAAATGACAATCACGCAGTAAATTAGCGCAAGCTAGGTAATACAAAATAAGTAGACAACCAGTTACGTAAAATAACAAGCAATAAATACCTGATTGTATGTCCACTCAAACATTCGTAGCATAAAGGGGAAAAAAACCTTGATCCATTTTATATTTCTACTCCATCTGATATTCATGGGGTGTTACCGAATCCGAGTGTAAACAAAATAGGCCGGAAACACAACACACAAAATATTCAGGTTTAAACCAAAGGCAGCTCCGACTTTAAGAGGTTTGAAGTTTCAACATCTAGGAAATGAAATCAATATCGTCATTGAGGAACATATATTCTACCTTCTAATTGGTCTCAGTCAGTAAGTGAAAACACACAGGACCTAGTCATTCCAAAAGGAAGTTCAAAAGACAAAAGTTCTTTCGGATTAATAAGATTTTTTGTAAAATGATGTATTAATCAAGCTCAGAGAATAGGCTACAGAAGAATTCAGCAGCAAAGTAAAGCGAGATAATATATATAAGGTGCAACTTGTACACTGAGATTGTCTTAAACATAATAACTTGAACCAGTATGAAATTCACACATATTAGTCCAATCTATTAGAGACTAGGGGCGAGAAAATATGGTGGTGTCAAAAGCAACCAGATTTCTCTGGTGAAGCTCCCATCTAAAGTAGCAATGCAAAGTCATTCCCTAGCACCCATCAGGTGAAATTTTCCAAAACACCAATTCAAATTACTCCGATCCAATAAAGAGCATAACAGAGAAGAAATAAAGAGCATTTCCGATCCAATATCTTCAAATGGAGCATCTTCGCACACCCTCGAATGTGCTAGTAAACAACAACAAATCCTAAAAGAGTCTGTCAAAGTTATAAAGAGGAGAAACAGTTTTCAAGAGGGATCTCGAAAAAACTGCCATGAGCCGCACTGATTGAACTACTCGACCGTAAATTTGGTGCTATTTACCAAAATGGAACTTTGCAGATCATGCATGTGAAAAAATATATGCAAGGAACATATGCAAACCTGTTCAGCTACAATATTCTACAACGTCGCCAAAAGAATTGACTACTATATCTGAATGCTAGCAGAAGGACTACATCCATGTGAAGAAACTACATTATAATTCTGCAATATGAATATGAGTTCTGTATAAGTTGGCTTTGCAAACCAGTGAATATTCTGGCCCATATATTATACAACCTTGTCCAACAAATATATACTCAGATTGGGAATTACTAATAACCCACTAATACCAGAGTACAATGACACACTTAAATAACAGAAGCAACCAACTTTGGTATCGTGCTTCACGTCACTGAACTATAGAAGGCAACATTCTTTAGATGACACATGACAGAAGTTGCTTGTAAGCTTTACCACAAAAACACATGTGAAGAAGCAAGCTTGCCTTCTGGCTCAGCTTGCCTTTGGCACTATAGAAGACAATATTTAACAAATGACTGATTTTTTTTTAATCTTTAAAGAAAAATATGCCGAAAATCAGATATTCTGAAATGAAATGCTAACAAAATATATGAGGATGTGAACCAAATTAGCGAGCTCTTCCTCCGGTGTATAAAAAAGTATCCTACAATCTTGACATAAACTACTAAACACCAAAGAATTGCCTATGATCACCAAGCGAAAATTGATAATTGCCATATAATTGCTTTTCCATTCCCTCGCAACCACGGCAGAGGCATGCCATAGGACCAATAATCACAGTACGACCAGATCGCAAAACATCCTGGGTAAGACATAGAAGGGACACAACGTAAAGTGAGAATAAACCAGGATCAAAGTTGAAGAATATCAGAAGGAAAACTACAAGAAGATATAGTAATCTACAAAGGCACTGGGAACATAATTAATAGTGAATGCTCTCTTCAGTGTACCGCAGACTGGACAAAGAGCTATGAAGCACCGATACAGCAAGACGGATACGGCGATACGGAAACCGAATATGAGATTTTAAAAATAACTTGGATTAGTTTCCCTATTTGTGGTTCGACCTGCAAAAAGTGAATCTAAGAATCTCAAACAACACCGAAATTCGCTTCAAATTAATATGTTTTGTTTGTTTGTATACGCTGTACAGGTTCTCTAAGAAATTTCGAAAATAAGATAGAAATTAGTGTTTCAGCCTTTAGTAAATAAAATAGAAGTTGTTAGGAAACCAGCTCTCATAATTTGCTTCTCAAGTTTTAGATATCTGAATATATATGACCATTGAAAAATGAACTAAATTTCATAAACAGACTGCTTTACTATGCAAGCAAGTACCAGCTCGTGTTTAGTGCTATCATAGTAGTATAACAGATGCTGAGATGCAACCATGGGATGAACGAAAGTGAATGCAGTGACCATTGGTTCGAAAAATCTGATTTGAAATTTCCATGACTTTCTAATTGCTCTGTCCCTACATATATTTTCAGATAACACTTTCAAAAACAAAATGAGATTCGAATTTTTTTTGTGAACTTAGAAAACGTAGATACAAATTAGACCCACTTTTTTTTGGAACTTGTAGAGCAACTTAAGGATTCCTCAACAATAATATGAAGCCACTCCGAACAGAAAATTTTCTGAAGAAATGAAAGAGATACTAACATAGTAGTATTGATATAACATATTCAGCAGTTCCATAAACCATGGAAATTAAGTTAGAACATACCATGTGAAACACGGGAGTGCCTTCACTCCCATCATCTCCTGCTTGTCCCGAGCTGCAAATTTGGTGCATTAATAGAAAATCAGGCAATTAACCATTGTACTATAAATTGTAGAAATAACCATGAAGAAGCACATCATTACATTAGTTATTTTCAACTTCTATTTTTCCTATATCCATTTATGCAGCAAATACAAAAATAAACAATCTGATATTGATCACCGTCTTGCTTTCGTGTTGCAGCAAGGAAACAAATACTGGAGATTATAGCAAGGTAGGACCATTAAGCTAGAATAAAGAAAACCACCAACTATATACCGAAAATTGTCCATAGATTGCAAAGAGCATGTATTAAGCACTAACTATTCAACTAAAACGAAACACAAATGGCTATCCGGATTCTCAGGAACACCAAAAGGGATAAAGATAACTGCTTTAAATATTTAGTGGTGGCACAACTATTCCTAAATTCCCCGTGAAAATGTTCTCACATTATGGATACCAGTTTATATATAAACTCAAGCACATTTAGCTACTGAGCGTGAAAGCAAACTCGCAACTAATCTAATATAAAATCAGAACAAAATCTGAAACTTACAAAGAATAGTTGAATCTTAACCGAAAAAAGTGGATATATCGCCCACGATAGCACCCAAGCAAATATGTCCAGCAAGATGACCACCTGCAGAAAGCAGCATCCATGTCAAGCAAAATCCGACGGATGGAAAATTCCAGAGACACCGATAAACACGGTACTAAACACGCAAGAAAGCACAAAGCAGAGAAGTGCACAAAAGCACAAATACTAAGTAAGCAAGCTATTATGACAGACTTATGGTATCTTAAAATTAAAGTCATTCTGCTTAGCCAAGCGTGAAACTATGAGAATATGAGAATATAAAGCGAAGGCAATATTCAGAAATAACAAAGGCAACATCTAGAAAAGGCGAAGGAAATATCTACTCTTACTTTCTTTTAATCTTTCATGGGCTGGTATTGCATTTAAATGCACCCCATTGACTGAAAGGAAAATATGAAAAGTATTTACTTGATTTATCTTCACTTGCCATCCAGCCCAGACCTGTTTGATTTTTTGGTAAACTTATAGAGATACATGTCCATGATAATTGGGTCTGCAACTCTCCAAATAAGAAATCCATATTCAGCATGTAAAATTTACACGTATAGAGTAGATGTTAATTGCTCAAATACCATTAATGCACCATCTGAAACATGAAACAGTAACTTGATATAAGTATATCATACTTTGCAGAACAGGAGAAAAGGGGCAAGGAGTGAAGATTAATCAGTGAAGCCAACCTGATTTAGCACATTAACAGATCACCCGAACCTGAAATCCACCACGAATCATCCAAGCATTCAGCAAAATGAAATAAAATTAAGTTTCCCAATCAGATCATAAACTACATCACTAAATAGGAGTTTCTTCTGAATGCAAACCTCACAAATAGATTTCTTCATAATTTTTTCCTTGCACCTCCTATACTGCAGTCTGTAGATTTCCAAATATGGCTCATACAGTAGCACAAAAATCTGAATTCAGCGGGACATGAAAGAATGCATAAGGGGTCTACAAATCGATATCTTATTTGCTTCATACTCAATTAATTTCTGCAATATGAGAATATAAAGAGAAGGCAATATTCAGAAATAACAAAGGCAATATCAAGAAAAGGCGAAGGCAATCTCCACTGTTAATTTCTTTTAATCTTTCATGGGCTGGTATTGCATTTAAATGCACCTGCCTTCCACACTTTTGTACGTGTTGTAGAACAACATAGAAACGTAGACTGCATGTATTATATATGCATCAAGGGATTTATTGTATGGAAAATGTCCATGAGCTTCCATGTCTAAATAGTAAATACTGACCATCTAAACGGGTAGCTCAACCAACTAAATAATTTGTGCATAGGAAAGGAGAAATATTCAGGTGAGGTAAGACTGAAACCAAGAAGTAGTAAACCAGATATGATTCTTTAGAAAAGAAAAGGTCTTGCCATGCATCTGAATATGAACTGGCTATCACCTCGCAAATATCTTGTGTAGCGTTACTTTTTCCATGTAGGTTTAACAGTTGATGTATCTAGTTTGGACTTGCCATAGGTGGCCAGTGATGAATCTCAAGCCATCACCTCTCTATACTGAAATGACCGCCTCCTGAAAAGAACAACAGGCTTAACTCATAAATGCAGACATCAACTAATAATAATCAGAATCTGTACAATTGGACCAATGTGTGTCTCGAAATTTCAGTTTTGACACCATACAGAAAGGCTGATATATGGTGATAGATTGCATATATGCACGTCACATAGTTGAGAGAGCTAACATAATGTACTGGCTGTAGCTTTAAGAAAAAAAACTATTAAGTATATGGCGATTCTTGTAGGTTCATCATTAAACTTGCATAATTTGAATATGTACAATTAGGATCACATAATTGAGATAAGTGATTTGCATAAGATCAAAATTTTATCACCAGGCACATCATTAACCATGTATAATTAGTCATGTTGTAGTAGCAGGTCATCCAGCTGTTGCTGAGTGCCAATCTATACATGCTCAGTACCAATCTGTACATATACACCAATGGAAGGCTACTTTGGCCATATTTGCAGCACAAGCACTCAGAAAATTGAGGAATTGAGTATCCATAGAACAAATCTTTAACAGTCAATAATATATATATGTGCAATAGCCACACAAGCAAAGCATGGATTCATCCATTAGAGGAAGGATGATCTGTTGTTACCTCTCGATCTGCTTTTCCATGACAATCATTGAGAAGTTGTTGACACAGTAGTTATATTACAAAGGATCAGAAGCATGATCATTCTCATCTGAAAGCGTCTTTTAACTTTCTCCAACTTGGTCTGTAGGCGAGACACTACCTAGTAAGCAGAAGACAGAAACCACGAGTTACAACAAGTTACAGCTTTGGATGCATTGGCAATGAAACAAAAAGCAAACTAAGTATCGACCAACTTCAAATAGCGTTCTGATTTCAATATACATGCGTTCATGCAAACTATCAGTTATCCCTATTTCTACGACATCGTTGATCAAATTGCTAAAATGAAGAATTCTATGGGAAACACAGGGGATGATATATAAATGATGATGTGGACCAGAATGTCTAGGAAAAACTACGAAAGGAAAGTTTTGCATAGCTGATGCTCGTTGAAATGCTAAATACCTGAAGCCCCTCAAAATGGGTTAAATCAGTAGGAAATTAAGTCAAATGAGCTCCATCAGCAACACTTACTCTGCTAGGAGGAAAAGGAAATTTTAATTCTCTTACGATGATAATATCTGTACAACAAAGGTCATTAGAAAACATTATGTGACTTCACAGACATTATTATTTCAGAGCATCAATGGTATTACTAAATAGCTGCCACAAGTTACTTGTAGTTTCAAGAAACCAAAAGTTTATCCTTCGAACAAACAAGTAAATGATGGTAAAAAGTTCACAACTTGACAATGAAACAGTGAGCATCATAAATGATGGGGAAAGCACTTCTCTGTAACACAATGAACCCGCTATAGTGAATGCAATCATGCTTTCAGCACTTCTTCTCTTCAGTCTGCAGTAGTACTAAGAATTGTTGGTAGTGGACATATTAAACTGTCCAGGTTTGGAAACTACTTAATACTGAGATGCAAAAGAAAACTTGGTAAATAAAATTTGACTCCATATTAATCACTAATGGTACAGAAAATCAATTGCCTAAATCTGTACAAAATGATGGTGGACTGAAAATACAAAGAGCAGTTTTTGTACTGAATATATTAGTTCTTACAATGATGAAACAAACTATGATTTTTTCTGTTTAGCAAACTGACTATGATTAATGAGTATATTTTTACAGAAAATATAAACCAGTACAATCAGATTAGGCGAGATAAGTAGCAAGCAAGCACATATATTGATTTGCTACTCATAGGCATAACTACAAACTAACAACAAACACGTATTTGGCTCCAAATCACAAAATCTGGACCTCTTGTGCCAAGCAGCTAATGCCCTTGATCTGTTGGATCATAGTGACTCTAAAACATGTAAAAGAGTGTTGGGAAGGAGGAGATCAATCTGCCGGTGGGGGTGAAGATCCCAGGAGCAGAGGAGCAACAGCTCAGGCGGAGGAGAGCAGATCTGTTGGAGCATTCAACTATGAATCATACCTGCACTCGTCCAATAACCAGCTGGAGCGCATGCAGCACCTCACCGCCGGCCACAAGCCCTCCGGCCGGCTGGTTTGAGAGAGATGGGAAGTGAGACGGGAGAGAGAGAGGGGCAGAGACAAGGGAGTTGAGAGGCCAGGAGGGCGTACCTGGGAGAGTGCCGTCACTGCTGGACGCCATGGAACTGGCCAGCACCGGCCCGTCTCTGGCCGCGCCCCGCGACCGTCGCCTCCGGGCGTCGCCGCCGCGGATCGGCCTAGCGCCGGCCCGTCTCTGGCCGCGCGCGGCACCTCGGGTCGCCGCCGCCACCGCCGCCCTCGTTGAGGATCCGCCCCGCGTCGACTGTGCGGGATGGACGAGGCGCTGCTCGCCTGCTCCTGGTCATGGCGACGGCGGAAGGGGAAGGCCGACGACGGGGAGCGGGAGCGACGGCTGCGGGAGCGGGAGAGGCGGCGGCTGCTGGATTGGGGAGGATTGGGAGAGGCTGCGGGAGCGGGAGAGGCGGCGGCTGCGGGAGCGGGAGACGCGCCAACGCCGGGCCGCGTGGGCTTCATCGACCCATGGATAAAAAGCGGGTTCGCGTGAGGGCCTCGCGTCCTGGACTACTCCACCAGTGAAAAATGGACGGACAAGATTGCCAGACGGGAAGATCCAACGGCTACGAGCAGCTAATCTCTGTGAGGCCCCCTATGGGGGGCATCATATACAACGTTAGATTTATTTTATTTTTAGCTAGATTTAATGGTACTTATGTACCACAGTAAAATGTACATTTGGCCTAGTTGGAAGAATTTGCTAGGCAGTTAAATTGAAAGCTTCGCCGAGCCACGCACCCGGCGGATGTGATGAACATTTGCGAGGTAAGTAAGAAAGAGTATGTGCTCCTAGGTGAAAATATCAATGTTGTTAGAATCATTATTTATGTTAATACTTAAGTCACCTATTCTCTGATGAGTTTCATGAAGGAATTGTTGGATTATTAGGCAATTTCCGTGTGAGTTTAATTACCGAAAGCAACATTACAGATGCACAAGCATACTTAACCATACACATCAGACTAATCACATGCATCAGATCTGAACATGGAATAAGTAGCAGTGCAAGGTAGGAGAGGGAAATCACGTATATCGCGACCGGGAAGGTCGCACCAGCAGTAGCACCACCACCACCATGGGAGTTGTTGATGTCGCCCATGGTGTAGTCGTAGTCGTTGATGAAGCAGACGGACCGGCGAAGATGAACACGAACAGCAGCGAGCAGTCGCGCCGAGACGCTCCCCAAAAACCTTATCGCCCGTCTCCCGGTGCAGGATCTCAACGGACGGAGTTTCGGAGGTCTGCTCTCCCGGACGGCTGTGCACGCAGTCGCCGGGATGGGGAAGACTAGAGAGTAGCACAGCAAAAGGAACTTCACGAGAGAGAGAGATCTAAGAGCTGTATTTCCAGATCTGATCGTCTCCTTGTATAGCCTGGGAGGAAGCCGACCCGACCGCGTTGACACGCGTAGGAAGCCAGGGACACGCGGCGAGCATGCACATGCAGGCCGACACGTACCCAACACAGTTGGTGCACCAAGCAAAAATTTAGGCTTCCTTGAGTGTGTCTCGAACTCGAACTCGAGTCACGAAACGCGACGTGCGTGCGTGACGTGTCGTGACGTGCCGTGCAGAGCCGAGACGGGCGGGCGGAGGAGGAGGAGTGCGCGAGGGCTCTTTCTATTCTCACTCACTTGGAATGACTAGAACAGCAGCCCTTATATACCACTCCAACTCACTCCCAACTAGCAACGTGGGACTAAACTTTGTCCCCCAAGGCTGTCCCAAGCTGCCAACGTGATGGGCCTTGAGATTTCAGGAATTGTAGACCACATGGGCTGCCTTATTGGGCTGCAGCCCATCTACATTCAACAATCCCCCACCAGATCTCATATGCACATCAGATGGCACATTAGTTCCATTCACTGTTTGATATACCTGCACTTCGGTGGAGACTGTTAAGTTGAACTTCCACTTAGGCAAGGTGCTACGCTTGACTACAACTAAACAATGGACTATGCCTTGAATTGGCAGTCTTTGTGCAGCAAGTTTCGCTCAATGCCGGCACGGTACTAGGCTACCTTAGCCTTCCCCTCGGGTGGAGCTTATAAGTCATACTCCTCGGCCTTTCATGAGCTTACTAGAGATTCACCCAAATCTCCCACACTATGACCAGTAGTGTCACTCATATAGGTGTGTTCTTCAAAAGATCGCCCTGTAGGACGGCATCTTCGCTCATCAAGAGCCGCTCAGAACACATTAAGACATTGTCAACCTGCCTTACAGTAGCTATGAGAGAATTGCATCTGCAGCGGAGTGGGAGTCTTAAATTTTCTCTCAACTCAGTTGCTCCGGTTTGTTTTCCCAGGTCCTACTTCACGGAATTTCCGATTACATAGGTTGGGTTACCCCCTCGGCAACTCAAGTGGGTCTCAAACCCATCTCCCTCGATGCAAGGTCTATCATATTTCTTGATAGTCCTTTCGTGAAAGGATCTGCCAGATTTTTAGCACTTTGGACATAATCCAATGCTATCACTCCGGAGTTTCTCAGTTTTCTGACAGACTTCAGTCTCCTCTTGATATGTTTGGAACTTTTCATATTATCCTTAGAACTTTTCACTTTGACAATCACAGTTTGATTATCACAGTTCATGAGGATGGCCGGTATTGGTTTTTCAACCATAGGCAAGTCCATCAAGAGCTCACGAAGCCATTCCGCTTCGACAGTAGCTGTATCTAATGCTGTGAGTTCTGCTTCCATAGTTGACCTCGTTAAGATGGTCTGCTTGCAAAACTTCCAGGAAACAGCGCCACCACCAAGAGTGAAAACATATCCACTTGTGGCTTTGATTTTAGCATCAGAAATCCAATTGGAATCACTATACCCTTCAAGTCCTCTTGGATACCCGGTATAATGAATTCCATAACTCATGGTTCCTTTTAGATAGCGCATCACTCTCTCAAGAGCATGCCAATGATCATCTCCCGGGTTGGCCACAAACCGGCTAAGTTTGCACACAGCAAACGAGATATCAGGCCTCGTAGCGCAAGCTAAATACATGAGTGAACCAATGATTTGAGAGTATCTCAATTGATCTCTAGTTGCCTTTTCATTCTTTCGAAGCAAGACACTAGGATCATAAGGTGTGAGAGAAGATTTGCAATCAGCATAGCCAAATCTGTTCAACACCTTCTCAACATAATGAGATTGCACAAGTGTAATCCCATTATTCTCATCTCTCAAAAGCTTGATGTTCAGTATAACATCAGCTTCTCCAAGATCTTTCATCTCGAAACATTGAGATAAGAAGGTTTTTACCTCCTCAATCACTTTGAGACTTGTCCCAAAAATTAGTATGTCATCCACATACAAACATAGGACAACTCCTTCACCCCCACCATGGCGGTAGTACACACATTTGTCGGCTTCATTAACAACAAAGCCCACAGATGTCAAAGTTCTTTCAAACTTCTCATGCCATTGTTTGGGTGCTTGTTTAAGACCATACAAATATTTCTTTAATTTACACACCTTTCTTTCTTGACCTTGTAGTACAAAACCATCAGGCTGTTCCATGTAAATTTCCTCATCCAACTCTCCATTTAGGAAAGCCGTCTTAACGTCCATTTGATGAACGAGAAGACCGTGTGAGGCAGCCAATGACAGTAGTACTCGAATGGTGGTTAATCTCGCCACAGGTGAGTAAGTATCGAAGAAATCTTCGCCTTCCTTTTGGGTATAGCCTTTGGCTACAAGTCGAGCTTTGTACTTCTCAATAGTACCATCAGCTCTAAGCTTCTTCTTAAATACCCATTTACATCCTACAGGTTTGCACCCATAAGGACGCTCAGATAACTCCCACGTTCCATTAGCCAAGATGGAATCCATCTCGCTTTGAACCGCTTCCTTCCAAAAGAGTCTGCATCAGGAGATGCGAGAGCTTCTGAAATGGTAGTGGGAGTATCATCCACAAGATATACAATGAAATCATTACCAAAAGACTTTGCAGTCCTTTGTCTCTTACTCCTTGTGGGAGCTTCATTGTCATCTTCATCAGAATCTGAACTTTCATCATCAGATTCCTCATCAGACTCCATAGGAGTTTCATGTATTGGATCAGATTCTCAACTGGACATGCCATGCATATCTCTCATAGGGAATATATCCTCAAAGAATGTAGCATCTCTTGATTCAAAGATGGTGCCAACATTCATGTCGTCCACTCTAGATTTCACCACAAGAAATCTATAAGCAATGCTATGGGCAGCATAGCCAAAAAGACACAATCCACGGTTTTTGGTCCAAGCTTTCGCTTTTTGGTGATTGGCAAATTCACTTTTGCCAAACAGCCCCAAGTTCGTAGGTAGGAGAGTGTTGGTCTTTTCTTTTCCCATTCCTCATATGGGGTAATCTCTTTATTCTTGGTTGGAACACGGTTTAGGACATGACACGAAGTCAATATAGCCTCCCCCCACCATTCCTTGGATAAACCCGAAACATCTAACATGGCGTTAACCAAATCTGTTAGAGTATGGTTTTTCCTTTCCGCAATCCCATTGGATTGTGGGGAATTGGGAGGCGTCCTCTCATGGATTATACCATGTTCCGCACAGAATAAATTGAACTCATTAGAAAAGTACTCTCCACCACGATCGGACCGAACCCTTTTTATCTTTCTTTCAAGTTGATTCTCAACTTCAGCCTTATAGATTTTAAAGAAATCAAGAGCCTCATCTTTAGTTTTCAGTAGATACACATAACAGTATCTAGTGGAATCATCGATCAAAGTCATGAAATATTTCTTTCCACCTCTTGTCAACTCACCATTCATCTCACATAGATCTGAATGTATGAGCTCTAGTGGTGCCAAGTTTCTTTCCTTCGCAGGCTTGTGAGGCTTGCGAGGCTGCTTTGCTTGCACACAAGCATGGCACTTAGAGCCTTTGACAAAAGTGAATTTCGGAATTAAACTCATATCAGCAAGCCGCGTCATACAACCGAAATTAACATGACAAAGTCGTGAATGCCAAACATTAGTTTCATTAACACTAGTGCTTACATGGTTCACAACATTATCACAGAAGTCTTCTAGAGAGAAGCGAAACATTCCCTCACATTCATATCCCTTTCCAACAAAAGTTCCATACATGGACAGTACAACTTTATTGGATTCAAACACCAACTTAAACCCATCTTTCATAAGACGGGAGCCACTAACGAGATTCTTCTTGATGGAAGGGACATGCAGCACGTTCTTCAGTTGCACGATCTTTCCCGAAGTAAACTTCAGATCTACCGTGCCAACACCACGAACAGTAGCATGTAACCCATTCCCCATCATTACTGAGGAACCTCGGGCCTGATAAGAGGTAAACATGGAGATGTCAGCACATACATGAACATTGGCACCTGTATCAACCCACCATTCCGTGGGCTGAAACACCGAAAGAACAGTAGGTAACATATTACCATACCCTGTAGTTCCTTCCTCTGTGTTGCCAATGACCATGCTGACAGAATTTGAGTTCTGTCCAGCCTGACATTTCTTTCCTTTGCGTTGTGGACAGCGATTAGCCCAATGGCCTGTATCGCCACACACCCAGCAAGGATCTTTCTTCTCCGTTTTCCCCTTCTTCTTGAAGTTGGTAGTCTGGGAGACTCCCTTATTCTTTCCTTTGGACTTGTGGGCATTTTTCTGCACCATATTGGCAGCAGAACGTCCATCGGTTCCTCCAGTGTGTTTGTCTTTTGCCCTCGCCTTCTCTTCAACATCCAGAGAGCCCATGATATTCTCAACAGAAAACTCATGCCTCTGATGTTTCAGGGAAGTGGCAAAGTTTCTCCATGAAGGAGGAAGCTTAGCGACAATGCATCCCGCGACAAACTTGTCCGGTAGCACACACTTGAGAAGCTCGAGTTCCTTTGCCATGATCTGTATCTCATGAGCCTGTTCTACTACAGATCGGTTCTCAACCATTCTGTAGTCATTGAACTGCTCCATAGCATACAGTTCACCTCCGGCATCGGCAGCACCAAACTTAGCGTCCAGTGCATCCCACAGTTCCTTCCCATTTCGTATGTGCAGATAAGCATCAACCAACTTGTCTCCAAGCACACTTAGAACGGCACCCACAAAGATTACGGTGGCATCCCCGAACGCTTTATCCTCTTCAGGAGTAAGCGGACCTCTGGGAGTACCTTCCGCAACCCGGTGCACGCCCATAGAAGTGAGCCACAAGAGGGTCTTACTCTGCCATCTCTTGAAATGAGAACCCGTAAACGGGCTCGGTTTGAGCGCAGCAGAAAAACCAGACGGTGAAAATTGCCTAAGCACATAAGGTTTTTGGATTGTTGGATTATTAGGCAATTTCCGTGTGAGTTTAATTACCGAAAGCAACATTACAGATGCACAAGCATACTTAACCATACACATCAGACTAAGCACATGCATCAGATCTGAACATGGAATAAGTAGCAGTGCAAGGTAGGAGAGGGAAATCACGTATATCGCGACCGGGAAGGTCGCACCAGCAGTAGCACCACCACCACCATGGGAGTTGTTGATGTCGCCCATGGTGTAGTCGTAGTCGTTGATGAAGCAGACGGACCGGCGAAGATGAACACGAACAGCAGCAAGCAGTCGCGCCGAGACGCTCCCCAAAAACCTTATCGCCCGTCTCCCGGTGCAGGATCTCAACGGACGGAGTTTCGGAGGCCTGCTCTCCCGGACGGCTGTGCACGCAGTCGCCGGGATGGGGAAGACAAGAGATTAGTGGGAGGAAGCCGACCCGACCGCGTTGACACGCGTAGGAAGCCAGGGACACGCGGCGAGCATGCACATGCAGGCCGACACGTACCCAACACAGTTGGTGCACCAAGCAAAAATTTAGGCTTCCTTGAGTGTGTCTCGAACTCGAACTCGAGTCACGAAACGCGACGTGCGGACGTGACGTGACGTGCCGAGCCGAGACGGGCGGGCGGAGGAGGAGGAGTGCGCGAGTGCTCTTTCTATTCTCACTCACTTGGAATGACTAGAACAACAACCCTTATATACCACTGCAACTCACTCCCAACTAGCAATGTGGGACTAAACTTTGTCCCCCAAGGCTGTACCAAGCTGCCAACGTGATGGGCCTTGAGATTTCAGAAATTGTAGACCAGATGGGCTGCCTTATTGGGCTGCAGCCCATCTACATTCAACAGGAATGACCATTTTATACCTTGTGTAAAATCGGAAACTCGTTTTGGAACCCAGGCCAGATGCTCCCTTTGTGTGGACCAATTATTGGCTTCCATCTCAGTACCATTCATTGTATTTCTTACTTGTATTCAGAAGCAGGCAGCGTTTTATGAACAGTGTGCAGGTCAAGCATCTGCAAGCATTTAAGTCCTATGCGTCCGTTGGTCCTGGACGGAAGAAACGGCGTGCACCGTCAAGATTGTCAGCCACCTCGGTTGGCTCTATTTCGTTTGTACTTGTTCCCGCCCACCTCGAGACGTTACCTGATTGGAGTTTTTGGAAGAAAGGTATAAAATTTCGTCAAAATTTCCAAAAAATTTAGTGAGATTTACAAATTCCGGTTAGGGTCGAAAAAATATCATTCTGCCAAAAAAATTATGTTGATATTTGAAAAAAAAAGAACTGCTTCGGCGGTTGATCGGCCTGGGGCAGTACATAAAGTTGTAAGTTGGATTCCACATATTTTCATTTTTTTTTTTGCTAAATGAATTTAATTTCCAGCAATTTAAAACTGAGTGAAATTTCTGAATATTTTCTTCAAAATTTCAATAATTTCAGGAAATTTGCGAATCGCGGCTTGAAGCGAAAGAAAATACCAAAACTAAATTTAAAACCCAAAGTGCGAGCATAGCCCGGGCAATCATAGAAGACGCTCGTACGCCTCTGTGATCGTACACCGTTTTGGTCTGTTAGGTCGGGCGGCACACAAGGAAATCTGCTACATTGCACCGTCAGTCCGTTTGAGTCTAGGGTAGCCAGGGCACACACATTTTTTTGGCACCATCAACAACAAGTAATGGCGATTACCATCCCGTCGAGACCTGCCACCGACGATTAACGGTTTCCGCGCAAGGCATGCCGACTCCCGCGTGTGGCCGCTCAATTGGCGGGCTTGGCTGCCGATTCACCCACGTGGGAAACTTGGCACTCACGCCCAACGTTTCCCACCCTTTGGCAACGTTATAAATGGGCGGTGGCGTCCAACAGTGAGGGCAAAACCCTAGCATCCATGGCCAAGCCCCACCGCACCTGGACCTACCAGTCTGAGATGGCGCGCACCTTCTTTCCGGATGACCTGGACTCCACCGGCATTGTTGCGATGTCGGCGTACGAGGCGGAAGAAACTACCGCCTACGCCCGACAGGCTAGCTGTACGGGTTGCACGTCAAGGGTATGGGGTAGGTGTAGGCCACAGCCCAGGCTGACGTCGCCGATGATAGAAAGCGGATCTTCGCGGAGTCACTGCTCTCTGCGAGGAGGCGTATGTTGCTGCCGTCGAGGAGAGGGAGCGGGTCTTCGCGAAGTCGCTGCTCTGCGAGCGGCGTAGGCTGCTGCCGCGAGGAGAGGGAGTGGGTCTTCGCGGAGTCGCTGCTTTAGCAAGGAGAGGGGGTGGGTCTGCGCATATTCGTTTCTCTACGATACGGCTACGTTCGGCCCGGACATGGCCGACGCGATCATTCAAAGGGCGGAGGCCGAGGCAGGCCTAGCGGAAGTGGAGGCCAAGCTCGCCGATGCACGGCTGCAGTTGTGGTAGTCGCAAGAGGCCTTGCACCTCGTCTTGGTAGGGGTGCAGCCACCCGCGCCCATGGACGCCACCGACGTCGATCTTGACGCCGTCGGTGATGAGGTCTGCACTACCTCGACTTTGATCTCGACAATTTCGGCGACGAAGAGGCCATGGACGTGACCAACAAGCAACGGCAGCTGCTCGCCTCGTTCGAGGCCATCACGACGACGACGCAGGTCCGCTACAACCGCATAGCGGTTATGTGGTGCCTACCTACATAGCCGTCAGGTGGTGGTTTTTTTTGGCTGAGTCTCTTATTAAACTTCCTCCGAATTAATCCACCAACCAAGAGACATCGCAGATGCTCACGCCACCGCTGCGCCTTGTTTTGGCGGAGGACGAGCGCCGCCACGCAGGGTAGACAAGCATCGCATGGCAGGGTGGAGGCGGCTGCATCCTGAAGATGTTGAGTAAGAGAATAATCATTAGGAAGAGAAAAAGACGGAGGATGTGTGATACGTCCAAAACGTATCTACTTTCCCGAACACTTTTGCTATTGTTTTGCCTCTAATTTGTGTATTTTGGATACAACTAACACGGACTAACGCTGTTTTCAGCAGAACTATTCTGGTGTCTCGTTTTTGTGCAGAAATCCAACTTTCGGGAAAATCCTCGGAATTTATGCAGAAGGCCCTATTTTCCCAGAATACTGACGGAGCCAGAAGGACAATTAAGTTGGAGGCCCGAGGGCCCCACACCATAAGGCGGCGCGGCCTAGGGGGGCCCGCGCGGCCCTATGGTGTGGCCCCCTCGGCCGGCCTCCGACGCCCTCCTTCGGACTACTTATCGGCCTCGACCTAAAAACGCACGGAGAGAAGTCGAAGTCGCCAGAAACCCTCCAGAACGCCGCCACATCGCGAAACTCCGTCTCGGGAGCCAGAAGTCTCCGTTCTGGCACTCCGCCGGGACGGGGAATTGGAGGAGATCATCGCCATCATCACCGCCAACGCCTCTACATCAACCAGCCATGTTTCCCCCATCCATGTGTGAGTAATTCCCCCGCTGTAGGCCGAAGGGGATGGTAGGGATTGGATGAGATTGGTCATGTAATAGCATAAGATTGTTAGGGCATAGTGCCTAGTGTCCGTAATTGGTACTTTGATGATATTGTTGCAACTTGCTATGCTTAATGCTTGTCACTAGGGCCCGAGTGCCATGATCTCAGATCTGAACATGTTATTGTTTCATCATGATATTCATTGTTTTATGATCTTACCTGCAAGTTGTATACACATGTCGCTGTCCGGAACCAATGGCCCCGAAGTGACAGAAATCGGGACAACCGGAGGGAATGGTAGCGATGTGAGGATCACATGTGTTCACGGAGTGTTAATGCTTTGCTCCGGTACTCTATTAAAAGGAGTACCTTAATATCCAGTAGTTTCCCTTGAGGCCCGGCTGCCACCGGCTGGTAGGACAAAAGATGTTGTGCAAGTTTCTCATTGCGAGCACGTACGACTATAATTGGAACACATGCCTATTGATTGCTTTGTACTTGGACACCGTTTTATTATTATCTGCAAATGCCCTGCTATGATTGTTACATGAGTTTCTCTCATCCATGCAACGCCCGTTCATCCGTCCCCGTGCCTACGTATTTTAATCCCGCTGTTTACTATAATCACTACTGCTGTCTTTGTTACTCTGCTCGTTATTTCACCATCACATCGCTATAAAATCGTTACATCGATAAACTCTTGCGAGCAAGTCTGTTTCCAGGTGCAGCTAAATTGACAACTCCGCTGTTAAGGCTTCCAAGTGTTCTTTGTCTCCCCTTGTGTCGAATCAATAAATTGGGTTATACTACCCGCGAAGACTGCCGCGATCCCCTATACTTGTGGGTCATCAAGACTGTTTTCTGGCGCCGTTGCCGGGGAGCATAGCTTTATTTGGAAGTTCACTTGGATTGATATTGTTCGCTGCAAATTCTCCATCATGGGTAAACCTCGCGATACTAAGGTCGCCATATTACCATCCACTCCAAGAAAAGGTACATCTCTTAGTACCTCTGCTGCTCTTGATTCACCATCTCGTGATTGATAAACTTGTTTCACCGCCACATGCTTCACATGCGGGTACTTCTGCTGAATCTGAAAACTCTCATAATATTGATAATATTTCTGCTGTGCTTGATGATAGTGGTTCATTGGGATCTTTTCTAGATGCTAAAATTGCTAGGTCTAGACAAATTGAAAATACTGAAACTCCTAATGAAAATGCTACTACACCTGTTAATTCACCTGAACTTGATTATTTTAGTGATGATCCTGATGAAAATTATGTGGAGCTTAATGATGATTTTATTGAAAAATGCAATGCTACTACTGATGCAAGAAAAATTAAAAAGTTGCTTGCAGAACATGCTGTTAGATATAAACTGTCTCCTGATCCTAAGTTTGCCACATCTCCTATAAACATTAAGGATAAAGATTATGATTTTTCTCTTGATCTATCTCATATAGCTATTGTTGAGAAAACACCCTTTTGTGGTACTGAAAAAGAAAGTGCTGTTGAACACATGATTGAGTTATCTACTCTAAGTAGCTTGTTTTCTGATGATGTCAAGATGCGTACTTACTTTGTTGCTAAAATCTTTCCATTCTCATTAAAGGATGACGCTAAAACTTGGTATAATAGTTTGCCACCTGATTCTATTAAAAGTCCAAAAGAATTGCTTGATGTTTTCTTCCGTAAATATTTTTCTGCTAGTGCTCAACATATTGCTTTGCAGAGAATTTATAATTTTGACCAGGAAGATGGAGAGAAATTGCCTGAGGCTTGGGCGAGATTTTGCTCTCTTATTAGAGCTCGGCCTGATCATGATTTGGAAAAGCATGATTTACTTGATATATTTTATAGTGGACTAACCATTGAGTCTAGGGCATACCTGGATAGTTGTGCTGGTTTTGTTTTCAGGAAAAGAACTCCAGACGACGCTGAAGAATTATTGGCTAAAATAGGCCGGAATCATGATGATTGGACTACGCCTGAACCAACTCCAACGCCAATATTAAAGAAGAGAGGTTTAATTAAATTGAATGATGAAGATATGAGGGAAGCCAAGAAGTCTCTCAAGGAGAAAGGTATTAAATCTGAAGATGTGAAGAATCTTCCTCCCATAGAAGATATATGTGAGACAATTCCCCCTTCATCCATGATTGAGGTAAACTCCCTTCAACGCTTTACTAGGGAAGATATTCCGTATTCGAAACCTCCTGCACAATGCTTAGATGAGTTTGATAATTATATTGTTAAGCAAGAAAATTTTAATATGAGAGTAGAGAATCATTTAATGGAAAATTCTCGAGCTATTAGTGAATTGCATGATATTGTAGAGAGAACCTCCAATGATGTTAAGATGCTTGTTAAACATTTTCATATGGTTCAAACTCAAATTGATCAACTCACTAAAGTGCAAAATGACTTGTTGGGGAATAATTCTAAAGAAAAACATGCTTATGAAGTAACAACTAGAGGCGGTGTTTCTACTCAGGATCCTTTATATCCTGAGGGACATCCCAAAAGAGTTGAACAAGATTCTCAACGAACTAAAACTAGTGCTCCATCTAAGAAAAAGAAAAAGAAACATAAGAATGTTGTAGAATCCTCTGAACCTGTTAATGATCCTAATGGCATTTCTATTTCTGATGCTGAAACTGAAAGTGGTAATGAACATGATAAAGATAATGATAAGAATGATGCTTCTGATAAAGAAGATGTTGAAGAAGAACCTGAAAAGCATGCTAAAAATAAAAAGTACACTAAAGAAGATTTTATTGCTGAGAAACATGGTAATGAAAGAGAACCTTGGGTTCAAAAGCAAATGCCTTTTCCTGCTAAGAAACTAAAATCAAAGGAAGAAGAACACTATAATAAATTTTGCGAATGGATGAAACCTTTATTCTTGCAAATCCCTTTGACTGATTCTATTAAATTGCCTCCTTATTCAAAGTATATGAAAGATATTGTTACTAACAAAAGGAAAATCCCCAATGAGGAAATTTCCACTATGCTTGCTAATTACTCTTTCAATGGCAAAGTGCCAAAGAAGTTGGGCGACCTGTATACCTACTATTCCTTGTTCTATTAAGAATAATTATGTTAAAACTGCTCTATGTGACTTGGGAGTCGGTGTTAGTGTTATGCCTTTTTCTCTTTATAAGAGACTTTACTTAGACAAGTTGATACCTACTGACATATCTTTGCAAATGGCTGATAAATCTACTGCTATTCCTGTTGGTATATGTGAGGATGTTCCTGTTCAAGTTACTACTAACTGCTTGATATTAATTGATTTTGTTGTGTTGGAAATGCCTGAAGATGATAATATGTCTATTATTCTTGGGAGACCTTTTCTTAACACCGCAGGGGCTGTTATTGATTGCAATAAAGGAAAGGTTACTTTCAATGTTGATGATAGGGAGCATACCGTTTATTTTCCCAAGAGGATTGAGAAAGCGTGTGGAGTTAATACTATTTCTAATGTGAGAACTATCAAAGTGGGAACTATTGATTGTCCTATATATGAGCCTAAAGAAGAATATCAAACTCTCGTGATTGGATCCATATCAATACAATTCAAGGTAACATGATTGATTTGAGGTTTATTTCTTCTTATGCTATGTAAAATTTATTTGGTGGCAAGACCTGATCAACCTTGTTAACAAATACTTTTTTATATGCATAGAGGAGGTAAACAACATCTCTTTCTTCCTCCACTTGCTCTAGTTGCTGTAGCACTTTTAATTTGCAAAGTTCCTTAGTTAATTGGAGATTTCAAAATTTTCTGCCAAGTAATAATAAACTTAATACCCAGAAATGTGTATTTTTCAAAGTTTTCAAAAATTCACAAAAATTATACCGTTGGTCCTATTTTTCGACGAGGCACCTGGGAGCACCAGAGGATGACCTGTGGGGCACCACAGGGTGCCACACCACAGGCCGGCGCGGCCAAGGAGGGGGGCGCGCCACCCTGTGGTGTGGGCCCCTCCTTGCCCCACTACTTCATCTCTTTCTCCCAGCATCTTCTCTCTCCCGAAAAAAACTCGAACCAGCTTCCTCTCACTCGCGTTTTTGCTCAAGAACTCCAGATTTCTCGATCTCTTTGCTCAGCCCAGATTTCTGTCTGAAATTTGGCACATTTGCTCTTCGGTATGTGACTCCTCCGATTATCCAAGTAGAATTTTGTTTGGTTGAGTATATCTTGAATATTTTGCTGCTGTGGGTAACATGTTTAGTGAGCTTGCATGCTTGTTCTAAGTTGTATAAACTAGTTTTGATGCATGATTAGTACTCTAGCAAGTTCCTATAGTAGTTCCCCTTGATTATATGTCACCAAATCAAATTTTATATCACTTGTTGAAAAATTTCAGAAAAGAAAGATGAAGAAGTTCAACTTTGGAGAATTGTTCAAGAGAGGAACAACCAGCACCGGGAGGCCTTCTAGGGCCGCCACCCGGCTTAGGCGATCGTACAATGAGGATATCATCGCGCCTAGCTTCGCGCCCGAACACTACAAGAAAAGTTTCCATGGCCGACGAAGTTGAAGTCGCGCCGTGGTTGCTGGTGTACCATGGCCGACGATTTTGGGTCCCTCCGTGGTGCATGTCAAAACTTTTTTTTTCTCGTTTTTGAGGCCACCTAGCCCGACGAAAGCGGCCAAAACGTCGCGTATGGTGGCCCGGGACGTGGTGCATCTCGAAATCTCGGGTTCGCCGGCCGAGTCAACGCAAATCCGCACTGCCGAGGGATGTAGGGCCCAGATGGCAGCCTCTCTGGCATTGTTTTTTTTCTCGATCGCGCCATCTCGTTCAACGTTCTCCGATCGAGCCGTTTACGATGCAGGATCATGGGTCCCGCATGTCATCCTCTATGAACCAAAATTCTTTCTATTCTTGGATTTTTTTGACCCCCTGATTTCTGGCTACTTCCTTTTTCTTTTGATCCCTTGCCGCCTTGGAAACGTTGAGACCGCTGCTGCTAAATGGGACCCGCATGTCATCCTCTATGTGCAATCAACTTTCTTTTCTTGGAGTTTTTTTTGGCACCTCATATTTGGTCACTTGCCTTTTTTTTCGATCCCCTGCCGCCTCTCAAACGGTGATACCGCTGCTGCTAAATGGGACCCGCATGTCATCCTCTATGTACTATAAAACTTTCTTTTCTTGGATTTTTTTTGGCACCTCATATTTGGTCACTTGCCTTTTTCTTTCGATCCCCTGCCGCCTCTCAAACGGTGATACCGCTGCTGCTAAATGGGACCCGCATGTCATCCTCTATGTACTATAAAACTTTCTTTTCTTGGATTTTTTTTTGGCACCTCATATTTGGTCACTTGCCTTTATCTGTCGATCCGCTCCCTCCTCTATCGCGGTGATTACGCTGCTGGTTAATGGGTCCCGCATGTCATCCTCTATGGACTATAAAACTTTCTTTTCTTGAATTATTTTTGGCTCCTGATATTTGGTCACTTGCCTTTTTCTTTCGATCCCCTGCCGCCTCTCAAACGTTGAGACCGCTGCTGCTAAATGGGACCCGCATGTCATCCTCTATGAGCAATCAACTTTCTTTTCTTGGAGTTTTTTTTGGCACCTCATATTTGGGCACTTGCCTTTTTCTTTCGATCTCATGCCACGTTTGAAACATTGAGGAACCTGCTGGCTCATGGGACCCGCATGTCATCCTCTATGTGCTATAAAAGTTTCTTTTCTTGAATTATTTTTGGCTCCTCATATTTTTTCACTTGCCTTTTTCTTTCGATCTCATGCCACGTTTGAAACGTTGAGGAACCTGCTGGCTCATGGGACCCGCATGTCATCCTCTATGTGCTATAAAAGTTTCCTTTGTTGGATTTTTTTTCACCCTCTGATTTTTGGCTTGCCTTTTTATTTTGATCCCCTGCCCCCTTTGAAACGTTGAGTAAGTTGTTGGCTCAAGGGACCCGCATGTCATCCTCTATGTCCATCAACTTTCTTTTCTTGGATTTTTTTACCCCCTAATTACTAGCTACTTTCTTTTTCTTTTGATCTCAAGCCGCATTACAAACATTGAGACCGCCGCAAAATGGGACCCACATGTCATCCTCTATGTACAATAAATCTTGGATTATTTTTGGCTCCTGATATTTGGTCACTTGCCTTTTTCTTTCGATCTCATGCCACCTTTGAAACGTTGAGTAAGCTGCTAGCTCATGGGTCCCGCATGTCATCCTCTACGAACAATAAAAGTTTCCTTTCTTGGAGTTATTTTTGACCCCTAATTTCTGGCTATTTGCCTTTTTCTTTTGATCCCCTGCCCCCTTTGAAACGATGAGGACGCTGTTGGCAGGTCGGTCCCACATGTCATCCTCTATGAACAGTAAAAGTTTCCCTAATAAATTTCTGGCTATTTCCTTTTTTTCTTTTGATCCCCTGCCACCTTGGAATTGTTGAGAATGCTGCTGCCTCATTTTTCTTTTGGTCCTATGCCGCCTTGGAAACGTTGAGACCGCTGCTACAAAATGGGACCCGCATGTCATCCTCTATGTACAATAAAGTTTCTTTTCTTGGATTATTTTTGGCTCCTGATATTATGTCACTTGGCTTTTTCTTTCGATCTCATGCCGACTTTGAAACGTTGAGGATGCGGCTGCCTCATGGGTCCCGCATGTCATCCTCTCAGAACGATAAATGTTTTCTTTTCTTGTATTTTTTTACCAACTGATTTTTGGCTTTTTTTTATTTTCGGTCCCCTGCCGCCTTTGAAACGTTGACGACGCTGCTGGCTCATGGGTCCCCGATGTCAGCCTCCCCGTACAAGAAACATGTGATATTTTATTTTGCAGACAATAAACGTTGTATTTTGCTCTGAGCTATTGCAAACGGATAAATTAAATCTTTATATCTACATAAACAAACTTATATGTTGAATCTCCTTGTTTTTTGTTTTTGCGAAGCATAGGACTTTCCTGTTTTTTTTTGAGAAAAATCCGACCTTTCCTGTTTTGGAGTGGGCTGAAATTGTACGAGTCAAAAGGCCCAGCAGGATAGTTCGAAGGCCCAGATGTCCAGACACAGCCCAATTGAAATCTTTCTTTTCTTGGATTTTTTTTCACACCCTGATTTCTGGCTACTTCATTTTTCTTTCGGTCCTGTGCCGCCTTGGAAGCGTTGAGACCGCTGCTACAAAATGGGACCCGCATGTCATCCTCTATGTACAATAAAGTTTCTTTTCTTGGATTATTTTTGGCTCCTGATATTATGTCACTTGCCTTTTTCTTTCAATCTCATGCCGACTTTGAAACGTTGAGAAAGCTGCTGGCTCATGGGTCCCGCATGTCATCCTCTATGAACAATAAAAGTTTCCTTTGTTGGATTTATTTTTTTCCCCTAATTTACGGCTATTTGCCTTTTTCTTTTGATCCCTGCCCACTTTGAAACGATGACGACGCAGCCGGCAAGTCGGTCCCACATGTCATCCTCTATGAACATTAAAAGTTTCCTTAGATGGATTTATTTTTGACCCTAACGAATTTCCCGCTATTTCCTTTTTTCTTTTGATCCCCAGCCGCCTTGAAATAGTTGAGGATGCTGCTGCCTCATGGGTCCCGCATGTCATCCTCTCAGAAAGGTAAATGTTTCTTTTCTTGAATTTGTTTACCAACTGATTTTTGGCTTATTTTTTCTTTCGATCTCCTGCCACCTTTAAAACGTTGACGACGCTGCTGGCTCATGGGTCCCCAATGTCAGCCTCCCCATACTGCAAATCCTCTTTCTGCAAAGGTTGTATTTCTAGATAGATAAGGTGGATTCGAATCTGCCATGGTTCAGGCAGCTCAGGTAAGCCTTCTTGCACTGATTAATGGAAGTAGTGTATAGCAAGGTCAAGACATGTGGCTCGGTGTAATGAATCTATTTGAATCATGTTGTGGGTTCAATCGATAGTTCTCTAACAGGTCAGCCAAAATAGAAATTAAGTTTTTTTCTAAAACGGAAATGCAAATTAAGATGAACACAAACATTAGTTATCATAATAGCTGATCATACATACATACTTGCTAAGAGCAAAAGCTTGCCAGAGTTTTACCACCCATACAATTAATTAGCAGTTCAGATAAGATAACCTTATATAAGTATAACTACAAATGCATTTGCTAAGGGCTCATGGGGCAACAGAACTAGACAACCGCGAACTTTATGACCAGCATGTCACAGTGGCATCGAAAGATCTTGACCTTCAACTTTGATCCAATGCGAAGTTTGGCACCGTCAATGAACTTTTTCCACCTGGAAGTAACAGCCAAGCGGCCATCTCTGTGGACCGACGAGTACCGTCCCTCCACGGTGAGACCTTCAATATCCATGACGAGGGATATCTTGCCCCTTCGGCCAGCATTGAGATCCTTGGAGATACTTTTAGGCAATTTCTGATTCAAAGCAACAGATACCACCAAAAATTAGTCAATGGCACCAATGCACTGAACCATGTGAGACTTTGAGCAGAGAAGACATCAAGATAAGAGCAGTTATGTTGTCATATACTCACGAACATAGCCTTCAGATCCGTCCTGGTCACCACACGGGTGGCCGCAAGAATGAGCCGAGACCTCGGTGATCCGGCCGGGCAGTGCAGGAGCCTGGGCTGGTACACTAGCCGGTGCCGATGCAGAGACTGCTGGGCAGGTGCAGTAAATGGTGCCTCTAGAGGAACCGGTGCCGATGCAGAGACTGTAAGGTGTGCAAAACGGTGCAGCTAGAGGAACCAAGTCTTGATGCAGGAGCCTGTTGGGCAGGTGTGTAGTATATGGGGCCTCTACAGAACCAATGCTGATGTAGGGGACTCGCTGGGTAGATGCAGAACGGAGCTGGTACAGGAACCGGTGCTGATGCAGGAGAGTGGGAAGCCGGTGCCGGTGCTGGTGTGGTTGCCCTTTGTGACATCCGCTCATGTTCCATCAGGGGATCTGCAGCTTTGATCATGTTAAACCCAGCAAGCTAGAACAGAGGGAATGGTTTAGAACAACTGCTTCACGTTTATCAAAAGATATGAGTAGAAAAAAGTTACATATTATATATTTGGAAGTGTCTCCAACTCGTAGCAGTTAAGTATATCTGCCCGTTTGAGTTTCGATCCTCAGCTGTCGCCTCTTCTTCGCACCGTAGTCAAAAGCAAACTTTCTCCAATCATGTCCATACAAATATGTGATGGCCTGCGTCTTGTAGACATACACCTCATAGACCGTGTAGGTGTTCATCAATTTGCCATTGCCATGCATAGTGAAAGACCCTTCATGCGGACACATCTGGTTAATCATTGGACGAAGTTCACAAGGTACGATCTGCATGTGAAAATTGATACAAATGTAAGAAGCAGGAAGACTAAAAACAAGACTTTACTATATGCCAATTCATGCTAAACCACCGAGAATACATACTGTAACTCGTGAAGGAGCTACTAGAAAGGTAGATAGAGCCATAGGAGGTGTTATATGCGGGGTATGTACATGGGCCCGCCATATTCTCGCAAGCTCGGCATCGGGATGGTGAAGGAAACATGGGAGGTACTGCGGTGCGTAGGGCTGAATGTAAGTGGAAGAATTAGGTTGTGTAAAGTGCATAGTTCAGAGCAATGCAAATGTTGACAAGCGAGTGCATAACACTACGTTACAACCTGAACAGTGAAAAATTAGTGTATGATGAATATAAGCATGCTAATTTGGTGTTTCCGAATTCCAAAAAGCATTAGACAGAGCCGGTGATAATATCAGACATAAATCATGGCATGTATATGTGGCTTAAGAAAATATACCCGAACCCTTGGATGGTTACGGCCCGGCTGGTCCTTGGACTTGAGCTTATATAAGCATCCAGAAGGTGGGGCCGACAAGAACTTGGTGGCAGCCTCTGCAGATGCCTCATCGGCAGCAGCTTGCAATCCTTTTGACCAATGAAGGGTTAGCAGTTTCACTCTGCATATGAAAATTGAAGAGCAACAGACATCAGCAGTGATATATAAAATGAATCTATGAGACACTGATGCATATAGTGCTGGATGTAAGTGTAAGAATAGGTGTGTGTGTTTCTGAACTATTGGTAAGCATTAGACAAAGCCAGCAATAAACAGACAAAAATCAAATCATGTATGAGGATTAAGAAAATATACCTACTTACTGAAAAGGGTACCACCCAGCTGGCCCGTGGCCTTGTGCTTGAGGAGGTTTTCAGAAGATGGTGGCGGCACCATCGTCGTCACAAAGAGCCTCATCAGGATCATTTTTTATCCATTTGAGTAGAGGCACAGAAGTTTCATCCTGCATATGAATAGCAACAGAACTCATCATTGATATTTAATAAATCTATGAGATAGACTGATGCAAATAGTGCGGGTGTAAGTGGAAGAATAGGGTTGTGCATAGAGAACAGTCGACAACAATGCAAATGATTACAAAACAAGCCAATGGAAATCAACAGTTTATATACTGGATGAGACAGACTGAAAAGTGAAAAATTAGTGTATGATGATTGTAAGCAAACGCAGTGTTTCTGAACTTTTGGTAAGCATTAGACAAAGCCAACAGTAATTAAACAGATAATAATGAAATCATGTATGTGGATTAAGAAAATATACCAGATACATTAAAAGGTCACCACCCAGCTGGCCCATGGCCTCGTGCTTGTAGAGGTTTTCGGAAGATGGTGCCGGCACCATCGTCCTCACAGCAGCCTCATTAGCCTCATTTTGCATCCACTTGAGTAAAGGCGCAGCAGTTTCAGCCTGCATAAGAATGGGAACAGATCTCAGCAGTGATATTGAATGACTCTGAGACAGATTGATGCATATAGTGCTGGATGTAAGTGGAAGGGTATGGCCGTGTATGGACAACAGTTCACAACAATGCAAGGGTGTGTTCGGTTCTGAAAAAGCGTGGAATGGAATGGAATGGTTCCATTTCAGAGGAATGGAATGGTTCCATTTCAGAGGAATGGAATGGTTAAATTTTTGTTCGGTTCGGATAAATGGAGAGCAGAAGAGATCGAGGTTAAACTAACCATTTGTCTCAAAATTGTAATTAACAATTGCAAATGACATTTTAATCTCAAAGTCGTAATTAACAGCGCCTAATGGTGCTCTTTTAATCTAAAAATCGTAATTAACATAATTTTTTGTTGGGTTAGGGGAACTGGAGTAGATGAACATTACTGTATGATGATTGTAAGCAAACGAATTTGGTGTTTCTAAACTTTTGGCTTCGAGATCTTATGGGTTTCAACTCTAGCCTACCCCAACTTGTTTGGGACTGAAAGGCTTGGTTGTTGTTGTTGTTGTTGTAAACTTTTGGCAAGCATAGAAAAAACCGACAATAAACAGAGAAAAATCAAGGCATGTTTTGTGGATTAAGAAAATAGACCATATTCATTAAAAGATCACCACCCAGCTGGCGCGTGGCCTTGTGCTTGTAGAGGCATTTAGAAGATGGGGGCGGCATCAACATACTGGCAGCCTGATCAGCCGCAGTTTTGATCTTCCTTTTGAGTAAAGGCCCTAAAGTTTCAGTCTGCATATGAATAGCAAAACAAAAGGCAGACCTCAGCAGTGATATTGAATTACTGTATGAGATAGACTGATGCATATAGTGGATGCTCTTAGCCTTTTGCAGCGTGAACACTAGCTATGGACAGACAAAAAACTAGTTAACTCAGCTTTGTCTAGATATGAATGTACTACCACCATCCAAAAGCTTAAGCCTTATTTCTTTTTGAGAAATCAAAACAAGCAAAGTTTGACCAAAATTTTAGAACATTCTATCAACAAATATAATACTGTGTAGATACCGTAGGAAAATATATTTTATTATCTATTTAATGATATTAATTTTGTATTTTGCATGTTACTGATTTTTGGTAAAAGCTTAGTCAAACATGGTATAGTTTGACTTTCTAAAAATAATATAAGCCCAAAGCTTTGGGATGGAGGCGATAGTATCTAGAGCTAAAACACATCTAGATACATCCGTATCTGCGTATAGTTGAGTCAATTAATTTGGATCTGAGGGAGTATCGATTCAGACTACATCATGGTAAGTTGGTTAAAAAAATTACCTCAGGCGGTCCCCGCCCAGCTCGGCAGATGGCATTTCGCTTCTTGTGCTGCAGATCGGGCCATGCTCCCG
This sequence comes from Lolium perenne, assembly GCF_019359855.2. NCBI lineage: Eukaryota > Viridiplantae > Streptophyta > Magnoliopsida > Poales > Poaceae > Lolium > Lolium perenne. The sequence continues at coordinate 286,183,363 of NC_067250.2, read as the reverse complement.
CAGCAGTGGGGCGCTATTCTCGTTCCCCATAGCCTCAGCACGGAACCTGGAGGTACCAACCCGATACAGAGAATATAGAGCATGGTGTCACAGAGGCTTTACGCACAAACACCTGAAGACATGTGCTACTTTAAGCATATTCCAGAACAGGAACAGATTGAGGATGCAGAGAGACACTTAAAAGGTAAAGAGTGGATAAGCAAACGGAGTACCTGCTTCGCGGGGCCGGGGACGCAGCTCAGGCTCAGCCAACTGCCCACATGCGTGGTGGCCTTACGCTCCATTGCCCCCACCGCCGAGGTCTTACCTTTCTGTACAAGCCGACAAAAGATACAAGTGAGGATCACAGAAACTACAAAGGTTGCAAATGTCGACAAATAAAGGAAGAACACCCCAATCCAAGCAAAGGTAGCCCCCGCCCCCACCCCCATCAAACACTCCCAGCTCGAGGGTGACCAGAAACACACCCCTTCGCCCAGAATAGGAAAGAGATGCGCAAGATATCGAGGAGAGGAAAAAAGAACCGATCTCGAGAAAGGAAAGAACATTACTAGTCCTACCTAATCCGCTTGGTCTAGATGCAGCTTGCCCCTCCAAGCTGGATGCCTGGACGGTGGAGGCGAAAGGAGGGGATCGAGCTAGCGGCTTGCATCCGTCGGCAATCGGCACTCGATCGGGAGAGAAGGGGTGCTACATAAAGGGGAGGGGTAACATATTTTATTACACAGTGAACTTACTGATGTGACTATAGTCATTACATGTCTCACTGAAACTAGGGCCCATAGCGTGGCACCCCAAATTCACTTGAAGCTGCCCGGCGGGACGCATTGGCGCGTCAAGAAACCCCCGAATTGTAGCGGGGAAATGAAACATTTCACAAAAATTCGAAATTCAAGCACACCGCCATGCGCCAAGCACGCGGCTGTTCCTTCCTCTTCCTCGGTTCCTCCTCCCCTATCCGAAAAAACCCCAAATCCCAAGCTCAAACCAAAAAAAAAAAATCCCCTGGCCGCCATGCATGTCCTCGTTAACCCGCTGGAGATCGTTCCCGGACGATGCGGACCCCCCGCCCTGAGATCCAGAATTCCGTCCACCTCGAGGCACTGCGTGCTATCTCGCAGCAGCGGCTTGAGGGCGCTGAAGAGGAAGTTCCGCCGGAAAGTGCTCATGGCAACCGTGCAAGCTCACCGGCGTGCTGCATCCCGAGAGGAACTGGTCAAAGCTTTGCTATTCGCCACACACAAAAAATTGCGGGCCAAGATCTGGTCAAAGCTTCGTCGATGGCTTGCCGCGAGAGGCTTGGAGTCCAGAGTCAATAAACTAGCTGCTCGAGGATCGAAGGCGGTTTACACGGATTCATATTAACTGACTCAAGTTTGTTAGTCTAGTTAACAAATGCATCTAGATACATCCATATCTAGACAGAATTGAGTCAATTAATATGAATCAGAGGGGAGTACCTGAAAGTGTTTCATGCTACCAACTAATGCGCTGGCAGGAATCGCTGTAGAAGTAATTGTGCTACTACTCATACGATGAACTGAATGCTTAATCTAGCGCCAAAGGCGTACAAATCATAACATACTACAGCACCAGAACATAAGAGTACGAATCATAAAGTAGCTCAACATTTTGCATCAGGGCTGGGTGGTCCTGAGACTAGCGGGACGCCCCTGATGATCTCCGGGTGTGCATCCTCTTCAACGCAAAGCTGTGTACTCGGTCCACAGCCTCCTTCTGTAGGCTGGATAATCTCAGGTGCAGGACCTTCGTCTATGAGAGGCTCGTCATCGCACCATCCACAGTGCATCAGGGCTGGGTGGTCTTGAGACTACCCGACGCCCCGATGATCTCCGGGCGTGCATCCACTTCAACGCAAAGCTGTGTACTCGGTCCACGGCCTCCTTCTGTAGGCTGGATAATCTCAGGTGCAGGACCTTCGTCTATGAAAGGCTCGTCATTAGTACCATCCACAGGTGCATCAAACTGAGATTCATCTTCAAATCTCCCATCAAACTGAGAGACCTCTTCAACTCTATGCTTCTGCAATTAGTACATCAACCGATTAGACAAACATCTAAGGGATGCAACCTGAACAAATGCCGTTTTACATATTTACCTTCTCATCTGGCACAGCACATGTCCCAGAGCTGAAACCCGTTTCCTGAAGCAAGCGCTTTTCTCTCCTTCCCGTCCATCCATCTGCAACAAGTTAAATTTGAGTACGTAACCTTGCACAAGAATGCAAACTATTGATTGAAACAGCGGCAGCATCAATATAAATAATTAACTACATATGCCAAGACACATACAAAGGTGAGCAAGATCTGCTTCTCCTGCTAAAGGATCATTATATGGTTCACCATGCTAAACCCGCATAACATATGTGCGGTCCATCCCAAAAATGTGTAAATGATCTGCCACTACAGGGTGAGGCCTCTTCTCACCATTCATACATGTGCAGCGCGGGCAATACACGTCCAGGTTGTGACCTTCATGAGCTCTAATAAACCCCATAAAGGGTTGAACACCATTTATATATGAAGGGGGACATAAGTGTCCATGCAGTATCCAAGTTCTATCCATCTGTTTAATTATGAGATACAGTGGTTGGTGATTAATTTAAGGCGAAGTAGGAAATGTATATCCATCGAGTACAAAACTATACTACATGATTATGCATTTCAGCAATCATGTCGAGTACAAAACAAAAAATGCCCATCGACATTTTAGCAAACAGATCGTGTACAAAACTCTGCCATGGCATTTCAGCAAATTAACGGATCGAGTGCAGAACTGACTCTATATGCCCACGCAAATGAACAAATTGATCGATGACAAATCGAGCGGAAAACTATAAAGTGCCAATTAGTTTGAGCATACTGACGAATTTTTTTAGCAGCATCAAGAAAATATAAATCGTTAGGCCGTCTTGCCCGATACATGATTGAGCTAGAGATAGCAGCCCTACCGTGGATCAACTTGACCGGTGCGTCTCGAGAAGAATGACGGGGAGGGGAAGCTTCTTCTTCGCACGGACGGGACGGGGAGGGGAAGCTCTTCGCACGGACGGGGATAAGTTGTGTAGGGGTGGGTGGGGGGTCATGCGGCCGGGCCGCCGGGGTGATAATTAAGGTCGGTAGGTGGCGTTTAATGGAGTTGCGTGTGTAATTTGCCGTGCACAAGGTTGAGGAATAGGCGGTTCCCTTTGCCGCGCGCACAATTCAAACTATCCCGCCCATGTAGTTTAAATTCGCCATATTTTCGTTAAATCGACATAAAGTCATGTGAGTGGGGGAAAATTAGCAAAGTTGCTTGAAAAATAGTAAAACTCTGGAATTATCCTTTAAATATGCTCTACTTCGTGTGGAAATCGGGGTGTGGAAGCATGTTGAGCTGTTTTATTTGTACTTTCTTCATTAAAACTCCCATTTTATGCACTTTGGATGGAAAGAAATCATTTGTACATAAATTTTGACAACGCCATTTGCAAACACTAATTGTTTTACATGCCAAGATGCACCCATCCACCAAATATATATGGGGCAAAAGTTTATCACAATCTAGCAGATATGCACAATTAGTGAGGGACCCCTTTTGATTTTGTGCAATTTCCACTAATTAGGTAGAGAGAAGGGGTTAATTAATTAGGCCATGTTAGGGGTTATGTGTTTTAGATTAGGTTGTGTGGATTCAAATACAACTTCTTTATTTGTGTGCTATGATTAATCAAAACTAGATTGATCGACTGTGCACACATTATTAGAGGCGCATGCCTTTGCGCACAAAGTGCATGTGTGTGTTGTTGGCCACCAATTAACGAGAGAGAGAGAGAGAGACAGAGAGAGAGAGAGGTAGAGAGAGATCTACATACGAGAGAGCGATTGAAATCCCCAAATTAAACACATATATATATACATGGCACATTTAATTTAATTAGAGAACCGCGAGCTAAGGCACCCCTGGCCTGCTTGATGCACAATTAAGTGTCATTGGCCTATATATAGGGTTTAATTAGGGTTTAGGGTTTAGGGTTAGGAGGTTAGGGTTTAGGGTCTAGGGTCTAGGGTTTAATGTTTATGGTGTTTAGGGGTTTAGGGATTAGGGATTAGGGTTTATTTAATTAGGGTTTAAGGTTTATGGATCATCGATCGAGTGCGCACACACACATTATTAGAGGCACACGCGCCTTTGCGCATAAAGTGCATGTGTATATATATGTGTGTGTTTTTTTGGCCAACAACGATATATAGATGATCGAGAGAGAGAGATTGAAATCCCCAAGAATATGTTCGATCAAATATATATTAAAATATATGCACGAATGCATGCATGGTAGGCCATGCATGCACACTAATTATATATATATATATTATGAGGAAACTTGATCAAATGTGTTTTCATTCGAGAGAACTTGTCAAAATTCAAGTTAATTAATTTATCATCGATAATTATATAATTAATTAATGAATCTCAGGGAGATGTTATACAACATATGATCGATATAGGCCATGTCATATATATTAATTGGTGTTAATCTACCGTTTAATTTGCTAGCTAGCTGCTATATATAGATCGAGCATGTTTTTATTAGATCGGGTTATAGCTAGCTAGTATAGTTTAGGGTTATGTGTTTTAATGAACTAGGGTTTGATTAGCTAGGGGTTAGTTATATATATGGTTTAGGGTTAATGCATGGCACATTTAATTTAACTAGAGGACCGCGAGCTAGGCACCCCTGGCCTGCTTGATGCACAATTAAGTGTCGTTGGCCTATATATAGGGTTTAATTAGGGTTTAGGGTTAGCTAGGGTTTAGGGTTTAGGGTGTTTAGCTAGGGTCTAGGGTTTAGTTTAGGGTGTTTAGGGTCTAGGGTTTAGGGTTTAATTAGTGTTTAGGGTGTTTAGGGTTTAGGGTTTAGGGTTTAGTGTTTACGGTGTTAGGGTTTAGTGTTTAGGGTGTTTAGGGTCTAGGGTTTAGTGTTTAGGGTGTTTAGGGTTTAGGGGAGTTTTAGGGTTGTTTAAGGTTTAGGGATCATCGATCGAGTGCGCACACTAATTATATATATATATTATGAGGAAACTTAATCAAATGTGTTTTCATTCGAGAGAACTTGTCAAAATTCAAGTTAATTAATTTATCATCGATAATTATATAATTAATTAATGAATCTCAGGGAGATGTTATACAACATATGATCGATATAGGCCATGTCGTATATATTAATTGGTGTTAATCTACCGTTTAATTTGCTAGCTAGCTGCTATATATAGATCGAGCATGTTTTTATTAGATCGGGTTATATATAGCTAGCTAGTACAGTTTAGGGTTATGTGTTTTAATTAAGTAGGGTTGATTAGCTAGGGTTAGTTATTACATATATATGGTTTAGGGTTAATGCATGGCACATTTAATTTAATTAGAGGACCGCGAGGCACCCCCGGCCTCGCTTCGATGCACAATTAAGTGTCGTTGGCCTATACATAGGGTTTAATTAGGGTTTAGGGTTAGCTAGGGTTTAGGGTTAGGGTTAGGGTTAGGGTTAGGTTAGGGTTTAGGGTCTAGGGTGGTTTAGGGTCTAGGGTTTAGGGTTTAGGGTTAGCTAGGGTTTAGGGTTAGGGTTAGGGTTAGGGTTAGGGTTAGGGTTTAGGGTCTAGGGTTTAGGGTTTAGTGTTTAGGGTGTTTAGGGTTTAGGGATTAATTAGGGATTATTAGGGATTAGGGATTTAAGGTTTTAGGGGTTGTTAAGTTTAAGGTTTAGGGATCATCGATCGAGTGCGCACACACATTATTAGAGGCACCCGCGCCTTTACGCATAAAGTGCATGCGTATATATGTGTGTTTTTTGGGCCACCAACGATATATAGATGATCGAGAGAGAGAGAGAGAGATCGAGACTGAAATCCCCAAGAATATATATGTTCAAATATACATTAAAATATATGCACGAATGCATTGTAGGCCATGCATGCACACTAATTATATATATATATTATGAGGCAACTTAATCAAATGTGTTTTCATTCGAGAGAACTTGTCAAAATTCAAGTTAATTAATTTATCACGATAATTATATAATTAATTAATGAATGTCAGGGATATGTTATACAACATGATCGATATAGGCCATGTATATTTTAATTGGTGTTAATCTACGGTTTGCTAGCTAGCTAGCTGCTATATATAGAGCATGTTTTTATTAGATCGGGTTATATCTAGTATAGTTTAGGGTTATGTGTTTTAATTAAGTAGGGTTGATTAGCTAGGGTTAGTTACATATATATGGTTTAGGGTTAATGCATGGCGCATTTAATTAATTTAATTAATTAAGTGTCGTTGGCCTATACATAGGGTTTAATTAGGATTTAGGGTTAGCTAGGGCAGATGGTTAGGGTTAGGGTTAGGGTTAGGGTTTAGGGTCTAGGGTCTAGGTTTTAGTGTTTAGGGTGTTTAGGGTTTAGGGATTAGGGATTAGGGATTTAGGGTTTTAGGGTTGTTTAAGGTTTAGGGATCATCGATCGAGTGCGCACACACATTATTAGATCGAGGCACTCTGCGCCTTTACGCATAAAGTGCATGCGTATATATGTGTGTTTTTTGGGCCACCAACGATATATAGATGATCGAGAGAGAGATTGAAATCCCCAAGAATATGTTCAAATATACATTAAAATATATGCACGAATGCATTGTAGGCCATGCATGCACACTAATTATATATATACATATTATGAGGCAACTTAATCAAATGTGTTTTCATTCGAGAGAACTTGTCAAAATTCAAGTTAATTAATTTATCACGATAATTATATAATTAATTATTGAATCTCAGGGATATGTTATACAACATGATCGATATAGGCCATGTATATTTTAATTGGTGTTAATCTACGGTTTGCTAGCTAGCTGCTACGTACATATAGAGCATGTTTTTATTAGATCGGGTTATAGCTAGCTAGTATAGTTTAGGGTTATGTGTTTTAATTAAGTAGGGTTGATTAGCTAGCTAGGGTTAGTTACATATATATGGTTTAGGGTTAATGCATGGCACATTTAATTTAATTAGAGGAACGCGAGGCACCCCCTGGCCTGCTCGATGCACGTACAATTAAGTGTCGTTGGCCTATACATAGGGTTTAATTAGGGTTTTAGGATTAGCTAGGGTTTAGGGTTAGGGTTAGGGTTAGGGTTAGGGTTAGGGTTTAGGGTCTAGGGTTTAGGGTCTAGGGTTTAGGGTTTAGGGTTAGCTAGGGTTTAGGGTTAGGGTTAGGGTTAGGGTTAGGGTTTAGGGTTTAGTGTTTAGGGTGTTTAGGGTTTAGGGATTAGGGATTATTAGGGATTAGGGATTTAAGGTTTTAGGGGTTGTTTAAGGTTTAGGGATCATCGATCGAGTGCGCACACACATTATTAGAGGCACCCGCGCGCGCCTTTACGCATAAAGTGCATGCGTATATATGTGTGTTTTTTGGGCCACCAACGATATATAGATGATCGAGAGAGAGAGATCGAGATTGAAATCCCCAAGAATATATATGTTCAAATATACATTAAAATATATGCACGAATGCATTGTAGGCCATGCATGCACACTAATTATATATATATTATGAGGCAACTTAATCAAATGTGTTTTCATTCGAGAGAACTTGTCAAAATTCAAGTTAATTAATTTATCACGATAATTATATAATTAATTAATGAATCTCAGGGATATGTTATACAACATGATCGATATAGGCCATGTATATTTTAATTGGCGTCAATCTACGGTTTGCTAGCTAGCTGCTATATATAGAGCATGTTTTTATTAGATCGGGTTATATCTAGTATAGTTTAGGGTTATGTGTTTTAATTAAGTAGGGTTGATTAGCTAGGGTTATTTACATATATGGTTTAGGGTTAATGCATGGCGCATTTAATTAATTTAATTAGAGGACCGCGAGGCACCCCTGGGCTGCTCGATGCACAATTAAGTGTCGTTGGCCTATACATAGGGTTTAATTAGGGTTTAGGGTTAGCTAGGGCAGATGGTTAGGGTTAGGGTTAGGGTTTAGGGTCTAGGGTCTAGGGTTTAGTGTTTAGGGTGTTTAGGGTTTAGGGATTAGGGATTAGGGATTTAGGGTTTTAGGGTTGTTTAAGGTTTAGGGATCATCGATCGAGTGCGCACACACATTATTAGATCGAGGCACCCGCGCCTTTACGCATAAAGTGCATGCGTATATATGTGTTTTTTTTGGGCCACCAATGATATATAGATGATCGAGAGAGAGATTGAAATCCCCAAGAATATGTTCAAATATACATTAAAATATATGCACGAATGCATTGTAGGCTATGCATGCACACTAATTATATATATATATTATGAGGCAACTTAATCAAATGTGTTTTCATTCGAGAGAGCTTGTCAAAATTCAAGTTAATTAATTTATCACGATAATTATATAATTAATTAATGAATCTCAGGGATATGTTATACAACATGATCGATATAGGCCATGTATATTTTAATTGGTGTTAATCTACGATTTGCTAGCTAGCTGCTATATATAGAGCATGTTTTTATTAGATCGGGTTATAGCTAGCTAGTATAGTTTAGGGTTATGTGTTTTAATTAAGTAGGGTTGATTAGCTAGGGTTAGTTACATATATATGGTTTAGGGTTAATGCATGGCACATTTAATTTAATTAGAGGACCGCGAGGCACCCCTGGCCTGCTCGATGCACAATTAAAGTGTCGTTGGCCTATACATAGGGTTTAATTAGGGTTTAGGGTTAGCTAGGGTTCAGGGTTAGGGTAAGGGTTAGGGTTAGGGTTAGGGTTTAGGGTCTAGGGTTTAGGGTTTAGTGTTTAGGGTGTTTAGGTTTAGGGATTAGGGATTAGAGATTTAAGGTTTTAGGGTTGTTTAAGGTTTAGGGATCATCGATCGAGTGCGCACACACATTATTAGAGGCACCCGCGCCTTTACGCATAAATTGCATGCATATATATGTGTGTTTTTTTGGCCACCAACGATATATAGATGATCGAGAGAGAGATTGAAATCCCCAAGAATATGTTCAAATATACATTAAAATATATGCACGAATGCATGGTAGGCCATGCATGCACACTAATTATATATATATTATGAGGCAACTTAATCAAATGTGTTTTCATTCGAGAGAACTTGTCAAAATTAGAGTTAATTAATTTATCACGATAATTATATAATTAATTAATGAATCTCAGGGATATGTTATACAACATGATCGATATAGGCCATGTATATATTAATTGGTGTTAATCTAAGGTTTGCTAGCTAGCTGCTATATATAGAGCATGTTTTTATTAGATCGGGTTATAGCTAGTATACTTTAGGGTTATGTGTTTTCGTTAAGTAGGGTTGATTAGCTATGGTTAGTTACATATATATGGTTTAGGGTTAATGCATGGCACATTTAATTTAATTAGAGGACCGCGAGGCACCCCTGGCCTGCTTGATGCACAATTAAGTGTCGTTGGCCTATATATAGGGTTTAATTAGGGTTTAGGGTTAGGGTTAGGGTTTAGGGTTTAGGGTTTAGTGTTTAGGGTGTTTAGGGTTTAGGGATTAGGGATTAGGGTTTCAGGGTTGTATAAGGTTTAGGGATCATCGATCGAGTGCGCACACACATTATTAGAGGCACCCGCCTATGCGCATAAAGTGCATGCGTATAGTTTAGGGTTATTTGTTTTAATTAAGTTGGGTTTGATCAGCTAGGGTTAGTTACATATATATGGTTTAGGGTTAATGCATGGCACATTACATATAGTTTAAATCTCAAGAATGTTTATACACGATAGGCCATATGTGCAAAGGATTTTTTTTCCCTGTGAACTTGTCAAAATTCAAGTTTATCAGTGCCAATGGAAACTAGTCCAAAAAATTACATAGAGGACCAAAAGTACTAGACAATAACTAATAGAACCTGCAACTTTACAAAAAGGACCCCAAAACATATAGAAGAAAATCAATCGAGTCTTTCTCGACCGCACATCAGATCTCTGCTCCGCATCCTTTCCAGCAACTCCGTCACCGGGGACGCACCACTTGGGACGGTGTCGCCGGTAGTGGCCAGGACGAAGGAGAAGAAGGGCCTCAGCAACGGCATATTGGCTCTGAGAAGGGCCGCTAAAAGGCCAAGATGTGCACGGGCAAGACGGATGACGCCGTCGTATGCCCCGAGCTTGTGAACTTTAGCAGCTTGACTTCCCCATTGACCAGATCTGAAGCACTGACCAAAGCAAGCCTCACCGTTAGCGCCATCACATTGATGGCACCAGATCGGGGTTTGGCCGGCAAGATCCGCCAGATTCACCATAGGCCAGATCTGAAGCCGATGACGAGATCCCCGACTCCATTGCGCCATTCTGCTCATGGGAAACACTGGATCTAAGCTTACAACAACACTAACTCCCTCGGATCCAAATTAGCTGACTCAACTTTGCTTATCTAAATATGGATGTATCCACACATGTTTTTACTCTAGATACATACACGTCTAAGGAAAGTTGAATCAATTAATTTAGTTCGGAGGGTGTACAATATACAGAGAGAAGTCGGCCTCGTCTCCGGCCGGCGAGGCCGCCGGAGAGAAGGGGGAGAGGAGCCGGGGGAGTGGGAGAGACTCGAGAGAGAAAGAGAAGAGGAAGAAATGAGAGCTCCCTGGGAAGAACATTATTTTTGTCGTTCTGCTCGTAGCTTGAAACTGAAAATTTCGGCCGCGCGCCAAATCATCCCGCCGCATCCATTCGAAAATCTCGTGACCAGTTTTACCCTTTTAACCCTGGTCCTAAGCTACAACCCACCGACCATGGAGGGCTCATTCGGTAACAATGAAATATCTTGCCTAGATCCCGAACCCTCCCCACAGTGCCCACACCCACCCACCAACCATTCGCCCCATTAGCTCAAAAATACTCTCACACGCCAAAGCTCGACTCTCTACAAGACTAGATCTACTTCGCCGCCGGCATACTCCTCCACGGCGTAGCCTTGATCGTGTTGGCTGTCCACCCACCTGATCCGCTCCCCGCCGCCCTCGTCACCGACGGATCCGCTTCACCGCCGACCTCGCCACCGACGGATTTGCTTCACCGCCGACCTCGCCACCGACGGATCTGCTTCACCGCCGACCTCGCCACCGACTACCTCGGCGCAGCGGCTGTATCAACTTCACCGAATCCCTTGCCAGCCAACCAGATCTGCTTCACTAACGCCCGCTTCTACTGAAACAGGGTCGATTCATCGTCTCCCGCGTTCGCCGCCGCTGGAATGCAAGTTGCCGCTTCGTCCACCCCGCCGCAGCTTGGTTAGTACGCTGGCCCGTTAGATCGCGGTGTTTCTTTAGCCATGTTTTGTGTAGTTATTTGCAGATCTCATATGCCGTTAACTTTCTTGATGTGTTGCTTCGCATGAAGTTTGTTTAAATATTGTACAAGACAAAAGCATTATCCGGTCGCTACCATCCCGTTCATTCTATCGACACCTGTGTGCATCCACATATTTATAGCCTTATACCCATTCATTTGCTGCCATCTGTTTTTGTACCGCATGCTATTGTCGCATCGCTTTTATAGTCATGCTATGGGCATTTCCAATCTGCTTGTTCTTATACCACGTCATTAGCTCACCGCTAGCCGCTAGCTGTTTTCTCGTGTCTGCTATTCTCACACTGCTTTTATAATCATGCTATGTGCATTTCCAATCTGCTTGCTCTTATACCTCGTCTTTAGCTTATATAGTTATTGCTGCGTGCATGTCCGGTCTTTGTATTATCGTAGACCGACTTGTCAATGTTATTTTTCCTAGGGATTGATCATGCGAACCACTTATTAGAACATCCAACATTAACAAATGGGACGCTAGGGAAGGTTGGAATCTGAGTTCTTGGTTGGTAATTTTGGCAGTTTACTTCCGTTATTATCTATAACCTATATGCATTGTTCCTTATGCAAGAGATTAACACTTGGAACCCTGCCATAGCAATGCCATTCATGCTTTACTATGTTTCTGCCTATTTGATATGCTTGTCTTGGAGAAACTGCGAAGGTGATTTGAACTCGACATTTGGTCATTCTTAATGCCAGTTTACTTTATGTGGAAAACCTTGGCATTACCCTACTCTAAATCTGAATGTCTGAAATTCGTATCTCATGCAAAGCAACATCTAGTTGGTTTTAATCTGATATCTGGTAAATATTGGCTTATTCATTTGGCAGCTCAAGTTTTTTGTTATTTGAAACCAGCTGACTTGGTCTTAAATGTGATATCTAAACACAAATTAAGGACAATGGAGCAGGAGGATTAGCATTTCACTTGATGGCTGAACCTAAAATGACAGGCATGTTGACCACGACTAGTGCACGCAAGAGAAGGACCTGCAATGAGCCAAGATGTGCTTAGTACATGCATCTTATCTTATCTTGTGCTTATTTCTCGCTACATGCTGTTATCTGATCTCTACATTGCGTAATACATGTTTGAATAGTTAATTGTTGTAACTATGTTTGCAATGTTACTGTAATGCGCTTTTAATGAAGCAGTCATCATTAGAAGATAGTCGCCAAAAAAGGATCTCGTAGCGACCCCTGTGCAACATTATGATGTAAGTTTGTGCTTAGTACAAGTTCCATACATTGTCTTATTTATGCAACTTGTTATTATCTTATATCTACATTGCATAATAAATGTTTGCATAGTTCATCGTTTAACTCTTTTTGCATTATTATCAGAATGCAGTTGTGATGAAGCAATCTTCATTAGAAGTGAGGCCCACAAAAAGTTCTGATATTTCTTCTGATGCATCTTCTCATAGCCGTCAACCTAGACCATTGCTTTCATCAAACAGTAAATATCTCAAGGCTGTACTTTATAAAAGACATGGTATTGCTGCTTTAAGATCTGTAGCTGATATGTTGACAAAGAGTACACAAGATTCAATCAAGGCGATTGCCAAATGTCAACGTGTTATTGATGATGTTAATAGAAGTCCTCAATGATTCTATGTAATTTTTTTGTTTGGGCACATTCATTGCCTTGTAATTTTCCTACCTGTTTTATTTGTGTATGTAATTGTGTGTATCATTGATATCAGATTTTAGGCTCATGAAATGTAATGCAAGTTGACTAGTCAAACAAGTAGGGCACTACAACAGATTGGGCCGGCCCACTTACAGTAGTGTGGGACCCACTTTCATTTTGGGCCAGCCCACTTCTTTAGTAGGCCGGCCCGGTTACACGATAGTGGGATCCACATGCTTATTGGGCCGGCCCACTATCTTGTTGGGCCAGCCTATTTGCTATATGGTGGTCCCACATGGTAAATGGGCCGGCCCTTTAACAGGAAGGTGGGACCCACCTGTGTTTTTGGCCCGGCGCACTACCTTGTTGGGCCGGCCCACTTGCTATATGGTGGACCCCACATACTAAATGGGCCGGCCTTTTAACTGGAAAGTGGGGCCCATCTGTGTTTTTGGCCCGGCCCACTATCTTGTTGGGCCGGCTGACATAGGCATCCCAAATGGGCCTGCCAAAGATAGTACCCGGGGTTTACTGAAGGCCCACTACCCGAAGAATAAGAAGATTCGGGAGCCCAAGATATATCAAGGAAAGTCAAGAGTTGTAATAGGAAGTGTTATTTGTAATCTGGCGGGATGAGTTAGAAACCGTCCCGACTCGTAATTTGTACAAGATTTAATCCCTCGGCTCCACCTCCTATATAAAGGGGGAGTCGAGGGACGAAGAAAGGATCGAATCATTGTCTACAAACCTTAGTTTTCATAATCGTCGAGTACTTTTCGGCTGAAACCTTCGAGATCTACTTACCCTCTACTTCCAACTAAACCCTAGCCTACAATTCATAGGCATTGACAAGTTGATACCTTGTCAATTGGCGCCGTCTGTGGGAACTAGAGGCGTAAGGATCTGATCTCGATGGCACGCTCAAGATCTTCGACATCGTCAACCGCAAGCAACACAATGGATCGAGGTAAACAGATCGCTGCTGGTCTTGTCGATTTTGTTCCTCACCCACCCTCCCGTTTGGATGCATATGCGTATCTGGCGGAGCCCATGGAGATGACGTTCGGAAGGTTTCACTTTCGCGTCGAGAAGGAAGGATCGTATCGTGTCGAGGTTCCGATTTCGTCGGGATCGTCGAAGGTCGATACCGATTTTTCAAGCTATGCGTCGTCAACCGAGTCAGGAGAAGAAGAAACCTCGGCGACACGCTACATCAGCACTCGACCAACAGCGCACCTCGCCAAGATCTACAACGACATGTCGTTTGAGTCATCTGCGGACTCATATCTAAGCGATGGCTCAAGCAATGTCGACAGCTCTGACTTCATCGACAAATCTATCACAAAGGCAAGGTCTTCATCAATCTAAACGATGATGTCACCAAACCCAACATAGATCTGAGTACAAAGTATCATCAGATTTATGCCATTGAAGATCAAGAGGAGACATCTGAGGCTTTCGACAGTCTGGGAAATCCATACGTCGATCCCTCCAATCTGCGACAAGGCCTGGGCAACAAATACGTCGGGCCAGAGCCGCGAGATAGAGTTCAACTTTCACAAGCAGCGTGGGACAGAGCCGCGAGAGCTATGAACGATGGGAACCAATGGCTACCACGGCCACACCAGAGGAATTGCAAGCATATCAATATAGGCTCGCACGAGCTGCGAGGGAATTGGAAAAACAGACAGCTGAGTTGAACAGGAGAAAGGAAGCAGCCTCTGCATCCAGCAGGAGAAGGGCAGATCTGAGTCGACAATCTAGAACTTCGGGTGATAGCCACAGGGAGGCTCGGAACAGAGGAAGATCAAGGTTACAGCACATACCCGAATCAGAAAGAGAGCACTTGGTTCAAAACCTCGACATGTCCTTTATGTCGATAGACACAAGAGGAAACATTATCCCTAAGACACCAGAAGCTGGGTATATGGCGACACAAGCTTTTATCCTCGCGTCTAAACCACCTCCAGGTGATCCAAGGGAAACACTATACAATATGGCGATAGCAGGAGTTGGAGCTATGGGGACAGTGTTCGTTACAACGCCTCCCGAAGGAACAGCAAGGCAAAATAGTCCACGACCTGCAGCAGCAACGGCGGCAGCCCCTGAAGGACCAAGTGGAGCAAGAGATACGGCAGCACAAGCAAGAGTCGACAGAGCACGACAAAGCAGAAGGGATCATCGGCAATCTCCGGAGCTTAACGACGAAGATATGTGCGGCTTGCCATGCTTCACGAGGAGAGTCCGAAAAACTCGAGTCCCCTCAGGATTCAAGCTACCCGATAATTTCAAAAAGTTCGACGGCCTTCAAGATCCAGAGGATTGGCTAGTCGACTATCTGGAGACAGTGAAGCTCACGGGAGGAACCAGGGCAACAGCCATGCAAAGCATTCAGTGCATCCGAGTGGAGCCGCACGATCGTGGATAAAGAAACTCACTCCAGGATCTATCGACACTGGGAAAGTTTCGAGGACGTGTTCGTCAAGAACTTCAGATCAACGTTCAAAAAACCAGCGTCGTTAGAGGAGTTGAGAGCATGTCGACAAAAGCCAGATGAGCCAATGAGAAAGTACATCCAAAGGTGGAATATCATCAAAAACTCGGCAGAAAATATATCTGACGAGAGAGCAATAGATGCGTTTGTCGCAGGAGTCAGGCGTGGAGATTTTGTCGAGGATTTGGGAAGGACCAATCCAAAGACAGTATCCGCGTTAATGGAGATAGCAAATAAATGGGCAGATGGAGAAGACGCTGTCCACAACAAACGGCACAGGTCGCCAGAGGAGGACCGTGGTCGAAACTATCAACCGAGGCGAAGATTTCCTCGGCAGTACCAGAACTATGACGCTCCAGGACAAATTTCGGCAGGTTTTCGGACAAATACAGGAGGAAGCAACAGAGATGATTACCAGAGAAGCAATGAACAGCGAGGTGATAACAGGGATGATTCACGCAGCAGGCAAAATAGCGGACCTAGGTTCCCAAGACCCTTCGTGTCCCCTGAAGAGATGATGAATGGACCGTGCCAGATGCACTTTTTCCTCGACAGCAACGGTAAAAGACAGTCAGGGCACTTGCAGAAAGACTGTCGAAATTTTCAGGGAATGTTGGGGTACGCAGTAAAAACGCTAACGCGCGGCAGCACAGAGAAATCCTCGAGAACCTAGAAGCGAGATTCACTTGCCGACTCCTCCCTCGATCACAGACGACAATCGGCATCAGCTCGTAATAGCGGCAGCACTCGCACCACCACCTTATGTTGATCCTAACTCCAATGGAGCAGTGTCGATGATTCAGAAGGGAAGGCCGTCCAATAGAGCTCAGAAAGTAATCTCACGACAGGTGTTTATGGCAGAGAAAATGCCTCCACCAACAGTTGAGTACCTTAATTGGTCAGGACAAGATATCGGCTTCACAATAGTAGATCATCCGCAGCAAGTTCCTCGACCAGGGCAGTCAGCACTTATTCTGCCAGCAGTTATCGCGGGATTTGATGTCTATCGAGTGTTCATAGACGGCGGCAGCAGCTTGAACCTTATGTATGCAGATACATTGAGGAAGATGAACATATCCTTAGCAAACTTGAAACCAACAGACACAAGGTTCCACGGCATCACACCGGAGAAACCAAGTTATCCATTGGGAAAGATCAATCTCGACGTTCAGTTTGGGACCCGAGAAAATTATAGAATTGAGAGGCTCGAATTTGAAGTCGTGGATTTTCCGTCGCAGTACCACGCTCTGTTGGGACGACCAGCATATGCTAGATTTATGGCGGTGCCACACTATACATACCTGTTGTGGAGGTTGCCTGGGCCAAAGGGACCAATCACAGTCAAAGGAAGCTTTGCCTTAGCCGATAAATGCGACAAGGATTTTCACCGGCTGTCAGAAACTTTCGGGATGCAAGCTGAGTACTTGGCGTCAAAAAGCATGACTGATTACGACGTACTACCAGACGTTGGAAGGCCAAACAAAGAATCAACTTTCAGTACCGAGAAAAATTCAAAAGAGGTGCAGATTCACCCGACAGACCCGAAAAAGACGACATCTATCGCAAACGACATGGATATCGCATAGGAAATCACGCTCGTCGAGTTCCTCCGTGAGCACTGGAAAATCTTCGCATGGTGTCCAGCTGACATGCCAGGAGTACCCAGGGAACTTGCCGAGCACCACCTAAACTTGGATCCACTAGCGAGACCAATCAAACAACCTAACCGCAAAGCCATGCTGTCAGAAATCAATCGACTACAAGAAGCTGGTTTTATAAAAGAGATATTCACAGAAGCCACATGGGTAGCAAATCCTGTGCTGGTGCCGAAGAAAAACACTAAGGTCCTTCGCATGTGCGTCGACTTTACGTGTCTCAATAAACATTGTCCAAAGGATCACTTTCCCCTCCCGAGGATCGATCAAATTATCGACTCCACGGCTGGATGTGAACGTCTTTCCTTCCTGGATGCATATTCTGGTTATAACCAGATCAGATTGAAAGAAGAAGATGAAGTAAAGACCGCGTTTATTACACCTTACGGCGTGTTTTGCTACAGAACAATGCCCTTTGGTTTAAAAAATGCGGGAGCAACATATCAGAGGATGATGCAGAAGTGTTTGGCGACACAAATCGGGAAGAACGTGCAAGTATACATTGATGATGTCGTCATAACATCAAAAAAGGGGGCAACGCTGATCGAGGATCTCAAGGAAACCTTCGACAACCTTGATAAGTTCTGCCTCAAACTGAACCCGACGAAGTGTTCTTTCGGCGTCCCAGCAGGAGAACTTCTGGGGTTTCTAGTTTCAGCAAGAGGGATCGAAGCAAATCCCGATAAAATACAAGCTATCGTAACAATGAGGAAGCCAACAAAGTTGAAAGAAATACAACAGCTAACTGGGCGAGTCGCAGCTTTGAGCAGATTCGTCGCTAGGCTGGGTGAAAAAGCGTTACCATTTTACGCTTTGATAAAGCAAGGAGATAAATTCCAGTGGAACGAAGAAGCCGACAGAGCTTTCGAGGATTTGAAGCGCACAATCTCGACACCACCAATTTTGGTGGCGCCAAAAGAAAGGGAACCTCTCCTGCTGTATATCGCAGCCACGCCCCAAGTGGTGAGCACGGTGCTAGTTGTTGAAAGGGAAGAAGAAGGAAAACTCCACGGCGTGCAGAGGCCAGTATACTTCGTTAGCGAAGTTTTATCGCCCTCAAAACAAAGGTATCCTCAGTACCAAAAGATAGCATATGGAGTGTTCGTGACAGCACGAAAATTGCGCCACTATTTTTCGGCACATCCGATCATAGTGGTCAATGAAGCTCCCTTGTCAAATATACTGAACAACCCAGAAGCTACGGGTCGTGTCTCCCTTTGGGGAATAGAACTTTCCCCTCGGGACATCACGTATGAAAAAAGAAAAGCAATCAAGTCGCAAATACTGCCGGACTTCATTGCAGAGTGGATGGAGTTGCAAAATATAGGACCTCCAGATTTGTCGAGAACCTGGACCATGAACTTTGACGGGTCCAAAAGACTGGAAGGAGCTGGCGCAGGAGTAGTACTCATATCACCTGAAGGCGACAAGTTAAAGTACATCCTTCGGATGACGTTCCCTAACGCATCTAACAATGAAGCAGAATATGAGGCTCTCATACACGGGATGAAGATGGCGAAAGCCTGCGGTGCAACTCGACTAAAAATCTTTGGCGACTCACAGTTGGTGGCTCAGCAAGTTATGAACCAATGTGACGCAGTCAACGATAGCATGATGGCGTACAAGGAGGTGTACAACGAGCTCGAGAAGTTGTTCGATGGATGCGAAGTAAATCATATTAGCAGATTGAGCAACGACGAAGCCGACGTTCTTGCAAACATCGGGTCGCAATGCCTTGCAGTCCCGCCAGGTGTATTCTGGGAAGAGATAACAGAGAGGTCCATCAAATCAACAAAATCAAAAAAGAAGGAGAAGAAACCCTCGGGGGCTACCAAGGAAAAGCAAGAGGAAGAAGAAGAAGATCAGGACCTGGTCATGGTGATACAGATACCGTGGATGCAGCCGTACATATCATACATCCTCGGGAAACAAATACCCGATGATCCAGCTTGAGGCAAGACGAGTAATTCGACGCTCCAAAGCTTTCACGGTGGTCAAAGGAGAATTGTATAAGCGAAGTATTTCAGGCGTCTTGCAAAGGTGTGTCACACCCGAAGAAGGAAGAATAATTCTGAAGGACGTACACGAAGGAATATGTGGCCACCACGCGAGTAGTCGAGCTATTGCAGCCAAGGTCTTTCGGGCAGGATTCTACTGGTTGACAGCAATCGAGGACGCCAAGGACATAGTAAGAACTTGCGACGCGTGTCAAAGGTTTGCCGCAAAACCTCACTCTCCAGCAGAGCTAGCACCAATACCATTGTCATGGCCCTTTGCTCAATGGGGACTTGATATGGTGGGCAAGTTACACAAATCCTGGCCAGGAGGAAAGGAGTATATGCTAGTAGCTGTCGACAAATTTACAAAGTGGATAGAAGCGAAGCCGATAAATTCACCAGACGGAGCATCCGCAGTAAAATTTATAAAAGGCCTCGTCTTCAGATTTGGAGTGCCCCACAGCATCGTCACAGACAACGGCAGTAACTTCACATCCCACGAATTCAAAGATTATTGCGAAGAGGTGGGCATCAAGTTGCACTTTGCGTCAGTTGCACATCCTCAAACCAATGGGCAAGTCGAGAAAGCCAATGGCATCATCTGCAATGGCATCAAGAAACGCTTGTTAGGACCACTGGAAAAAGCTCGGCATACCTGGCCAGAAGAACTACCAAGTGTGTTGTGGAGCATCCGAACAACACCAAACACAGCAACACAGGAAACGCCGTTTTTCTTGGTTCATGGAGCAGAAGCAGTACTACCAATCGAGATAGAGCACAACTCTCCACGTGTCGTCGAGTATGACGAAGAAGTGTCGAGAAAAGCGCTAGAAGACGACGTGGACGCACTTGATGAAGCCCGAGACGAAGTATTGTCTCGGGTAACCAAATACCAACAGGACTTGAAGAATTACCACAGTCGACGTTTGCGGCCAAGATCTTTTCAGGTGGGAGACCTAGTTCTTCGGCTCACGCAAAAAAGTCATGAAAAACTCGAGTCACCATGGCTTGGCCCTTACATTGTCACGGAAGTAATCGGAGGAGGAGCATACAGGATAAAGGACAAGAAGACAGGGGTGGAGGAGCCAAACCCCTGGAACGTGGCGCAACTCAGGCGGTTCTACGCCTAGAGTCGAAATATAGTCCTCGTAAAACTTCAACATACTGAAACGCCCGCGAGTTTTCAGACGCACTCTTTTCCTTTTTCGGGGCACCGAGTGGGGCCGGAGAAGGTTTTTAATGAGGCGGGCTCGCGGTGCTGCAATATAATAAAGATAGTGTCAATATACCTTTCTCTTTATCGACATGTTCAAAGTCTTCGATCCGACGAATTTCAATATAGTCCATCAAAAAAGAAAAAACCTTGCCTTGGTATTAAAATACCTCGTGAGTCAGTAAAAATACAAAATAGTACTCAATAAAGAAGCTCGGGGACTCATATTCGCCATAACTATAGAAATGCCTTGGGTCATAACCTCGCAAATATATAAATACAGGACAGCGTCACCGAAACACTCGGGGCTAGACGAACAGAGAAATATAATGATTGCTTTACAATATAGTCATGGATTACAAAGAAGAAGTATCTACAAGAGGAAAATAACTAGTCTTGATTCAATATGTCATCAAGAGTAACTCTGTTTTCTTCAGGAGCAGCACCAAGAAAATCGGCATAATGGCCATCGGCAAAAAAGTCGGCGTCCATCCGAAGAAGGTCCTCAATCATTTCTTCGGCTATAGGCGTAACCTTCGTGTTAATCTTGTCAACACCAACTCTTCGACGTTGTACCTTTTGATGAACTTTTACGACAACTTGGGTAAGGTCAAGATTTGAGTGGCAGATCTGGAGCATGATAAGAGCAACCGGCGCCAGCTACCAGCTTGAGCTTTGACAAAATCATGGATACTGCGAGCATCCTTGAATCTTTCCATCAATTCAGGGAGAGTTTTTGGTTGGACGTTCCGAGGAAACATGGAGTTGTAAACCATGGACAAGGTCTTGGTACAGAAGTCAAGGAAATCGCGAGTTTGAGAGGTGCGATCTTGGAATCTGACAATTTGTCGGGTCCTCTCTGGGGTAGCCCCTCACAAAGAACCGTGGTCCAGGGACAGGGTCACACGGTGGTTCGTCCTAGCAGTTAGGCTCTCTTCCTCGGCAGCAAGATCGCAAAGGAACCTATCAAAACAACGAAGGGGAAACCTTTAAGAGACATAGCATGAGGATGAAAGATATCGGAGGATGAAGCAAGCATACCCGACATATCTGCACTGGCTTCATTCATTAATTCGAGCATGAAATTCTCTCGAGTGGTTGCCTTTTCAGCCTCGGAAGCAGCAATTTCCTTAGCAGCCACGGCCTCGCGAGCTTGCTGAAGAGCAACTTTTTCGGCTTCAGATGACTTACGAGATTGCTCCATCATCACAAGTGTTTGCTTCTTCGCATACCGAAGCTGCTGTCGAAGCTCATCCAGTTCTTGCGACAAGGTATCGTCGACAGTAAGATCAAGAAAAGTTCTCCTCGCGCGAGAAGAAGAAGGCGAAACATCGGAAGGAGCGGAAGATGGAGTATAGTTATCAAATATCAACTGAAATTTAAACAAGACAACATCAAACAACAAGCAAAGGAGTTTTCATTGATCTCTCAGAATAATTACAAAGGCATTACAGTGGAGCTAAGGAAGTGCGTGTCGCCAAATGGCTACTTTGGCGACAAGAGCAAAAGAAACATAGAAAGAAAAATAAAGAGGCATGCAACTAGACCTCCGGCCTTGATGAGCTAGGAGTCGACGCTGGCTTGATCCCGAGATAGGCCAAGATCTTCTTCGTGTTGGGCTTGGCTGCCTTAATCAATGACCTCCATCTTGATTGCTCTATCTGCTCGGTGTCGCCAACTTTCATCCAAATCAATAGTCCTGTCGACCGTCGCAACCAACGCGACGTTGTTCTCAACGGCAACCTTCATATTTTCTTGGCGCATCTTCAGTCCAAGGTCTTCCGGTGTATTGAACATCTTGGCAAGGTTGAGGAAAGTCGCAGGCTCCTCTTTCTTCGGGAAGAAGTAGGGGAACAATGCCGACAACACTGCGCTAGCATTCGACACACCTTCACGAATCTCGGATCCATGAAGCTCCAGATAGGAAAGTGCGTCAAGGACAGGGTCATTGACAGGATTCGTCAGATCAAAATCCTGGTTTGTTTGGGCTGTCAAGGAAACAAAGCATTAGTGAAAAGACAAGAAACAACGATTCTCATAAAAATAGAAGGGATCAGCAAAATTACTGAAAGTGCGGCGACTCTGAGTTTTCAGGCGCTTGAGGATTCCTTCTTCACGAGAAGCTTGCGCAGCTTTGTGCTCATCCAAGGCAGCTGTAGCATCCTCAAGTTTTTTCTGCAGTTCCTCGACACCAGCAGCTTTTGCCTTGGCTTCATCAGCTTCGGCCTTGGCTTTGCTAGCAGCGAGTTCGGCTTTCTTGCGAGCCGCCTCACTTTGCTCAAGTTTTCGAGCAAGTGCGTTGGCGCGTTCGTTGGCCTCTGCAAGTTTCTCTGTCGAGATATGGAAAAGAGAGAGAAGAAAGATCAAAATCGCGAAAAGCAACAGGAGTAAAAAATCAAGGAAAAACAGCAAGTATAAAAGTCGTTACCTTCGACTCTATTAGCATATTCACGGTATCCAATAAATTGGGAACCGATGCGGAGAAGATCTTTGATCATAGGCTGTTCAAGGAGAACACAGCAAGAGAAACATCGGCATGAAAAAGAGAAAAGGTGTGAAAAACAAAATAAGGAAAATATAGATATCGACAAGCTTACATCATCTAAGAGCAGAGTCGACGAACTGCCCAACTGAGGGGCAGGTTCAACAATCTTTTCAACCCTTGTCCTTTTTGGTGAAGGAGCAAGGGGGCTTGATGGTGGAGTAGTGGTGACGACGTTTTGTTGAGGAGGCGAGGTTTCTTCTCCTTCAACTAGCGTGTCTGAAGCAAGTACAGTACGTGACGTGCTTGTCCGAGGAGCCACGTCAGTAGTTGGTACTTCTTCCTCGTCATCACTGTTGATCAAAAAATCGGCAGCATAAAAAGCAAGACAAGATAAATATTTCGAGTAAAAAAAAAAAAAAAAAGAAAAGAAATAAAGACGACTTACGAGCTGACGAGGGATTCAACATAAGGATCGTAAGCTGCCTTCGGATGAGAAGGAACAACTTCTTCAGCCTTAGAAGTGCCGGAATCCTCGGCATCAGTCCTTTTCCTTTTGTTCCTTGGAGAAACAGCAGGAGGAAGGGATTGCGTCGATTCACTGGCTTCAGACTCAACTTCTTTTTCGTGAGAAGCTGCAGATTTGTGAGAACCCGCGACTTCATTTTCAGGAATAAAAGAACCTTGAGTATCTTCGGCAATGATGGCCTGTTCTTCGACTTCTCCATCCTCAGGAAGAGGAGGAAGGGAAGCCATAGTAGGATGGTTCTGCAAGAAAATAGCGACAAAAGAAAATTAGCGAGATACCAATACAATGAGATGCAAGGAAAAGTTTGGAGCAAGACAGAAACTCGAGAAGACAAAATACCTCGGGAAGAGGATTGGAAGCACTGTATGGTTCTACTCGACAAGAGGAGGGAATAGGATCCTTCTTGGCTAGTCGAGAAACTCTTCGAACCAATTTCTCCAAGTCCTTTACAGAAAGATCGTTGGAGATTCTGTTGGCGTCGTTTTTGCCAGAGTACGTCCAAAGGGGATTTTTGCGAGCCTGAAGAGGCTGCACTCTAATCCTAAGGAAGTAGGCAGTGATTTGAACACCAGACAGCTCTTTGCCTCGAGTGTTTTGAAGCTGATGAATACGAGACATGAGTGCCTCTGTCGCCTTTTTCTCTTCCTCAGAAGCCTCGGCATCCCAGGAGCGGCGGCGCTGAATTCTGTCATTTCCGTCGAAAGGAACTATGTTGTGTTCAACGGAGTTGGCGCTTTCTTCGTGAATGTAGAGCCACTTTTTGCGCCATCCTTGGACAGAATCAGGAAATTTGACGTCGAAATAATCGACATCAGTACGAACACAGATAACAACGCCACCTATGTTATAAGTGACGTTGTGGGAGCCATTGCGGCGGAGGCAGAAAATGCGTTTCCACAGAGCCCAATTGGGAGGGATTCCGAGGAAGCATTCGCAAAGTGTGATGAAAATAGAAATGTGAAGGATGGAATTGGGGGTCAACTGGTGCAGTTGAATCCCATAAACAAAGAGAAGGCCGCGGAGAAAATCGTGAATTGGGGTCGAAAGACCACGGATAAGGTGATCAACAAAACTAACCCGGTATTCCATTGGAGGCTTGGGGTAGCTTTCTTCGCTGGGAAAGCGGATGGCGTCTTCCTTCTTCATGAGGCCAAGCCTCTTCAGCGTGTTGATGTCCTGGTTGGAGATTTTAGATCTCTCCCACTCAAGATCCTCGGCGGCCATCTTGGATTCCGGAGTACTGTGGCGAGTGAGTCGCGTGCGCGGTGGCATCAACGGCAATGGGCAGAGCAATGCTCGTGAGTGCGGATGATCAGAGAGAGTTGGGCGCAGGGGAAGCTTTTGCGAAGAGGAACAGATGAGCGGCGCAAGCGAGGGGATGAACGGAGGTTGAAGAAAGGTTTATATAAGAATCGGGTGAAGCAAAGGCGCCGGTGGATGAAGAAATCGTGTGGTGAAAAAAGATCTCCTAGATACAAGGGTAAAAAGGTATTTTTACTGAGATAGGCGTTACCGTACGTGCGCCAGAAAAAGCGGAGGACGTGTGTCCCCCACTTGCACGACGTGTCAACGTGGTGGAAGCAATGGACCCACAGGGCAGAAAAATCACGACTATTCAATAGGGATGAAGTAAATTTGGTTAAGGGAAGCATGTCGACAAGGAAAATAAAAGAAGATTGGCGACAGGGAGAATTATTAAATACTTCGGGAGCCTTTGATCAAATACAAGTTTTTGCCCAAATGCTCGGGGGCTACTTCGACAAAAAGTAAAATTTCGAGTATGGCAATATAGAAATTATGGGAGCCTACAACCAAGCACAAGTCCTTGGCTGTAGCCTCGGGTTATTCCCATCGGGAGCGCCGTTCGCGCACCCGAGAGATAAAAAGAAGAGAGAGATCATATTGGGAAATAATGACAATATAGCGACAAGGTGGACTAAAATGTCGAGCCTACAACCAAGCACAAGTTCTTGGTTGTAGCCTCGGGTTACTCCCATCGGAACGCTGTTCGCGTGCCCGATGAAAATAACAATGGAAAAATAGCAAAGCAAGAGAGTATATGTCGAGTAATAATTAACTCAACATATCATCCAATCGGGAGAACACGATAACTCAAAATTGACTCGATCAAAGGTGCCATTCCAACAGCCGGAAAAGCACTCGACAATATATTCTCGTAACGCCGGTTGCGATCAATTTCTGAATGCCGCAAATTTGCGAAGGTAAGACCCCAGATCCGTTTCACTGGGCGTGGCATCGCCAAAGACTGCGCTCTGTTACCTTTATCCGTATCAACAGATACGAAGAAAAATCCTAACGGACGCGTTAGGTACCCGATAAATTTGATCGGGACTCGACGTAATGGTAAGACCTTAAGCGGCACTCCGTCGAAGTTTACACCAAGTATCCCGAGATCATGTCCAGGGACGTGATCTTGAAGTAGGTTTTTGCGGATTGCCACTAGAGCAGCTTAACTAGTACCTGATCCGTCGATGAACTAGCCCCAACTACCATTATCCCCGTACAATATAGAATTTTATGTGAAGAAATATAAAAAAGTTGAAGCTTTCGAATAAAAATAAACAAGTGGAGATTTTCCCCGATTCTACGATTCAAGCAAAATCTCGGGGGCTACTGACATAGGCATCCCAAATGGGCCTGCCGAAGATAGTACCCGGGGTTTACTGAAGGCCCACTACCCGAAGAATAAGAAGATTCGGGAGCCCAAGATATATCAAGGAAAGTCAAGAGTTGTAATAGGAAGTGTTATTTGTAATCTGGCGGGATGATTTAGAAACCGTCCCGGACTCTGTAACTTGTACAGCACGAATCCCTCGGCTCCACCTCCTATATAAAGGGGGAGTCGAGAGACGAAGAAAGGATCGAATCATTGTCTACAAACCTTAGTTTTCATAATCGTCGAGTACTTTTCGGCTGAAACCTTCGAGATCTACTTACCCTCTACTTCCAACTAAACCCTAGCCTACAATTCATAGGCATTGACAAGTTGATACCTTGTCACCGGCCCACTTGCTATATGGTGGACCCCACATACTAAATGGGCCGGCCTTTTAACAGGAAGGTGGGACCCACCTGTGCTTTTGGCCCGGCCCACTATCTTGTTGGGCCGGCCCACTTGCTATATGGTGGACCCCACACACCAATTGGGCCGGCCTTTAACAGGAAAGTGGGACCCACCTGTGTTTTTGGCCCGGCCCACTATCTTGTTGGGCCGGCCCACTTGCTATATGGTGGACCCCACATACTAAATGGGCCGACCCTTTAACTGGAAAGTGGGACCCACCTGTGTTTTTGGCCCGGCCCACTTGCTATATGGTGGACCCCACACACTAAATGGGCCGGCCCTTTAACAGGAAAGTGGGACCCACCTGTGTTTTGGCCCGGCCCACTTGCTTCTTGTGCCGGCCCAGTTGCTGTAAGGTGGACCCCACATGTTAAATGGGCCGGCCCATTTAAGTTTTGACCAGTCAACCTTAGAGGTTAGGCCCGGCCCACGTAACTAATGGACCAGCCCAGCTATATAGTTGACCGGTCAAACTATGTCAGCTGGCCCGGCCCGCTTAAGACGTGGCAGGCCTCGTGTGGGCCTACCATCTACCACGGGGTTTCAGCCGGTTAACGCCGTTAATCGCGCTAATCTGCGTCGCCACGTGTCGGCTTGCATGACGTCAGCAGTCAACGGGCTCCCGGAAACACTTGGGCAACGGTCCGATTTTCCGTGGCGGAAGGGCGCCCAAGCGCGACGGACCGAAAAAATCGTCGTAGGACTTTGCCTGACGCAGTTTCCACAACAGAACCCATATCGTCGGGTTAGGCCCATAGGCGACGAAAAATACCCCTTAGCGGACGATTTTGAGACGTTGTCTATCAGAACTTTTCTTGTAGTGGAAGAGGACAACGGGGCTCCTAATGCTTCATCTTTTCCATGCTATGATTTTCTGAGAAATGCAGGGATATTGGATGATTTCTTCACCCTTGTCAATAGGGCGGGCTTAACCACCTACGTGGAAGACGAAAGAGAGCAATACTATATGCTCACCAAAATTTTCGTCGAGAGCTTCAGGTTCAACAACACGCAATACGAGCCGACAGTTGCATTCAAGATCTATGGTAATCCTGTTACTATGGAATTGGAAGATTTTTGTCGTGCATTGGATATTGCCCCTGTAGGTACATCAAGTAGGATTGATGACAACCCCCGGGACTTGTTGGAGCTCTATCGAGGGATTACCGATGATGATTGTCGCACCATTCAGCGTGGCAAGATAAGGAACATTCAACTCCCCGCCATTAAGTATTTTGCATATTACATTGCTACTAGCATTCTTGGTAGGGAGAACACTAGCAATATTTCTAGTTACCATCTTGCTTTCTTGAATATTGCACTTACTGGTCGGACATCTTATCACCTTGGTTCTCTTATTGCTCGCCGCCTGTCTAATAGGGGGCCTATTTTTTGAGGAACTATTGCATTGCGCGTTTTAACATATTTAAGACTTCCTCTTGATCCTAGTGATGTGCCATTGACCCCTAGGAGACTCGATATTGTTGCTATGAAGAGTCATCATTTTGTTACCACTGATTCTACTTTAGATAATATGGTCTATAGAATGTTGTTTGCTGACGGGGATGAGAAGGAAATCCCTCTTCCCCAACCAGGTTTGTTCAGTATTGACAGGCAATCATGGTCGTGCACTAAGGAGGAGGTGGACGAACATATGAAGATACAAGACTTTCATCAGCAGCATGACTCCGAGGACGCCGAGGCCTCCCACGACTACACCGTCACGTATCCGGGTGCTTCTTCTAGCACATGCCCGGAATATGATCCATCTTCGTCGTACTACGGAGATACTACCTCATGGTCTCGATGGGATTGAACTCCACTTAGGCCAAAAGCCTAAGCTTGGGGGGAGGTATACCAGCATCACTCATTATTTGCATATTATGGTTGCTGGATACTTGTACATACTTGTTTAGTCTCTTTGAGTGGTTTTCTAATGAGAGGGAGATGATATTTGGGGAAGTGCTGCCTGAAAACAGATTCTGGACTGTTATTAGAAAAATTCGTGCACACAGCCAGAACGTTATTTTGAGCTGCCAATTTTTGTGCAGGTTCCCCAGGTTGTTATCTAACTTTCATTAGTTGAACACTTTTCGAGCTGAGCAACGTAAGATTTTTATAAAAATCGATTTCTGTACTGCAGTCAGGTTTTGGCAGATTTCTGCCATCTCGCTTTTCTGTGTTTCTTCTAGTTTGCTATTTCTTGTTTTTGCTTTGTTTCCTTTCCAAAACACAAAAAGACCAAAAATATTTCTGTTGTTTCTCTTCATAATTTGTTTGCTTTGGTTTCTTGCATTTGTTTCGCTTTATTTGCTATTGCTAGTTTGCTACAAGAAAACCCAAAAAGATTTTGCTTTGTTTGCTTGTTTCCTTTTGTTCTTGTTTCTAATTCGAAAACACAAAAAATATTTGCTGTTCTTCTTTGGTTTGTAAAGTTCATCTTGAGTTCAATGGTCTTCGGTGGCTGGAGCGTGGTTTTCATTTCATATTATCCAAGCTATACAAGTGAAAAGGCAATAATGACGATCTACGACAATCTGATTGTGGTGAGAGGCTGGTATGAACTCTATTTGTTTTCATTTTTGTACATATACTCATCCATGTGAGCATGCTTAGTTGGTTCATGTGAGGTATATGTTATTTGAGAAAGTCTAGTAGTTTATGATCTCTCATGTTTAGCTCCAATCTATTAATATGAGTAGCATGTCATGGATGTTTGCTTGCATTGTTTTATTCATAAGTAGGTATGGCATTGTGGTATCCTCCTCTGAATAATTCATTTATATCGACTTGGCACATGCTCACGCATGCATATGACTGAACCAAAGTCAATTAAGCCTCGATGATCTATATTGCTTCAGAGTTCTTGTATCACTTTTATGCCTCCATTAATTTATTTTGCCGCAAGCATGATTATGACAGTTACTGCTCTCTTGATTTGTCGCTCCCTAGTCTATTGCTAGCCTTCACTTGTACTGAGCGGGAACGCAGCTCGTGCTTCCAAACACATGAAAACCAAGTTATTCCAGAGTGTCCACCATAAATGCCTATGCATGGCATTTCAAACCATTCCAAGTAAATTCTCATGCGCTACCTTTAAAACCTTCAAAATGCTTCTCAATTTGTGTTTATGTTTCATAGCTCATGAGGAAGTATGTGGTGTTTAGCTTTCAACCTTGTCATTTACTTTTGACGGACTCTCACATGGACTAGTGGCACATCCGCTTATCCAATAATTTTGCAAAAAGAGCTGGCAATGGGATTCCCAGTCCCAAATTAATTAACTTAAATAGATACTCCTCCATGGTTTGTGATTGATGGACGGCACCCGAAGGATTCGGTTAGCCATGGCTTGTGTAAGCAAAGGTTGGGGGGAGTGTCATCATCATAATAAAACTAAAATAAAAAAGGCACTCCTTCATGGTATGAGATTGTTGGCAGGCACCCGAAGGATTCGGTTAGCCATGGTTTGTGTAAGAAAGGTTGGAAGGAGTGCCACATAAATATGCAAATAATTCATGGGAGCCGCTCTTGGAAGTCCGGTTGGCGAGGTAGTTAGTGTACCCATTACCATTCGTTGACAACGACAAACACCTCTCAAAATGATTTTACTCCTGATTTCAAAAATGAAAAGCTCTAGCGCATGTTAATCCCTGCTTCCCTCTGCGAAGGGTCAATCTTTTACTTCTATGTTGTGTCTCCATTATTTCTTTGAGCACTATCTTGAGAGCATGACTGTTATTCTTAGTATAATATGCTTGTCTCGAAATATGATTGATTGTGGTATAACTTTGATGCTTTTATCTTTGACAATCACTACTTCTAATCTTTCTATGAACTCCAGAGGTGCCTGGGCATTTATGTTTTGCCGATCAAATACGGGCAAGCGAGATACCACTTTATCATACTCTCTTATGAACATTGCAATCCTGCTTATATACATGATTCATGATGCTTATTATTAATTGTTGGTACCTCTCCATGATTGACATAGCTGTTAGATGATCCTATTTGCATATATCTCATTATGAACTGCTTAAGTATTAGCCATAGCATGAGAATATATACATCATATGAGCAAATGTGTTCGTGAAAGTTCTTTTATCACTCAGTTGTTAACTGAATTGCTTGAGGACAAGCAATAAGCTAAGCTTGGGGGGAGTTGATACGTCCAAAACGTATCTACTTTCCCGAACACTTTTGCTATTGTTTTGCCTCTAATTTGTGTATTTTGGATATAACTAACACGGACTAACGCTGTTTTCAGCAGAACTGTTCTGGTGTCTCGTTTTTGTGCAGAAATCCAACTTTCGGGAAAATCCTCGGAATTTATGCAGAAGGCCCTATTTTCCTGCACATCGACGGAGCCAGAAGGACAATTAAGGTGGAGGCCCGAGGGCCCCACACCATAAGGCGGCGCGGCCTAGGGGGGGCCCGCGCGGCCCTATGGTGTGGCCCTCTCGGCCGGCCTCCGACGCCCTCCTTCGGACTACTTATCGGCCTCGACCTAAAAACGCACGGAGAGAAGTCGAAGTCGCCAGAAACCCTCCAGAACGCCGCCACATCGCGAAACTCCATCTCGGGAGCCAGAAGTCTCCGTTCTGGCACTCTGCCGGGACGGGGAATTGGAGGAGATCATCGCCATCATCACCGCCAACGCCTCTACATCAACCAGCCATGTTTCCCCCATCCATGTGTGAGTAATTCCCCCGCTGTAGGCCGAAGGGGATGGTAGGGATTGGATGAGATTGGTCATGTAATAGCATAAGATTGTTAGGGCATAGTGCCTAGTGTCCGTAATTGGTACTTTGATGATATTGTTGCAACTTGCTATGCTTAATGCTTGTCACTAGGGCCCGAGTGCCATGATCTCAGATCTGAACATGTTATTGTTTCATCATGATATTCATTGTTTTATGATCTTACCTGCAAGTTGTATACACATGTCGCTGTCCGGAACCAATGGCCCCGAAGTGACAGAAATCGGGACAACCGGAGGGAATGGTAGCGATGTGAGGATCACATGTGTTCACGGAGTGTTAATGCTTTGCTCCGGTACTCTATTAAAAGGAGTACCTTAATATCCAGTAGTTTCCCTTGAGGCCCGGCTGCCACCGGCTGGTAGGACAAAAGATGTTGTGCAAGTTTCTCATTGCGAGCACGTACGACTATAATTGGAACACATGCCTATTGATTGCTTTGTACTTGGACACCGTTTTATTATTATCTGCAAATGCCCTGCTATGATTGTTACATGAGTTTCTCTCATCCATGCAACGCCCGTTCATCCGTCCCCGTGCCTACAGTATTTTAATCCTGCTGTTTACTATAATCACTACTGCTGTCTTTGTTACTCGTCGTTATTTCACTATCGCTATCGCTATAAAACTGTTACTACTGATAAACTCTTGCGAGCAAGTCTGTTTCCAGGTGCAGCTGAATTGACAACTCCGCTGTTAAGGCTTCCAAGTGTTCTTTGTCTCCCCTTGTGTCGAATCAATAAAATGGGTTATACTACCCGCGAAGACTGCCGCGATCCCCTATACTTGTGGGTCATCAATGTGGCGGCGAAGGCCTTCTCCGACAAGTAGTACCGGTGGTGGTTATTTTGGTCGCGTCTCTTATTAAACTTCCTCAAAAACCACCAACCACGAGACAACGGAGATGCTCGCGCCACGACTGCGCCTTGTTTCAGTGCAGGACGAGCGCCGCCACGCAAGGGCCGTGCAGCAGCAGCTGGCGGCGGAGACGGACAAGCATCGCATGGCAGGGTGGAGACGGCAGCATCTCGAAGACGTTGAGTACGAGAATAATTATTAGGCAAAGAAGAAGGCGGAGCATTTGGCGGCGAAGGCCTTCTCCGACAAGCAGTACCGGCTCAAGGAGCCGGGACTACCGACCATCCCGACGACAGCGACCGCTGGCTTGACGCCATCCTGACAGACGAGGAAGACACCGACATCGACTCATAGTTAGTGTTTGCCGTGCCCTAAAATGGAGCTTCTGAAAAAGCATTAAAATTTTAGTCTAATTTTTAGACATCTAGATTGGCAATAACCGCCTAGTCCACCGACATCGACTCAGAGTTAGTGTTTGCCGTCCGCCTAGGAGAGACCGTTTCGTCCTGGGCTCCCGCGAGTCCCAGGGCGAAACCCTAGTCCGCCGCCGCCGCCAGCCCCGTCCTTCTCTCCCCCGCCTCGCCGCCGCCAGGAGGCGCCACCGGGCAAAGCTCGGTCGGCGTCGGCGGTGGCGGGGCGCCTTCTCTCCTCCTCGCGGTGATGGCGGCGCGGGCGGCATCGGTGCGGGGAGGCGCGGCGCTGGGCAGGGGGCGTGGCGGCGCGGCCGTTCGACGGCGGCGCGGCGGCTCTGCGGGAGGTGCGTGCTCGGGGCGGCGGCGGCTTCCGCGGATGCTTCTGCCACGGCGGGCGGCGCGAGCTCGGCCCGATGCGGTCTATTGGAGGTGGGCGGCGCGGCGCGAGGGAGGGCGTCCATGGCGCTCGGCGGTCGGCGGCGGCGCAACACCCCGTGAGTGGAGCCGGACGGGCAGCGCGGCCAGGGCGGCCGCCTCGCGCGCGGGCCGTGGCCGTGGCCCCGGGCCCGGCCGAGCCCACCAAATCCCTAGATCTGGTACCACAGGCAGCCATGAGGCTGCAGGTGCTGCTCTGGCCACTTCCAGGTCCGTGGTGGTGCTGCCGGCCGACGAGCGCTTATGGAGGCGGATCCCTTGCTATGTGGTCCTCCGGGCTCCCTCGGATCTGTGGCGGGCGGAGTTTGGACGTCGGGGCGGCGGCCCTGGACGGTGGGTGGCGACGTCGACCGGAAGACGGGTGGCGTTCGCTGGTGCTGGTCGATCTCCTTGGCCGTGTGGACGGTGAGGAGTCGGCGGATGGCTGGTGCGGCGTAGTCGTGCTCCGGCGCGTTCTTCGTCTGTTCGTTGGCGTCTCCACTTTCCGGTCTCTCTGCGCCAGATACGGCATGGTTGGTCCTCGGACTGCCCGTTCTGCGTCCGTGCGAGTTCGGTGGGGAGCTGCCGGGGGAAACTCTTGGCTGGCTCGGTGCCAGCCACATCGGCAGCGACGATTCTATCGCCGTTCTCCTTCTTGAAGGGCTGGTGAGGCAACCCTCCCCTAATTCCTCTTCTTCCCGGGTGAAAACTCAGGCTATGGCCGGGCGACGATGGCGCAATGCGTCGTTCTCCTCCTTGGAGGCGCCGCTTTGGGTCGAGGGGACAGAGGGCTATCGGTGTGGTGACAATGACGGTGGTGCGGTTTGGGTGTGTCTATGGTCAGGCCTATGGCGGCAGTCAGCAAGTTCAAGGCTTTTTTGGGCGCTCAACCACCTCTAGGTTCTGTGTTGGCCGATGAGATGGGAAGGGTCCCTCCTTCGGCGGCAGCAAGGCGAGGTGGTCTCGGAGCC
Source organism: Lolium perenne (assembly GCF_019359855.2). Lineage (NCBI taxonomy): Eukaryota > Viridiplantae > Streptophyta > Magnoliopsida > Poales > Poaceae > Lolium > Lolium perenne. Next base: position 286,149,446 of record NC_067250.2, on the reverse strand, counting down.
GGATCTTCATCTCTTTGACGCTGGTGCTTCTCCTCCTCGCTTGGCACGTCTCTTTCCGTCCGCGGCAGTTCTCCGTAGCTTGTACTTGTGGGCTCTTTGGTGGCGCTGCCGAGTGGAATTCTCTGTAGTTCCTCTAGGGCTTTGCCTCTTTCTTTTACCTTGTTCAAGTTTGTGTAATCAGCACCATTGTATCCTAGCCGGTTGATGGCTTTATTAATTTAAAGCTGGGCTCTCAAGCCTTATGTTTAAAAAATAACCGCCTAAGCAAAACGCAGATAACACATCGTAAATTTCAGTTTGCAATGTTTGTTGAAGTTAATCTAATACTCCGTACAATCAAGCAAACGAGGCACACATGCATTGCATATTTGGATCAGATGTGATCAGTCCTACATGATGGTCCATCGATCAAAAGAAATTCTAGACCACCGGTCCATGTCCATTCGACAGTCAAGGCAAACGGCCAATTCAAGATTCCCTGTCCAGGCATGGGCCCATGTAACCTAGCTCTTAATACCCGTTCATCATTACATCAATTTCTGCAGGCACGTATCAGACACATAAGTGCTTTTGGCACAGATCTTGGTAGTACGTTTGGTGGTACAGATTTCAGGAGTAGCTACACTCGGGAGCCAAAACGCTGCCCCCTGTAAAATAGACAACTTTATGTTTAATTTTTTGAGCATAAAGGGTTTCCCTTTTTTTTCGTTGGGACGCAGATATGCTTAAGTTTTTGCAGGTGGGCCAGAAAAAGTTGAGCACATTGTCAGGTTTGTAGGTATTACGTATGATATTCGTTGGACCTTTGTTGGATAATATAGCAAAGAGGCCACATACATCGATCGATCAAGATGCTGGGTCTTAGTCTCCTTTTCCAAGAAAAAAACATTTAAAGAATAATGGTTTAGGTGCTTAATTTTTTGGAACTTTTTGTGCCGCAAGGCCGACACGAAGTTATTGGTGATCCAAACATCGAAAGGGAAAAGGGTATCCTCTGTCCTCAGTTATATTACACGTCATTTGTAGTACCTTCATTTTTCTTTGTCCTCAGTTATATTACATGCTTTGGTGATGCCCAAAATGATACGACTCTATCTGCAGAGTTGTTCGGTTGCGGGCAAGGCTAATTTCCTATTCGCTATTTGGGTATTTCTATTTATTATCAGCTGAATGGAAAATAGTGGAAGAAATACTACAAAAATGCCTTAGCGGCTGGAAAGGGAAATTGTTATCCCTGGGAGGAAGATTGGTTCTCATCAATTCGGTACTGACTAATATGGTACTGTATATGCTATCTTTCTTCCTTGTACCAAAAGAAACACTGAGTAACTCGATTACTATCGATCCAGATTCTTTTGGCAAGGGGACGACGAGAAAAAGAAATATCGACTGATTAAATGGAGTATAGTTTGTAGTCCCAAAGATTAAGGAGGGCTTGGAGTTCATGACTTGGAAGTCAAGAATTCAGCCCTGCTAGGTAAATGGTTATTCAATCTCCTTAGCGAGGATGAGATTTGGCAAACTATTCTTAGGAGAAAGTATATCGGTTCGAAGACGTTATCCCAAGTGGTTTGAAAACCAGGAGATTCGAATTTCTGGGCAGGTCTCATGGCAGCAAAGAAAATCTTTTTCCGCTATGGCACTTTCTCAATTAAGAATGAAGCACATATACGGTTCTGGGAAGACATTTGGTTAGACAATGCACCCTTATGTGAACAATATCCTGCCCTGTATAGTATTGTTCATCACAAAAGTGATACCATTGCCACGGTAATGTCTACATCACCTCCAAATGTGTCGTTCAGATGAGTCTTGCTTGGGCAAAGACTATTGACATGGAATTCCCTAATTCAACGGCTGGGAGATATACACCTATCGCCTGAACCGGACGAATTTAGGTGTAATCTACATGTAGATGACACTTTCTCGGTAAAATCACTATAAAATACGATACTTCATTCTGACATACCAGTTGATAATAATAAGAAAACTTGGAAGATGAAAATGCCACTAAAAATAAATATTTTTGGATGGTATCTTCGTCGGGGGATTATCCTCACCAAGGATAATCTTGTTAAGTGAAACTGGCATGGAAGTACTAGGTGTGTGTTCTGTCAACATGACGAAACTATTAAACACATTTTCTTCCAGTGCCATTTTGCGAGATCTATATGGTCAATCATTCAAGTAGCATCTAGCTTGTATCCTTCGACTAGTGTCGCCAATGTCTTTGGCAATTGGCTTCATGATATCGATTCAAGGTTTAAGTTGCTTATTAGGGTGGGGGCACTTGCAGTTATCTGGGCGCTTTGGATAAGTAGAAATGATAAGATTTTTAACGATAAAAATTGCACTATATTGCAGGTTGTCTACAGATGTACAGGTGTTCTCCGTTTGTGGTTACCTCTTCAGCGAGTGGAGAATCGAAACCTATTTACGGAGGTCTGTACACGTTTGGAGGCTGCAGCGAGGGATACTTTTTCCCTACATGGGTGGCAACATAGTCTACGGATTGAAGCCCCACCCACACCTTAGGCGTCTTATGATTCATGGCTCCGATATGTATTTCGCCTAGTTTTTGTTTTCAGACTTTCGACTTGAGACATTTAAACGATTGTGTGCATCATGGTTATGCAAGGCTGGGTGTAATTACTTTTCTAAGTAATAAAGCATCCGTTATCGAAAAAGTTATATTACATGCACTTTTTAAGTATGTTTCGAAAAAAATATAAAAAATGGAAATTGTTATTTTTAATTTGTTTATCCTCGGTGCACTACCATAGTTAGTTTTACAGCAGAGACATAGAGCAACAAAGGGTGGAAGTAATCAAGCAAGGTCGACCGTTTGCGAACCAAGCAAAATACTACCTCCGGTTCAAATTAATTGATGGCAGCATGTACGATATGTTCGTGCAAAGGCTACTCTGCACGTCGATTAAAAAAGAACGGAGATAGTAGGATATTATATCACATTGGACATTTGGAGGGATGCGATCTCAGTATGGCCTTGCAGTATCAAAGGACATCTAGAACATGAGAGATAGACTAAGCCGCCGATTTCTAAAAAAAACATGCCTTGTTTTGAGAGGTTCCAACAATAGTACAAGGGAAAATCTACCTCATCGATATGTCTCCTTTCTAAATAGGCCGCATGCATTGATCGCTATGTTCATGTTTGATATTAGCTAGGTAACATCTCGACGAACTGCTATTTGATAGTAGCTAGAGCTAAATGACGTTAATTTAGTGTTACATGTTTATTCGATATGCTGCTTGTTTATTCATAGTAGTGTGTGGTAATGCTACCACTTGCAAAAAGTGGTAACCACCACACGAGAACGTGTGCAACAAAACAACCTTAATATCTATCTCCCTACACGTCCATCTTTGTTCGCAACTAAACAATGTGCACAGACAAGGAAAAAATAAATTGTAAGAAACCAAATAAAATGCACAACGGTACTTCGAGCTTGGCTCGAGAAGGTCTTATCAGGTGCAGAAAAAATATGGGAGTAACTAATCATTACCTAGGGACATCCATCTTCAAACTGTTGCATTAAGTAATTTAATAGGTATGGTTGGCACACAAAACTGAACAATTTGATCTTATTATGACATGTTGCTTGCTCTTGTCAGCATAAACTAGTTGTAGCCCATGATTATACCATATATAAACGCGGAGAGATTTGGACACTCTTCACGCTCATGAACAACGTCCGTAAACATTGCATCAATTTTTTAAACTATTTTATATTTATTTATTTTGATTCGTCGATACAAATATTCAGCTTGCATAGTAAACAATCGTTTTAGCTATTTAAGAGTAATTTTTGCGAAATGGTAACTACCTATATTTTTTTCAAAAACAATTTCTCGGTAGAAATCTTGAATGTCAACAGTAATTTACCGATGTCAACTATGAAACATGCTGTTAACTAGCTAGTAGTAATTATTTCAGGTCCCACTTTTTTGCGGCGCATGCATGGTAATTTTAACACTGTTTTCTACAATAATTACCCACCGGTAATTCTTCAACTGCAATTCCAAAAGAAACCAACACTTGCCCCCTCTTTTATCGGGAGGGAATAATGTTGTGGAATGAATTTGTTGCAACTTTTGTCACACTTTGTAACTTTTAAATTCTTAGCCACACTTTTGTGATTGCCACACTTGCTAAACTTAGGTGTGGCTGGAAACCAAACATGACATACGTTTCATTAAAGCCAATTTGTTTTACAAAAAAGGATTTCCTCGGGCTTATGGAAAGCGCGTAGTGGTTCTGAACAAACGACCAAGCTCGTCAGCGTGCAACGGCACCTTAATATAGCTGCAGAACCGATTCCTTAGTTCTTACTTTCCGGCGGCTATCAGTTAAAATGAGGTGTGATGTGTAGTGATCATGCATTAGCATCATCATCGCCTACGTACATATCACTATGACCAAAACGGCAAAACCCCAGCTGTCAGATATATGCTATGTCTGTCTGGTTCAGGCCAATTTCACGGTTCAATAGACGATGACTGGCCGACTGGATCAGGGGCAGAAGCCACACCGCGTCAGCCCATCTGGTGCTCTACGCTATATAAACCTGCACTGTCTTTATATCTGGTGTCTCTCGTCACTTTCAAACCGCCTCGATCGAGAGCTAGCCCAGCAAAGCACTAGCTAGCTGGTCGGCCAGCCAGTCAGCCACGCTTTTGGAAGAACACGCAACACAACTGTCTTCCCTAGCTAAGCAACCGAACGAATCAATCCATGGCGCACCTACGGCTATGGTCATCCTTCCTCGCCGTCGTCGTTATGCTCTTGTCGCCGTTGGCCGCCGCGCAGCTGAGGACGGGCTACTACGCGAGCATCTGCCCCAAACTGGAGGCCATTGTCCGGAGCTCCGTCAAGCAGTCCATGGCCCAGTCGCCGATCGCCGGCCCTGCCGCGCTCAGACTCTTCTTCCATGACTGCGCCGTCAGGGTACGTACGCACGCTCGCGACTTCTCTTGATCCTGTGCCATGATGCATGTATCATGTACTAATACGCCATGATCAGTGGTTGACCCATGCAGCTCGTTGTGTGCAGGGCTGTGATGCATCGATCATGATCGTGAACTCGAACAGCGACGACGAGTGGCGCAACCCCGACGACCAGTCGCTGAAGCCGGAGGGCTTCCTGACGATCCTGGCCGCCAAGGCTGCCGTCGACAACTACCCGCAGTGCCGTTACAAGGTGTCCTGCGCCGACATACTCGCCCTCGCCGCAAGGGAAGCCGTCTCCCAGGTACTACCTCCTAGAAATTGAATTTCCCAAGAATTTAACGGCCATGGATGATGGCTTCGTTCGCAAAATCTGAGCGTAAAATGTTATGCACATTCTCCGTGCATCCATGGTTAATTGCAGAGCGGAGGTCCTTACTACCAGGTGGAGCTGGGCAGGTACGACGGGAGGATCTCGACGAAGAGCAGCGTCGTGCTACCGCACGTCGACTTTAACCTCGACCAGCTCAACACCTTCTTCTCAGGCTTGGGCCTCACCCAGACAGACATGATCGCCCTATCAGGTGACTGAACTGAACTCCGTCAACTTCTAATCATGCACACTCACTTTCCCTGCAACCCATTTGCAACAAACGCAGACAACCTTCTGACTCGATGACACGATTGATCACTTGCCCGTTACGTTAATCCAGGTGGCCACACATTAGGCGCGGCGGATTGCACCTTCTTCCAGAGCAGGATCGGCACGGACCCGAGCATGGACTCGGGCTTCGCCGCGCAACTCCGGAGCACCTGCGCCCGCCAGAGCTTCGCGTTACTCGACGCTGCGACGCCGGGGGGCTTCGACAACTCCTACTTCAAGAACCTTCAGGGCGGCAGGGGCCTCCTGGGCTCTGACCAGGTGCTCTACACGGACCAGAGGTCTCGAGGCACAGTTAATTACTACGCTTCGAATCAGGACGCCTTCTTCAACAACTTCACGAACGCCATGACCAAGCTCGGAAGGGTCGGTGTCAAGACGGCCGCCAACGGCGAGATACGCCGCGACTGCCGGACCCCGAATTAGTTATAGACTCGTCGATCGCCACCGACCGGTTGCTCATACGCACACATTATAATAAGATCGATCGTGTTTATATGGTTTTGATTCGAATTATGGAGCCAACCGCGATGTCTTTATAATATAACTGATCGACTTTAAGTTGTGTCATGGACTCATGGTTATTCTTGTTCTGTTTGAAACCCGATCGTGTACATGCCTTGCCGTTGTCCGTTGGATATGTTTCCAAAGGATGCACAGATGTCTTGTTCTCTTGCGTGACCCTGAGTCACACTCCAACAGAAATTAGCGAGTGCAGGCTCTCTGGCAGATTGGCACGCACGGGAAGGGCCATCATATTAGACCTAAATTCATCAATATCAAATGACCCATCAACACTGATCTGCACTTACTCTAATCGGTGAAAGAGAGCACAATGATTAGTGCAATTCAGTTCAGCATGCATTAACTAACCATTCCCACTAGGTACATAACAGCACGATCCGCATGATCATATTCAGGTTGCACGCCCTCACGATTACGAATTTTTTTTTCATGTGACTAATTTTGAGTAGAGTAAGAATTAACTTAATTCGTAGTTGACATCATCTCATGAGTTGGTGTTGGGTGAGCAATTTTTGTGGTTACAACTATCTTGTTATTTAATAATCTCAGTTGGAGCGGTGGCTCCGGTTTTTTCGCCTCCGCCTGTTGCGTTGAGGTGTGGTGTCGACCTGGTTGGTCGTCGACCCGTGTGGAGCGCAGCCTCGGGGCTGGCGTGTGGTGTCGTGTTGTAACGGTTTTTCGGCCAGTTTTCCTCATAAACGGGCAACTCTTTTCTCCTATATCAATGAAAGGCAAAGCTTTTGCCTCGTTTCAAAAAAAAAAAGAGTACACCCTCACCCAATGAAGGTTAGCAAGGGCGCTAGATAGAGCATTTGGGGAGTGTTAGCAAAGCTTCCGCAGTTTGGGGGTCAGCTCCCCCAGGGGGTCCCCAAATTGACCCTCCAATGATCAAAAGGCTAAGAAAACCAAATCATAGGTCAAATTGAGCCATTAATGCGTCCACATTCAAATGCAAGTCTCCAGTTCAAATTCAATGGCCATGCGCCGGCTACCGGACACCACCACTAGCTCATCATATTACAAATCAGGAAGAGGAATAGAGATCAAATGGAGGAGGCCAGTGGGTCGTCGATGACAGCCGGTGCTGGCTGCTCAGGTGCCAGAGGTGGAAGCTCTATCGATGGTGGTTGCTGCATTGCCGGTGTTCGAAGCTCTGCTGCCGCTATGACTTGGTCTATCGCCGATGATGCCATCATCTCCTTCATGATACGAGCTCGTGCCATCTTGTACCACGCCTTGGAATCATCATTCATGATGGAAGTGTCGGCCATCAAGTTGTTAAAATGGTCCTTCATCTTCGTCACTGTGGCTTGCAATGACTCATTCATGGCATGGATGAGCGTAGCTTGGGCTGCAAATTTGGCGGCTTCAACCTTAACGTCGCTGAGCTTGATCTTTTGTTCGGTCTTGTCCAACAACGTCTTCACCTTCGATTGTTCTTATCATCTCGCTCATCGTCCCTATCTTTGGAGCTCGAAACCACCTTGGCGATGAGCATGTCAATGGATGATCCCATGGCGGTCAACGATGCGGTACCATTCCTCTCGGCCTTGGCTTTCTTGTTGCAAACTGGGCGCCCAACCGAGGCAGGCGAGGGTGGCGCCGGCCCCAACTCTACATCGACATCCATGTTGTCGTTCGGAGTGAGCCGGGTCTTCTCCAATTTAGGACAATTCTCAAGCTTGGTCAACACATGCATTAGAGCAAAATCTTTGCCTTTTCTCCAATTCCTATACATGAGTACAGCATCCTTCCACTACACAACACGAAAGGAAACCAATACAACATTAGACATTTAAAACAAATAATGTAGGACATCTAAACGAGAAAGTAATATCTCTTAGGTGATTCTCCATTGTTTTCACACTGTCTTACCTTTTTGTAAACATCACATGAAAGCCATGGAACTTGTTCACCAACTGTTGTACGATCCCCAAACTATCCGACATTGAATTCTCGTTGCAGTTCATGACCATGTTCTTGTAGTCACCGAAGAGCTTGTGTTCGTTGAATTGATGGTAGATTCTCAAGAAACTAGGTAGGAAAGCGCGGCTTGTCGCGCGCTTGCCCGCATACGACAGGCAAGAAAATATGAAAAAATGTCATGAAATAGTTATATTAAGGTGGTGGGAAATTTAAACGAATATACTTTTACAAAAATAATTTAACTAAGATTGGTAAGGAGCAAACATTTTAAAAGATGGGTAAACCGACACATAGAAACATAGGTAATCAGTGGTAGTACGGTTGAATTCAAGATACCCACTAGTAGAAAACCTCACATCCATCTAAGCCATTGGTACCGGTTCCCTTACGAACCGGTACCAATGGGGCCATTTGTACCGGTTTGAGGGCTCAGGTGGGCGAGGGGCTTTCGTACCGGTTTGGGAGGGGCTTTCGTACCGGTTCGTGTTAGGAACCGGTACGAAAGGTCTTCGGCCAAAATTCAGACGCGTGGTGGGGCCCGGGCTGGACCTTTGGTACCGGTTCGTAACACGAACCGGTACCAAAGGGTACCCAGCCATATCAAAATCGCCCAGCTCGTCCCGAGCCCCCTGCTGGCTCTCATTTTTCTCATCTTCCTCACACTCTAAATTTTTCTCCACCTCTCACACACTCCAATAATCTTTATTTTTCTCCACCATTTTAACAAGATTAACGGCATACATCTATCCAAGGGTTAGCAATATCATCCTTCCTTCCGGCGTTCCTAATTTAGCTCAGTTCTTTGGTAGTTTTAACTCGTACTATTTTTGTAGTGCAATCAAGGTGTTCGATGAAATGCCTAAGTTAGTGATTTTATTTTTTTATATGCAATTTGAGCTGAAATTATGGTATGTTTTGTAGGTTTTAATTAGTATCATCCCCGTCCTCACCGCCGTCGATCGCTAGCGTCGTCCCCTAGCCGGCACGGTACCACCTCGGTGAGCCCCTCTTCTTTTTTATAAAAATAACTTAGTTTTATGTGATGAACTTGAATATTAATTAAGTTGGTCACTCATATATCCATGATGTTGTGTACTTAATGATTTTTGATATACATATAAAATGCAGATGAGTCGACAATGGATGTACGGTGACCGGTGCCATCCCGAGTTCATTATCGGCATGCATTATTTTCTCAACGTGGCTGAGGCAAACAGGCAACTTCGAATGGTTTCATGTATTGTCCATGTAGTTCCTGTAAGAATATGAAGGATTACTCTACCTCGAAGACCCTTCACGTCCACCGCTGGAGAATGGTTTCATGCCCAGCTATAATTGTTGGACCAAGCACGGAGAAAGAGGAGTTATATTGGAAGACAACGAAGAAGAAGAGGATAGTGACAACTATCCCAGCTTATTCACCGAAGACGGTGGTAGTAGAATGGGGGAAGATGAAGCTGAAGAAGAGCTCATTTTCGATGAGCCGATTTTTGATGACCCGGATGACGATTTGGGTCGGGCCATTCTTGATGCGAAGATGAACTGCGGAAATGAAAAGGAGAGGTTGAAGTTGGAGAAAATGTTAGAGGATCACAACAAACTGTTGTACCCAAATTGCGAAAATGGTCAGAAAAAGCTGGGTACCACGCTGGAATTGCTGCAAGTGGAAGGCAGAGAATGGTACTTCGACAAGGGATTTGAAAAGTTGCTGAAAATAATAAAGAAGATGCTTCCAGGGGAGAACGTGTTGCCCTCTAGCACGTACGAAGCAAAGAAGGTTGTCTCGCCCTCTAGGATTAGAGGTGCAAAAGATACATGCATGCATCAATGACTGCATCCTCTACCGCGGGAGTACGAGAATTTGAATGCATGCCCGGTATGTAGTGCATTGAGGTATAAGATCAAAGGCGAGATGACCCCGGCGATGTTGAGGGTGAGTCCACCCCTGTGAAGAGGGTTCTGCGAAGGTGATGTGGTATGCTCCTATAATACCACGGTTGAAACGTTTGTTCCAGAACAAAGAGCATGCCAAGTTGTTGCGATGGCACAAAGAGGACCGTAAGAAAGATGTGATGCCGAGACACCCCGCCGACGGGTCGCAGTGGAGAAAAATCGACAGAGAGTTCAAGTCATTTTCAGATGACGCAAGGAACTTAAGATTTGGTCTAAGTACAGATGGCTTTAATCCTTTCGGGGAGCAGAGCTCAGTCCATAGCACCTGGCCGGTGACTCTATGTATCTATAACCTTCCTCCTTGGTTGTGCATGAAGCGGAAGTTCATTATGATGCCGTGCTCATCCAGGGCCCGAAGCAACCCGGCAACGACATTGATGTGTACCCGAGGCCATTGGTTGAAGAACTTTTAGAGTTGTGGCGTGACGAAGGTGTACCTGTGTGGGATGAGCACGAACAAAAGGAATTTAACCTACGAGCGTTGTTATTTGTAACCATCAATGATTGGCCTGCTCTTGGTAACATTTCAGGGCAGTCAAACAAGGGATACAATGCATGCACACATTGTTTAGGTGAGACTGATAGTATTTATTTGGGAAACAAGAATGTGTACCTGGGCATCGTCGATTTCTTCCAAAACAACATCACGTAAGAAAGAGAGGAAAGCATTTCGGAGGTGAGGCAGATAACCGAACCAAGCCTACCCGCCCTAATGGGGAAGTTATATATGATATGGTCAAGGATTTAGAAGTGATCTTTGGAAAGGGTCCCAAGGACAATCTGTTCCGCATGATGTTGACGGACACGTACCCATGTGGAAGAAGAAGTCGATATTTTGGGAGCTACCCTATCGGAAATTCTTAGAGGTTCACTCTGCAATCGACGTGATGCACGTGACGAAAAATCTTTGCGTGAACCTGCTAAACTTCTTGGGCGTGTATGGGAAGACAAAAGATACACCGGATGCACGGCAGACCAGCAAAGTATCCACGAAGGAAACAACCCGAATCCAGAGAAGTATCAAGGTCCCGCCAGCTATGCTCTTACCAAAGAGGAGAAGGAGATCTTTTGAAGTCCCGAGTAGCATCAAGGTCCCGTCTGGCTTCTCGTCGAATATAAAGGGAATAATAAACATGTCGGAGAAAAGTTTCAAAACCTAAAGTCTCATGACCGCCACGTGATTATGACACAATTACTTCCGGTTGCATTGAGGGGCTTCACGGAAAATGTTCGAGTACCCATTGTGAAGCTATGTGCGTTCCTCAATGCAATTTCTCGAAGGTGATCAATCCACTTACTCTACAAAATTTACTGAAGGATGTGGTCCAATGTCTAGTCAGCTTCGAGTTGGTGTTCCCACCATCCTTCTTCAATATTATGACACATCTCCTAGTTCACCCGGTCGAAGAGATTGGCGTTCTCGGTCCTGTATTTCTACACAACATGTTCCCCTTTGAGAGATTCATGGGAGTCTTAAAGAAGTACGTTCATAACCGTGCTAGGCCAGAAGGAAGCATCTCCAAGGGCTATGGAACAGAGGAGGTCATTGAGTTTTGTGTTGACTTTATTCCTGACCTTAAGCCGATCGGTGTTCCCGAATCGCGCTATGAGGGGAGACTGCGTGGAAAAGGCACGCTAGGAAAGAAATCAGCAACGTGTATGGACGGACATTCTTTCACTCAAGCACACTACACAGCTTCTACTTAATTCCATCTTGGTGGCTCCGTACAAAGAGGAACACAAGGAGATCTTACGCTCTAAATACCCGGAGCAACGTGAAGATTGGATTGATGGAGAACACATGAAGACTTTCGGCGGTTGGTTGCAAACACGTCTCATGAATGTCACCGATGACGAGCAGCTGTACTTGTTGGCCAAGCAACCATCTTCTACTATATCGACTTTTCAAGGGTACGAGATTAATGGGAACACATTTTACACTTTCGCCCAAGACAAAAAGAGCACCAACCAAAACAGTGGTGTCCGCTTTGATGCGAGAAGATGGCAATGGGAACAAGGTCACATATTATGGGTACATAGAGGAGATATGGGAACTTGACTATGGACCTAATTTCAAGGTCCCTTTGTTCCGGTGTAAATGGTTCAACCCGAAAGACGGGGTACATGTAGACCCGCGATACGGAATGACTACAGTGGATTTCAAGAATCTTGGGTACGACACCGAACCATTCGTCCTAGCCAGTGAAGTGGCTCAGGTTTTTTATGTGAAGGATATGTCTAGCAAACCGAAAAAAAGGAAAGAAAGGCAAGAGGACACATCATACGATGAGCCAAAGCGGCACATAGTTCTTTCAGTGAAAAAGAAACATCGTGGGAGTAGAGGACAAGACAGACATGTCGAAGATTATAATAAGTTTGACGATATTCCACCCTTCAAGGTAAAAATTGACCCAAGCATCATCTTAAACAATGAAGATTGTCCATGGTTGCGTCGCAGAAGAAGAAAGGGAAACGAGCGAAGAAAACTCAGAAGACTAGCTAGCTACATATAGGGATCATAACTTGTGTATCTCAATATGGAAATCACTTTTGTGTAATGATGTTACTGTATGTAAGATATTAACAATGGAGATGGTTGGCTTGTTTTACTAGTTAAGTCACGCGGGCTTGCAGGGAAATTTTTCCGAGGCGGAACTTCCGAATATGCCATATATAGGGCATGTGCACCAAGGGCATATTCGAGAAGTTCCGCCACGGAGATTTCCCAACCCTTTCCGCAACATTGTTAGAGTAGTTGGAGTCTTCCCCGGGCTTGCAGGAAAAAATTCCGAGGCGGAACTTCCGAATATGCCATATATAGGGCATGTGCACCAAGGGCATATTCGAGAAGTTCCGCCACGGGAGATTTCCCAACCCTTTCCGCAACATTGTTAGAGGAGATGGAGTCTTCCACGGGCTTGCAGGAAAAAAATTCCGAGGCGGAACTTCCGAAGATGCCATAGGGCGTGTGCACCAAGGGCATCTTCGACAAGTTCCGCCACGGGAGATTTCCCAACCCTTTCCCCAACATTTGTTAGAGGAGATGGAGTCTTCCACGGGCTTGTGGGAAATTTTTCCGAGGCGGAACTTCCGAAGATGCCATAGGGCGTGTGCACCAAGGGCATCTTCGACAAGTTCCGCCACGGAGATTTCCCAACCCTTTCCTCCATCCATGGTGATGAAACTCTCCATCCATGTTGGCTTGTTGAGCTGCTTCCCATGGTGTATCGATGCTCCTTTTATAGGCAGAGCGTCCTTATCCTGCCGACAGCTTTAGTACCGGTTGTAGACACGAACCGGTACTAAAGGTTACCCACGCGTCCTTATCCCACCGACAGAGCGTCGTGCGCTACATACTTTATCTCATCGAGCAGGGCGTCCTTATCCTGCCGACAGCTTTAGTACCGGTTGCACCCACCAACCGGTACTAAAGGTTACCCACGCGTCCTTATCCGGCCGACAGCTTTAGTACCGGTTGCACCCACCAACCGGTACTAAAGGTTACCCACGCGTCCTTATCCCACCGACAGGGCGTCGTGCGCTACATACTTTATCTCATCGAGCAGGGCGTCCTTATCCCGCCGACAGCTTTAGTACCGGTTGCACCCACCAACCGGTACTAAAGGTTTGCCTCGATCTGTCTTCCCGCCTATTTTCTTCCCGCGCTTTCCACCGGTTCCCGCCTCTGTCTTCCCGCCATTTTTTCACTATATATATGTAGGCTTGGCCACCATTTACATATCACATCTAGACTCATATCTCGCAAACCTCATCATTCTCTCCCATGGCTTCCATCGCATCTCTAACCCCCGGGAGGCGGAGGCGCGTTGCGCCTCGAACTACCCCGGCCCGCCGGGCTACCGCGTCCCGACCGGCTGGTTGCTAAGCGTCGGAGGCGTACCGGTCCCTCCAGTCCCTCTAGGTGTGGCGCGCGAGATGGCCATCACGAACCACTACTACTTCGAGCTCACGCCAGAGCAGCGGAGGAATCCCCAGTGGCATCCCGACTACAGCCCGACTTGGGAAAGCTTCTTCATCAATCGGCGTGAGAGGGCGCTTGCTGTGCACGAGGAGGGCGGCCCGCCTCCTCCGAACTTCAACGAGGCCGGCCGTCGGCCGTGGTGGCGCGGCCGGACTCTCCAGGGCGTCATGGCCTACCGTGGCCCCCGCCTGCGCTACCCTCAGTCCCAGCCCACGCGTGCTCACCCGCCGACGTTCGAGTACCGCGACCCCGATGCCAGCGACGATGATGACGGCGACTACGACGACTACAGTGGCGAGTACTACAGGGCTAGGCAGGAGTATGACCGAATGACTCCCAAAGAGAATTTGGTCATGTATCTTTAATTTTCAGTTAAGCTATGTACTTTTAATTCGAGTTCAATCGTAATAAAATTTCATTCCCGCCCTTTCTTTTCCCGCGCGGCGTCGTGGCCGGAAAGTTTCCCGCGCGACGTCGGGGCGGGAAAGTTTTCTGTGCGGACGGCGTCGTGGCGAGAGTAAAGAAAAGAAATAGAATAGAGAAAAGAAATAGAAAAGAAATAGAAAAGAAAAACAAAAGCAATAGAAAAAATAAATAGAAAAGAAAAAAACATAAAAGAAAAGAAAGAAGAAACAGAAAACAAAATAAATAGAAAAGAAATATAAAAGAAAAGAAACACAAAAGAAAGGGGAACGAAAATGAAAAGAAAAGAAATAGAAAATGAAAAGAAATAGAAAATGAAAAGAAATAGAAAATGAGAAGAAAAGAAAAGAAACACAAAATAAAAGGAAAAAGATACAGAAAAGAAACAAGAAAACAAGAAAAGAAAAAAGAAACAAAGAAAAACAAAAGAAAACATTAAAACAAAAAACAAAACAAAAAAAAACCCTTTAGTACCGGTTGGTGGTACCAACCGGTACGAAAGGTCTTTCGTACCGGTTGGTACCACCAACCGGTACGAAAGGGTGTTCCCCTCCATTTCACTTAGCCGCGCGAGCAACTCCCCCCAAAATCCCCAAATTCTTCACACGCGCGCGCAGACCACGCCGTCGCCGTCGCCGCCGAGTACCGCGTCCACGCCGTCGCCGTCGTCCACGCCGTCGCCGTCGTCCCTCGTCGCCGCCACGCCGCACCACGCCATCGCTGTTGTCCGCACGCAGCCCTGTGCTGGCCTCTCCTCTCTCCGCGCCGGCGCAGGTATGTCCTCCACCACCATGGCACCGTACGTCATCGACGTCCCTCTCCCCTTGTCGTTCCCCTCGCCTGCGCGCTCCACTGCATCGCCGAGAAGGTCGTCGTCGCTGAGAAGGTTGTCGTCACCGTCCAGAAGCTGCTGCGCTCCCTCCGCCTTGGCGCCGGCCAGGTCACACCCGGAAGGTGTTCGACCTAATGCCGAGGCGCGCGTACAGGGCGTGGTGACCGCGCGGTGGTGAAGGCCGTGCGCCAGGGTGAGGCGGGGGGCTAGGGAGGGAAGTCGACGGCGAGGTGGGCCTCGCACCAGGACGCCCACAAGTGCACCGCGGCGGGCCGCGCGCCGCCCACCGCCGCGTCCAGCTCCGCCTCGACCCCACCTCCCTCACCGCCCGCCGCCGCCGCCATCGCCGCGTACAGCGCGTCTCCCTGGCTCGCCCGGCAGAACAATCGGCGGCGAGAAAGCAGCGGAGGCAAATTTGGGGGAGGAGAGATAGAGAGAGGACGACTCGTGGCGAGGCCCCGCGCGGCCAGGTTTCAGCGCCGCCGCCGCTGCTTCTTCTGTCGCCCTGCTCTGGCTTGCATTCCCGCGGAGAAGTGAAACCCCACCGTCCCCAAATCCATCGCCAAGCCATCGGCGCCTCGGATGGAGCCCTTCCGGCCACCTCCACTTCCTCCACGTGGGTGCGCCAGGGTGCGCTGCGGATGTACTCGTTGGGGTGCTGCAGGTTGTTGTGGAGGTTCTGGCAGGGGTGGGCAGGGTCTCGCCGTTGAGGAGGAGCATGACGGCGCGCTTCATGGCCTCCACCTTGGCGGCGACGTCGCTGCCCCTCGAGATCCGCCTTGATCTCGTTGGCCATGGCGGCGGAGCCCTTGTCGAAGTGGACCAGCAGCGTGCACGGCTTGTCCATGGCGCCGTGTCGTACGTGCACCCGCGCCGGAGGGCGCCGACGGCTTGTCCATATTCTTTTTAGTTGAATTTTTAGAGTAATGTAGAGATGCCCAGCGTCGGCCGCCTCCCCCACCACACGGCCGACCAGCAGCGGCGCGCCTCGCGGAGGCTCCAGGAGGCCAGGCTGTACGCGGTCGCGGCGTACCTCGCCGTGGAGCAAGAGCTGCGTCCACGTGCCGGCGCTGGGACAACTTGATTTGTTGTGTTTGATTTCAGTGCCTTTCTAAATGTTGATTGCAATATTGTCACTTCTTGCCTTAGTGCATATATAAGAGATCGGATTGGATTGGAATTGATAGTTCTTGAACTACATAAACATATGAACATCACAAGGTGAAATCTGGATAGATAGAAAGTACCACAACTAAGTTTTCTTAAGGGCATGCTTGTGTTTTTGTTTGGCATATTCATTTCAAAAGGAGGGCATATGTGTTTGTATTTCACATGATTATGCTATTAATTGCTTTCTTAATTTTGCAGTGACATTGAGGTATGGAGGACGGCACCTTCGTCCGAGATGAGGAGGGGGAAGAAGCGGTGCAGCGATTGATCTATGAGAGTGCCCGTGGTCCGGAACCCGACGATGGAGATGACAACGAGTACGCCGACTTTCTGAATGATTTTGGCGAGGGACTTGAGTCTGAACAAGTTAGAAAAGACAATGAAGTGTCCATCACAAACTCCGGCGAGGTGTATATCTATGTATCAATTAGTCCGTGTTCATCCCTAGAGGCAGTCATTTATTTGTATGGCACTTATTACCGAATAATTTTTTCTTGTAGCCTTCGGGATCATCGAGCAAGTCTGGTCGAACAAAACGAGGCCCGACGCGGGTGCTAAAGGGCGAGGGCAGGTTAGCCCTCACGGCATTCAAGGCTAATGGTGAACCAGTGGAGCCCAAGGAGTTTTGCCGCAAATTTACAAGTCAATCCGGAGTTATTGTTAGGGACCATGTACCGATCAGCATTCAAGAGTGGCATAAGCCGAAGAACCCGGAGAGTGGTGCTACTTATGTCAACGACAGCATGAAAAAATTTCTTTGGGAAACGCTACTGACAAAGTTCAGCCTACCGGAAGACATGACGGAAGGCCAGAAGGATAAAGTCAAGGAATGGACATGGAAGAAGATGGCCATACAATTCCAGAGCTTCAAGAAAAATTTATGGGACAAATATAAGAATGAAGATCCAGTATTCGATGATAATACCGAAAATCTAGTGAAGATAAAAGATCACTGGGCCGCATTTAAGGAGTATAAGAAATCGTCTAAGTTTGTGTCCCGATCGAAGAAAAATACCGAAAATGCTGCAAAGAAGAAACTTCCGCATCATTTGGGGTCAGGTGGCTACAAGAGTGCCATTCCGAAGTGGACAGCGTTTGAGAATAAACTGATGGATCATGGAATCACTCCACATACATGGGACTTGCCCGAACGGTACAAGTTCAGTTGTTCGCTCATGGGGCAGGGTTGGACCCAAAGACAGGGTTGATCGTTGCGAAGGGAAAATGGAAGGAAAAATTGAGGCAATTGTACCGAAGCTTGTAGATGCAATTGAAAAGGTCAGAAAGGGAGAGTACATTCCCGATCGAGAGAATGACGAGCTGACACTCGCTCTGGGGAACCCTGAACATGTTGGACGGCACGAGCTCGCCCAGGTCTCACCATGAAGGAAGCGTGGCCGGACAGCGCTGACACTTATAGAAGCCGTTCGCGAAAGAAGAAGAAGGACGCCGACATTGTAACGGAGTTGTTATCTAGGGTGGAGGCTCTTGAGAGAAATCAGAGGGCACCTGATCAGCCGCTGTTTCTACAGGATCCACAAGCCGATGCTGCCCCATCTCAGCGAAGAAGCAGTGTCGGTTCCTCGCATCTTGACGGATGTGGAGGAAGCTACCCCGTGGATTATGTCACGGAGAAGACAGATTGCGAGCTACATATGTTAATCAGGACCGCGTCTGTTAAGGTGGCGGTCGGCTATGTGTACCCAAGTGAAGATGGAGCAATGCACCATCATATGCCCATTCCACCTGGTTGTGTTCGTGTCGGGGTGGATGAAGTTGTTTCGGGGTTTGAAAAAGTGGAGCTTGATATTCCTAGAGGTGAAGATGAGAGGACACTGGGCGATGTCAAGCACGGTTTCGCCCTATGGCCGAAGAAGTACGTCGTCCTTTTGCAAAGGCCACCGACTCCTACACATGAGCAGCAAATGCCATCGACTCCTCCCGGTGGCAGTCCGGTGAGCAGCCAAGTCCACACCTACCCGAGAGGGACCCCAGCGTGAGTCCACCATCTCGAGATCCTCCGCGTAAGACAGCGTCCGTTAAGCGGAACGGTACGCCGCCTAGGAAGAAAGCTAGAAAGGAGAAACAACCGCCGCCTCCCGAGAAGTTACCTTGGGAAAAAACTCCAGGAGGAAAACGCGGAGGCCGTTAAGGCCGAGGTGAAGAAATTTTTTGCACCGAAAGTGCCAGAGATACCTTTCGAGAAGACACTAGATCGGGAGAAAGTTGTGCGTACCGTTGACAATCTATATGACCCTGTACCATCGCCGCCATCTGACTATGCGCGTTCTATTGAAAGGTCGTATGACAAGATGATCGAGGCGACAAAACCCGTTAAATCGGGTATCAGGGAGATAAAAGGGATACACAGTGTCTACCAGCTCGGACAACAACCCGTTCAATCGGTCGCCCCTCTCAAGGTGTTTGACGGGAAGACCGTTCAAAGTTCTCGACAAGACGCAACTGATTACGCCTTAGCTGAACGAGCATATCAGTTTGTTCAAGGGAAAGATTTGGTCGAGAATCTCAGGAAGGTACCAACATGTATGCGTAACTTGCATTCGTGGTACCTTAAGGCCTCAAAGGAAGGGATCGAGACTATCATGGTGCGAGTTAGGGAAGAGCACTACTTCCTGGAGTACCTTGTGTGAACGTTGACTTCGCCGAACTCTTTCAGCTTATACAATCTCCGGGCCCTCGACAAATCAATCATCGCTTGCTATTGTCTCGTAAGTGATTTATTTATTTAATTTGAGAAGTCGTTCATTGTCTCGCAGATTATAATCTTTTGTGCGCTATATTATGCAGATCGAAGATGCTCGAATGCAAAAGGGACGATATCACAGACATTGGGTTCATTGACCCGAACACAATGCATGTCAAAACCATAGATGATCCCCTCTATAACAAGGATACACCGCAGACTTTGCTAAGGTTTTTGAAGCGACAACGTGACAAAAAGCTAATACTTTGGCCTTACAACTTCGAGTGAGTCTTACTGTCTTATAACACATTATATTTTGCTCACCGTATGTCAAAATTTTAACTAATGACTACATATTGAAACGTGCGTAGGTTTCACTTTATTCTTCTCGTCATCAATTTGGAAATTGGAGAAGTTGAAGTCTTGGACTCACTAACCAAAGAAAAGGATCTATACGTGTCTTGTTTTTTAATGCTCGAAGGTAATTTGAATTCTTATCGGTTTGTTTCGTTAATTTCCTGCTTTGAACTAATTGATGACTCTTTTATGCATTTTCTTTTGTCGAGCAGCGTATGGCAAACTTTCATCAAGGAAGATACGTCCCGTGAATGGCCACCGAAGCTGCGATGGCGTGCGAAAGTAAGTAGTACTACCTAGGTCCACACACCTTTCAATTATCATACTTGACTATTGTTTGATTGAATTATATTCTTGTAAAGAAATGCCCGCAACAACCTCCGGGGACCGATCTCTGTGGATTCTTCGTTTGCGAGTTCATCCGCAGAATTGTCAACGAGAGAACGAATAATGAGAGAAATAAAGAGGTACAAAAACAATCTTCACAAATTTGTTTTGTTATCATAAGTTGTGCCGAGTTTCAGTAATAGTTGTTTCATGTATTCATTTGTATCTTATTCTTTTATAGTTGGCAAGAAAGCGGAACAAGCTCTCAATCGATGACCGCTTCATAGCAATAGGCGAGGAATTGGCGGGATTTTTCCTTCGGGACGTCATACCACCACTCGCAGAGCACCACAATGAATGAAGATGTACATGTTACATATATCGTTGACTCGAAGAGTACCACTATGCTACATGTAATAGACATATATAGAGTACGCCTCGGAGAGCACCACTATGCATGAAGATCGATCTTCATGCATAGTGCTACTTAATTTGCGATCTCATGCAATAACATGTGTGTTATATTATATGCACCAACTTGCTATGCATCATCTTGATCTTCATGTACTACCTAAACCCAAACGCGTTTCTGGTGCATCGACGCGATATGAATCAAACCGATATCCCTAAACCTCTCCAAAACCCTAAAAAGCCAATTCTCTGCCGCGGCAGAGATTTGGGAAAATTCCCTGCCGCGGGGGGAACCTTTGGTACCGGTTCGTATTACCAACCGGTACCAAAGATCCTCAGCCCTGAGCTCTCCTGGTGGCCCACGTGGAGGCCCGTTTTATACCGGTTCGTAAGCAACCGGTACGAAAGGGGGGGGGGCTTTAGTGCCGAATAATTTGTACCGGTTGCAAAACCGGTACGAATGGCCCTCTGGAACCGGTATAGATGACCGTTTTTCTACTAGTGACCATGTTCAGTATGTTCGCAACTTTAAATTGCACTAAACATAGGTAATCAGTGGTAGTACGGTTGAATTCAAGATGGTAAAGATAGAAAGGGATGATGTCATCTTTCTACCTTGTGACATGAAGGCTAGCGGAAGAACATTATTCGTAGGCAAACTGATCTTGCAGAACCGAATAGAGCCAGTTTTTGTAACTCATGGGAGCTCTCTGTTGTTTTCCAAATAGATCTTTTACAAATCAGCATGCACGTCCAAGATCAAAAGCTGCCCTTTCGAACAGTTGAAATGGCATACTTATGCCTTTGACTTCATCTTGCCCTAGAGAACAATTATCGGCTGCGAGATCAATGACACAATGATAAAACGACATCATCGTTTTATTAGCAAGAACCAAATCCTTTTCCAAGTACTCTTTATTCTTTTTGGGCCGTTTATAGTCTCAGAAAGATCCTCTATATCATCCTCCACATACCTTAGTTCACTGTAGCGTAGGTTTTCTACCTCCATCCTCCAAATAATTCTTGCAAGGTATTTTCTCATGTGGAGTTGGCAGTACTTTTGGTCACCGATGTGGGTTGATGTTGTAGTACACCACTATTGGCAATGACAAACAGAAAAGGGCTATATTAGCGAATATATAAAAATCACATATGCTAGCCAAGAAAACAGGGGAGTAACCTAGAGGTACAACCATTTAAAACATGACGATATATAAATTACAGGAATGACAATGGGTTTATAAGTGGCACTAGTAGAAAAATGGCCTGTAATCCCGGTTGGTAAGGGCCTTTAGTCCGGTTTTAGAACCGGGACCAACCATCCGGGACTAAAGGCCCTCCCCTTTAGTCCCGGTTGTAAAACAAACCGGGACTAAAGGTCCCACCACGTGGGCTGCTGGCGCGCGTCGAGGAAATGACCTTTAGTCTCGGTTTGTAATACGAACCGGGACTAAAGGTTATTTCATTATTTTTTTAATCCATTTGGTTATGCCCAATTATTTTTCGCTCTTTTTTTCCTATTTTTTTATAATTTCTAGTATTTCAGTTATTTAACTAGTTTAGTCTCTAACTACACTTAATCTCTAGTCAAATTACTTACCCGTGGTCCAACTTCCCGCTCGGTCACCCATCCTCCCACTACTCCAGCACTAGCACGCTTAACTTTCAAGTTCCTTTCCCGTCCCACTTCCAAGAGCTTCGCGCGCATGTTGTGATACTACTATCATAACAATCCTATTAACATGTTGGTCGATGTCACACTTATTTATTATTCGAATTCTAAATAATTATTTTAATAAACAAAACTAATGATGTAATAACAAATTGTGGTAATGGTATTATAATTTTAATTTTTTTAAAATATTATTTTTTCTAATTTGTATTATAATTGTTTTTTTATGTTTTTTTTATTTTTTTGCCAAACTTGAAAATTTGAAAATCTAAAAAATTATTATGGTTAAGTAATAGTTATCTTTATGCATGATGTAATTATTATTTAAAAAAAAACTAAAATATAAAATTCTGAATTTCTAGCAAAAACTAAAATCTTCCTGCTTTCATATTTTCATTTGGAATTTTGAGAATCTAAAAATTGGCTAACCGGGTAAACCCGGGTGAATTCGGATGTAACTTTTTCCCACGATGATTTTGATATATTATACGTTTTTTTCGATGTCGTATGCAAAAGTTAATGCGGTTTTACCATTTTTCAAACCTTTTTTGCAAAAAAAGTGAAAATTCAAATTTGTTATATTTCCCTAATAGTAGGTTGCATAACATACAAGAATCTGAAAAGATTTTATTTTTTGAATTTTCTATCATTTTCTCTTATATTTCACAGTGTTAAAAAAGGCGATCAGGGGGGTGGAGGTGCATGGGGAGGCAAAAAACACAAAAACCCTTTAGTCCCGGTTGGTAATACGAACTGGGACTAAAGGTCCTTTAGTCCCGGTTGGTAATACGAACCGGGACTAAAGGCTTTTGCCCCATAGGCCACCCTTTAGTCCCGGATTGTATTACCAACCGGGACTAAAGGGTCCAAACGAACCGGGACTAAAGGGTTTTCATGATGAACCGGGACCAATGCCATTGGTCCCGGTTTGATTCAAAACGGGGACATTTGCTCCCAGGAGCTTGGGACGAAAGGCCTCTTCTCCACTAGTGTGGACAACATACAATTAAAGCGATGAAACAATGGAAGTTACCGACTTTTGCACTGATAAACGATTTGGCAACCGCCATATTAAGCATGCATAAAACACTGTTAAGCGTAGAGCAAAAGGAAATCAGCAGTCACCACGAACCTTTTCAATAAAAAAAATCAAATTTGTAACATGCAGAACAAATGGAGGCAAGAAAAACTCGAGTCTTTACTAACCTGCAAGCTAATAAATCAAAAGGAAAAAAATGTCAAGGAAAAACTGAAGTATTGCTTTAGGTCTGCATTAAATGTAGAACATCTTTTAAGTAAGATAATTTCTGATAAGTTACCATGACACTATAACAATAGGAAACCCATTAATTAATAGATCTGGCAAGACCATAACCTACTGATATTATTGCATATCTTTCAATCACTCTCATCGTAGGAGAGAGGAAGAAAGAAGAAAATGTATTAGATCTATTATCGGACATACAACTAAGAACTCACATTTAATTTATTTTTCTAGATACTTTTTGTACGCAATATAAGCTCTTAGATCAATGTTAATGACCATACATGATATATGCATTTTGCAGTCACTATTGTACCATGTTCATATTAACCTACAAAAAAACATCAGTGCATTTTTCTTCTTCAGAAATGCAATAGCTGGTAGCCACGAATAAATAATGGTGGGAGAATTGATTAAGCATGCAACTAAATGATGACCCACAAGTATAGGGGATCGCAACAGTCTTCGCGGGAAGTAAAACCCAATTTATTGATTCGACACAAGGGGAGCCAAAAAATATTTGTAAGCCTTAACAGCGGAGTTGTCAATTCGGCTGCACCTGGAAACAGACTTGCTCGCAAGAGTTTATCAGCAGTAACAGTTTTATAGCAGTAGCAGTAGTGAAATATCAGCAGCAGTGTAACAAAGACAGCAGTAGTGATTATAGTAAACAGCAGGATTAAAATACTGTAGGCACAGGGATGGATGAACGAGCGTTGCGAGGATGAGAGAAACTCATGTAACAATCAAAGTAGGGCATTTGCAGATAGTGATAAAACAATATCCAAGTACTAAACAATCCATAGGCATGTGTTCCATATTTAGTCGTACGTGCTCGCAATGAGAAACTTGCACAACATCTTTTGTCCTACCAGCCGGTGGCAGCCGGGGCTCTAGGGAATCTACTCGAAATTAAGGTACTCCTTTTAATAGAGCACCGGAGTAAAGCATTAACACTCCGTGAACACATGTGATCCTCACATCACCACCTTCCCCTCCGGTTGTCCCAATTTCTGTCACTTTGGGGCCTCAGGTTCCGGACAGCGACATGTGTATACAACTTCCAGGTAAGATCATAAAACAATGAATATCATCATGAAATAATAACATGTTCAGATCTGAGATCATGGCACTCGGGCCCTAGTGACAAGCATTAAGCATAACAAGTTGCAACAATATCATAAAAGTACCAATTACGGATACTAGGCACTATGCCCTAACAATCTTATGTTATTACATGACCAATCTCATCCAATCCCTACCATCCCCTTCAGCCTACAGCGGGGGAATTACTCACACATGGATGTGGGAAACATGGCTGGTCGATGGAGAGGCGTCGGTGGTGATGATGGCGATGATCTCCTCCAATTCCCCGTCCCGGCGGAGTGCCAGAACGGAGTTTCTGGTCCCGAGACGGAGTTTCGCGATGGCGGCGGTGTTCTGGATGTCTTCTGGCGATTTCGTCTAACCCCCCGTGCGTTTTTAGGTCAAAGACCTTAAGTAGTCCAGGAGGGGGCGTCAGAGGCTGGCCGAGGCGGCCTCGCCATAGGGCAGCGCGCCCCCCCTCCTAGGCCGCGCCGGCCCATGGTGTGGGGGCCGTGGGCCCCCCTAGCCTGCCCTTCTGGCTACGTGAATCTTCTGGGAAAATAAGCTCTTTGACATTAATTCCGGGGATTTTCCTGAAAGTTGAATTTCTGCACAAAAACGAGACACCAGAGCAATTCTGCTGAAAACTGCGTTAGTCCGTGTTAGTTGTATCCAAAATACACAAATTAGAGGCAAAACAATAGCAAAAGTGTTCGGGAAAGTAGATACGTTTTGGACGTATCACTAACCTAAAAATGCCAATAACTCGAAGGAACCAGCTAGCAGCTAACCTCCAAATGCCAACAACTTTCAGGGACCAGCTAGCATGCAGCTACATCCGAAGGCATCTGGTGTGGAGCGATGAGAGAGAGAGAGAGAGAGAGAGAGAGAGCAGGAGCAGGGGTGCGAAGCGATGAGAGAGAGAGAGAGAGAGATGATGATATCTACGGGTGCTTCTATTCTTGTAGACAGTGTTGGGCCTCCAAGAGCAGAGGTTTGTAGAACAGCAGCAAGTTTCCCTTAAGTGGATCACCCAAGGTTTATCGAACTCAGGGAGGAAGAGGTCAAAGATATCCCTCTCATGCAACCCTGCAACCACAAAGCAAGAAGTCTCTTGTGTCCCCAACACACCTAATAGGTGCACTAGTTCGGCGAAGAGATAGTGAAATACAGGTGGTATGAATATATATGAGCAGAGTAACGGTTTAAAAAGTGCTTTGCCCAGGACTGGCGTGTGGTTGATGATGGTAATATTGCAGGAAGTACGGATGCAGTAAAACAGTAAACAAGCAGCGATAGTAGTATTGGAAACAAGGCCTAGGGATTATACTTTCACTAGTGGACACTCTCAACATTGATCACATAACAGAATAAATAGATAGATGCTAGACTCTACACTCTCTTGTTGGATGATGAACACCACTAACTGTGTAGGATTACACGAACCCTCAATGCCGGAGTTAACAAGCTCCACAATATTCGATGTTCATATTTAAATAACCTTAGAGTGCATGACAGATCAACATAACCAAACCAAGTACTAACATAGCATGCACACTGTCACCTTCACGCTACGAAAGGAGGCATAGATCACATCAATACCATCATAGCAATAGTTAACTTCATAATCTACAAGAGATCACAATCATAGCCTACGCCAAGTACTACACGATGCACACACTGTCACCATTACACCGTGCAGGAGGAATAAACTACTTTAATAACATCACTAGAGTAGCACACAGATAAATTGTGATACAAAACACATTGCAATCATAAAGAGATATAAATAAGCACTTCACTATGCCATTCATAACAGTGAATAAGTATTCTGTGAAATATAGCCTAAGAGACCCACACGGTGCACACGCTGTCACCTTTACACATGTGGGACAAGGAGTCTCCGGAGATCACATAAGTAAAATCCACTTGACTAGCACAATGACATCTAGATTACAAGCATCATCATATGAATCTCAATCATGTAAGGCATCTCATGAGATTATTGTATTGAAGTACATAGGAGAGAGATGAACCACATAGCTACCGGTACAGCCCTTAGCCTCGATGGAGAACTACTCCCTCCTCATGGGAGACAGCAGCGTTGATGAAGATGGCGGTGGTGATGATGGAGAAGCCTTCCGGGGGCACTTCCCCGTCCCGGCGGCGTGCCGGAACAGAGACTCCTGTCCCCCAGATCTTGGCTTCGCGATGGCGGCGGCTCTGGATGGTTTCTCGTACCGTGGCTTTTTCCGTCTCGAAGATTTAGGTCGAGGGGCTTCTTATAGGCGAAGAGGCGGCGTCAGAAGGGGTCTGGGGCCACCAGACAATAGGGCGGCGCGGCCAGGGCCTGGGCCGCGCCAGCCCCATGTGTGGGCCCCCTGTGGCCCCTCTCTGGCGGCTCTCGAGTGTTCTGGAATCTCCCGGGGATTCTAAGATGCTGGGCGTTGATTTCGTCCAATTCCGAGAATATTTCCTTACTAGGATTTCTGAAACCAAAAACAGCAGAAAACAGGAACTGGCCCTTCGGCATCTTGTCAATAGGTTAGTTCCGGAAAACACATAAATATGACATAAAGTATGCATAAAACATGTAGATATCATCAATAATGTGGCATGGAACATAAGAAATTATCGATACGTCGGAGACGTATCAAGAGACATTTGCTCCCAGGGGCTTGGGACGAAAGGCCTCTTCTCCACTAGTGTGGACAACATACAATTAAAGCGATGAAACAATGGAAGTTACCGACTTTTGCACTGATAAACGATTTGGCAACCGCCATATTAAGCATGCATAAAAAACTGTTAAGCGTAGATCAAAAGGAAATCAGCAGTCACCACGAACCTTTTCAATAAAAAAAAATCAAATTGGTAACATGCAGAACAAATGGAGGCAAGAAAAACTCGAATCTTTACTAACCTGCAAGCTAATAAATCAAAAGGAAAAAAAATTCAAGGAAAAACTGAAGTATTGCTTTAGGTCTGCATTAAATGTAGAACATCTTTTAAGTAAGATAATTTCTGATAAGTTACCATGACACTATAATAATAGAAAACCCATTAATTAATAGATCTGGCAAGACCATAACCTACCGATATTATTGCATATCTTTCAATCACTCTCATCGTAGGAGAGAGGAAGAAAGAAGAAAATGTATTAGATCTATTATCTGACATACAACTAAGAACTCACATTTAATTTATTTTTCTAGATACTTTTTGTACGCAATATAAGCTCTTAGATCAATGTTAATGACCATACATGATATATGCATGTTGCAGTCACTATTGTACCATGTTCATATTAACCTACAAAAAAACATCAGTGCATTTTTCTTTGTCAGAAATGCAACAGCTGGTAGCCACGAATAAATAATGGTGGGAGAATTGATTAAGCATGCAGCTAACCTAAAAATGCCAATAACTCAAAGGAACCAGCTAGCAGCTAACCTCCAAATGCCAACAACTTTCAGGGACCAGCTAGCATGCAACTACATCCGAAGACATCTCGTGCGGAGCGATGAGAGAGAGAGAGAGAGAGAGCAGGAGCAGGGGTGCTGAGCGATGAGAGAGAGAGAGCAGGAGCAGGGGTGCGGAGTGATGAGAGAGAGAGAGAGAGAGACATTTGCTTCCAGGGGATTGGGACGAAAGGCCTCTTCTCCACTAGTGTGGACAACATACAATTAAAGCGATGAAACAATGGAAGTTACCGACTTTTGCACTGATAAACGATTTGGCAACCGCCATATTAAGCATGCATAAAAAACTGTTAAGCGTAGAGCAAAAGGAAATCAGTAGTCACCATGAACCTTTTCAATAAAAAAAAATCAAATTTGTAACATGCAGAACAAATGGAGGCAAGAAAAACTCGAATCTTTACTAACCTGCAAGCTAATAAATCAAAAGGAAAAAAATGTCAAGGAAAAACTAAAGTATTGCTTTAGGTCTGCATTAAATGTAGAACATCTTTTAAGTAAGATAATTTCTGATAAGTTACCATGACACTATAATAATAGAAAACCCATTAATTAATAGATCTGGCAAGACCATAACCTACCGATATTATTGCATATCTTTCAATCACTCTCATCGTAGGAGAGAGGAAGAAAGAAGAAAATGTATTAGATCTATTATCTGACATACAACTAAGAACTCACATTTAATTTATTTTTCTAGATACTTTTTGTACGCAATATAAGCTCTTAGATCAATGTTAATGACCATACATGATATATGCATGTTGTAGTCACTATTGTACCATGTTCATATTAACCTACAAAAAACATCAGTGCGTTTTTCTTCTTCAGAAATGCAACAGCTGGTAGCCACGAATAAATAATGGTGGGAGAATTGATTAAGCATGTAGCTAACCTAAAAATGCCAATAACTCAAAGGAACCAGCTAGCAGCTAACCTCCAAATGCCAACAACTTTCAGGTACGAGCTAGCATGCAGCTACATCTGAAGACATCTGGTGCGGAGTGCTTGCGCACAGTTGACGTGGGCGTAGTAGCTTCCTTGTGACGGTAAAGCACTCGTCTGTTGGGAACCCCAAGAGGAAGGTATGATGTGTACAGCAGCAAGTTTTCCCTCAGTAAGAAACCAAGGTTTATCGAACCAGTAGGAGCCAAGAAGCACGTTGAAGGTTGATGGCGGCGAGATGTAGTGCGGCGCAACACCAGGGATTCCGGCGCCAACGTGGAACCTGCACAACACAACCAAAGTACTTTGTCCCAACGAAACAGTGAGGTTGTCAATCTCACCGGCTTGCTGTAACAAAGGATTAGATGTATAGTGTGGATGATGATTGTTTGCAGAAAACAGTAGAACAAGTATTGCAGTAGATTGTATTCGATTAAAAGAATGGACCGGGGTCCACAGTTCACTAGAGGTGTCTCTCCCATAAGATAAATAGCATGTTGGGTGAACAAATTACATTTGGGCAATTGACAAATAGAGAGGGCATGACAATGCACATACATGACATGATGAGTATTGTAAGATTCAATTGGGCATTACGACAAAGTACATAGACCGCTATCCAGCATGCATATATGCCTAAAAAGTCCACTTTCAGGTTATCATCCGAACCCCTTCCGGTATTAAGTTGCAAGCAACAGACAATTGCATTAAGTATGGTGCGTAATGTAATCAATAACTACATCCTCGGACATAGCATCAATGTTTTATCCCTAGTAGCAACAGCACATCCACAACCTTAGAACTTTCTGTCACTATCCCAGATTTAATGGAGGCATGAACCCACTATCGAGCATAAATACTCCCTCTTGGAGTTACTAGCAAAAACTTGGCCAGAGCCTCTACTAACAACGGAGAGCATGCAAGATCATAAACAACACATAGGTAATAGATTGATAATCAACATAACATAGTATTCTCTATCCATCGGATCCCAACAAACACAACATATAGCATTACAGATAGATGATCTTGATCATGTTAGGCAGCTCACAAGATCCGACAATGAAGCACATGAGGAGAAGACAACCATCTAGCTACTGCTATGGACCCATAGTCCAGGGGTGAACTACTCACTCATCAATCCGGAGGCGACCATGGCGGTGTAGAGTCCTCCGGGAGATGATTCCCCTCTCCGGCAGGGTGCCGGAGGCGATCTCCTGAATCCCCCGAGATGGGATTGGCGGCGGCGGTGTCTCAGTAAGGTTTTCCGTATCGTGGCTCTCGGTACTGGGGGTTTCGCGACGGAGGCTTTAAGTAGGCGGAA
Organism: Lolium perenne; assembly: GCF_019359855.2. Taxonomy (NCBI): domain Eukaryota; kingdom Viridiplantae; phylum Streptophyta; class Magnoliopsida; order Poales; family Poaceae; genus Lolium; species Lolium perenne. The sequence continues at coordinate 286,119,436 of NC_067250.2, read as the reverse complement.
GGGCAGCGCGGGGGGCCACACGAGGGCCCCACACGCCAGGGCCGCGCGGCCAAGGGCTGGGCCGCGCCGCTCTGTTGTGGCGGCGCCTCGTGGCCCCACTTCCTTTCCCCCTCGGTCTTCTGGAAGCTTCGTGTAAAAATAGGATCCTGGGCGTTGATTTCGTCCAATTCCGAGAATATTTCCTTACTAGGATTTCTGAAACCAAAAACAGCAGAAAACAGCAACTGGCTCTTCGGCATCTCGTTAATAGGTTAGTGCCAGAAAATGCATAATAATGACATATAATGTGTATAAAACATGTGAGTATCATCATAAATGTAGCATGGAACATAAGAAATTATAGATACGTTTGAGACGTATCAAGCATCCCCAAGCTTAGTTCCTACTCGTCCCGAGTAGGTAAACGATAACAAAGATAATTTCTTAGTGACAATGCTACCAACATAATCTTGATCAATACTATTGTAAGCACATGTAATGAATGCAGCGATTTGAAACAATGGTAAATGACATGAGTAAACAATTGAATCATAAAGCAAAGACTTTTCATGAATAGTACTTAAAGACAAGCATCAATAAGTCTTGCATAAGAGTTAACTCATAAAGCAATAATTCAAAGTAAAGGTATTGAAGCAACACAAAGGAAGATTAAGTTTTAGCGGTTGCTTTCAACTTATAACATGTATATCTCATGGATATTGTCAACATAGAGTAATATAACAAGTGCAATATGCAAGTATGTAGGAATCAATGCACAATTCACACAAGTGTTTGCTTCTTGAGGTGGAGAGAGATAGGTGAACTGACTCAACATAAAAGTAAAAGAAAGGCCCTTCAAAGAGGAAAGCATCGATTGCTATATTTGTGCTAGAGCTTTGGTTTTGAAAACAAGAAACAATTTTGTCAACGGTAGTAATAAAGCATATGAGTTATGTAAATTATATCTTACAAGTTGCAAGCCTCATGCATAGTATACTAATAGTGCCCGCACCTTGTCCTAATTAGCTTGGATTACCTGGATTATGATCGCAATACACATGTTTTAACCAAGTGTCACAAAGGGGTACCTCTATGCCGCATGTACAAATGTCTAAGGAGAAAGTTCGCATTGGATTTCTCGCTTTTGATTATTCTCAACTTAGACATCCATACCGGGACAACATAGACAACAGATAATGGACTCCTCTTTTATGCATAAGCATGTAACAACAATTAATGTTCTCATATGAGATTGAGGATATATGTCCAAAACTGAAACTTCCACCATGGATCATGGCTTTAGTTAGCGGCCCAATGTTCTTCTCTAACAATATGCATGCTCTAACCATTAAATGAGTGGTAAATCGCCCTTACTTCAGACAAGACGAACATGCATAGCAACTCACATGATATTCAACAAAGAAATAGTTGATGGCGTCCCCAGGAACATGGTTATCGCACAACAAGCAACTTAATAAGAGATAAAGTGCATAAGTACATATTCAATACCACAATAATTTTTAAGCTATTTGTCCCATGAGCTATATATTGTAAAGGTAAAGAATGGAAATTTTAAAAGGTAGCACTCAAGCAATTTACTTTGGAATGGCGGAGAAATACCATGTGGTAGGTAGGTATGGTGGACACAAATGGCATAGTGGTTGGTTCAAGGATTTTGGATGCATGAGAAGTATTCCCTCTCGATACAAGGCTTAGGCTAGCAAGGTTGTTTGAAACAAACACAAGGATGAAGCGGTGCAGCAAAACTCACATAAAAGACATATTGTAAACATTATAAGACTCTATACCGTCTTCCTTGTTGTTCAAACTCAATACTAGAAATTATCTAGACCTTAGAGAAACCAATTATGCAAACCAAATTTTAGCATGCTCTATGTATTTCTTCATTAATAGGTGCAAAGTATATGATGCAAGAGCTTAAACATGAGCACAACAATTGCCAAGTGTCACATTATTCAAGATATTATACCAATTACCACATATATCATTTTCCGATTCCAACCATATAACAATTTAACGAAGAAGAAACTTTCGCCATGAATACTATGAGTAAAGCCTAAGGACATATTTGTCCATATGCAACAGTGGAGCGTGTCTCTCTCCCAGACAATGAATGCTAGGATCCAACTTTATTCAAACAAAACAAAAATAAAAACAAACCGACGCTCCAAGTAAAGTACATAAGATGTGATGGAATAAAAATATAGTTTCAGGGGAGGAACCTGATAATGTTGTCGATGAAGAAGGGGATGCCTTGGGCATCCCCAAGCTTAGACTCTTGAGTCTTCTTGATATATGCAGGGGTGAACCACCGGGGCATCCCCAAGCTTAGAGCTTTCACTCTCCTTGATCATAGTGTATATCATCCTCCTCTCTTGATCCTTGAAAACTTCCTCCACACCAAACTCGAAACAAACTCATTAGAGGATTAGTGCATAATAAAAATTCACATATTCAGAGGTGACACAATCATTCTTTATACTTCTGGACATTGCACAAAGCTACTGAAAGTCAATGGAATCGAAAAATCCATCAAGCATGACAAAACAGGCAATGCAAAATAAAAGGCAGAATCTGTCAAAACAGAACAGTTCGTAAATACGAATTTTTAACAGGCACCAGACTTGCTCAGATGAGAAAACTTAAAACTAATGACAGTTGCGTACATATCTGAGGATCACTCATGTAAATTGGCATAATTTTCTGAGTTTCCTACAGAGAATTTTACACAGATTCGTGACAGCAAAGAAAACTGTTTCTGCGCAGTAATCCAAATCTAGTATCTTACTTCTATTAGAGACTTTACTTGGCACAACAATGCAATAAAACTAAGATAAGGAGAGGTTGCTACAGTAGTAAACAACTTCCAAGACTCAAATATAAAACAAAAGTACTGTAGTAAAAACATGGGTTGTCTCCCATAAGCGCTTTTCTTTAACGCCTTTCAGCTAGGCGCAGAAAGTGTGTATCAAGTATTATCAAGAGACGAAGTGTCAACATCATAATTTGTTCTAATAATAGAATCAAAAGGTAACTTCATTCTCTTTCTAGGGAAGTGTTCCATACCTTTCTTGAGAGGAAATTGATATTTAATATTACCTTCCTTCATATCAATGATAGCACCAACAGTTCGAAGAAAAGGTCTTCCCAATATAATGGGACAAGATGCATTGCATTCAATATCCAAGACAACAAAATCAACGGGGACACGGTTATTGTTAACCATAATACGAACATTATCAACTCTCCCCAAAGGTTTCTTTGTAGAGTTATCAGCAAGATTAACATCCAAATAACAATTTTTCAATGGTGGCAAGTCAAGCATATCATAAATTTTCTTAGGCATAACAGAAATACTTGCACCAAGATCACATAAAGCATTACAATCAAAGTCATTGACCTTCATCTTAATGATAGGCTCCCAACCATCCTCTAGCTTCCTAGGAATAGAAGTTTCGCGTTCTAGTTTCTCTTCTCTAGGTTTTATGAGAGCATTTGTAATATGTTTTGTGAAAGCCAAATTTATAGCACTAGCATTAGGACTCTTAGCAAGTTTTTGTAAGAACTTTATAACTTCAGAGATATGACAATCATCAAAATCTAAACCATTATAATCTAAAGCAATGGGATCATTATCCCCAATGTTGGAAAAAAATTTAGCAGTTTTATCACAGGTAGTTTCAGCAGTTTTAGCAGTTTCAGTCAGTTTTTCGCGCTTTGCATTAGAAGTGGAAACATTGCTAACACCAATTCTTTTACCATTATTAGTAGGAGGTGCAGCAACATGTGTAGCATTAGCATTGCTAGTGGTAGTAATAGTCCAAACTTTAGCTACATTATTCTCTTTAGCTAGTTTTTCATGTTCTTCTCTTTCCCACCTAGCATGCAGTTCAGCCATTAATCTTATATTCTCATTAATTCTAACTTGGATGGCATTTGCTGTAGTAACAATTTTATTTTCATTATCCCTATTAGGCATAACTTTCAATTTCAAAAGATCAACATCAGCAGCAAGACTATCAACTTTAGAAGCAAGTATATCAATTTTCCCAAGCTTTTCTTCAACAGATTTGCTAAAAGCAGTTTGTGTACTAATAAATTCTTTAAGCATGGCTTCAAGTCCAGGGGGTGTATTCCTATTATTGTTGTAAGAATTCCCATAAGAATTACCATAGCCGTTGCCATTATTATAAGGATATGGCCTATAGTTGTTACTAGAATTGTTCCGATAAGCATTGTTGTTGAAATTATTATTTTTAATGAAGTTTACATCAACATGTTCTTCTTGTGCAACCAATGAAGCTAACGGAACATTATTAGGATCAATATTTGTCCTATCATTCACAAGCATAGACATAATAGCATCAATCTTATCACTCAAGGAAGAGGTTTCTTCGACAGAATTTACCTTCTTACCTTGTGGAGCTCTTTCCGTGTGCCATTCAGAGTAATTAATCATCATATTATCAAGAAGCTTTGTTGCTTCACCAAGAGTGATGGACATAAAGGTACCTCCAGCAGCTGAATCCAATAGCTTCCGTGAAGAAAAATTCAGTCATGCATAAAAGGTTTGGATGATCATCCAAGTAGTCAGTCCATGGGTTGGGCAATTTTTGACCAATGATTTCATTCTTTCCCATGCTTGTGCAACATGCTCAGTATCTAATTGTTTAAAATTCATTATGCTACTCCTCAAAGATATAATTTTAGCAGGGGGATAATATCTACCAATAAAAGCATCCTTGCATTTAGTCCATGAATCAATACTATTCTTAGGCAAAGATAGCAACCAATCTTTAGCTCTTCCTCTTAATGAGAAAGGGAACAATTTTAATTTTATTATGTCACCATCTACATCTTTATACTTTTGCATTTCACAAAGTTCAACAAAATTATTAAGATGGGCAGCAGCATCATCAGAACTAACACCAGAAAATTGCTCTCGCATAACAAGATTCAAAGAAAGCAGGTTTAATTTCAAAGAATTCTGCTGTAGTAGCAGGTGGAGCAATAGGTGTGCATAAGAAATCATTATTATTTGTGGTTGTGAAGTCACACAACTTAGTATTCTCAGCAGTATTCATTTTAGCAACAGTAAATAAAGTAAACTAGATAAAGTAAATGCAAGTAACTATTTTTTTTGTGTTTTTGATATAGCAAACAAGATAGCAAGTAAAGTAAAACTAGCAACTAATTTTTGTGTGTTTTGATTTAGTGCAGCAAACAAAGTAGTAAATAAAATAAAGCAAGACAAAAACAAAGTAAAGTGATTGGATTGTGGAGACTCCCCTTGCAGCGTGTCTTGATCTCCCCGGCAACGGCGCCAGAAAAAGAGCTGCTTGCGCACAGTTGACGTGGGCGTAGTAGCTTCCTTGTGACGATAAAGCACTCGTCTGTTGGGAACCCCAAGAGGAAGGTATGATGTGTACAGCAGCAAGTTTTCCCTCAGTAAGAAACCAAGGTTTATCGAACCAGTAGGAGCCAAGAAGCACGTTGAAGGTTGATGGCGGCGAGATGTAGTGCGGCGCAACACCAGGGATTCCGGCGCCAACGTGGAACCTGCACAACACAACCAAAGTACTTTGTCCCAACGAAACAGTGAGGTTGTCGATCTCACCGGCTTGCTGTAACAAAGGATTAGATGTATAGTGTTGATGATGATTGTTTGCAGAAAACAGTAGAACAAGTATTGCAGTAGATTGTATTCGATTAAAAGAATGGACCGGGGTCCACAGTTCACTAGAGGTGTCTCTCCC